>NC_048578.1:36648271-37268271 GCF_013265735.2 Oncorhynchus mykiss
AATTCAACCTCACAGAACACAGAACACAGAACACAGAACACAGAACACAGAAGACAGAACACAGAACACAGAAGACAGAAGACAGAACACAGAACACAGAACACAGAACACAGAAGACTAGTAGACACATCCAAATCATTAATTGTTACTGGAATGAAGAGCCTCCTCCAGTTGAGCTAGTTACTAGTAGACACATCCAAATCATTAATTGCTACTGGAATGAAGAGCCTCCTCCAGTTGAGCTAGTTACTAGTAGACACATCCAAATCATTCATTGCTACTGGAATGAAGAGCCTCCCCCAGTTGAGCTAGTTACTAGTAGACACATCCAAATCATTCATTGTTACTGGAATGAAGAGCCTCCCCCCAGTTGAGCTAGTTACTAGTAGACACATCCAAATCATTCATTGCTACTGGAATGAAGAGCCTCCCCCCAGTTGAGCTAGTTACTAGGGAGACGCTACGACATTTAGAAACAGTTAAGAATGATGTACTATCAGCCCTGAGACCAGGACACTATCAGCCTGGGATACAGAGACATTGAGTCACTGAGTCACAGAGTCACAGAGTCACAGAGTCACAGAGTCACAGAGTCACAGGGACACAGAGGCACAGAGTCACAGAGTCACATAGACACTGAGAACAGGACATGACTGAACTATCAGCCTGGGATACAGAGTCACAGAGTCACAGGGACACAGAGACACAGAGACAGAGACACTGAGACACTGAGTCACAGAGACACTGAGACACTGAGTCACTGAGTCACAGAGTCACAGAGTCACAGGGACACAGAGACACAGAGACACTGAGTCCTTGACTGCATTAGCTGCCTTTCCTTTCCCTGTGTGGCTTTCTCTGTTTTTGTGAATTGACATTGGAAAATTAGAATTTGCAAAGCCTTCTTAGATGTATTGTTATTCTGAATGTTGCTATGGTTATATTTTCCGGGTTTAACTTTAATTATTCAAATTGTTAAAAAAAAAACATCATTGCATGCTGCGAATGAATTAGATAAATGTGCCCATTAAATAATATGTTGCTATCAAAATCATCCATTTAACCACGCTTCTCTATGTGATTATTAACACTGCTGTGTCAGTAGAAGTGTTGCTTCTCTATGTGATTATTAACACTGCTGTGTCAGTAGAAGTGTTGCTTCTCTATGTGATTATTAACACTGCTGTGTCAGTAGAAGTGTTGCTTCTCTATGTGATTATTAACACTGCTGTGTCAGTAGAAGTGTTGCTTCTCTATGTGATTATTAACACTGCTGTGTCAGTAGAAGTGTTGCTTCTCTATGTGATTATTAACACTGCTGTGTCAGTAGAAGTGTTGCTTCTCTATGTGATTATTAACACTGCTGTGTCAGTAGAAGTGTTGCTTCTCTATGTGATTATTAACACTGCTGTGTCAGTAGAAGTGTTGCTTCTCTATGTGATTATTAACACTGCTGTGTCAGTAGAAGTGTTGCTTCTCTATGTGATTATTAACACTGCTGTGTCAGTAGAAGTGTTGCTTCTCTATGTGATTATTAACACTGCTGTGTCAGTAGAAGTGTTGCTTCTCTATGTGATTATTAACACTGCTGTGTCAGTAGAAGTGTTGCTTCTCTATGTGATTATTAACACTGCTGTGTCAGTAGAAGTGTTGCTTCTCTATGTGATTATTAACACTGCTGTGTCAGTAGAAGTGTTGCTTCTCTATGTGATTATTAACACTGCTGTGTCAGTATAAGTGTTGCTTATCTATGTGATTATTAACACTGCTGTGTCAGTAGAAGTGTTGCTTGTCTATGTGATTATTAACACTGTGTTAGTAGAAGTTTTGCTTCTCTATGTGATTATTAACACTGCTGTGTCAGTAGAAGTTTTGCTTATCTATGTGATTATTAACACTGCTGTGTCAGTAGAAGTGTTGCTTATCTATGTGATTATTAACACTGCTGTGTCAGTAGAAGTGTTGCTTGTCTATGTGATTATTAACACTGCTGTGTCAGTAGAAGTGTTGCTTGTCTATGTGATTATTAACACTGTGTTAGTAGAAGTTTTGCTTCTCTATGTGATTATTAACACTGCTGTGTCAGTAGAAGTTTTGCTTATCTATGTGATTATTAACACTGCTGTGTCAGTAGAAGTGTTGCTTATCTATGTGATTATTAACACTGCTGTGTCAGTAGAAGTGTTGCTTGTCTATGTGATTATTAACACTGCTGTGTCAGTAGAAGTGTTGCTTGTCTATGTGATTATTAACACTGTGTTAGTAGAAGTTTTGCTTATCTATGTGATTATTAACACTGCTGTGTCAGTAGAAGTTTTGCTTATCTATGTGATTATTAACACTGCTGTGTCAGTAGAAGTGTTGCTTATCTATGTGATTATTAACACTGCTGTGTCAGTAGAAGTGTTGCTTATCTATGTGATTATTAACACTGTGTTAGTAGAAGTGTTGCTTGTCTATGTGATTATTAACACTGTGTTAGTAGAAGTGTTGCTGTGTTAGTAGAAGTGTTGCTGTTTCAGTAGAAGTGTTGCTTATCTATGTGATTATTAATACTGCTGTGTCAGTAGAAGTGTTGCTTATCTATGTGATTATTAACACTGCTGTGTTAGTAGAATTGATCATAGTTATCACAAACATTATTAACACACCATTACCTCCAAGAACAGAATGGTTCAGGGACACGAACATTAACACACCATTATCTTCAAGAACAGAATGGTTCAGGGACACAAACATTAACACACCATTATCTCCAAGAACAGAATGGTTCAGGGACACGACCATTAACACAGCATTATCTCCAAGAACAGAATGGTTCAGGGACACGAACATTAACACAGCATTATCTCCAAGAACAGAATGGTTCAGGGATGTGAACATTAACACAGCATTATCTCCAAGAACAGAATGGTTCAGGGACACGAACATTAACACACCATTATCTCCAAGAACAGAATGGTTCAGGGACACAAACATTAACACACCATTATCTCCAAGAACAGAATGGTTCAGGGGTACGAACATTAACACACCATTATCTCCAAGAACAGAATGGTTCAGGGACACAAACATTAACACACCATTATCTCCAAGAACAGAATGGTTCAGGGATGTGAACATTAACACAGCATTATCTCCAAGAACAGAATGGTTCAGGGACACGAACATTAACACAGCATTATCTCAAAGAACAGAATGGTTCAGGGACACGAACATTAACACAGCATTATCTCCAAGAACAGAATGGTTCAGGGATGTGAACATTAACACAGCATTATCTCCAAGAACAGAATGGTTCAGGGACACGACCATTAACACAGAATTATCTCCAAGAACAGAATGGTTCAGGGATGTGAACATTAACACAGCATTATCTCCTAGAACAGAATGGTTCAGGGACACGAGCATTAACACAGCATTATCTCCAAGAACAGAATGGTTCAGGGACACAACCATTAACACAGCATTATCTCCAAGAACAGAATAGTTCAGGGACACGAACATTAACACAGCATTATCTCCAAGAACAGAATGGTTCAGGGACACGAACATTAACACAGCATTATCTCCAAGAACAGAATGGTTCAGGGACACGAACATTAACACAGCATTATCTCCAAGAACAGAATGGTTCAGGGACACGGACATTAACACAGCATTATCTCCAAGAACAGAATGGTTCAGGGATGTGAACATTAACACAGCATTATCTCCAAGACCAGAACGGTTCAGGGACACGAACATTAACACACCATTATCTCCAAGAACAGAATGGTTCAGGGACACGGATATTAACACAGCATTATCTCCAAGAACAGAATGGTTCAGGGATGTGAACATTAACACAGCATTATCTCCAAGACCAGAATGGTTCAGGGACACGAACATTAACACACCATTATCTCCAAGAACAGAATTGTTCAGGGACACGAACATTAACACAGCATTATCTCCAAGAACAGAATGGTTCAGGGACACGACCATTAACACACCACTATATCCAAGAACAGAATGGTTCAGGGACAAGAACATTAACACAGCATTATCTCCAAGAACAGAACGGTACAGGGACATGAACATTAACACACTCACACAAACATCTCATCCTCAGACACTGTTGTCCAGCCTCTCCTATCCTCTCACAGTATTTTCTTTACCATATCCATTGTTCTCTCCCTCCCTTTTTCCCCACTGAATCCTGTCAGGACTAGATACATCGTCAGAAAGCACCAACTTGTCTCCATATTTCTCTCTCCGGTCAACGGATAATCGCTCTCCAAAGGGCACAAGTAGGCCAGATGCTCGTTTAATCATTCTATCTTTCTGTGTGTGTGTGTGTCAAACTAACTGAAGCTGTGTCTAGGATTAAGGGATGAAGGGATGGAGGGACTCTTGTCATTTCTCCGTGATCATAGCCAGTAATTAGTCCTCTCCCTGGACAGCAGTAGGGAACATCATTACCAGACGCACACACGTACACACACACACACACACACACACACACACACACACACACACACATACACACACACACACACACACATACACACACACACACACAGTGAATCCCCAGGACTTGTATATGTCTGTGTGTAACGAGCGCAGAGTGGCAGTGATTTAGTCCCTTTGACTGTGTCCCAAATGGCTCCCTATTCACTACATAGTAAACTACTGTTGACCAGGCACCATAGGGGGACTTTATAGGGGACATGGTGCTATTTGAGACACAGTTCCATGAGTCAGATATCTCCTCCTGTGTGGCAACCAAAGTTAAGTCAAACTTCACGGACAAGGGGGGGGGGGGGGGAAATGACTTTTTTAATTTCCTCCTCCTCCTCCTCCTCCTCCTCATCCTCCACCTCCTCCTCCTCCTCATCCTCCTCCTCCTCCTCCTCCTCCTCATCCTCCTCCTCCTCCTCCTCCTCATCCTCCTCCTCCTCCTCCTCCTCATCCTCCTCCTCCTCCTCCTCCTCCTCCTCCTCATCCTCCACCTCCTCATCCTCCTCCTCCTCCTCCTCCTCCTCCTCCTCATCCTCCTCCTCCTCCTCCTCCTCCTCCTCATCCTCCTCCTCCTCCTCCTCCTCCTCCTCATCCTCCTCCTCCTCCTCCTCCTCCTCCTCCTTGTCCACCTCCTCCTCCTCCTCCTCCTCCTCCTCGTCCACCTCCTCCTCCTCATCCTCCTCCTCCTCCTCCTCCTCCTCCTCCTCGTCCACCTCCCTTCTCGTCCACCTCCTCCTCCTCCTCCCTTCTCGTCCACCTCCCTCACTCCGAAGATGAAGATGTATAAATCAATAGGAAGTACGGAACACAGAAATGGTTCAACGCAGTCATTTTTCAGCAGAGGACTTGGGTTCTCAAATCATCATTCTCGTGACTCCTTATGACAGTTGATCTGACCAAGAGAGGGCAGTGTTGCGTTGTTGTTTTTTGTATGGTTTTGTGGATGTTGACGCTTACATATCCACGGGGCATGCAGGCTAGGCAGAGAGCGGTCTGCTGCAGTGAGTGAATGAAAGGATGTGGAGAGATAACTGCCCAGTGAGTGACGGGGGGAAGCTACACTGATCAACATTGATCCTTCAGCTCAGACCCCGAGCCTCCTTCTGCTCTTTCTGCCTCCTCCGTGGCTATCATTGTATTATCAGCCTACATGATTGCATCACGGCAAATATGTTGTTTTTTTTCTTCTTCCTGATAGATACAATACACAGGGCGAGTCACAAACGGCACCCTTTTCCTTATTTAGGGCCCTTAAGGCTCTGGTCAAAAGTAGTGTATTATACGGGTGTTTCTATCAACTAGGATAGCCGTGAGGATTTCCTACACTGGACAACTTGTTGCAGCAGTTGATAAGTCACTGATACTATATATTTTTCAGGTCATTACATGAAGATGTAATGGGGGTCTATCATAGCCACGTTCAATAACGTTCACAAGTTGATTTAAAACTAATGTTTAAACCCCTTTTTTATCATGATTGGTGTCTTGAGGGATTTTGTCATAAAACATTACTTTTATATGTCCTTGCATTTATGTAATTTATCTTCATATCATATATGAAGCATTAATCAGTTAAATTAGACATTGAACTTGAAACCCTGTGAGAATCCCGGAACTAAAGCTTTGTCGGACAGTTTTTTTTGTGTGGAAATCTCATAAACGTAGTAAAAAAATGACATAACATTTCGTGTCTCCTCGTGTTACGTGGTGAAAACAGTTGTCATGGATACACAGATTCAAAATAATACATGCATCGCAAATCAAATGCTTCTAACCAAAACAGTCAACTTACATTGATACTTAATAAACCAAACAGTCTACCTGACCGCTCGGGGGGTGTCCGCTTGGTCCTAAAGCCCCGTTTTTCTGTTTTGTATCAGATTCCAATGATAACCCGTCCCCCCCGCCCCCCCGTCCCCCCGTCCCCAGTGAAAGTTGTCCCCCTGCTTAAAACCTAAATTGATACTGTCATTAATCAATCAATACAATCAATCAAATGTATTTATAAAGCCCTTTTTACATCAGCAGATGTCACAAAGTGCTTATACAGAAACCCAGCCTAAAATCCCTATTAAATGTGGTTCTTCAATAATTATGCATAATACTCGTTCGATGCACATTTGGTGTCCAGCTGATTAGTTAAACCGTGATATTTTCACACGTCATCATCTGATCCAGGAAGGAATTTCCCCAAATGACAGTCAAGTAACGAACAGCCCAAAGTGCTGGGGGGGAAAAAAAGATATTCATGAGGAATGGTCCAGAATAGCTCGGTGTCTCATTCGTTAGTCCGGTGAAAAAACAATTGTACCTGGATCTACGTTGGATCTTATAACCCGAGAGAATTGATGATGATCATCTATTGTCTGCTTGATTTAAAGCAGGGTCTCGTTAGATTTAACAGAGAAAGCATCATGGGTTATGAGTTCATGGTTTTCACATGTTTTTGTGCCTACGGATTGGACACCAGGTCTACTGTGCTCAACACCCAATGTTATTCCTTTGAATTAGTTTGGATATAATGACAACAAATGACATAGCCTAGTGGGCGTATTGACACTATGATCTGGTAATAACATTGTGGGCATTTGTCCATGTTAGAACTGTAAATTTAAACAATTCAAAGGGCTTGAAGTGGCCTACTTGAACTTGGAGCTCAGCAATTCAAAGGGCTTGAAGTGGCCTACTTGAACTTGGAGCTCAGCAATTCAAAGGGCTTGAAGTAGCCTACTTGAATTTGGAGCTCAGCAATTCAAAGGGCTTGAAGTGGCCTACTTGAACTTGGAGCTCAGCAATTCAAAGGGCTTGAAGTAGCCTACTTGAATTTGGAGCTCAGCAATTCAAAGGGCTTGAAGTGGCCTACTTGAATTTGGAGCTCAGCAATTCAAAGGGCTTGAAGTAGCCTACTTGAATTTGGAGCTCAGCAATTCAAAGGGCTTGAAGTAGCCTACTTGAATTTGGAGCTCAGCAATTCAAAGGGCTTGAAGTGGCCTACTTGAATTTGGAGCTCAGCAATTCAAAGGGCTTGAAGTAGCCTACTTGAATTTGGAGCTCAGCAATTCAAAGGGCTTGAAGTAGCCTACTTGAATTTGGAGCTCAGCAATTCAAAGGGCTTGAAGTAGCCTACTTGAATTTGGAGCTCAGCAATTCAAAGGGCTTGAAGTAGCCTACTTGAATTTGGAGCTCAGCAATTCAAAGGGCTTGAAGTAGCCTACTTGAATTTGGAGCTCAGCAATTCAAAGGGCTTGAAGTAGCCTACTTGAACTTGAATTGTGGACATTTGTCCATGTTAGAACTTTTAAACAATTCTAGTTCAGGAATGGGCCTACCATAACATATCCTCAACTTGGTGCTTGAACAGTTATTGTAGACAAATGTATAGGTTTCTCCTGCTCCCTGATCTGTGATTTCATTTTTTATCCATTTTGTGATGTGGCCACTTTCATTTCCTGCTGCTTCAATTGAAGGGTGTTGTCTACTCTGTTGAATGGTGCTGTCTACTCTGTTGAATGGTGCTGTCTACTCTGTTGAAGGGTGTTGTCTACTCTGTTGAAGGGTGCTGTCTACTCTGTTGAAGGGTGTTGTCTACTCTGTTGAAGGGAGCTGTCTACTTTGCTGAAGGGTGTTGTCTACTCTGTTGAAGGGAGCTGTCTACTCTGTTGAATGGTGCTGTCTACTCTGTTGAAGGGTGTTGTCTACTCTGTTGAAGGTATTGTCTACTCTGTTGAAGGGTGTTGTCTACTCTGTTGAAGGGAGCTGTCTACTTTGCTGAAGGGTGTTGTCTACTCTGTTGAAGGGAGCTGTCTACTCTGTTGAAGGGTGTTGTCTACTCTGTTGAAGGGTGTTGTCTACTCTGTTGAAGGGTGATGCACTACTCTGTTGAAGGGTGTTGTCTACTCTGTTGAAGGGTGATGCACTACTCTGTTGAAGGGTTTTGTCTACTCTGTTGAAGGGTATTGTCTACTCTGTTGAAGAATATTGTCTACTCTGTTGAAGGGTATTGTCTACTCTGTTGAAGGGTATTGTCTACTCTGTTGAAGGGTGTTGCTCTACTCTGTTGAAGGGTGTTGTCTACTCTGTTGAAGGGTGCTGTCTACTCTGTTGAATGGTGTTGTCTACTCTGTTGAAGTGTTTTGTCTACTCTGTTGAAGGGTGTTGTCTACTCTGTTGAAGGGTGATGCACTACTCTGTTGAAGGGTGTTGTCTACTCTTTTGAAGGGTGATGCAGTACTCTGTTGAAGGGTGTTGTCTACTCTGTTGAAGTGTTTTGTCTACTCTGTTGAAGGGTGTTGTCTACTCTGTTGAAGGGTGATGCACTACTCTGTTGAAGGGTTTTGTCTACTCTGTTGAAGGGTGTTGTCTACTCTGTTGAAGGATATTGTCTGCTCTGTTGAAGGGTGTTGTCTACTCTGTTGAAGTGTTTTGTCTACTCTGTTGAAGGGTGCTGTCTACTCTGTTGAAGGGTGTTGTCTACTCTGTTGAAGGGTGTTGTCTACTCTGTTGAAGGGTGTTGTCTACTCTGTTGAAGGGTGTTGTCTACTCTGTTGAAGGGTGATGCACTACTCTGTTGAAGGGTTTTGTCTACTCTGTTGAAGGGTGTTGTCTACTCTGTTGAAGGATATTGTCTGCTCTGTTGAAGGGTGTCGTCTACTCTGTTGAAGTGTTTTGTCTACTCTGTTGAAGGGTGCTGTCTACTCTGTTGAAGGGTGTTATCTACTCTGTTGAAGGGTGATGCACTACTCTGTTGAAGGGTGTTGTCTACTCTGTTGAAGTGTTTTGTCTACTCTGTTGAAGGGTGTTGTCTACTCTGTTGAAGGGTGTTGTCTACTCTGTTGAAGGGTGTTGTCTACTCTGTTGAAGGGTGATGCACTACTCTGTTGAAGGGTTTTGTCTACTCTGTTGAAGGGTGTTGTCTACTCTGTTGAAGGATATTGTCTGCTCTGTTGAAGGGTATTGTCTACTATGTTGAAGGGTGCTGTGCTACTCTGTAAAGGGTAAAGAGAAAACAGTCACTCACCTTTCAGTTGGGAGGCCAATCAGTTGGGAGGCCAATGATATTGTAAAAGCATTTCATTCCCCTCTCCCCAAGCCTATACTCACTGTGTTTGAGAAGCATTGGAACTACTGAAACACCTGCATAACATCACTACTTAGTTCCCCCATCTACAGTATTTAGGATCAGCAAAATGCAATATGATGACAACTCTGCTTTCCTACAATAGCAAAGACCACTTTTCTTCCAACCTTCCAACCCTTCAACCCTTCAACCCTCCAAGCCTCCACATCACTTCTGAAGGAGAAAAAAAATACAAAAAATAAACACATTTCAGGCAAAATCTATAATCAAGATGCCTCGTTCAACCCCCTCCAGGACGGCCAATTGGTATTCTGAAAGATCCTCTGACCCCCTATTGCGTTCTAAATCTCCTAGCAGGAAGGAGGGAGAAGAGGCCACTAAGCCTTAGGCTGGAAAACGTAGAGCTATGGATTAATGACCAGTAGAACACATGAGACCATGAGAAGGTTTATACTGTATATATCACTACAAAGTAGCAGATTTTGTAGCAGTTCTATCTATCTATCTATCTATCTATCTATCTATCTATCTATCTATCTATCTATCTATCTATCTATCTATCTATCTATCTATCTATCTATCTATCTATCTGTCTGTCTGTCTGTCTGTCTGTCTGTCTGTCTGTCTGTCTGTCTGTCTGTCTGTCTGTCTGTCTGTCTGTCTGTCTGTCTGTCTGTGTGTCTGTCTTAAAAACAAACAACTATGTTTTCAGTGAGCAGTAGGCATTGTTTTATTATATGAAATCAAGCTTTGCATGTATACTTACAAGACCATCATGCTTGATAGAGCATCGGTGAAGTAGGCGTTGTGTTTCTCTTTTTTCTTAGCAACAAAAGTCTGCCATTAGCAGTGCTATTGTATCCTTTAATTTGGTATCTGCCAAAAGGTCTGGGCCTTAATGGCACAGGTGGAGTGCTGGCATAACTGCAAGGGTCGCTGGTTTAAAACTCCGGTATTCTGGCTGTTGCCCTCTAATAGCTAAAATCAGTTTTGATTGAACTATTCAATTATTTTTAGAGTTTAACATGGATAGTCAAAAGTAATTGTCTGTAGTTTTCAGAAGGTGAATAGCTCAAGTCTTACATAGTGAAATATTACTTAATTCCCATTGAAAGCAAAGGAAAGGAAAACGGTGTTAAGAAATGTACTTTTGAAGATTGTATAATGCAGCCATATAGACTAAACAAAGATATCCCCTGCAATCTCCCCAGACCTAGCGCCGTGCCACTGCAATGGCTGTGCACGGCAAAGTTGTTGACTGATTTAAATTGTGGAATAAAAATACAATCAAGACGGTCAAAGGGCAGAGTTGTTAGTTTGGCACTGGAGATCAACACATATTTGGATTAAATTGTCAAGAAGACAGGAGAAGGAGCGTACTGGAATCTATTCCGGATGTTTGAAACTGGTGAGTTTTTCAGATGCTAGCATGCATCTGCACTGCACTGCACTGTTTTCTTAGCTACAGTTTCAGTTGCGTCCTGATTGACAGTGAAATATGGCTAGCTCTTACCGTAGCTTGGACTACAAGGCCCTCCCCCAGCCCCCCCTTCTGCAAATCAGATCATGCCTCCATTCTGCTCATCCCCCTCCTATAGGCAGAAGCTTAAATAGGAAGTACCTGTGGTTAGGACTGTTCATTGTAAGTCTGACCAATCGGAATCTATGCTTCAAGATTGTTTTGATCATGTGTTCTAGGATGTGTTCCGTTTTGCCTCGGAGAATATTATTGGTGTATAAACTGACTCGGTCACATAGTTCATCAGGAAGTGCATAGTAGGATGTTGTTATCTAAACCAAAAAAAGCTTTTGCATTTTCTAGAACTGAAAGCGCGAACCACCACATTTAAAAAAAAAAGGCAAGGTGACTGGGAACATTGTACAGTGCAGACAGTCCAGCTATGCCCTCCGTAAGGCAAAACGACAGTACAGGTACAAAGTGGAGTTGCAATTCATTGGCTCAGACAGGAGACACACAGTATGTGTCAGGGACTCCAAACAATCAAGGTTGCCTGGAGTTATTTTTTTGCTGATGTGAAGAAGAAACTGACTGAAAGAGAGTACAGTGAAGATAGCAAAAGGGGAAAAAAGGTTGCCCATATTTTCAAGACCTGAGCTACCTAATTTATTTAGGAAATGTTCTAGTTTATTTAGGCAATTTAATATGTTTGTTTAAGCTTGGCCTATTTAGTAGGCCATTATGTAGCATAAAGCTATATTTGTTAGCATAAAGTTGAGTGACTCACTCATTCATGGCTTTTGATCATAATAAAGAAGTACCAACATTCATTCCAATAGTCTTTAATGAATAAATAATTTGACCAAGTTCATCTGCTCATGTTGTGTGTGTGGCTGTGTTCAATTATTTAGGTAGCCTAGTGGTTAGACCATTAGACTAGTAGCCAAAAGGTTGCAAGATCAAATCCCCAAGCTGACAAGGTAAACAATCTGTCGTTCTGCCCTTGAACAAGGCAGTTAACCCACTGTTCTTAGGCCATCATTGTAAATAAGAATTTGTTCTTAACTGACTTGCCAAGTTAAATTAAGGTAAAAAAAATGGTGGTTACAAGGAAGAATGTAAATGAGAAAATAAATTATATTCATAATGAATAATCACATGATTGTTCACAACCCCATCAACTACATCCCCCCTGCCCAGACCCACCTGCTCACAACCCTATCAACTACATCCCCCCTGCCCAGACCCACCTGCTCACAACCCTATCAACTACATCACCCCCTGCCCAGACCCACCTGCTCACAACCCTATCAACTACATCACCCCCTGCCCAGACCCCCCTGCTCACAACCCTATCAACTACATCCCCCCTGCCCAGACCCACCTGCTCACAACCCTATCAACTACATCACCCCCTGCCCAGACCCACCTGCTCACAACCCTATCAACTACATCACCCCCTGCCCAGACCCACCTGCTCACAACCCTATCAACTACATCATCCCCTGCCCAGACCCACCTGCTCACAACCCTATCAACTACATCCCCCCTACCCAGACCCACCTGCTCACAACCCTATCAACTACATCACCCCCTGCCCAGACCCACCTGCTCACAACCCTATCAACTACATCACCCCCTGCCCAGACCCACCTGCTCACAACCCTATCAACTACATCATCCCCTGCCCAGACCCACCTGCTCACAACCCTATCAACTACATCACCCCCTGCCCAGACCCACCTGCTCACAACCCCATCAACTACATCAACCCCTGCCCAGACTCACCTGCTCACAACCCTATCAACTACATCACCCCCTGCCCAAACCCACCTGCTCACAACCCTATCAACTACATCACCCCCTGCCCAGACCCACCTGCTCACAACCCCATCAACTACATCACCCCCTGCCCAGACCCACCTGCTCACAACCCCATCAACTACATCACCCCCTGCCCAGACCCACCTGCTCACAACCCTATCAACTACATCACACCCTGCCCAGACCCACCTGCTCACAACCCTATCAACTACATCACCCCCTGCCCAGACCCACCTGCTCACAACCCCATCTCCAGCGCCCGCATCACTCTCTGCCACATGGCCTCAAACTGCACCATTTTGTTTCTCTCCGTTGCCCCACACACTTTCAACATTTACATAAAAAGCATATAAAGACTGACATTGGTGGATTTCCAGTATAAAAAAAAAATGTATACTTAAAGATGATTGACGAGAAAAGTATCGTCCAACCCATAGGATATCTCACTGCACCCGTAAATGCCACGTCTTGAAATATGCAAACAGACGGATTAGGACAGATGGATTAGGACAGATGATTTAGGACAGATGAATTAGGACAGATGAATTAGGACAGCTGGATAAGAAAAGACGGATAAGAAGGACATTGTAATACTTCTGACAGCCAACTTTCGAACTCCGCCCATAACTTTTAGACCTCATAACATTCCCAGAAGGCATGGATTATTATAACCTAATGAAAAATAAAACTGGTCATTTAATTGTGTTTACTGCAGGCCTAATACCTATGGCTTTAACCTTCTGAATGAATGATAATAATGAAGATAGAAGCGGCCTCTTAATGAGTTCCGAGAGCCGATCCATTACCCAACAAAATAACACACATTTATTTAGCCTAATTGTTTTTATGACTACAGACAGCAGGCTATTATTCCTCTTTTCCTTCATTAATTAATTTGTCTGCATGTCTATTCAACATTTGGCTAAAAATAACTATATATTTTTATTTTCACAATGCAATGTGGCACATTGATAACTCAAATCGCTTTATAGAGCCTTATAATATTAGACAACAAATAAACACACTAAGAAAATAACTTCAACAACAGTTCATTCTTCAGGTGGATTACTTCCAATTGCTGTGCGGAAAAATGATGCCATCTACCTTGCCTGGTCGAAGCTGGCTTCTCTCTGAAACCACACATCCATCTGTAGATGACGCTTAATCCTCTGAAACCACACATCCATCTGTAGATGACTCTTTATCCTCCTGAACCACACATCTATCTGTAGATGACGCTTTATCCTCTGAAACCACACATCCATCTGTAGATTATGTTTTATCATCTAAAACCACAGATCCATCTGTAGATGACGCTCTATCATCGGAAACCACACATCCATCTGTAGATGACGCTTTATCCTCCTGAACCACACATCCATCTGTAGATGACTCTTTATCATCTGAAACCACACATCCATCTGTAGATGACTCTTTATCATCTGAAACCACACATCCATCTGTAGATGACGCTTTATCCTCTGAAACCACACATCCATCTGTAGATGACTCTTTATCCTCCTGAACCACACATCCATCTGTAGATGACGCTCTATCATCCTGAACCACACATCCATCTGTAGATGGCTCTTTATCATCTGAAACCACACATCCATCTGTAGATGACGCTTTATCCTCTGAAACCACACATCCATCAGTAGATGATGTTTTATCCTCTGAAACCACACATCCATCTGTAGATGACTCTTTATCCTCTGAAACCACACATCCATCTGTAGATGACTCTTTATCCTCTGAAACCACACATCCATCTGTAGATGACGCTTTATCCTCTGAAACCACACATCCATCTGTAGATGACGCTTTATCCTCCTGAACCACACATCCATCTGTAGATGACGCTTTATCCTCTGAAACCACACATCCATCTGTAGATGACTCTTTATCCTCTGAAACCACAGATACATCTGCAGATGACTCTTTATCCTCCTGAACCACACATCCATCTGTAGATGACGCTTTATCCTCTGAAACCACACATCCATCTGTAGATGACTCTTTATCCTCTGAAACCACACATCCATCTGTAGATGACGCTTTATCCTCCTGAACCACACATCCATCTGTAGATGACGCTTTATCATCTGAAACCACACATCCATCTGTAGATGACTCTTTATCCTCCTGAACCACACATCCATCTGTAGATGACGCTTTATCATCTGAAACCACACATCCATCTGTAGATGACGCTTTATCCTCTGAAACCACACATCCATCTGTAGATGACGCTTTATCCTCTGAAACCACACATCCATCTGTAGATGACGCTTTATCCTCTGAAACCACACATCCATCTGTAGATGACTCTTTATCCTCCTGAACCACACATCCATCTGTAGATGGCTCTTTATCATCTGAAACCACACTTCCATCTGTAGATGACTCTTTATCATCTGAAACCACACATCCATCTGTAGATGACGCTCTATCATCTGGAACCACACAATTACCAGGTGGACAGTAGGCCTCTTGGAGAGCGATAGAGGAAATCCACAAGATCCACAAGTATTCTATCGTCTTAACGTTATCTTCCGTACTGAGCTGCGCTGTCCCACTATCCGTGCTGAATAACATCCACTATTCGTTTATGTAATGGGATGCAAGGTAACAATATGTTTTTTAATTTCTTTTTTATAATTGTCATTCCACATATCAAGTGTATTTCCGTTACTGTAAATATCACTTTTCTCCTATGCAGGGCTCTAGCGCAAGAGGAGAGAAACTCTAGGACAGAAACATTCACACCTCCATTCATTTACAAAAGGATAGTCTAATAGCTTGGCTAGGTGTGAAAAATCCCCCAATTTGTTTCGACCAACGATAGATGTTGTGGTCAGTCAGAGTTGAGTCATATTGTAAAGTGTAGCCTAATTGCCAAAAAGGGCACACTTGCAATGTGTTTGAGGCTCTAGTCCTCTAAGGTTTTACATTTCTGACTCAATATCAGATACCTGATTTGCCCTATTGAAAAATGCATCACCCCCTACAAATGCAGTACCAGTCAAAAGTTTGGACAAGGGTTTTTCTATATTTTTACTATTTTCTACATTATGGAATAATAGGGAAGACATCACAGCGATGAAATAACACATATGGAATCATGTAGTAACCAAAAAAGTGTTAAACAAATTAAAATATATTTTATAGTTCAGATTCTTCAAATAGCCACCCTTTGCCTTGATGACGGCTTCACACACTCTTGGCATTCTCTCAGCCAGCTTTATGAGGTAGTCACCTGGCTGTCTTTCCTTATGCACACCTGTCACCATCATTGCGAGCAGCTGCGCTATATTGGACTCACCTGGGCTCCATTACCTTGTTGATTACTCTCTCCACATCTGTGTGCTCCTCCATTTGTTCCCTGTGTCAGCATTGATGTCATTATTTTCCCCCTGTCCAGACGCTGCTCCTGTCCTGTCCTGTTCCATGTCCATTGTTAATTTACTGTTCTCCCTGTACCTGCTACTTGTCTACCAGCGTCGATCCTTACACTTTGAAAACTAAATTGCTATCGACCCTGTTAAAAATCCGGTATGTCAGGAGTTACTCTTGTCATTTGAGTGTTTTAAGTCTTTGGCTTGTAGTGTGATTTTGTAACATCCGGATGGCTCATGACGAGAACCAAAGAGTTTGTTGTGTACCTCCAGTCAGTTGATTTTCACATTTTCATCAACATTGTTCTCATATTGTAGGTGCAAAAATAAAAAAAATATTGGCCTATATATGAATCACCACCTGGATTCGGGCTTATGTAGCAACATTTGAATGTCTGTTTTTTACATTGGATAAAAGTAGAAACAGAGCTACAAAAGGGTATATCATCCACTGCATTTGAGGAAATAATGAGAAAGTAATTATGCTTAGTAAGTTGAAAAGTTACTTTTGAGAAAACCATCTTTCAATGTTTTGGTATTACTACTGGAGAGCCCTGTTTGTCTACACCCATTTAGCATTGTTCACACCCTCTTACGCTTTAGCCCCACCCATCTCTTTAAGGGATGATACGTGCATTCTGTACTAACTTGCCAGCTACTTCCAGACATCTAAGAGAGAGAGAGAACAGCTCACTGAACATTACTCGCCCTATCGCTCTATCTGTGGTTTCGGGTTCAGAGCGAACACTGGACACTGGCCGATAAGTAGGCCAGTAGGGTTGTTCTGAAAGCTCTGACCTCACAACTACAGTCAAGTACCCAAGCTAACTGTCTATCATTGGCTAGCTACTTACAGACACATAATGAGAGAACACCCCATCCCCCTATCAGAGCTGGTTAGGCTTTTCATGTTATCCACAGTGTTGGTGACTGTAACTGTGCTTCTGGCAGCAATTGAATGGCTGGCTGTTAGCTAGCAAGCCAGCCAGCTAGCTAACAGTACACTTTAACTTGACATTAGGTTTATGCAGTTTTACTATGCAATACTTAGTTTTTTTTAAAGCCGCTTTCGACACGATTACCTAGACATACTGACCAGCTCCAATAGACAGGGGCGCGCAATATGGTAGATCAATCCAAACTCATCTCAGCCAATCACGGCTAGCGGGAAGGATGCTCTCTTTTTCTGTGGCCAAACCAACTAGGCTCATAATTGAACAATTACTGTACATTCGTATTTATAGATGGCATACAAGTTTAATGATATTTAGGCACATGAAAGTTCACAAGTTCGAGAAGGCATTTCTGCCCAAAAACAAATGTTGATTTAAAAAAATGGTTTGACATTCAAACAGCTTTCCTGTGAAGTTGTGACTTGCCACATACGCCTAGTTAGGGTCAGATATCGACTGTCCCTTTGCTGTCAAAAATGGAAGAAAAAGCCAACCGCCACGACTATAATAATCATCTGTCAAACTGTTTCGTGTCTCTATTACCCTCCTATGGAATCACTGTTTCATATCTCTATTACCCTCCTATGGAATCACTGTTTCAGGGTTCTATTACCCTCCCATGGAATCACTGTTTCATATCTCTATTACCCTCCTATGGAATCACTGTTTCAGGGTTCTATTACCCTCCCATGGAATCACTGTTTCATATCTCTATTACCCTCCCATGGAATCACTGTTTCATATCTCTATTACCCTCCCATGGAATCACTGTTTCAGGGTTCTATTACCCTCCTATGGAATCACTGTTTCAGGGTTCTATTACCCTCCATGGAATCACTGTTTCATATCTCTATTACCCTCCTATGGAATCACTGTTTCAGGGTTCTATTACCCTCCCATGGAATCACTGTTTCATATCTCTATTACCCTCCCATGGAATCACTGTTTCATATCTCTATTACCCTCCTATGGAATCACTGTTTCATATCTCTATTACCCTCCCATGGAATCACTGTTTCATATCTCTATTACCCTCCTATGGAATCTCTGTTTCAGGATTCTATTACCCTCCTATGGAATCACTGTTTCAGGGTTCTATTACCCTCCTATGGAATCACTGTTTCAGGTTTCTATTACCCTCCCATGGAATCACTGTTTCATATCTCTATTACCCTCCTATGGAATCACTGTTTCAGGGTTCTATTACCCTCCCATGGAATCACTGTTTCATATCTCTATTACCCTCCCATGGAATCACTGTTTCATATCTCTGTTACCCTCCCATGGAATCACTGTTTCAGGTTTCTATGGAAACAACATAGATTGGTGGCATTAGAATATGATCAGTAGTTTTAAAAGTCATGTTTGGAAGTGCAAATGTGGGAAATTGTGTTTGATTTCCCTTAATGTAGTGATTTGGTCAACTGAAAATGTCTGCGGTAAGCAAGCTTTAGCAAAGATACAGTAGTGGGTGATGACTGCAATTAATATGTGTCTTCTCAGTAAGCGTGGGGATGTATTGAAATTACTATCCTCCTTTCCTGGTCTGTAAAACGTCTATCACAGATTCATTGTAGAGCTGGAGACGATGTAACTTTGCCTCAAATAAGGATGCTTTGAAATTCTCAAGAAATAGCCGGAAGTGACTATAATAATGATAATGATAATAATAACAATAATTATAATAATGATAATAATATTTATAATAATAATTATTATTATTATAATATTGATAATGATAACAATACTAATACTACTACTACTACTACTACTAAAAATAATAATAATAATGATCATGATAATAATAATAATAATAATGATAATGATAATAATAATAATGATCATGATACAGATAATAATAATAATAATGATAATGATAATAATAATAATGATCATGATAATGATAATAATAATAATAATAATAATAATAACGATCATGATAAAGATAATAATAATAATAATAATGATCATGATACAGATAATAATAATAATAATGATAATAATAATAATAATAATAATGATAATGATACAGATAATAATAATAATAATAATAATAATAATAATAATAATAATAATGATAATGATAAAAAAAAAATTATACTAATAATAATGATCATGTATGAACAATGAGCAAACAATTATATCCAGTCCCGACTTTTAGGAGAGCAAGCCCTGTGTGTGAAAGTATGAACTACCTATTTTGTGGTAATGCAATATATCAAACACGGGCCCTCAAAGTTGGAGCCAGTATTATACTGACGACTTCAAAACCTTGAAACTTTTTCTCTCTCTAAATCTACCCTCTTAAGGCTCTTCTAAAGCTCCAACCGTGGTGCCCGTCTTTTACTATCTCATAATGAATTAGCTAGCGGCAATAACCTGGCAAATCAATAGCAATCGGCAGCAAGACACTGACAGAAAGGCTATACAGACTGTACTGTGTGGTCATGTATGGAGAGAAAAAGAGGCCTTGGAAACCAAGCAGGATCTATTCAGCAGGGAAGACAAGTATACATACATCAGGGCTTTGACCTTCTGCCTGTCTGCCTGCCTGCCTGTCTGTCTGCCTGCGTGCCTGTCTGCCTGTCTGCCTGTCTGCCTGTCTGCTGTCTGCCTATGTATGTACCTATGTGCCTGCCTGCCTGTCTGCCTGCCTATATGCCTGTCTGTCTGCTGCCTGTCTGCCTGTCTGCATTCACCACCAAAACATAGCCATGTATATCTTTCATTGATCACTTCTAATTATTTCTCGATACTATCTATGACAGGCTCCAAAAGCTGCCATCATTCTTAATTTCAGCAAACTACAACTGCAATATATGTTATGAGGAACCTGGAAACGGAGGAGGACACAACCATGGAGAAAGATCTGCAGAGAGGGTGTTTCAATCACCGGTTAGACACATGACACCCTTGGGCGGAATTCTATTGCCAGCATCCTATAGAACCATGCTGCTTCCATCCGAAGACATTTAATATTCACCACATGGTACAATATAGGCCTCCAATGAATCTCCTGTGATTCATATGTTCTATGTACTATAACAACCCTGGAGTATAAACCTTCGTACACATTCATTCTTGAGCAGAGCTCTGGGTGTATTTTGTCTGAGACAATGGTTTAATAGCAATCAATGAACCTGTCCACCAATCCCACAAGGTCATTTTCATTGTATGACAACAGTGAATTTAACAGCAACGCCACAGAAGGTTTGTATGTCTTCATGTTTTCCTGACGTCTGAAAGACTCCATGCATCCAGCCAAGGGAGCGGACCCTGAACGAGAAGCCAATCTAATCACACTGTTTTAATTTAGATCACAAAAGGACTGCCTTAGTTTTTGTTGTATGCTTTTAGTTTTTACAATTGTATCGCTTTCTTTCTAAGACCCAACTTATTGTTGATTCTCAGAATCCTGAGGAAGATTTGAAATTTCGAGTCCCACTGTTCATTTGTGTGTTGAGGTACCTGGCGAAGTACACTACAATTCCAGGTTCCTGATCCTTTAAGGTCAACACGCTCACTTCCTTCCTTGTTTTGTTCTGAGGGGAAATGACTCTCGGTAAGGGCAAACTGAGGGGAAATGACTCTCGGTAAGGGCAAACTGAGGGGAAATGACTCTCGGTAAGGGCAAACTGAGGGGAAATGACTCTCGGTAAGGGCAAACTGAGGGGAAATGACTCTCGGTAAGGGAAAACTGAGGGGAAATGACTCTCGGTAAGGGCAAACTGAGGGGAAATGACTCTCGGTAAGGGCAAACTGAGGGGAAATGACTCTCGGTAAGGGCAAACTGAGGGGAAATGACTCTCGGTAAGGGCAAACTGAAGGAAATAAAAGAGAAGGTATTTAACCCGTTGGAGACCGTTGCTATTAGTCTGCAGGTGGTGACGGAGCCAGAGGACTGACTGCTCACTCTCATCTTGTCTTGTCTGGCAGGCAGACCTGGGTTCAAATAGTGTTTACACTTCAACTGTCTGCGTTAGCCTGCCTGGAATGACAAATGGACTGGATTAAAAAAAATACAATCACACAAGTTCATTTTTTTCCATTTGGCCAGACCACTCAATCAAGTTCAGGCTAAAGTGTTCGAAGTTGTTTCAAATAGTATTTGAAGCCAGGTCTGCTGGTAAGAGAGAAGTAGACAACAGCAGATGGCTTGGACGATTCACATCCTGAAGGACGCACGCATGTCTCGTCTCGTCCCCTAGCCCCCCCCCCCCCCCCCCCAGCCAGAAGGTCACAGAGGTGGGCTGAAGAGTAATTGGTGACTGTCTGGGAGACCAGACAACTGCAGATCTAGCTCTTAATTGGCAATTGTAAATAACAAATGAAACTGATGGCTCAAATTACCCATACCACAAGGCTTCTGCTTCAACTCATTAATTGCCTCCTGAAACGTGACACACAATAACAAATGATTGTGGGGGCTGGTGGGATGCTGGCTGCTGCCAGGTTGCCATTGTATGCTGGGTTGATATGAGACAGAGCGCACGACCCAAATGGCACCCTATTCCCTATACAGTGCGCTACTTTTGACCAGAGTCCATAGGACCCATAGGCCTCTGGTCAAAAGTAGTGCACTATATAGGGAATAGGGTGCGGTTTGGGACGTACCCAGAGAGAGGAATACATCAAGAAGGTGGTAGGGTAGCAGATTGTTAATATCAGCCGTTTCTTCTGACCGGTTGTGAAATAAACGGCAATGGGGCTTGCAGGTAGCGTGGCACGACGCGGCGAGGACGTGTAATGGGGCGGAGCCGGTCTCCGCCGGGCGGAGCCGAATGAACGGACACGGTTTTTCACTGCGAAACCCACGACAATGTCAAGGTGTTGCGACACGCTATTTTGTGTTGTGAACATGGAGGACGTGACCGGCGACCCGCAGGGGACCCGCTTAACCAAAGCAACAGCATCCGTGTCTGGACAATGTCTGGTATTGTTGCCTCTTTTCCACCACACATGATGAACCAATAGGACGCTGTCGGTACAAAGAAATCACCAATCAAGTCGTACCAATCCAGCTAAGGGTTGTCCATTAGAGGTGGTCTCCTCTACTCCTCTGTGTCAGTTGGCCACACACTTACAGCACTAGGCAGACTGGCCCTGTTCATAAGCTCTACGGGGACAGACATAGTACCTTTTCATTAGAGGTCTAGCAAGAAGTCATGTAGCAGAACTACTGTATGTGTTAAGGGTGGGATTTTGACTGATGATGGGGGAACGTTGCGGCTGCAGTGGCATTTGATTTACTGGCTCTCCCACCGCTGTAATGAGGAGTAATTCTGCCTTGACACCCTCCGTCCTCCCTCCATCCCTCCATCCCCCCGTCATCATCCCCCTCTACCAGCTAGCATCAGCTCCCACCCATCCCTTTGTGCAGGACTGTCACAGTGGCAGCTTCCCCACCACATCTTCCAACGAGAAGAAAAATCTGACACTTGTCTTATTAACCAAAGGATTTTGCATGTATCTTCATTACGGACTCATTAAAAATAGAGAGACACTGAACTCTCCGTATTCAATATCCGGCAAGGAGATAAAAAGTTAACTCGGATGATTTATGTTTCTGCCAGGAAAATACATGTATTTAGTGTAAAGTTCAAAAGGCTAAATAAATCATAATTAGAACCTGAATAGGAATTGATTGGTTCAGGTGGCCGCAAATTGCAAAGAAGTAACATTCAGAGCAAAGCAACACATATAACCCTAACCCTATTTCTAATCCTAACCCTTGGAGGAGAGGAGTGAAAACTAAACCCTAACTGTTGGAGTAGAGCAGTGAAAACTAAACCTTAACTGTTGGAGTAGAGCAGTGAAAACTAAACCTTAACTGTTGGAGAAGAGCAGTGAAAACTAAACCCTAACTGTTGGAGAAGAGCAGTGAAAACTAAACCCTAACTGTTGGAGTAGAGCAGTGAAAACTAAACCCTAACTGTTGGAGTAGAGCTGTGAAAACTAAACATTAACTGTTGGAGTAGAGCAGTGAAAACTAAACCCTAACTGTTGGAGTAGAGAAGTGAAAACTAAACCTTAACTGTTGGAGTAGAGCAGTGAAAACTAAACCCTAACTGTTGGAGAAGAGCAGTGAAAACTAAACCCTAACTGTTGGAGTAGAGCAGTGAAAACTAAACCCTAACTGTTGGAGTAGAGCAGTGAAAACTAAACCCTAACTGTTGGAGTAGAGCAGTGAAAACTAAACCCTAACTGTTGGAGTAGAGCAGTGAAAATTCCATTTCAATGCTTCACTTCATGCTGAAGTGAATGTGTCCCAAATTACACCATATTCCCTATATAGTACAGTACTTTTGTCCATAGTGCCCTGGTCAAAAGTAGTGTACGATGTTGGGAATAGGGTGCCATTTGAAACGTTCCCTGTCAAAGGAACACCAAGGTCAATATAGAGACATGAGCCAATGAGAAGGCCACATACTTTCATTTCAATCTGTACATCATGTAAAGAACTCAGCAGGGAGGAAGGGAAAGGTGAGGAATCTTGTTATAAATCACACATACACCTTTTGGACATTTTCTGTGGCAGAATTTCAAAATGTTGAATCAAAATAATACACAAAAAATGAAAAACCCACACCACTATTCATTTGGTAACACTTTGGTAACGGTCCGTTATAAACCATGTTAACAGTCCATTATAAACCATGTTATAAACCATGTTATAAACCATGTTATAAACCATGTTAATGGTCTGTTATAAACCATGTTATAAACCATGTTATAAACCATGTTATAAACCATGTTAATGGTCTGTTATAAACCATGTTAACAGTCAGTGATAAACCATGTTAATGGTCTGTTATAAACCATGTTAATGGTCTGTTATAAACCATGTTATAAACCATGTTAGTGGTCCGTTATAAACCATGTTAACGGTCTGTTATAAACCATGTTAATGGTCCGTTATAAACCATGTTAACGGTCCGTTATAAACCATGTTAATGGTCTGTTATAAACCATGTTATAAACCATGTTAATGGTCTGTTATAAACCATGTTAATGGTCTGTTATAAACCATGTTATAAACCATGTTAATGGTCTGTTATAAACCATGTTATAAACCATGTTATAAACCATGTTATAAACCATGTCATAAACCATGTTAATGGTCTGTTATAAACCATGTTAACAGTCCGTTATAAACCATGTTATAAACCATGTTAACGATCTGTTATAAACCATGTTAACAGTCTGTTATAAACCATGTTAACGGTCCGTTATAAACCATGTTAATGGTCTGTTATAAACCATGTTATAAACCATGTTAATGGTCTGTTATAAACCATGTTATAAACCATGTTAATGGTCTGTTATAAACCATGTTATAAACCATGTTAATGGTCTGTTATAAACCATGTTACAAACCATGTTATAAACCATGTTAATGGTATGTTATAAACCATGTTAATGGTCTGTTATAAACCATGTTATAAACCATGTTAATGGTCCGTTATAAACCATGTTAACGGTCCGTTATAAACCATGTTAATGGTCCGTTATAAACCATGTTAACGGTCCGTCATAAACCATGTTAATGGTCTGTTATAAACCATGTTATAAACCATGTTAATGGTCTGTTTTAAACCATGTTATAAACCATGTTAATGGTCTGTTATAAACCATGTTATAAACCATGTTAATGTTCTGTTATAAACCATGTTACAAACCATGTTATAAACCATGTTAATGGTCTGTTATAAACCATGTTAATGGTCTGTTATAAACCATGTTATAAACCATGTTAATGGTCCGTTATAAACCATGTTAATGGTCCGTTATAAACCATGTTAATGGTCTGTTATAAACCATGTTATAAACCATGTTAATGGTCTGTTATAAACCATGTTAATGGTCTGTTATAAACCATGTTATAAACCATGTTAATGGTCCGTTATAAACCATGTTAACGGTCCGTTATAAACCATGTTAATGGTCCGTTATAAACCATGTTAACGGTCCGTCATAAACCATGTTAATGGTCTGTTATAAACCATGTTAACAGTCCGTTATAAACCATGTTATAAACCATGTTAATGGTCTGTTATAAACCATGTTAACAGTCCGTTATAAACCATGTTATAAACCATGTTAATGGTCTGTTATAAACCATGTTAACAGTCCGTTATAAACCATGTTATAAACCATGTTAACGATCTGTTATAAACCATGTTAACAGTCTGTTATAAACCATGTTAACGGTCCGTTATAAACCATGTTAATGGTCTGTTATAAACCATGTTATAAACCATGTTAATGGTCTGTTATAAACCATGTTATAAACCATGTTAATGGTCTGTTATAAACCATGTTAATGGTCTGTTTTAAACCATGTTATAAACCATGTTAATGGTCCGTTATAAACCATGTTAGAAACCATGTTAACAGTCCGTTATAAACCATGTTAACGGTCTGTTATAAACCAAGTTAATGGTCCGTTATAAACCATGTTAACGGTCCGTTATAAACCATGTTAATGGTCTGTTATAAACCATGTTATAAACCATGTTAATGGTCTGTTATAAACCATGTTAATGGTCTGTTATAAACCATGTTATAAACCATGTTAATGGTCTGTTATAAACCATGTTATAAACCATGTTATAAACCATGTTATAAACCATGTTATAAACCATGTTAATGGTCTGTTATAAACCATGTTACAAACCATGTTATAAACCATGTTAATGGTCTGTTATAAACCATGTTATAAACCATGTTAATGGTCTGTTATAAACCATGTTATAAACCATGTTAATGGTCTGTTATAAACCATGTTAATGGTCTGTTATAAACCATGTTATAAACCATGTTAATGGTCCGTTATAAACCATGTTAACGGTCCGTTATAAACCATGTTAATGGTCCGTTATAAACCATGTTAACGGTCCGTCATAAACCATGTTAATGGTCTGTTATAAACCATGTTAACAGTCCGTTATAAACCATGTTATAAACCATGTTAATGGTCTGTTATAAACCATGTTAACAGTCCGTTATAAACCATGTTATAAACCATGTTAATGGTCTGTTATAAACCATGTTAACAGTCCGTTATAAACCATGTTATAAACCATGTTAACGATCTGTTATAAACCATGTTAACAGTCTGTTATAAACCATGTTAACGGTCCGTTATAAACCATGTTAATGGTCTGTTATAAACCATGTTATAAACCATGTTAATGGTCTGTTATAAACCATGTTATAAACCATGTTAATGGTCTGTTATAAACCATGTTAATGGTCTGTTATAAACCATGTTATAAACCATGTTAATGGTCCGTTATAAACCATGTTAGAAACCATGTTAACAGTCCATTATAAACCATGTTAACGGTCTGTTGTAAACCATGTTAATGATCCATTGTAAACCATGTTAACGGTCCATTATAAACCATGTTAACGGTCCATTCTAAACCATGTTAACGGTCCGTTATAAACCATGTTAATGGTCCATTATAAACCATGTTATAAACCATGTTAATGGTCCGTTATAAACCATGTTAACGATCCATGTTAACGTTATATGTAGATCCTTCAAACACCCACAAACAGGGATATCGATCCGAATAAAAGGTGTTATTACGTGCTCCACTATGGCAGTTATTTATCTTATAACATGTCCTTGTGGTAAACATGATGTAGGTAAAACAAAGCCCAAATTAAAAGTACGTATCTCAGAGCATTGTAGCACCATTAGGTGTAAAAACTTTACTTACCCAGTTGCGGCCCACTTCTTGGAGGCAGGCCACTCGATTTTGTCTCAGCGTTATATTGGCATCGAACATGTCACCCTCCCTAGGAGAGGGGGTGACCTTGATCATTTATTGTTAAAACAAGAGGCTGCCTGGATCTTTAATTTAAAGACCCTTGCACCCTTCGGTCTCAACGTAGACTTTGATCTGAAGCCATTCTTGTAGTTATTGTGACTTTGCCATTGTAATTGTTTGTAAACTTGTGTAGTCAAATTAATTATGATCGTATGCAATCCATTTGTTGTTTGTATGCTGTTCCTTGTATGACATTTTAATATTTGATTATTAACCAATGATATTAGGCCACTCTTGGCCATGATAACAGACACCTGTGTCTTTTGACACTATATAAACAAGTCATCCTGCAGTGTTTGTGATTATCCCCTGATGAAGACAGCTTGGCTGTCGAAACGTTGGTAATTAAATGTTTGCATCTGAGCTCCTAGAGTGTGCGGCTCTCTTTTATTTTCAAGTTTCTACTCCGCTAGCCAGCACCTCATCGTGTGCGTTTCTTTTTCTTCTAGAACGATCCGTTATAAACCATGCTATAAACCATGTTAACAGTCTGTTATAAACCATGTTAACAGTCTGTTATAAACCATGTTAACAGTCTGTTGTAAACCATGTTAACGGTCCATTATAAACCATGTTAACGGTCCATTATAAACCATGTTAACGATCTGTTATAAACCATGTTAACAGTCTGTTATAAACCATGTTAATGATCTGTTATAAACCATGCTAACAGTCTGTTATGAACCATATTAACAGTCTGTTATAAACCATGTTAACGGTCCATTATAAACCATGTTAACAGTCTGTTATAAACCATGTTAACGGTCCATTATAAACCATGTTAACAGTCTGTTATAAACCATGTTAACAGTCTGTTATAAACCATATTAACGGTCCATTATAAACCATGTTAACAGTCTGTTATAAACCATGTTAACAGTCTGTTATAAACCATGTTAACGGTCCATTATAAACCATGTTAACAGTCTGTTATAAACCATATTAACAGTCTGTTATAAACCATGTTAACGGTCCATTATAAACCATGTTAACAGTCTGTTATAAACCATGTTAACGGTCCATTATAAACCATGTTAACAGTCTGTTATAAACCATGTTAACAGTCTGTTATAAACCATGTTAACGGTCCATTATAAACCATGTTAACAGTCTGTTATAAACCATGTTAACAGTCTGTTATAAACCATGTTAACGGTCCATTATAAACCATGTTAACAGTCTGTTATAAACCATGTTAACGGTCCATTATAAACCATGTTAACAGTCTGTTATAAACCATGTTAACGGTCAGTTATAAACCATGTTAACGGTCAGTTATAAACCATGTTAACAGTCCATTATAAACCATGTTATAAACCATGTTAACAGTCCGTTATTACTAACCTAGCCTTAACCATTACCTTACCTAACCTAACTTAACCCTTCCTAACCTAACCCTTAGCTAACCTATTCTAACCTAACTTAACCCTTTCTAACCTAACTCAACCCTTCCTATCCTAACACTTAGCTAACCTAACCTACCTAACCCTAAATGGTGTGCAATATGTTTTTGTAAATGCCTGATAAAAGTTTTATGACAGACCGTATAAAATAAAGTGTTGATTGAAATATTGTGCCATAGACAGAACGTTAAGTCGCAGTGAAAGCTTTACCCGAAGTCAACTCTACACTTGTTTATTATGAGGACTAGCTCTAACCTCATACATGGGGTCCCAGTAATAGCTGTCAGGTGTAACATGCCATTTGTCTAATATACAAAGCTACAAAATGAGAAGCACAAAGGTCTGATGTCTCAAACAAACGCAGAGTGTAAAATACATGCCCGTAAAGAAAGAGAGAGAGAGAGAGATCTATGCCAGGCATACAAAGCTTTGTTGTTTCTCTAGCCACATCTATTCTGTAGCCTTCACACCAGAGTAGGAGTCAACTGTAATCTCTTTTCATATATAGAAATACAGAATGAAAAGAGACTTCCCTCGCTCTTGTAAGAAGTCTTAATTAGCCGAAGCGGAGGTAAACACCACTTTATTTACCACCCCTTTGAATGCATCTACTTTAGAAGGACGGAAGCATCAAAAGACATCATATCACAACAACAGGAAGGAGCAGAAAATAAAACCAGCTCTTCTCCTCTCCAGTTATCTGTCCTCGCTTTCTCTATGACATGTTCATACCCAACCACTGTCCTATACCACATCCCTCTGTCTAGCCGGTCGCTAACCCTGAACCTCACGGATCTACGCTCATTAAAACCTTATTCCCTGATAAAACAGCACAGTCCTTGTCACTGGCACATGAGAAAGAGTCTTCCGTTTCGCTCTCATCCAACACTAACATATTTCCTCACTGAGAGTCTGTCTAGTACGCTGGGCTGTGAAGGGGCATATTTCCGCCCGGTGAATAGGAATGTCAAGGTGGAGGAATGCTGCTGAGAGCAACACGGTTCTGCTGTGTTGTTGCATTAAAGAGAAAGTTGCAGGCTCGGAAAAAATAGATACGGATTAAATCAGTTGCAGATATCAGATAATTGGTGAGTCAGTGACCTGTGACCTTCTGTTAAAAACTGTTTTCCAAACCCTCTAACCTGTAGCGTTTCTTCTAAGACCCTTCAACTTTAGTAGTTGGTGATTTTATCACAAAAGGAACGATTCCTTCAAAAAAAATGTCTTCTAGCTGGCCCACTATATAGCATTTTCTTTAGGTTCGAAGAATATGTGTTGCTTGACCCCTCTCCTTCTCCCATAAGATATCCACAGGGTCAGAGAACTTTGTAATGAACTGCTGGTACTGTATGTTAGACTACTAGACCAGACAGTGGTGATACTGTATGTTAGACTACTAGACCAGACAGTGGTGATACTGTATGTTAGACTACTAGACCAGACAGCGGTGACACTGTATGTTAGACTACTAGACCAGACAGTGGTGATACTGTATGTTAGACTAATAGACCAGACAGTGGTGATACTGTATGTTAGACTACTAGACCAGACAGCGGTGATACTGTATGTTAGACTACTAGACCAGACAGTGGTGATACTGTATGTTACACTACTAGACCAGACAGTGGTGATACTGTATGTTAGACTACTAGACCAGACAGTGGTGATACTGTATGTTAGACTACTAGACCAGACAGTGGTGATACTGTATGTTAGTCTAATAGACCAGACAGTGGTGATACTGTATGTTAGACTACTAGACCAGACAGTGGTGATACTGTATGTTACACTACTAGACCAGACAGTGGTGATACTGTATGTTAGACTACTAGACCAGACAGTGGTGATACTGTTTGTTACACTACTAGACCAGACAGTGGTGATACTGTATGTTACACTACTAGACCAGACAGTGGTGATACTGTATGTTACACTACTAGACCAGACAGTGGTGATACTGTATGTTAGACTACTAGACCAGACAGAGGTGATACTGTATGTTAGACTACTAGACCAGACAGTGGTGATACTGTATGTTAGACTACTAGACCAGACAGTGGTGATACTGTATGTTACACTACTAGACCAGACAGTGGTGATACTGTATGTTAGACTACTAGACCAGACAGTGGTGACACTGTATGTTACACTACTAGACCAGACAGTGGTGATACTGTATGTTACACTACTAGACCAGACAGTGGTGATACTGTATGTTAGACTACTAGACCAGACAGTGGTGATACTGTATGTTACACTACTAGACCAGACAGTGGTGATACTGTATGTTACACTACTAGACCAGACAGTGGTGATACTGTATGTTACACTACTAGACCAGACAGTGGTGATACTGTATGTTACACTACTAGACCAGACAGTGGTGATACTGTATGTTAGACTACTAGACCAGACAGTGGTGATACTGTATGTTACACTACTAGACCAGACAGTGGTGATACTGTATGTTAGACTAATAGACCAGACAGTGGTGATACTGTATGTTAGACTACTAGACCAGACAGTGGTGATACTGTATGTTACACTACTAGACCAGACAGTGGTGATACTGTATGTTACACTAATAGACCAGACAGTGGTGATACTGTTTGTTACACTACTAGACCAGACAGTGGTGATACTGTATGTTAGACTACCAGACCAGACAGTGGTGATACTGTATGTTACACTACTAGACCAGACAGTGGTGATACTGTATGTTAGACTACTAGACCAGACAGTGGTGATACTGTATGTTAGACTACTAGACCAGACAGTGGTGATACTGTATGTTAGACTACTAGACCAGACAGTGGTGATACTGTATGTTAGACTACTAGACCAGACAGTGGTGATACTGTATGTTACACTACTAGACCAGACAGTGGTGATACTGTATGTTAGACTACTAGACCAGACAGTGGTGATACTGTATGTTAGACTACTAGACCAGACAGCGGTGACACTGTATGTTAGACTACTAGACCAGACAGTGGTGATACTGTATGTTAGTCTAATAGACCAGACAGTGGTGATACTGTATGTTAGACTACTAGACCAGACAGTGGTGATACTGTATGTTAGACTACTAGACCAGACAGTGGTGATACTGTATGTTACACTACTAGACCAGACAGTGGTGATACTGTATGTTACACTACTAGACCAGACAGTGGTGATACTGTATGTTACACTACTAGACCAGACAGTGGTGATACTGTATGTTAGACTACTAGACCAGACAGTGGTGATACTGTATGTTAGACTACTAGACCAGACAGTGGTGATACTGTATGTTAGTCTAATAGACCAGACAGTGGTGATACTGTATGTTAGACTACTAGACCAGACAGTGGTGATACTGTATGTTAGACTACTAGACCAGACAGTGGTGATACTGTATGTTAGACTAATAGACCAGACAGTGGTGATACTGTATGTTAGACTACTAGACCAGACAGTGGTGATACTGTATGTTACACTACTAGACCAGACAGTGGTGATACTGTATGTTAGACTACTAGACCAGACAGTGGTGATACTGTATGTTAGACTACTAGACCAGACAGTGGTGATACTGTATGTTACACTACTAGACCAGACAGTGGTGATACTGTATGTTACACTACTAGACCAGACAGTGGTGATACTGTATGTTACACTACTAGACCAGACAGTGGTGATACTGTATGTTACACTACTAGACCAGACAGTGGTGATACTGTATGTTACACTACTAGACCAGACAGTGGTGATACTGTATGTTACACTACTAGACCAGACAGTGGTGATACTGTATGTTACACTACTAGACCAGACAGTGGTGATACTGTTTGTTACACTACTAGACCAGACAGTGGTGATACTGTATGTTACACTACTAGACCAGACAGTGGTGATACTGTATGTTACACTACTAGACCAGACAGTGGTGATACTGTTTGTTACACTACTAGACCAGACAGTGGTGATACTGTATGTTACACTACTAGACCAGACAGTGGTGATACTGTATGTTACACTACTAGACCAGACAGTGGTGATACTGTATGTTACACTACTAGACCAGACAGTGGTGATACTGTATGTTAGACTAATAGACCAGACAGTGGTGATACTGTATGTTAGACTACTAGACCAGACAGTGGTGATACTGTATGTTAGACTACTAGACCAGACAGTGGTGATACTGTATGTTACACTACTAGACCAGACAGTGGTGATACTGTATGTTACACTACTAGACCAGACAGTGGTGATACTGTATGTTAGACTACTAGATCAGACAGTGGTGATACTGTATGTTACACTACTAGACCAGACAGTGGTGATACTGTATGTTACACTACTAGACCAGACAGTGGTGATACTGTATGTTAGACTACTAGACCAGACAGTGGTGATACTGTATGTTAGACTACTAGACCAGACAGTGGTGATACTGTATGTTACACTACTAGACCAGACAGTGGTGATACTGTATGTTACACTACTAGACCAGACAGTGGTGATACTGTTTGTTACACTACTAGACCAGACAGTGGTGATACTGTATGTTACACTACTAGACCAGACAGTGGTGATACTGTATGTTACACTACTAGACCAGACAGTGGTGATACTGTATGTTACACTACTAGACCAGACAGTGGTGATACTGTATGTTACACTACTAGACCAGACAGTGGTGATACTGTTTGTTACACTACTAGACCAGACAGTGGTGATACTGTATGTTACACTACTAGACCAGACAGTGGTGATACTGTATGTTACACTACTAGACCAGACAGTGGTGATACTGTTTGTTACACTACTAGACCAGACAGTGGTGATACTGTATGTTACACTACTAGACCAGACAGTGGTGATACTGTATGTTACACTACTAGACCAGACAGTGGTGATACTGTATGTTACACTACTAGACCAGACAGTGGTGATACTGTATGTTAGACTAATAGACCAGACAGTGGTGATACTGTATGTTAGACTACTAGACCAGACAGTGGTGATACTGTATGTTAGACTACTAGACCAGACAGTGGTGATACTGTATGTTACACTACTAGACCAGACAGTGGTGATACTGTATGTTACACTACTAGACCAGACAGTGGTGATACTGTATGTTAGACTACTAGATCAGACAGTGGTGATACTGTATGTTACACTACTAGACCAGACAGTGGTGATACTGTATGTTACACTACTAGACCAGACAGTGGTGATACTGTATGTTAGTCTAATAGACCAGACAGTGGTGATACTGTATGTTAGACTACTAGACCAGACAGTGGTGATACTGTATGTTAGACTACTAGACCAGACAGTGGTGATACTGTATGTTACACTACTAGACCACACAGAGGTGGTACTGTATGTTAGACTACTAGACCAGACAGTGGTGATACTGTATGTTAGACTACTAGACCAGACAGTGGTGATACTGTATGTTACACTACTAGACCAGACAGTGGTGATACTGTATGTTACACTACTAGACCAGACAGTGGTGATACTGTATGTTAGACTACTAGACCAGACAGTGGTGATACTGTATGTTAGACTACTAGACCAGACAGTGGTGATACTGTATGTTACACTACTAGACCAGACAGTGGTGATACTGTATGTTAGACTACTAGACCAGACAGTGGTGATACTGTATGTTAGACTACTAGACCAGACAGTGGTGATACTGTATGTTAGACTACTAGACCAGACAGTGGTGATACTGTATGTTAGACTACTAGACCAGACAGCGGTGACACTGTATGTTACACTACTAGACCAGACAGTGGTGATATTGTATGTTAGTCTAATAGACCAGACAGTGGTGATACTGTATGTTAGACTACTAGACCAGACAGTGGTGATACTGTATGTTACACTACTAGACCAGACAGTGGTGATACTGTATGTTAGACTACTAGACCAGACAGTGGTGATACTGTATGCTAGACTACTAGACCAGACAGTGGTGATACTGTATGTTACACTACTAGACCAGACAGTGGTGATACTGTATGTTACACTACTAGACCAGACAGTGGTGATACTGTATGTTAGACTACTAGACCAGACAGTGGTGATACTGTATGTTAGACTACTAGACCAGACAGTGGTGATACTGTATGTTAGACTACTAGACCAGACAGTGGTGATACTGTATGTTACACTACTAGACCAGACAGTGGTGATACTGTATGTTAGACTACTAGACCAGACAGTGGTGATACTGTATGTTAGACTACTAGACCAGACAGTGGTGATACTGTATGTTAGACTACTAGACCAGACAGTGGTTATACTGTATGTTAGACTACTAGACCAGACAGCGGTGACACTGTATGTTACACTACTAGACCAGACAGTGGTGATACTGTATGTTACACTACTAGACCAGACAGTGGTGATACTGTATGTTACACTACTAGACCAGACAGTGGTGATACTGTATGTTACACTACTAGACCAGACAGTGGTGATACTGTATGTTACACTACTAGACCAGACAGTGGTGATACTGTTTGTTACACTACTAGACCAGACAGTGGTGATACTGTATGTTACACTACTAGACCAGACAGTGGTGATACTGTATGTTACACTACTAGACCAGACAGTGGTGATACTGTTTGTTACACTACTAGACCAGACAGTGGTGATACTGTATGTTAGACTACTAGACCAGAAGGTGTTGATACTGTATGTTACACTACTAGACCAGACAGTGGTGATACTGTATGTTACACTACTAGACCAGACAGTGGTGATACTGTATGTTACACTACTAGACCAGACAGTGGTGATACTGTTTATTACACTACTAGACCAGACAGTGGTGATACTGTATGTTAGACTACTAGACCAGACAGCGGTGATACTGTATGTTACACTACTAGACCACACAGAGGTGGTACTGTATGTTAGACTACTAGACCAGACAGTGGTGATACTGTATGTTAGACTACTAGACCAGACAGTGGTGATACTGTATGTTACACTACTAGACCACACAGAGGTGGTACTGTATGTTACACTACTAGACCAGACAGTGGTGATACTGTATGTTACACTACTAGACCAGACAGTGGTGATACTGTGTGTTAGACTACTAGACCAGACAGTGGTGATACTGTATGTTACACTACTAGACCAGACAGTGGTGATACTGTATGTTACACTACTAGACCAGACAGTGGTGATACTGTATGTTACACTACTAGACCAGACAGCGGGTAACTTGTGTAACATTATACTTGAGATGCCATCTAGATAGAGGAGCTATACATCCTGGATATTGTTGCCTCAGAGAACATTTCCTTCCGTTTGATCTGATCTCCCCAGCAGGCAGACTCCTAACTCCTAACAGTCCTGCCTGAACATTAAATATTTCAAGAGAAATCATTGGCTATGGTGTTATGTAATGTGTAGTGCAAGCGGAGAAGCTACAGCACTGGGTCTAAGGAGACTTAGCTAGCTTATCTTGACAACGGTAAAAAAAAAAAAAAAAACGTCCTTAGCGATTTTCTTTCTGAGATCTTCTTGCACAGGTAGTATAAAGGTAGACACTTTTACACTATCCTCCAACTCTTTCAAACAGGACTCTTGTACATTTTTTTATTTTTACAAATATAAACAAACCAAGCATTTTCTGTGTGTGTGTGTGTGTGTGTGTGTGTTTTGTGTGTGTGTCACTGTGCTAAAGGGACATCAAAGCCCTCGATCTCCCTCCCCTGTGTCCTCTGTGTTCTCCTGCCCAATGTCTCTCTCTGAACAGGAACTTTGTGTCCTGCCCAATGTCTCTCAATGAACAGAAACCATGTGTCCTCCTGCCCATTGTCTCTCTCTGAATAGGAACCCGGTGTCCTGCCCAATGTCTCTCACTGAACAGAAACCATGTGTCCTCCTGCCCAATGTCTCTCTCTGAAATGGAACCCTGTGTCCTCTGTCCTCCTGCCCATTGTCTCTCACTGAACAGGAACCATTTGTCCTGTCCAATGTCTCTCACTGAACAGGAACCCTGTGTCCTCTGTCCTCCTGCCCATTGTCTCTCACTGAACAGAAACCATTTGCCCTCCTGCCCAATGTCTCTCACTGAACAGGAACCATGTGTCCTCTGTCCTCCTGCCCATTGTCTCTCACTGAACAGAAGCCTGTTGTCCTCCTGACCAATGTCTCTCACTGAACAGAAATCCTCTGACCTCCTGCCCAATGTCTCTCACCGAACAGAAATCCTCTGTCCTCCTGCCCAATGTCTCTCGCCGAACAGAAATCCTCTGTCCTCCTGCCCAATGTCTCTCACCGAACAGAAATCCTCTGTCCTCCTGCCCAATGTCTCTCGCCGAGCAGAAATCCTCTGTCCTCCTACCCAAAACCTGACAGAGAACAGATAACTGCAACCGGCCAACAGTATTATCCAAAAACAGACATTCTAATGACATATCTTACATAAGCATATAATGAAAATAAAACATCTTATCTATGTTACCCAACTATTCTGATTATTCCCCAACAACCCATGACCAGCTCTGAAGCCAGATTGCATAGCGGAGAAGATGCGGTGGGATTCAAAATGGTCGGTAATCTGTTTGTTGTCTTGGCTTTCGAAGACCTTAGAAAGGCAGGGTAGGATAGATATAGGTCTGTAGCAGTTTGCGTCAAGAGTGTTGTCCCCCCCCCCCCTTTGAAGAGGGGGATGACTGCAGCTGCTTTCCAATCTTTGGGAATCTCAGACGACACAAAAGAGAGGTTGAACAGGCTAGTAATAGGGGTTGCAACAATTTTGGCAGATAATTTTAGAAAGAAGGGGTCCAGATTGTCTAGCCCGTCTGATTTGTAGGGGTCCTGATTTTGCAGCTCTTTCAGAACATCAGCTGACAGGATTTGGGAGAAGGAGAAATGGGGAAGGCTTGGGCGAGTTGCTGTGGGGGGTGCAGTGCTGTTGACTGGGGTAGGCGTAGCCAGGTGGAACGCATGGCCAGCCGTAGAAAAATGCATATTGAAATTCTCAATTATAGTGGATTTATCGGTGGTGACAGAGTTTCCTATCCTCAGTGCAGTGGGCAGCTGGGAGGAGGTGTTCTTATTCTCCATGGAATTTACGGTGTCCCCAAACTTTTTTGAGTTTGGGTTGCAGGAAGCAAATTTCTGCTAGAAAAAGCTAGCATGGCTTTTCTAACTGCCTGTGAATATCGGTTTCTAACTTCCCTGAAAAGTTGCATATCACGGGGGCTGTTTGATGCTACTGCAGAACGCCATATGATGCTTGTGTGTTGGTTTTAAGGGCAGTCAGGTCTGGAGAGAACCAAGGGCTATATCTGTTCCAGGTTCTACATTTCTTGAATGGGGCATTCTTATTTAAGATGGTGAGGAAGGCATTTAAAAAAAATAGCCAGGCATCCTCTACTGACGGGATGAGGTCAATATCCTTCCAGGATACCCGTCCAGGTCGTTTTGAAAGGCCTGCTCGCTGAAGTGTTTCAGGGAGCGTTTGACAGTGATGAGTGGAGGTCGCTTGACCTCTGACCCATTACGGATGCAGGCAATGAGGCAGTGATCGCTGAGATCTTGGTTGAAAACAGCAGAGGAGTATTTAGAGGGCAAGTTGGTTAGGATGATATCTATGAGGGTGCCCGTGTTTACGGCTTTGGGGAGGTACCTGGTAGGTTCATTGATAATTTGTGTGAGATTGAGGGCATCAAGCTTAGATTGTAGGATGGCTGGGGTGTTAAGCATGTTCCAGTTTAGGTCGCTTAGCAGCACGAGCTCTGAAGATAGATGGGGGGCAATCAGTTCACATATGGTGTCCAGAGCACAGCTGGGGCAGAGGGTGGTCTATAGCAGGTAGCAATGGTGAGAGACTTGTTTTTAGAGAGGTGGATTTTTAAAAGGAGAAGTTCAAATTGTTTGGGTACTGACCTGGATAGTAGGACAGAACTCTGCAGGCTATCTCTGCAGTAGATTGCAACACCGCCCCCTTTGGCCGTTCAATCTTGTCTGAAAATGTTGTAGTTAGGGATGGAGATTTCAGAGTTTTTGGTGATCTTCCTAAGCCAGGATTCAGACACGGCTAGGACATCCGGGTTGGCAGAGTGTGCTAAAGCATTGAATAAAACAAACTAATGGAGGATTCTTGTAATGTTAACATGCATGAAACCAAGGCTATTACACTTACAGAAGTCATCAAAAGAGAGCGCCTGGGGAATAGGAATGGAGCTAAGCACTTCAGGGCCTGGATTCACCTCTACATCACCAGAGGAACAGAGCAGGAGTAGGATAAGGGTATGGGTAAAAGCTATGAGAATTGGTCGTCTAGGACGTCCGGAACAGAGAGTAAAAGGAGGTTTCTGGGGGCGATAAAATAGCTTCAAGGTATAATGTACAGATAAAGGTATGGTAGGATGTGAATACAGTGGAGGTAAACCTAGGCATTGAGTGATGATGAGAGAGATATTGTCTCTAGAAACATCATTGAAACCAGGTGATGTCATCGCATGTGTGGGTGGTGGAACAGAAAAGTTGGATAAGGAATAATGAGCAGGGCTAGAGGCTCTACAGTGAAATAAGCCAATAAACACTAACCAGAACAGCAATGGACAAGGCATGCTGACATTAAGGAGAGGCATGCTTAGTCGAGGGATCATAAGGGTGCAGTGAGTAGTGAGGTTGGTTGGGGTCACGGCGATTTAGACAGCAGGCTGGGCCATCGGTAGCAAGCTGGCATAGGATGGAGGTCTGTTTTTAGCCACCATATGCATTTCTGTCGATAGATTAGTGGGGTTCCGTGTCGTAGAGGGGACCAATCCAATTGGCGAAATAGATATAGTTATAGTGACCCAAGAAAATTGTTCGATATACCTATTCAGATAGCAGCCGATAAGACAGCTAACGATTAGCGGCCCGCAGATGGACATTCAGGTAACGTCGCGACGGAGGGTTTAGTTGGATAATGCCCTCGGGCAGATAACGTTGGTATTCCAGTCGTGAAGTCCCGGTGGGGCTCCTCATCGGCAGTAAAACGGGTCCGGATAGGTGATTGTAGCCCAGGAGTGGCTGATGGAACTCTTCTGCTGGCTAGCTCCGGAATAATTGATGTTTGCTCCGGGACCGACGTAAGCCAATAGTTACTCGGATAGCAGCTAGCTTGCTGCAAGATCCAGGTGTAAATGTCCAGAGCTTGCGGTATAAATCTGTGGATATGGAGAGAAAATAGGTCCGGTATGGACTGAGTTGCGTTGTACAAAACAGGCGATAGCTTTTTGAGCTAAAGGATAGCTGATGACCACCAACCGTGCTTAGCTGAATACTAATGTTAGCCAGTAAATTGCTTCTGGCTAGCTTCCGGCTAACTTCTAGCTCTCTTCTGGCTAGCTTCTGGCTAACTTCTTGCTATCTTCTGGCTAGGTTCTGGCTAACTTCTTGCGATCTTCTGGCTATCTTCTGGCTAACTTCTTGCTATCTTCTGGCTATCTTCTATTGTGGATTTCAGATTTGAGGTGAATGATGCTTTTTTTTAAATTGGTGAGGCGGGTTGCAGGAGAGTGTTTTGAAGTTGAGATTTTTAGAAAAAAAATATATAAAAAGATATGAGAAGAAAAGATGTAAATATATATACAAGGGACACGACAAGACGATGACAAAGGACGTCTGACTGCTATGCCATCTTGGGACATCTCATGTTGATGATAGGGATAATAGGGACAATGGCCTTGGAATACAGGAGACAATGCTTTGACACCACAGTTCCACTCCTAGGGAGAAAATGGTACTTCAGCAGGGACAATGGCCTTGGAATACAGGAGACAATGCTTTGACACCACAGTTCCACTCCTAGGGAGAAAATGGTACTTCAGCAGGGACAATGGCCTTGGAATACAGGAGACAATGCTTTCACACCACAGTTCCACTCCTAGGGAGAAAATGGTACTTCAGCAGGGACAATGGCCTTGGAATACAGGAGACAATGCTTTCACACCACAGTTCCACTCCTAGGGAGAAAATGGTACTTCAGCATCGACAATCATCAAAGGGAAATGGCATTGCTCGATGTCCATAATCAGCTCTTTAAATTGTCTTACAGTAGAAGCGTGGGGCTACAGGAAGAGAGACGATAAAACACACCCGAAAAAAGAGAAACATTCAAACTAATTCACAGCATCAAAATTATTGTATTGGTACTTGACAGAGCAGGGTGCCATAGACTGTACATCGTAGCTTTGACTACCCATAATGATGCAATTATAGCAGAAACATGTTGTACTTTTAGAACTGGCTGATCTTCTCATTCCCCTTCTGACGGAATTGATTGCTGGCTGTTATTAGGTATTCTCATTGCTATTAACCACTGCTGAATGAACTGAGGCATGTATTCCCTGTGCTTGACTGCTTCACCGAAATAAACCTTGGGATAATTGCTATAGAAGTGTATGGGGGTGGCAAATTGAGGTTGTGCTGTGCCCTACAGCCTATTTATAGATGTTCAGCAAACTGCTTTATAAAATGAAGTGAGAGTCGTGTGTGTGTGTGTGTGTGTGTGTGTGTGTGTGTGTGTGTGTGTGTGTGTGTGTGTGTGTGTGTGTGTGTGTGTGTGTGGGTACGGCCGACCTGCTCATTAGGCAGGATTAGACGGCCGTCCATAGCGGAAGATTTACGAGGGCATTTTCTGAGCTAAACTGACCAAGACCCAAGACACACCTCCAACAACAACACATAAAACCTCACATAATTCTGCCCAAAAACAATGACAATTTCTTTCAACCAGTGACACATGGGCTTTTTTAGGTGAGCGCTGATGCCGCCCTGTGATAAGCAGTGTCCACTTTGTCAAAGGCAGGGACGCAACATATTTCTCTTTTCCATACCCAGCGCTCCTCTCCAGTGTGCTGTTGGAGAGAGGCATCGCTGCGGCAGAAAGAGTCTGTGGCCTTTTCTGTAGCCTACAGGCTGGAGGTAAAAATGTGAGACAATGTAATGAGATGGACACTTTTTTTCACATCATGCTGATTTCTCCGATTAAAGAGCCTAACCTAAATGGCATTCCAATCAAATAAAATAAAAAATGTGCTGCCATGTTAACAAACAACATATCCCCCCCCAGAAAACAGGACAGCTCAATGTAAAATGGATGCTATGGAATGGATAATCACAACTGTTCTCCAGGAGTTTCACCCCATTGTCATGCTCAGTGATTTCAAGTTTGTATCCATACATTTTTTTTTGACAAGCTGATCAATAGTGAAATTATTTTTAAAAAGGGCTGCATTTCCGGCTGTGTAAACACATAGGCTCATGCAAATAGGCTCATGCAAATAGGCTCATGCAAATAGGCTCATGCAAATAGGCTCATGCAAATAGGCTCATGCAAATAGGCTCATGCAAATAGGCTCACGATAACTCTTGATGAAGTTGGGTAGCTGATATTCAGAGCTTAAAAAAAGCCAAATTGATAAGTCACAGGAATCAGGACTAATAAAGCCAATGCAACGGCCTGTTTTACAAACGGTGGGCCTACCACATGGATGGGCATTCTTCAAATTTGACATGGCAGGCTACACCCCAGTAAGCACGAGCCTACGTCTTTCGGACATCTGTTTTTGGTCGTATCTCTTTTTTTTGTCCTGCTATTTTGTTTTGGGGGGGTGGGGGGGGGGGGGTATTTTACAAATGGTAGACTTACCATACAGATGGGCATTCATAAAATGTAATTTCAGGCATCACTGTAGGCAGCTCAGTCAGCTCGGGCCGGCGCCTTTTGGACTCCTTTTTTTGTGACACATCCCGGACCGGCCTTGATTTTCACATCCATGGACATAGACGTCTGTGTTTGATTCAGATTTTGTTCGGTCTAGACCAGGCTTGATTTGACCCAAAACAGAGACGTCTATAAATTACGTATTTTCAACTTTCATTCAGAACCAAAAATCAACCTGATTTCAACATCTGGAAAATACGTATTTTTCAACATCCGGGAAAAGACTCCTTTTCAACGCCCTGGAAAATACGTATTTTAAACGTGTGGAAAATAATTATTTCCACCTTTCATTCAGAACCTAAATTGAACCTAACTTCAACGTGTGTACAATATGTATTTTCTATGTAACGTCCTTTTGCTTACTGGGACTGTTATAGCTTTGAGGGGTAACATAATTTTTTTGGTCTCACCTAAAGTGGCAGAACGGCAAAGACTGGCCCTGTGTGTGCTTTTTTTAGAGGAGTGTTTGCCTGAAGGGCTACAAGGTAACTTTTTCCTGCCTTCTAATTGTGTTTATGGACAACCACGGCCACAACATACTGTTCATCAATATTTGTAAAACTGAAGTTGTTCCTTTCAAAGTAATCGGCTAATTAACACATAGATGCAGTGCTCTGGTCAGATTTATTGCACTGTTGTAGGGCTCTGGTCAGATTTATTGGACTGTTGTTGGGCCCTGGTCAGATTTGTTGGACTGTTGTAGGGCCCTGGTCAGATTTGATGGACTGTTGTAGGGCCCTGGTCAGATTTATTGGACTGTTGTAGGGCCCTGGTCTGATTTATTGTACTGTTATAGGTCCCTGGTCATATTTATTGGACTGTTGTAGGGCCCTGGTGTCACACCCTGGTCAAAGTATTTTGTGTTTATCTTTATTTATTTGGTCAGGCCAGGGTGTGGCATGGGTTTTTGTATGTGGTGTGTATGTGTGGGGATTGTAGCTAGTGGGGTGTTCTAGCTAAGTCTATGGCTGTCTGAAGTGGTTCTCAATCAGAGGCAGGTGTTTATCGTTGTCTCTGATTGGGAACCATATTTAGGCAGCCATATTCTTTGAGTTTGTCGTGGGTGATTGTCCTTAGTGTCCTGATGTCATTGTTCTGTGTTAGGATACACAAGTATAGGCTGTTTCGGGTTTTGTTAAGTTTATTGTTTTGGTAGTGTTTGTGTTTAGTGTGTTATTTCATTAAACATGGATTGCAATAGACACGCCGCATTTTGGTCCGACTCTCCTTCTCATACAGAAAACCGTTACAGAATCACCCACCACAAAGGGACCAAGCAGCGTGTCAACAGGCAAGAACAGCCCAAAGTGGAGTACAGTATGGACTATACTTCTTGGGAGGAGATAGACAGGTGGGCGGTCGACCCAGGGAGAGTGCCGGAGCCCGCCTGGGATTCGATGGAGCAGTGCGCGGAAGGATATAGGAGAATGGAGTTTGCGAAGCAAGCAAGGCGGCGCGGACGGAGGCCCCATAGTCAGCCCCAAAAATTTCTTGGGGGGGGGCTCAGGGAGAGTGTGGCAGAGTCAGGAGCCAGACCTGAGCCAACTCTCCCTGTTTATCGTGAGGAGCCAAGGAGGAGACCAGAGCCGGTGTTGGAGGTGAGCGAAACAGAGACTGTGAAGGAGTTAATGGGGAAATTGGAGGAGAGAGAAATGAGGGAGTTGCTGTGTTGGTGTTTTAAACATGGAATTCGCCCGACGGAGCGTGTCGGGGATTTGATGGCACCTGGGTCAGCGCTCCATACTCGTCCTGAGGTGCGTGTTAGTCGGCTGGTTAAGATGGTGCCAGTCTCACGTACCAGGCCTCCTGTGCACCTCCCTAGCCTTGCACGTCCTGTGCCAGCACCGCTCTCAAGATCTCCAGTACGCCTTCACGGTCTAACCCATCCTGTGCCACCTCCACACCCCAGCCCTCCGGTAGCAGCTCCCCGCACCAGGCTTCCTGTGCGTGTCCTCGGCCCAGTACCACCAGTGCCAGCACCACGCATCAGGCCTATAGTGCGCCTCGCCTGTCCAGCGCTGTCGGAGCCCTCCTCCTCTCCAGCGCTGTCGGAGTCTCCCGCCTGTTTAGCGCTGTTAGAGCCTTCCTTCTCTACAGCGCTGCCGGAGTCTCCCGCCTGTTCAGAGCTGCCAGTTAGCATAGAGCTGCCAGTTAGCATAGAGCTGCCAGTTAGCATAGAGCTGCCAGTTAGCATAGAGCTGCCAGTTAGCATAGAGCTGCCAGTTAGCATAGAGCTGCCAGTCTGCAAGGAGCTGCCAGTCTGCATAGAGCTGCCAGTCTGTAAGGAGCTGCCAGTCTGCAAGGAGCCGCCAGAGCTGCCTGTCTGCAGGATGCCGCCAAAGCTGCCAGTCTGCAAGGAGCCGCCAGAGCTGCCAGTCTGCAAGGAGCCGCCAGAGCTGCCAGTCTGCAAGGAGCCGCCAGAGCTGCTAGTCAGCATGGAGCAGCCAGGGCCGCCAGTCAGCATGGAGCAGCCAGGGCCGCCAGTCAGCATGGAGCAGCCAGTCAGCATGGAGCAGCCAGTCAGCATGGAGCAGCCAGAACAGCCAGTCAGCATGGAGCAGCCAGAGCTGCCAGTCAGCATGGAGCAGCCAGTCAGCATGGAGCAGCCAGAGCTGCCAGTCAGCATGGAGCAGCCAGTCAGCATGGAGCAGCCAGAGCTGCCAGTCAGCATGGAGCAGCCAGTCAGCATGGAGCAGCCAGAGCTGCCAGTCAGCATGGAGCAGCCAGTCAGCATGGAGCAGCCAGAGCTGCCAGTCATCATGGAGCAGCCAGTCAGCATGGAGCAGCCAGATCTGCCAGTCGACCAGACTCTTCCAGATCTGCCAGTCGACCAGACTCTTCCAGATCTGCCAGTCGACCAGACTCTCCCAGATCTGCCAGTCGACCAGACTCTTCCAGATCTGCCAGTCGACCAGAATCTTCCAGATCCGCCAGTCGACCAGAATCTTCCAGATCCGCCAGTCGACCAGAATCTTCCAGATCCGCCAGTCGACCAGACTCTTCCAGATCCGCCAGTCGACCAGACTCTTCCAGATCCGCCAGTCGACCAGACTCTTCCAGATCCGCCAGTCGACCAGACTCTTCCAGATCTGCCAGTCGACCAGACTCTTCCAGATCTGCCAGTCGACCAGACTCTTCCAGATCTGCCAGTCGACCAGACTCTTCAAGATCTGCCAGTCGACCAGACTCTTCAAGATCTGCCAGTCGACCAGACTCTTCCAGATCTGCCAGTCAGCCAGGATCTGCCAGTCAGCCAGGATCTGCCGAAACCACCAGCCAGCCAGGTAGATTCATCAACCTGCCTGAGCTTCCTCTCACTCCTGAGCTTCCTCTCACTCCTGAGCTTCCCCTCAGTCCCGAGCTGCCTCAGTCCCGAGCTGCCCCTCAGTCCCGATCTGCTCCTCAGTCCAGTGGGGTTCTGGGTGAGGACTACTAGGCCATGGTCGGCGGCGAGGGTGGACTATCCAGGGACGCGAGGAGAAGGGACTAAGACATTGATTGAGTGGGGTCCACGTCCCGCACCGGAGCCGCCACCATGGACAGACGCCCACCCGGACCCTCCCTATTGTTTTGAGGTGCGTTCGGGAGTCCGCACCTTAGGGGGGGGGTTCTGTCACACCCTGGTCAAAGTATTTTGTGTTTATCTTTATTTATTTGGTCAGGCCAGGGTGTGGCATGGGTTTTTGTATGTGGTGTGTATGTGTGGGGATTGTAGCTAGTGGGGTGTTCTAGCTAAGTCTATGGCTGTCTGAAGTGGTTCTCAATCAGAGGCAGGTGTTTATCGTTGTCTCTGATTGGGAACCATATTTAGGCAGCCATATTCTTTGAGTTTGTCGTGGGTGATTGTCCTTAGTGTCCTGATGTCATTGTTCTGTGTTAGGATACACAAGTATAGGCTGTTTCGGGTTTTGTTAAGTTTATTGTTTTGGTAGTGTTTGTGTTTAGTGTGTTATTTCATTAAACATGGATTGCAATAGACACGCCGCATTTTGGTCCGACTCTCCTTCTCATACAGAAAACCGTTACACCTGGTCAGATTTGTTGGACTGTTGTAGGGCCCTGGTCAGATTTGTTGGACTGTTGTAGGGCCCTGGTCAGATTTATTGGACTGTTGTAGGGCCCTGGTCAGATTTATTGGACTGTTGTAGGGCCCTGGTCTGATGTATTGGACTGTTGTAGGGCCCTGGTCAAAAATAGGGATGCAAACATTATTTATTTGTTACGTGTTCAAGAGTTCTTACTCCATAGGAGAGGTCTTTAACAGCTTGTCTTTGTGCTAAATGTTTCTAATCGATCTTAAACTCATATGTGTTCTCTGTCCTCAAACACAAAGCTCTCTATTGTATTCACTCTGCTTAGTCATATTCAGCTTTATTGATTAACAATATGTCACAAAATGAGCATCTCTTTCACTGAAAATCTTCATTAACTGAATGAATGGCCCCTGAGTGGGTGTTGATGAATAGTCATAGCAAATGCTTGAGATGGCCTGACGATAAGAAAATCCCACTTCTGACACCAACGCAGCGACTTCAGGAAATTATAAGGCTTTTAGAACACCTACTCATTCAAGGATCTTTTTGTTTATTTTTACTATTTTCTACATTGTAGAATAGTAGTGAAGACATCAAAACTATGAAATAACACATATGGAATCATGTACGTTTTGCAGATTGTAGTGTTGATGTACTTACTACATGTGGCATCGGTGCCATGTGGAGCAAAATCAATATACTGACAGATGAGAATTGTTGGCCGCAACCTGTGATGTAACACTATGTCTGCATCACAAATTGTATCTTGTACCCCAAATTCCCTTCCTTACTTTTCCCTATTAATGCACTACTTTTGACCAGGATTTTAGTTAAACGTAGTGCACTATATAGGGAATAGGGCGCAATGTAGGACGCGTAACCAATAAGATTTCATATTGGTATGTGTCCATATTCAAGTTGTATTGAATGCAGCTATGAATGCAGTTCAGACTCTGTTCAAGGTTCCTCTGTGACCTTCACAGGTCTGTGACGGTAGGACTGTTCAAGGTTCCTCGGTGACCTTCACAGGTCTGTGACGGTAGGACTATGTTCAAGGTTCCTCTGTGACCTTCACAGGTCTGTGACGGTAGGATTATGATCAAGGTTCCTCGGTGACCTTCACAGGTGTGTGACGGTAGGACTGTTCAAGGTTCCTCTCTGACCTTCACACGTCTGTGGCGGTAGGACTATATTCAAAGTTCCTCTGTGACCTTCACAGGTCTGTGACAGTTGGACTATGTTCAAGGTTCCTCTGTGACCTTCACAGGTCTGTGACGGTAGGACTATGTTCAAGGTTCCTCTGTGACCTTCACAGGTCTGTGACGGTATGACTATGTTCAAGGTCCCTCTGTGACCTTCACAGGTCTGTGACGGTAGGACTGTTCAAGGTTCCTCAATGACCTCCTTCACAGGTCTGTGATGGTATCCTCTCTCTCTCTCTCTCTCTCTCTCTCTCTCTCCCTCTCTCTCTCTCTCTCTCTCTCTCTCTCTCTCTCTCAACTCACAGCCCAGCCAACACTGAGACTGCCTGGCTAACACTGAGACTGCCTGGCTAACACTGAGACTGCCTGGCTAAAACTGAGACTTCCTGGCTAACACTGAGACTGTCTGGCTAACACAGAGGCTGCCTGGCTAACACTGAGACTGCCTGGCTAAAACTGAGACTTCCTGGCTAACACTGAACTGTCTGGCTAACACCGAGACGGTCTGGCTAACACTGAGACTGTCTGGCTAACACTGAGACTGCCTGGCTTACTCTGAGACTGTCTGGCTAACACTCGAGACTGTCTGGCTAACACAGAGACTGTTTGCCTAACACTGAGACTGTCTGGCTAACACTGTGACTGCCTCGCTAACACTGAGACTGTCTGGCTAACACTGAGACTGTCTGGCTAACACTGAGACTGTCTGGCTAACACTCGAGACTGTCTGGCTAACACTGAGACTGCTTGGCTAACTCAGGCACCAAATGGCACCCTTTTCCCTTTACAGCGCACTACTTCTGAACAGAGATCTATGGACCCTGGAGAAAAGTAGTGCACTTAATAGGGAATAGGTTTCCAATTTGGAATGCACAGTCTGTGTGTGTGGATGCACTATGTTTATTTACCCAGTACAGGATTGTAGTGTGTGTCTTGGGATTGATAATTTAAATTCTACTAGAAATCATTAATGCGCCAAAGATGGTCAAGGCCACATTCATATTTCATTATGTCCGCTCCATGAGTGGCATCTTCCAATTAGGGGGGTTTGAAAGAATCCCAAAGAATGACATATCATCCTTGGTTAGTTCCACTTCCACATAGTTCAATTTCTATCCCCCCCAATGCAATGAAAAGTCCCATACACAAAATATTCCCAGAAATCATTGTTTAAGGCTCTAATTTCAGTGGCAGGCCTTGCAAATCTTATCTGGGCAGTAATGTTATTTCACATCGCCCTGGGCCACTGCATATTTAAGCAAATCATCCTGTCTTTTTTTTCAGACAGGCAATGTGAATTATAGAAAAGCCTGTATTTCTCCAACTAAATTAATTTTATCAGCACCTGGGAGTTGAATGATAGCTGTCACCATATAGATTAAACAAACAAAAACATTGAGGTTCCAGTTATTTATTTTAATTTTGCAATTTGCAGTGACACCAGTCCGTCATGCCAATTAAACACATTTCTACAAGTCCAATCATTTGTGAGAAGTGCCAAGCGGATGCCAGATTATAAATGTCCTCAGTGATTTAAATTCTGACTGCTCCATCCATACGTGACCAGAGAATCCAGGTGACCACCCAGGGTCACTGCTGTAATAAATGTAAAAGAAAGTAAATGAGATTTGACAGAGAATCTTGGAAAGCAGTACTTGTTGCACGTAAATCCCATTAAGTTATTGAAAACGGCCAACAAATATTTACATTCCTGTGTCTTTACCAGTTTTGTCTCAAGTCTATGAACGGGACAGTTGAATCAATCACAACACACAAATTATGTCCATCATTATATCATCATTCTTCACTGTATCAGCTGGTCACAGTAGTGGGTACCTGATATTGACACGTTTACCTATCATGAATCAGCACTAGTATCGCTGTACTACCCAAACACTCCCTTCATGCTTAGAACCTCATCCATGAAGTGATCTATGTGTAAATGTAAAACAAACTTCACAGTGTAATGTACAAGGGGTCAGACATCGGTCTATTATTTTCTGTCTATTTTCTGGCCTTATTCACTAGGCACGTCCCCTGGGCCTTATTCACTAGGCACGTCCCCTGGGCCTTATTCACTAGGCACGTCCCCTGGGCCTTATTCACTAGGCACGTCCCCTGGGCCTTATTCACTAGGCAATGTAAAAAAAAAAAATGCCTTACCTTGTCCAAAACAAACTTTTTCGTTTTCCGTAGCAAAAGTTTTGTTATGGTGTGCACTAATGAATAGGACTCTGACATTTACACAGACACTTAACCTGACACTTACACTTACCACTTTACAAGCATTTCGCTACACTCGCATTAACATCTGCTAACCATGTGTATGTGACAAATAAATTTGATTTGATTACCCTGACACTTACCCAGACACTTAACCTGACACTTAACCAGACACTTACCCTGACACTTACCCTAACACTTACCCTGACACTTAACCTGACACTTAACCTGACACTTACCCTGACACTTAACCTGACACTTACCCAGACACTTAACCTGACACTTACCCTGACAGTTAACCTGACACTTACCCGGACACTTAACCTGACACTTAATCTGACACCTACCCCGACACTTACCCCGATATTTACCCCGGCACTTAACCTGACACTTACCCTGACAGTTAACCTGACACTTAACCAGACACTTACCCTGACAGTTAACCTGACACTTACCCTGACAGTTAACCTGACACTTACCCTGACACTTACCCTGACAGTTAACCTGACAGTTAACCCGACACTTAACCTGACACTTACCCTGAGAGTTTACCCGACACTTACCCTGACACTTAACCCAACACTTACCCTGACACTTAACCCAACACTTACCCTGACACTTACCCTGACAGTTAACCTGACACTTAACCAGACACTTAACCTGACACTCACCCCAACACTTAACCCGACACTTAACCTGACACTTACCCTGACAGTTAACCCGACACTTACCCTGACACTTAACCCAACACTTACCCTGACACTTACCCTGACAGTTAACCTGACACTTAACCAGACACTTACCCTTACACTTAACCTGACACTTAACCTGACACTTACCCCAACACTTAACCCGACACTTACCCCGGCACTTACCCTGACAGTTAACCTGACACTTAACCAGACACTTACCCTGACAGTTAACCTGACACTTACCCTGACAGTTAACCTGACACTTACCCTGACACTTACCCTGACAGTTAACCTGACAGTTAACCCGACACTTAACCTGACACTTACCCTGACAGTTTACCCGACACTTACCCTGACACTTAACCCGACACTTACCCTGACACTTACCCTGACAGTTAACCTGACAGTTACCCCGACACTTACCCTGACAGTTAACCTGACAGTTAACCTGACACTTACCCTGACACTTACCCTGACAGTTAACCTGACACTTAACCTGACACTTACCCTGACATTTACCCAGACACTTAACCAGACACTTACCCAGACACTTAACCTGACACTTACCCCGACACTTACCCCAACATTTACCCCGACACTTAACCAGACACTTACCCTGACACTTAACCTGACACTTACCCTGACAGTTAACCTGACACTTAACCAGACACTTACCCTGACAGTTAACCTGACACTTACCCTGACACTTACCCTGACACTTAACCTGACACTTACCCTGACACTTACCCTGACAGTTAACCTGACACTTAAACTGACACTTAACATGTCACTTAACCAGACACTTACCCTGACACTTACCCTGACAGTTAACCTGACACTTAACCAGACACTTACCCTTACACTTAACCTGACACTTAACCTGACACTTACCCCGACACTTAACCCAACACTTACCCCGACACTTAACCCGACACTTACCCCGGCACTTAACCAGACACTTACCCTGACAGTTAACCCGACACTTACCCTGACAGTTAACCTGACACTTACCCTGACACTTACCCTGACAGTAAACCTGACACTTACCCTGACACTTACCCTGACAGTTAACCCAACACTTAAGCTGACACTTAATCTGACACTTACCCTGACACTTAACCTGGCACTTACCCTGCCATTTACCACGACACTTACTCTGACACAATGGACACACCATACCACCCACACTCCTCCCAACATCTCCATCAGCTCATTGGCAACATTTAGCTCAACTTGTTGACGTTATTATCTTGTTAAGAGTGTCTGGCAGTGACAAACAGGGGAAGAAGATGCAGAATATTCCACAATGGGATTCTCAGATTGCCTGACCTGACCAGCCCATTCCACGGAGAGCCGAGGCAAAGCTGAGCTTGTCACATTGTGCAAGGTGCAGAGAGTAGAATTCTGGAAGTAAAAAATAAAAAGTGACAGAATATTGATTTGCTTATCTCTGCTGTGCAGACACACAGAAGTGAAGGGCGAGTTTGGGGGGGGGGGGGGGGGGGGGGGGGGGGGTGGTTATCAGGCTTCAGCGTCTGATAGAGGAAACAGTGAGAGGGGAAAAAAATGATTCCTTAACCGATTGGTTAACTTCAATTTTTGTTCCACTTTCTTCTGGTGCATTACAGTAAGAGCCAAGGTACTTTTACAGTAGATGAAAAGTAGTGGAGCTTTTTGGATGTTGATAGGATTATTCACGGCCAAATAGATAGCTGAATGAATGTTGGTTTTTATCTGTAATGGCTATTGATGGATGATTCATCAATATCCTGGCTGTGTAATTGGGTAAATTAATCATGTGGAACCATCACAATAACCTACAGTTGATGTACTCAATTTAATTTGTGGTTGAGAGAACCAATCAACATAGCCTATTATCAACACAGCCTATCATCAGTATGAAAACGTCACCCTGGCACATTTTATTGCAACAAAAAAGTAAAATGTAACAGTAGCTGACGTATTTCTCAATGCACTGAGGTCAATGGGAAAATACGTGTTATGTGGCTGATGTTTTTGTCAGTACATTGGGTTCAATGGGAAAATATGAGTGTCACAGGGTTGATGCCTAAGTGAATACATGAAATTCAATAGGGGAAGATTAGAGTCACAATATGGACACATATAGAAAGGCATCACAGACATGACACCTGCCCCTCCCTCCCTCCCTCCCTCCCTCCCTCCCTCCCTCCCTCCCTCCCTCCCTCCCTCCCTCCCTCCCTCCCTCCCTCCTTCTTTCCCCCTGTATCTAATCTATTTCTCTCTCTATCCTCTTGCTCTCTCTCCTCTCTCCTCTCTCTCTCTCCTCCCTTTCCCTCCTATCTCTCCCTCCTCTCTTTCACTCCCTCCTCTCCCTCCCTCTTCCCCCTCCTGCCTCTATCTTCCTCCTCTCTCTCTCTCCCACCTCCACCCCTCACTCCACTTTCCCATCTCCACAGACAGGATATTGATGCATAGATATGCATCAAAGGTATTGGCGCATAAGTCAATACATTGCATTCAATGAAAAAAGTTGTTGATAGACCTGCAATGGGAAGATTGGTGAAAGACTCAGACAGACGCAGACGCAGACAGGCAGGCAGGCAGGCAGACAGACAGACAGACAGACAGACAGACAGACAGGCAGGCAGGCAGGCAGGCAGGCAGGCAGGCAGGCAGACAGGCAGGCAGGCAGGCAGACAGGCAGACAGACAGACAGACAGGCAGGCAGACAGACAGACAGACAGACAGACAGACAGACAGACAGACAGACAGACAGACAGACAGACAGACAGACAGGCAGGCAGACTCTAAATTCAACACAAAATCTAAAACTAACCCTAGCTTCATGTCCACATCCTGACACAACCCTAACCCTAGCCAGACGCTAACCCTAGCCATAGCCTTAACTGTAGCCTTAGACCTAACCCTAGCCTTAGACCTAAACTTAGCCATATCCTTAACCTTAACCCTAGCCTTAGACCTAACCTTAGCCATAGCCTTAACCCTAGCCATAGCCTTAACTGTAGCCTTAGACCTAACCCTAGACATAGCCTTAACCTTAGCCATAGCCTTAACCCTAGCCATAGCCTTAACCTAGACCTAACCCTAGCCATAGCCTTAACACTAGCCCTCCACATCTTGGTTCAGCTCTTGAAGTAAAGGTTGAGCTGAGAAATGGACAAGAAGTTAGGGTTATGGCCAGGGTTAAGGTTGATCTAAGATGTGGAGATGAAGCCAGGGTTAAGGTTGATCTAAGATGTGGAGATGAAGCCAGGGTTAAGGTTGACCTAAGATGTGGAGATGAGGCCAGGGTTAAGGTTGACCTAAGATGTGGAGATGAAGCCAGGATTAAGTTTGAGCAGAGTGTTGATATGAAGCCAGGGTAGTGTACATGAAACTAGGGTTAGATTCTTAACCCTAGACATGATGACCCTAACCTTAATCCAATTAACACGTATTAGCAGAATGGTTGAGGCTAGAAACAAAATGAATGTGTGGGACCGTTCAACTGGTGTTCCTGATGAGTGCAAGCCTACGTCTGACCATCTGAAATGAACTAATCACAGTGAAAACTTGGTCCCACAGAGAACAAGGCTTTTCTTCTATAGGAAATCATTACCTACAGCCCTCATATAGCCATGACACCTCCGACGACTGCGATTGAGCTAGCTAATTGTCCCTGCACACAACCAATCATTACCTTTTATAGGGATGCTCTGTGTTGAAGTTCACAGGGCATCAGCTCCACAGGGCATTCAGATTACAGGAAGTGACTTAATTGGGGGTAATAGGGGCGGTTTCAAAGGGTTAATCCTCCCAAATTGTAAACATTTGTGACCGGGGGAAAGGCATATGAATTTTGAAGTCAATCGACCCAAAAGAGTGTGTGACCTCCATTGGACACAATGGTCTTTCAGTTCTCGAAACTAAGAGGCTTGTTATGAATTATTGATGGGATATTGGTCAATTTGTATTAGGTAAACTTGAAGCTATGTCGAAAGTCCTTTCCTCGATTCATTGCATCCTCCTTCCTCATCCTCCTTCCTCATCCTCCTTCCTCATCCTCCTTTTAAAATTGTCAAATGGATGTGAGGATATCACCTCGGATTGGTTAGACAGACAATATGATGTCAGACGGACATCGCTTTCTTTTGCCCTCACTTGTCATAATAAAGTTATACGTTTTCCAGAGATCCTCGCTCTGTCGATATGTCAGGTTATTAAACTGACAGAAGTTGGCTTCCCCATTACGATCATAACGATGAAAGCAGTGCTATTTACTGGGGAAGACATGGTGACGGGGTGAAAAATCCATGATAACGGAATATAATCATAAAATCTATCCCAGTTATTTTTCCTCTCGAAAAAGTATGTCCAAATTAAAGAAAACCTATGAATATAATTGTAGGTGAAATCGAACTTCAAGCATTGAAGTTTTCTATGAACCTAATCTGACAGTGTATTTACCAAGTTCCACTACTGTAATTTCCCACCACTACTGTAATTTCCCACCACTACTGTAATTTCCCACCACTACTGTAATTTCACGCTGCCTAGTTCTTACATGCATTACAATTATGCTTTAGAATCTTACCATTTTCAAGAAGCATTTTCAACGTCTAACATGCAGTGTCACATACAGTGTAGCATACAGGTACAGTTTTCATTTCTTCACCTTTCATAGATTTGATCTGGAAACACACATGTTCTATGTAGGATAGACAAAATGAAACATCTGTGTAGAAGAGTAAAGTTGTGTAATTCTTCTTTAGACTTTCCTACTGGTAGAGTCAGGAGTTGTTTTGGTTGAACTCGGTTGAACTCAGCAGTTGGTTGCCATAGCAGCCCGTGTCTAGGCTATGACATCAGTGTTGAGACCTACAATGATAACAATGACAATGACAGAATAATGACACTGGTCAGACATAAGATATTACCAAGTCAAGAACAGAACGTCACTCTCATTTACAGCCACACAGCTTTGTCGTACGTCCAGCAGTGGGGTTATAACACATCAGAAATACATTACTGATAATTAAAGATCTTCACTGATGAACGGGGAGGTGAAGGTCACTGACAGACAGACAGACACTGACACTCCATCGGCAGAGTTTACGTTCTTACAATGTTCATCTTGAAACCTTTGTCATTGAAACAATGGAGTTGTCATCTTATTCAATAAAAAAAATCTAAATTGACTAACTTAGCCAATAGAAAGATCTCAAGGCCATGTGGGAAAACTACCCCCCCCCCCCCCCCCCCCCCCCCCCACACACACACACACACACACACACACAAAAGAAAGGAATGAGAACGGCTGATTAAATTGTCTTCATTTACTTAACTTGCTGCTAATATTTCAATTAGAGCGACTGGAGGCAGTGACACTGTAGGGTTAAAAATGGAACAGGAGAGAATTAGTCCCACTGAGTAATAGCCAGGGAAATGAAGACTTACTTCTGTTTCCTCTCTTCCACTCACAGGAGACACTATCATCCCTCCGGCTCTGTTCGTCACTGACACTCACCCTCATATTCATGCCACTCAATTAAAAAAAAAATATATATCCGTTTATCAAGGTTCTATTCACTTAAAATGGTATAAAACATTTGGTGTTCAGCCTCTACAACCTTCCTTGTGTTGAGTATTGACTAGTTAGTCCTCTGTAAGGAACAACAGATACGAGTTACAACCGTTAGCTGCCAGAGAGCGAGAGCTCGAGCTCGAGAGAGAGAGAGAGAGAGAGGAGAGATCCGCATTGAATTTGACAAAAAAAGCACATTTGAGACTTCCTTTCCCCTCCTCTGCCCTTTCCAATTACCATAAACCCACTCACTCATGATAACCATTAATGTAGAGTCTTATTAAAAACCTATCAATACACATGCTGCCACGCCGCTAATGGCCAGGAATTCCTCTCAGTTAAATCTCGACTTTGGTGTTCCAGTCAGGACTAATGAGATCCATCCCTCAGCATCTCTTTGGGCTAAATCACCTTTATTTGTATCTGCCTACTCCTCGCTGCTGGTAATTTATAGAAGTGTCGTACAATGGGAGATGCATTATGCCTCTGGAGCCTGGGGGGGCTGTGTTGTGCTGTGTTGTGCTGTGGCTGGCTGCTTGGCTGCTGGCTGCTGGCTGGCTGTGCTTCCCTTGCCTCCCTCCCTGGGTGATTCAGGTTTTAGGGAACCATAGAGAGTCGTTAATTGTTCTTGGTCAGGGCTCGGGCAATAAAAAGGTCTGCCGCCGTCGCTGATGAGGCATCGCTGTCTAGAAGTTGATCTTTAATGCCAAGTCACAGAGAGGGCAGGGTGGGTTGTGAAGCTGCAGCTAGCCCAGTTCCTCACGGGGGGGGGGGGGGGGGATTTGCCCTCTAACTCAGGGGAGGAATTGAATATTGCTCTATCAATCTGAGTGTTTTACGGCTCCAGGTCTTCCCAGCCGTGAAAAATGTGGGGGGTGTATTTACACTGTCATTTACTGTCCACTGAGTCAGAGTCTGAGTCTCAAATGGCACACTTATAGTGCTATGTAGTGCAATATTTTTGGTCAGAGCCCACTGGTACAAAGTGGTGAAGAAAATAGGGCACCATTGGAGATGCAGACAGAGGAAAACCTCCATATGCTTTGGGAGTAGTGAGTGAGTTTAAACCACACAAGTGCTAAAATGTACCTAATCAAACTAAGAGACTTTAACCCTTGTGTAGCGTTCTGGTCTGTGGGATCCATTTTCAATGTCTGTCTCCCTGCCTGTCTCCCTGCCTGTCTGTCTCCCTGACTGCCTGTCTGCCTCCCTGCCTGTCTGTCTGTCTGTCTCCCTGCCTACCTGTCTGCCTCCCTGCCTGTCAGTCTGTCTCCCTGCCTGTCTGCCTGTCTCCCTGCCTGTCTGCCTGTCTGTCTCCCTGCCTGCCTGTCTGTCTCCCTGCCTGTCTGTCTGTCTCCCTGCCTGTCTGCCTGTCTGTCTCCCTGCCTGTCTGCCTGTCTGTCTCCCTGCCTGCCTGTCTGTCTCCCTGCCTGTCTGTCTCCCTGCCTGTCTGCCTGTCTGTCTCCCTGCCTGCCTGTCTGCCTCCCTGCCTGTCTGTCTGTCTCCCTGCCTGTCTGCCTGTCTGTCTCCCTGCCTGTCTGCCTGTCTGTCTCCCTGCCTGCCTGTCTGCCTCCCTGCCTGTCTGTCTGTCTCCCTGCCTGTCTGCCTGTCTCCCGCTTTTCTCTCACTCTTTACCCTTTGTAGTGTGTGAAACTACACAATGTCTTGCGGGACCCTGCACAATGTTATTACAATACATTATTTTGACACATTATTTTGATACATTGTAAAAAATTCAGTATTTTCCAACAATACCGGAGCCTGATGCAAATTAGGGGGAGGGAGACAACAAATCAATAGCTTTGCATGTGTGGCTCCTTACCACAATCAATCAGTAAATAATCTCTGCCTAGAGGGCCATAGAAATATTTTTTTTTCAGAGAGAGAAGCTAGTGTGGAAGGAGCCTCTTCCATTTTGGAAGATGAAGAATTTTCAGAATATGAAGATCATCTGTCAATTCGGAGTCTGACAGTGAGTTGGAAGAAGATGAGATTGAACCTCAGCAAGGCCCAGGACCAGCCCATCAGCAGCCAGCCCCAGGACCAGCCTGTCAGCAGCCAGCCCCAGGACCAGCCCATCAGCAGCCAGCCCCAGGACCAGCCAATCAGCAGCCAGCCTCAGGACCAGCCCATCAGCAGCCAGCCCCAGGACCAGCCCATCAGCAGCCAGCCCCAGGACCAGCCCATCAGCAGCCAGCCTCAGGACCAGCCCGTCAGCAGCCAGCCCCAGGACCAGCCCATCAGCAGCCAGCCCCAGGACCAGCCTGTCAGCAGCCAGCCCCAGGACCAGCCCATCAGCAGCCAGCCCCAAGACCAGCCAATCAGCAGCCAGCCTCAGGACTAGCCCATCAGCAGCCAGCCCCAGGACCAGCCCATCAGCAGCCAGCCCCAGGACCAGCCCATCAGCAGCCAGCCTCAAGACCAGCCCGTCAGCAGCCAGCCTCAGGACCAGCCCATCAGCAGCCAGCCCCAGGACCAGGACCAGCCCATCAGCAGCCAGCCCCAGGACCAGCCAATCAGCAGCCAGCCCCAGGACCAGAACCAGCCCATCAGCAGCCAGCCCCAGGATCAGCCCATCAGCAGCCAGCCCCAGGACCAGCCCATCAGCAGCCAGCCTCAAGACCAGCCCGTCAGCAGCCAGCCTCAGGACCAGCCCATCAGCAGCCAGCCCCAGGACCAGGACCAGCCCATCAGCAGCCAGCCTCAGGACCAGCCCATCAGCAGCCAGCCCCAGAACCAGCCCGTCAGCAGCCAGCCCCAGAACCAGCCCGTCAGCAACCAGCTCATCAACAGTCTGAAGAAATATGGATGTCGTTTTAAAAAAAATGGAATGGTCTTCTTACCAAAGGAATGAGCCACCCCGAATGGCTGCCAACGTGATAAGGACGCAACCAGGGCCGACGCGGATGCCGGTTACTCATGTGCAGGACATAAGGTATTTTATTGAGCAGTTCATCCCAGACACCATCCAGAAATGTATTCTGGACTGCACTAATTTGGAGGGAAGGCGTGTTTTTGGAGAGAGATGGAAGGAGATTGACCAAACTCATTTACATGCATACTTTGGGGGTTCCTATCCTTGCTGGCGTTTTCAGATCCAATGGGGAATCCACAGAATCCATATGGGATGCAGAAACGTCCCGAGTCTCCTACGTGCCAATGAAAGGCACAAATGTGGTTCTCAAGAGTACTCTGGATAGGGATGGGAGAATCTGTGGTCAGGAACATCAAAAACCAGAAATCATAATGGATTACAAAGGAGGGCTGGACAATTTAGACTTGCCGGTTACAGCTGCAAAAGAAGAACCCTACGCTGGTCACTTGTGATATTCTTCAACATATTGGCGTACAATGCACTTGTCATCTGGATGGTGTTGAACCCAGATTGGGTTCAAAAAATTCAGTATTTTCCAACAATACCGGAGCCTGATGCAAATTAGGGGGAGGGAGACAACAAATCAATAGCTTTGCATGTGTGGCTCCTTACCACAATCAATCAGTAAATAATCTCTGCCTAGAGGGCCATAGAAATATTTTTTTTTCAGAGAGAGAAGCTAGTGTGGAAGGAGCCTCTTCCATTTTGGAAGATGAAGAATTTTCAGAATATGAAGATCATCTGTCAATTCGGAGTCTGACAGTGAGTTGGAAGAAGATGAGATTGAACCTCAGCAAGGCCCAGGACCAGCCCATCAGCAGCCAGCCCCAGGACCAGCCTTTCAGCAGCCAGCCCCAGGACCAGCCCATCAGCAGCCAGCCCCAGGACCAGCCAATCAGCAGCCAGCCTCAGGACCAGCCCATCAGCAGCCAGCCCCAGGACCAGCCCATCAGCAGCCAGCCCCAGGACCAGCCCATCAGCAGCCAGCCTCAGGACCAGCCCGTCAGCAGCCAGCCCCAGGACCAGCCCATCAGCAGCCAGCCCCAGGACCAGCCTGTCAGCAGCCAGCCCCAGGACCAGCCCATCAGCAGCCAGCCCCAAGACCAGCCAATCAGCAGCCAGCCTCAGGACTAGCCCATCAGCAGCCAGCCCCAGGACCAGCCCATCAGCAGCCAGCCCCAGGACCAGCCCATCAGCAGCCAGCCTCAAGACCAGCCCGTCAGCAGCCAGCCTCAGGACCAGCCCATCAGCAGCCAGCCCCAGGACCAGGACCAGCCCATCAGCAGCCAGCCCCAGGACCAGCCAATCAGCAGCCAGCCCCAGGACCAGAACCAGCCCATCAGCAGCCAGCCCCAGGATCAGCCCATCAGCAGCCAGCCCCAGGACCAGCCCATCAGCAGCCAGCCTCAAGACCAGCCCGTCAGCAGCCAGCCTCAGGACGAGCCCATCAGCAGCCAGCCCCAGGACCAGGACCAGCCCATCAGCAGCCAGCCTCAGGACCAGCCCATCAGCAGCCAGCCCCAGAACCAGCCCGTCAGCAGCCAGCCCCAGAACCAGCCCGTCAGCAACCAGCTCATCAACAGTCTGAAGAAATATGGATGTCGTTTTAAAAAAAATGGAATGGTCTTCTTACCAAAGGAATGAGCCACCCCGAATGGCTGCCAACGTGATAAGGACGCAACCAGGGCCGACGCGGATGCCGGTTACTCATGTGCAGGACATAAGGTATTTTATTGAGCAGTTCATCCCAGACACCATCCAGAAATGTATTCTGGACTGCACTAATTTGGAGGGAAGGCGTGTTTTTGGAGAGAGATGGAAGGAGATTGACCAAACTCATTTACATGCATACTTTGGGGGTTCCTATCCTTGCTGGCGTTTTCAGATCCAATGGGGAATCCACAGAATCCATATGGGATGCAGAAACGTCCCGAGTCTCCTACGTGCCAATGAAAGGCACAAATGTGGTTCTCAAGAGTACTCTGGATAGGGATGGGAGAATCTGTGGTCAGGAACATCAAAAACCAGAAATCATAATGGATTACAAAGGAGGGCTGGACAATTTAGACTTGCCGGTTACAGCTGCAAAAGAAGAACCCTACGCTGGTCACTTGTGATATTCTTCAACATATTGGCGTACAATGCACTTGTCATCTGGATGGTGTTGAACCCAGATTGGAACAGAGGGAAGCTCCAGAGTAGACAGCTCTTTCTAGAGGAGCTGGGCAAGGCATTTGTAAGACCTCAAATCCAGAGGAGGCAACATGACCCAAGGACCCCCAGCTTCTGCAGCCATCGCGAGGAGGATTCAGGAGGAGGATGCTGGTGCCCCATCCGCCCGACCCACAGGACCAACTACTCCAATACCGGAAGTAAGTGTGAGTGATGTTGTTGCCTTTATCATTTCTATAAAATATTGTATGTAAATAAGTCCTTCCAATGTGTTCAGCCCAAAGCAATAAACATCAATAGTGATGAACACCTTGTTTCATTTATATTTGTTCAAGATAAACACGATTTATTCCAGCCATGTCTTGATTATAATTGATTTGTTTACACAAATCACATTTTATTTAAAAACAACAAAGAGCGCTTGTATTGATAAATGTGATCTAACAGAGGTAAACGGCAAATATTAACCATGTAGGCTGTCAATATTGTTTGTAATTGATATAAGTCAACATCTAAGTAGTAAGTATTGTTTTGGCTGTATGGTTTAAAATAAATGTTAATGTTGTTGGTCCGTCAGACCTGCAAACATTGAGTGAATAACAAAAACGTGAACACCACACAAGATTAAACAGTGGTAATGATCCAACCACCCTATGTATCTCTTTGGCTAGTAGTGGTAATGATGATACCACCCTATGTATCTCTTTAGCTAGTAGTGGTAATGATGATACCACCCTATGTATCTCTTTGGCTAGTAGTGGTAATGATGATACCACCCTATGTATCTCTTTGGCTAGTAGTGGTAATGATCCAACCACCCTATGTATCTCTTTAGCTAGTAGTGGTTATGATGATACCACCCTATGTATCTCTTTGGCTAGTAGTGATAATGATGATACCACCCCATGTATCTCTTTGGCTAGTAGTGGTAATGATGATACCCTCCTATCTATCTCTTTGGCTAGTCGTGGTAATAATGCTACCCTCCGTTGGCTAGTAGTGGTAATGATGCTACCCTCCTATGTATCTCTTTGGCTAGTAGTGGTAACGATGCTACCCTCCTATGTATCGCTTTGGCTAGTAGTGCTAATGATGCTACCACCCTATGTATCTCTTTGGCTAGTCGTGGTAATGATGCTACCACCCTATACATCTCTTTGGCTAGTAGTGGTAATGATGCTACCACCCCATGTATCTCTTTGGCTAGTCGTGGTAATGATGCTACCACCCTATAAATCTCTTTGGCTAGTAGTGGTAATGATGCTACCACCCCATGTATCTCTTTAGCTAGTCGTGGTAATGATGCTACCACCCTGTAAATCTCTTTGGCTAGTGGTGCCAATGATGCTACCACCCTATGTATCTGTTTGGCTAGTAGTGGTAATGATGCAACAACCCTATGTATCTCTTTGGCTAGTAGTGGTAATGATGCTACCACCCTATTTTTCTCTTTGGCTAGTAGTGGTAATGACGCTACCATCCTATGTATCTATTTGGCTAGTAGTGGTAATGATGCAACAACCCTATGTATCTCTTTGGCTAGTAGTGGTAATGATGCTACCACCCTATTTTTCTCTTTGGCTAGTAGTGGTAATGATGCAACAACCCTATGTATCTCTTTGGCTAGTAGTGGTAATGATGCTACCACCCTATTTTTCTCTTTGGCTAGTAGTGGTAATGACGCTACCACCCCATGTATCTCTTTGGCTAGTAGTGGTAATGATGATACCCTCCTATCTATCTCTTTGGCTAGTCGTGGTAATAATGCTACCCTCCGTTGGCTAGTAGTGGTAATGATGCTACCCTCCTATGTATCTCTTTGGCTAGTAGTGGTAACGATGCTACCCTCCTATGTATCTCTTTGGCTAGTAGTGCTAATGATGCTACCACCCTATGTATCTCTTTGGCTAGTAGTGGTAACGATGCTACCCTCCTATGTATCTCTTTGGCTAGTAGTGGTAATGATGCTACCACCCTATGTATCTCTTTGGCTAGTCGTGGTAATGATGCTACCACCCTATAAATCTCTTTGGCTAGTAGTGGTAATGATGCTACCACCCCATGTATCTCTTTAGCTAGTCGTGGTAATGATGCTACCACCCTATTTTTCTCTTTGGCTAGTAGTGGTAATGACGCTACCACCCTATGTATCTCTTTGGCTAGTAGTGGTAATGATGATACCCTCCTATCTATCTCTTTGGCTAGTCGTGGTAATAATGCTACCCTCCGTTGGCTAGTAGTGGTAATGATGCTACCCTCCTATGTATCTCTTTGGCTAGTAGTGGTAATGATGCTACCCTCCTATGTATCTCTTTGGCTAGTAGTGCTAATGATGCTACCACCCTATGTATCTCTTTGGCTAGTCGTGGTAATGATGATACCCTCCTATGTATCTCTTTGGCTAGTAGTGGTAATGATGCTACCACCCTATGTATCTATTTGGCTAGTAGTGGTAATGATGCAACAACCCTATGTATCTCTTTGGCTAGTAGTGGTAATGATGCTACCACCCTATTTTTCTCTTTGGCTAGTAGTGGTAATGACGCTACCACCCTATGTATCTCTTTGGCTAGTAGTGGTAATGATGATACCCTCCTATCTATCTCTTTGGCTAGTCGTGGTAATAATGCTACCCTCCGTTGGCTAGTAGTGGTAATGATGCTACCCTCCTATGTATCTCTTTGGCTAGTAGTGGTAACGATGCTACCCTCCTATGTATCTCTTTGGCTAGTAGTGCTAATGATGCTACCACCCTATGTATCTCTTTGGCTAGTCGTGGTAATGATGCTACCACCCTATAAATCTCTTTGGCTAGTAGTGGTAATGATGCTACCACCCCATGTATCTCTTTGGCTAGTCGTGGTAATGATGCTACCACCCTGTAAATCTCTTTGGCTAGTGTTGCCAATGATGCTACCACCCTATGTATCTCTTTGGCTACGAGCTGCATAGTGACACTTTTCGGGTCAGAAGTAGTGCACTAGGTAGGGAATAGGGTGCCATTTGGAACTCAGCCGTTGTCTCAGGTTTGACAGATGGCTCTTAACTTAGGACTCCTTTATTATAATCAAACAAATATGATGTAGCTCTTATTTTAGGATTTCTTTATTATAATCAGACAAACATGAGACAACTCTTAATTTAGGATTGCTTTATCATAATGGACAAACATGAGATACCTCTTAACTTAGGATTCCTTTATTAGAATCAGACAACCATGAGTACTCTTAATTTAGGATTACATTATTATATTCAGACAAACATTTTCATTCATTTATCTAACTAGGCAAGTCAGTGAAGAACAAATTCTTATTTACAATGACAGCCTGCCCCGGCCAAACCCGGACGACGCTGGGCCAATTGTGCACCGCCCTATAGGACTCCCAATCACAGCCTGATTTGATACTCCCTGGAATAAAACCAGGGTCTGTAGTGACCCTGGTTTGATGCAGTGCCTTAGACTGCTGCGCCACTCGGGAGCCCTGAGATAACTCAGACAAACATAAGATGCAATGTTAAGGATGGGTCGGTCACTCCTAAAAATGCCCTCTACACCAGAGCTTTAGATAATTGGCTGACAAGCCACCTATCATCACAGATTAACATTATCATCTACCAGGAAGTAGATGTCATTGGCAGTCCACTTCCCGGGGCGGCAGGGTAGCCTAGTGGTTAGAGTGTTGGACTAGTAACTGGAAGTTCAAACCCCCGAGCTGACAAATCTGTCATTCTGCCCCTGAACAGGCAGTTAACCCACTGTTCCTAGGCTGTCATTGAAAATAAGAATTTGTTCTTAACTGACTTGCCTAGTTAAATAAAGGTAAAATAAATAAATAAACCTCAAAGCCTCTAGGATTGCCTCCCAAATGACACCATATTCTCTATACAGAGCACAATTGTTGGCCAAAAGTAGTGCATTATGTAGGGAATATGGCCCCATTTGGAACCAGCCTGTTGGCTCACTACAAAGCCATGAACTCCCTTTGAAATGCCCCCTACTGTCTCCTTGTCAATAAGTAAAAACATAAACAGCTACAGTATATACAAGAAAGGTTCTGGCTCTAGCTGGATGGCAACAAAGGTAACCAAGGGCAAAGCTACATTTAATATTTATGATGGTATGATGGAATCATTGCAAAGCACCTATTCGTTAGTGCAGCATACACTTCCACATCCATCGATGTACAGAAACAGTGGAGGAGATGTACAGTACTGTATGGTACTAGGTCTTCGTTCTAGGTCTAATAACTGTCATTCAAACAAGCCAATAAGAGCTTTTCTCTGTTATAGCCAATCGCAATCATCGTCAGTTCTGGAACGGCTGTTACTGAACCACTAGAAAGCCAGAGAGGTTGCCGAGAGAGATAGAGAGAGAGAGAGAGAGAGAGAGAGAGAGAGAGAGAGAGAGAGAGAGAGAGAGAGAGAGAGAGAGAGAGAGAGAGAGAGAGGCAGTAAAATAAATGCACTTTGAAGAATTGGGGAGGGAGGGATGCCATTCTTTTTTAGTTGCCGGACATATATCCAGAGCTATAAAATCACAGGCAACAAGCTTCAAGCTGACTCAGTCTCTGAACAATCACACAGTCTGAACGGAGAATGGATTGCTCTTTTTCTTTTTCAATATAATCTGGGGTAATTACTGCATTCTGCTCACAAAATACTGACAAACACATCATTTCTACCTCAAAAAGGTGATCGGAGAGAGAAGAGAAAATGCCACATATGTTTTTGTGGGGACTGATTGAAGAGTAGCCAATCTAAAACTGATATGTTTAAACTTTTTTTTTTTTACGCTACACTAAGGCAAGGCTGGCTGTCTGGCTGGGGGGAACAGACACTGGGGGGCAGCATTGCTATGCCAGGTGTTGGTAGTCATTGATCATAGATTTAAATTAGTTTTGTAGAATATGAGCTCTCAACAATTTAGTGATCTATCAGTCACAACACATTAGCCTACACATGTACTGTAGATGTGTGTGTGTGTATGCGGGGGGGGGGGGGGGGGGGGGGATGCAGGAAAACCAGGTTGAGTTGACATTGTGAGGCTGAGCTAGACTACTGAGAACTCAGAGGTATTTCTATCTTACAGCTGCCTTGGTTTGTCCTCAGATTGGTAAGTTATTTATTATCTCTGCATAGCAAGTGGATGGGAACACGGGAAGGACTCTCATTAATGAAATATGATGTGGACGCTGTATGGCCTATTTAAATCTAATACAGATACACTATGGTCAGATTTACGACAGTCTCTCTGTGTTGTATAGCTAATGATAGACAGTGAGCGGTAGCAGCAGGATAATAACTATGCATGTAATATTCTAATAAGCTTCCGTAGCTACGCTCTAAGCTGAAAGGTTCCAGAACCCTGGAGGATTCCAACGGTCGGTGTTGTCTCTTTTCATTTAAAAGGTGTTTTTACCAAAGCATGGTATTATTCTGCATTGAACCACCACAGCAGCGTTTTCTTAAGAGCAGGAATTTCACAGATATCGTAATACAGTACAGCTCTTTTTTTTTTTGTGAGCAACTTTTTTTATTTATATATGTATATATATATATATATATATATTTTTTTTTTTGTGAGAGGTTCAGATCACAGACAACGCAATAATATTGAAATAATAAATATATAAAATGGAAAAATCCTGTAAAAAAATAATAAAATAAATCATTATTTGTCCTGTCTGTCCCATCTCCCATCTCCCTGCCCCTTCTCAGTGGGTGTGACCCATTACTACTACCCCCCCATATATATATGCATAAAACTAAAACTAACTCATCTTATGTTTGTAAAATTGCTTGTGTTACCAAGGAATATAATCAGCCATTACCATCAATGTTAAATACAGATATTCCAAATACAGTTGATAAATTCAAACATGATTACATTACATTGACTCATAATAAACCTCAACCTTTTTGACTGCTCTATTGAACACATCTAATGATGTTTCCTTGGCGCTGCTCACACGTTGCTGTGGAGAGCTCTAATGAAAGAACATCTGAAGGAAGTTTTGTAGCCAATGAATTATGCTGAGCTTATGTGGAAGCTTCCATCTGGTCACTAACATCATTTCTTTTGCCGCAGTCCATCCAGACAACCATACTCACCTCACTAGGGTACTGTGAAAGTCAGTGTAGAGTCATCGTTCAACAAGAATATATTGGGGAGATTCGGAATGGGAACACCAACTATGCTCGATAGAAACGTGGAAACTTGAGACCAAAAGGTCTTCATGCTGGGGCACTACCACATCATACCGTATGCATGTACGTTCCAAATATTTATTTGAGAACACAACAGACAATTTGGAATAGGAACAATTTTAAATTGATCTGTGGATTAATTTGTAGTGCATTAGTTGACGATTCATATTGAGGAGGACATTTGGGATATTGTTCCAGACTCTTGTTCCAATCTGTATGTTGTTGTATTCCATACCGTAACTATTCCCATTGGTTTACAGAGGGCTTCTAGTATTTTTTTAAATTTTTTATATAGATTGGAGACAAAACCTCCACTTGTGTTCTGGCTACCTAAAAACTCAATGAGTGAATGGAATGAGAGTTGTTGGCTCTATGGGACTCCATAAGTGTGCAAAGCGGTTTTAAATGTTTTTAAAAAAGAAAGAAACGAAGATTCAGGTAAATTAGACATATTTTTTACGTCATGAAAGCAAAATCAACCTTAATCATTCATTATGTCCTTTTTCAGACAATTTTATAAAATTATAGGTTTCCCTCGCTGAATATTAGTGATGCGGCATTGCATTGCACTTTCCACTTAACCAGATTTCTAATACAAGTATGTTGCCAGGTCTGTATTAAGTGAGCGATGATCTGTCCCAAACCGAGTATGGCAAAACTTAGGAGATAAGGTAGAGAATCGTACATATTCAACGGTAAATGGTGACACCATATTTTCCTCTGTTTCCAACCAAGGAAGAAATGTAACATTTAACATGGCCATTTCATAAGTGTGTTTAGATCTAGAGACAAAGCATAGAATTTGAAGTTGGGTAAATCTAGATCCCCAAAACCTTTGGGTTGCTGGAGTTGAGTAATTTTAATTCTGGGACGTTTCCCTTTCCATCTAAAATTCAAAATGTAACTTTGAATCTTTTCCCAGTACCCTAATGGCTTGGGCAAAGGAATCATGCTAACTTAGACATTTAGTCTATTTAGTCTAATTTTAATGTTAGATTAAACCATCTGTTGAGGTCTGCCGTAATTGCAGTTGAGACGTTTGTAGTTCTTTGTGACTGTTTGTAGTTCTTCAAAAACAATTTTATCTAGCGTGGGAAAAACACCAATAACCAGGTATTTTAAATCGGTCACAATTGGTATCTTTGATTCTATGTTGAGATTAAACATTGCTTGAACTTCCACGTTGCATACAAAGCCCTCCCCCGCCCTCCTTTCGACAAATCCGAACACGACGCCATCTTGCTCCTTCCGTCTAATAGGCAGAAACTCAAACAGGATGTACCAGTGACTAGAACCATTCAACGCCGGTCTGACCAATCGGAAGCCACCCTTCAAGATTGTTTTGATCACTCGCAGAAACCATGGATGGATGGCAGCATTCGGGCAAAACTGTAAGAGCGATCAACTGCATTTAACCATGGGAAGAGGTCTGGGAATATGTCTGAATATAAACAGTGTAGTTATTCCCTTTGCAAGGCAATCAAACAAGTGAAATGCCAGTACAGGGAAAAGGTGGAGTCGCAATTCAACGGCTCAGACACGAGACATATGTGGCAGGGTCTACAGGAAATCACGGAGTGCAAAAAGAAATCCAGCCACGTCACGGACACCGACGTTTCTAGACAAACTAAACACCATCTTTGCCCGCTTTGAGGATAATACAGTGCCACCGTTGCAGCCTGTTAACAAGGACTGCGCCCCACCCATCCTTCTCCATGGCTGACGTGAGTAAAACATTTAAACGTGTTAACCCTCGCAAGGCTGCCGGCCCAGACAGCATCCCTAGCCGCATCCTCAAAGCATGCGCAGACCAGCTGGCTGGTGTGTTTATGGACATATTCTATCTCTCCCAATCCCGGTCTGTTGTCCCCACATGCTTAAAGATGACTACCATTGTTCCTGTACCCAAGAAGGCAAAGATAACTGAACTAAATGACTACTGCCCCGTAGCACTCACTTCTGTCATCATGAAGCACTTTGAGAAACTAGTTAATCATATCACTTCCACTTTACCGGCCACCCTAGATCCAGGTTCAGTTTGTATACCGCCCCAACAAGTCCACAGACGACGCAATCACCATCACACTGCCCTATCTCATCTAGATCCAGGTTCAGTTTGTATACCGCCCCAACAAGTCCACAGACGACGCAATCGCCATCACACTGCCCTATCTCATCTAGATCCAGGTTCAGTTTGTATACCGCCCCAACAAGTCCACAGACGATGCAATCGCCAACACACTGCCCTATCTCATCTAGATCCAGGTTCAGTTTGTATACCGCCCCAACAAGTCCACAGACGACGCAATCGCCATCACACTGCCCTATCTCATCTAGATCCAGGTTCAGTTTGTATACCGCCCCAACAAGTCCACAGACGACGCAATCGCCAACACACTGCCCTATCTCATCTAGATCCAGGTTCAGTTTGTATACCGCCCCAACAAGTCCACAGACGATGCGATCGCCAACACACTGGCCTATCTCATCTAGATCCAGGTTCAGTTTGTATACCGCCCCAACAAGTCCACAGACGACGCAATCGCCAACACACTGCCCTATCTCATCTAGATCCAGGTTCAGTTTGTATACCGCCCCAACAAGTCCACAGACGACGCAATCGCCAACACACTGCACACCGCCCTGTCCCATTTGGACAAAAGTAATACCTATGTAAGAATGCTGTTTATTGACTACAGCTCAACATTCAACACCATAGTGCCCTCTAAGCTCATCATCAGCTGAGGGCCCTGGGTCTCAACCCCGCCCTGTGCAATTCTGTCCTGCACTTTCTGATGGGTCGCCCCCAGGTGGTGAATGTAGGAAACAACATCTCCACTTCGCTGACCCTCAACACTGAGGCCCGACAAGGGTGCATGCTCAGCCCCCTCCTGTGCTCCCTGTTCATCCACGACTGCATGGCCACGCACGCCTCCAACTCAATCATCAAGTTTGCAGGCGACACAGCAGTAGTGGGCTTGATTACCAACAACGATGAGACAGCCTACAGGGAGGAGGTGAGGGAACTTGGAGTGTGGTGACAGGTTACAAACCTCTCCCTCAACATGAAAAAAACAGAGGAGATGATTGTGGACTTCAGGAAACAGCAGAGGGAGCACCCCCATCCACATACTGTATTTTATATCTATTGCACCTTGCCTATGCCACTCGGTCATCGCTCATCCGTATACTTACATGTACATATTCTCATTCACCCCTTTAGATTTGTGTGTATTAGGCAATTGTTGGGTAATTGTTAGACTACTTGTTAGATATTACTGTTAGATATTACTATTAGATATTACTGCACTGTCGGAACTAGAAGCGCAATCATTTCGCTACACTCGTATTAACATCTGCTAACCATGTGTATGTGACGTAGATGTACTGGATACCTTTTCTAATAATATTGGGCCAAGTTCAGACCAAAAGGTTAATTAAAATTCAGTTTGGGATGCCGTCCCATCCAGGGGATTTACCTCGGTTCATGTCTTTTCACTGCATTGTGCAAATCATTGAGTGTTATATATGTGCATCATTGGAAGAGATTTGTGATAGATTCAGCCCCTCTAAAAAGGTCTCATAATGTCTTATTACATTATATTATGTATTAAAGATATTATGTATTATATATATTAGGTATTATATATATTATGTATTATATATATTAGGTATTATATATATTATGTATTATATATAATATGTATAATATATATTAGGTATTATATATATTATGTATTATATATATTATGTATTATATATATTAGGTATTATATATATTATGTATTATATATATTATGTATTATATATATTAGGTATTATATATATTAGGTATTATATATATTATGTATTATATATATTAGGTATTATATATATTATGTATTATATATATTAGGTATTATATATATTATGTATTATATATATTCGGTATTATATATATTATGTATTATATATAATATGTATAATATATATTAGGTATTATGTATATTAGGCTTTATATATATTATGTATTATATATATTAGGTATCATGTATATTATGTATTATATATATTTGGTATTATATATATTAGGTATTATATATATTAGGTATTATATGTATTAGGTATTATATATATTAGGTATTATATATATTAGGTATTATATGTATTATGTATTATATATATTAGGTATTATATATATTAGGTATTATATATATTAGGTATTATATATATTAGGTATTATATATATTAGGTATTATATATATTAGGTATTATATGTATTATGTATTATATATATTAGGTATTATATATATTATGTATTATATATATTATGTATTATGTAATTAATTGATGGTGCATCATGCAACAAAACTGAATCAAAACAAATCAGCAAGACTATCATTATTTAATTTGATTTACTTGCTAAGACGAAGCTAGGTCTATTTACCGTCCAGATTATCAGGTTGTCTAACTCTATGAAGTACACATTCTGCTCTTAATGTGAGTAAGGAATTGAACTCAGATTTGATGAGTAATAATTCTCTCTCCTTCTTGGCGGAGAAACTGTTCTGTTGATGGCGAGTTAGTACGGATAAATTGGACTCCAGTCCGGCTACTTGTTTTCAGTTGAGACATGTTCAATCCAGAAGCAAATGCTATTGTACAGTTTCTAACGAACCATTTAATGGCATCCCACAGGAATCCATTGTCATTTACAGACCCTTTGTTGAGGATAAAGAATGTAAATCAAACCTGAATTGATCACAGAAATCCACATTTGTTAAGAGGTTAAATCTCCACCTTTGTGGCACGATTTGGAGCAAATGCTACGGATAATTTGCATGATGATCAGACATAGAAATGTTTATATTTTCTGAACTAGATCACAAACTGGGATTAAAGTCATGTAATCTATCCTTGAAAATTATAGGTGCCTAGTGGAGTTAAAAGTGCATTCTTTCAGCTGTGGATTATGCACTCTCCATTTCTGCTAGCGTTACATCAGAGACCATATTTCACAATGCTATGGTGGCTGGTGGTGCAGCCCCCGATGTGTTAGATTTTTACATTGTCAGGTTAAGTATTGTATTCATATAACTACCCAAAACCACATGGAAATCAGATATCCCAGCAAGTTTTTTTGGATAAAGAAACAAAAAAAACTAATAATCATAAATATTGGGGGCATGTGCAGAAATAAAAACTTAAAAAAAAACTTTAAATAAAATTTTTTTTGGGGGGGGGGCCAGATAAAAGGCCTTTCACATAGGCAAATCCTTCCTTCTTGACCATTCCCTTGGTCTAATATATGAAACTTGAAATCACGGAGAAACACAGCAGTCACCCTTTGTGTTGTATTACTAGAAGAAGAAAAAGGCAGCAACCTTGAAGTTTTATTTTCTATATTACATCTATCATTCCTCATTATATGAGTTTTCTGGAGCAATATCTACTTCTTTCCTATTCACTTGACATTTCTAACCAAACATAAACTTTCAGGAGAGAAACTAGATTCATGCAAGCTTTTACTGATTATCTATGTGGGATTAAAGAATCTACACAAGGCTGGGACTGAGGCTGGGACTGCTCTGAGATGGAAAATGACTTGTGATGAGTTTTATTGCCCCTCAAAGCAAAAAAACGATTCCCAGATGGATGTTTTGGGATTGCATAGGAATGAGACAGAACAGAATGTGTCCTCAGAGTCTCATACAGGCTACTAAATGTCAGTTGGTCCTAGGATATACTGCCACAATTCAAACTACACATTAGGGAAACCATCACAAATTTTAACTGGACTGCAGTGCCGAATTATCTGTCAAATTACCATTGTCATTTTACCACCATTATCTTTACAAATTGCAGCACTGAGTTAATGTTAAAGCTGCATGTGTGCCCTAAAAAAAGGGACATTTTTTGTTCATTCCAGTTGCCAGTTTTGCTATGTTTATTCCAGTTGCCAGTCTTGCTATGTTTATTCCAGTTGCCAGTTTTGCTATGTTTATTCCAGTTGCCAGTCTTGCTATGTTTATTCCAGTTGCCAGTCTTGCTATGTTTATTCCAGTTGCCAGTCTTGCTATGTTTATTCCAGTTGCCAGTCTTGCTATGTTTATTCCAGTTGCCAGTCTTGCTATGTTTATTCCAGTTGCAGGTTTTGCCATGTTTATTCCAGTTGCCAGTCTTGCTATGTTTATTCCAGTTGCAGATTTTGCTATGTTTATTCCAGTTGCCAGTCTTGCTATGTTTATTCCAGCAACATTGACCACCGTATCCCCCTGCCGCTGTGCTTCTGGAGTTGGTTCTGGTTAGTCTCTGAATGGAAAACCATGTCTAGCTGGAGGTGGTGAAATTAACATGTGGGGAAAAAATGTCACACGGCTGATTTTTAAAAAAAAAATTTTACGACGGAAAAAACACATAACACATTTGTCCGAAAACAACGTCTGACTCGTGAACATTTGACATGTGAAAGCAAAGGCCAGGGTAACGTAACCAAATATATTACATTTGGAGAACATGTGGAGTTTGTGAATTGTTTTTCACATGTGAAAGCAAAGGCTAGGGTAACATATTTTTTTTACTTTTGTTTATTTAGTAATGCTTTTTTAAAATATATTTCTTGAAAAGCATTGTTGGTTAAGGTCTTGAAAAGTAAACATTTCACTGCAAGTTGTTGTATTCAGCGTGTGTGACAAAAAAAAAAATGGATTTGATTTGAATCTTTGTGAACAAAGTAAATGTAAACAAACACTGTATAGCCTAAAGGTATGGTTAAAACTATCATTTTGATATAATGGATAGTCATTTCTTGCATCCATCTATGGATATGAGAGTGTATGCATTTCTCCAGCTGAAAGTGTGGCGGAGAGAAATCTGTGTTCATTTTTTTTTTCAATTACGGATGGCTGCTTTAAAGACCTTTTAATAGAGTCATCGTGTTATTATATAGTGCAATACTCGAGTGAATGAGTTACTTTTGTGCCATTAATATCAAGCACAACGTGTTAAAGTTGAGAACAGAATTCTTAGCATCGCAAACAAGAAGTGTGCAACTGCATATCTAATTCTCAAAAAGTTTTTTAACATCTGAAACTGAAAATCACATGTGAGGTGAAAACAGGTGGTGTTAACATGTGAACTCTAAATTTTAATGTCAAAAAACATGGTTTCATATGTGAAATATAAGCTAAACATGTTAAAACAGCTATTTCACATGTGAAACTGCAAACACGACTATGTGTTTCTTTGTAACGGTGTACTGTGTATGTACCGGACATACTGTATGTACAATACATTTTGTGCATACCTCGGATAGAACAGTTGTTCATTCAACATTGCCCACATCCATCAACTGGAGGTCGGTCAGCATGTCACCTTCTGTCTTTGTGACTCTCTTCATGGTGCTTCAGACATAATCCCTAAACAGACTAGACCCCTACATCAGTGTCCCTGACCTCCTCCAGACCCCCGGCAGCCTCTGTTAGTACCGGGGCATTTACACCCTTTGATGTGACCCCGGATCGGACTGGCTCACTGGGCTTGTCTCAGGAATTGATACTGGTGCTGCTTGCTGCTGCCGCCCCCGTAGCCTGGAGGTCTCTGTGTCTCTGTGTGTATCTGGGGTTTGTTGGAGGCTGCACGGTGACAATGAACGGTAAGAACGTATTATGAGAGAGATAACCTTGAAATACACTGTATTACTGCATCCTAGTCCTCGTCTAACCAACAGACAAACATTGATTTGCGTAAAATGTATTGCAACACCCTCCGCCCCGACCCCCTCATACATACAAGCCCAGCGTAATTGTATTAATGTACTTGTATTAAAGATTAATCATCTTGAAATTGATGAGTAGCAGCCAAAAACAACAGATGAAATGCTGTAGCTATACAACAAGTTATGGACCAGTGAAACCCAACCCCATTATGATGTTGATGATAGGCATAATCAAGACATGGCTTTTTTTTCCCAGAGATTATTGACAGAGGTAAGTGCATCAAAAACAGCACGCTATTACCTAATTAGTGCACTACTTTTGACCAGGGTCCATAGAGTAGTGCACTATATAGAGAATTAGGGTGCCGTTTGTGACACATGTGAGTGTGCCATTTGAGAGGGAAGGGGGTGTGTTCAGGTTTCACATGTTGTTTTTGTCACATGCACAAGAACAGCGAGAATGCTTTGCCGAAAATCTTCAGATTAAATGACTGTTGACTGAGTGATGAGGGTTTCAATCCCATCTAATGCCCTTAAGGATAGTCCTCAACATGTAAACCTGTTAGCTAAACACATGTATTTAATATGGGATGTGCCTAATGTATTTAATGTGGGATAAAAATGCTTCAAGGAATATATCACAAATGATATCACGTGATGGGAAAATGCACCATGATTTAATGTGAAGAAACACTGCAATTATTTCTCTCCGGTGTACTCTTTGAACAGACAATTTAATGTAATTATTCAGCGTACATCTTTTTAATACGCTTTCCTAATTTCCTCACAAATTGATTATGTGTACGTAATTTCAGTTCCTGTTTAATCGACATATCTCTGAGCTTCTCTAGAATTGGTGCCAGTGACTGTGGCTGCATCTCAAACGGCATCCTATTCCCTACATAGTGCACTACTTTAGACCAGAGACCTATTCCCTATATAGTGCACTACTTTAGACCAGAGACCTATTCCCTATATAGTGCACTATTTTAGACCAGAGCCCTATTCCCTATATAGTGCACTACTTTAGACCAGAGCCATATTCCCTATTTAGTGCACTACTTTAGACCAGAGCCCTATTCCCTATATAGTGCACTACTTTAGACCAGAGCCCTATTCCCTATATAGTGCACTACTTTTGACCAGAGCCCTATTCCCTATATAGTGCACTACTTTAGACCAGAGCTCTATTCCCTATATAGTGCACTACTTTAGACCAGAGCCCTAATCCCTATATAGTGCACTACTTTAGACCAGAGACCTATTCCCTATATAGTGCACTACTTTAGACCAGAGCCCTATTCCCTATATAGTGCACTACTTTAGACCAGAGCTCTATTCCCTATATAGTGCACTACTTTAGACCAGAGCCCTATTCTCTATATAGTGCACTACTTTAGACCAGAGACCTATTCCCTATATAGTGCACTACTTTAGACCAGAGCCCTATTCCCTATATAGTGCACTACTTTAGACCAGAGACCTATTCCCTATTTAGTGCACTACTTTAGACCAGAGCCCTATTCCCTATATAGTGCACTACTTTAGACCAGAGCCATATTCCCTATTTAGTGCACTACTTTAGACCAGAGCCCTATTCCCTATATAGTGCACTACTTTAGACCAGAGCGCTATTCCCTATATAGTGCACTATTTTAGACCAGAGCCCTATTCCCTATATAGTGCACTACTTTAGACCAGAGCCCTATTCCCTATACAGTGCACTACTTTAGACCAGAGCCATATTCCCTATACAGTGCACTACTTTAGACCAGGGCCATTTGGAACGTAGTCACAGATAGAAAGTGTAGTGCAGACGAGTGACAGTAAATTAATAACTCACGATGTGTTGTTAGGAATCCTTAAGAGTTTGTGCGTCAATCAAAGGAAAATAACATAATAAAATATCCACGAAAAATCTGTCTGTTTATCAAGCTAGAGATGTGTTTATTTTCTGTTTATCAAGCTAGAGATATGTTTATTTTCTGTTTATCAAGCTAGAGATATGTTTATTTTCTGTTTATCAAGCTAGAGATGTGTTTATTTTCTGTTTATCAAGCTAGAGATATGTTTATTTTCTGTTTATCAAGCTAGAGATATGTTTATTTTCTGTTTATCAAGCTAGAGATGTGTTTATTTTCTGTTTATTAAGCTAGAGATATGTTTATTTTCTGCTTATTAAGCTAGAGATGTGTTTATTTTCTGTTTATTAAGCTAGAGATATGTTTATTTTCTGTTTATCAAGCTAGAGATATGTTTATTTTCTGTTTATTAAGCTAGAGATATGTTTATTTTCTGCTTATTAAGCTAGAGATGTGTTTATTTTCTGCTTATTAAGCTAGAGATGTGTTTATTTTCTGTTTATTAAGCATGGGTTTGGTCTCAATCCGCTGCATTCACCTAAACCCCTGAGCTCACTTCAAAACTGTCCCTGGCCATTTTGAGTTTTAGCATCACAATCCCAACACCCTCCATGCACCATCTTTCCATCACACCCCCCAACCCATTCCAACACCATCCATACCCTATCCTTCCATCCCCTCCCCATCCTAATTGTTTCTGTCTCTTAGGTAGCATGGCTCAGCTTTGATGTTCAAACCCCATCTCCCTTACAAAGACTTGTGACTGAGGTGAGCAGGGAGGAAGGCAGATGGGGTGTGACAGGATGGGGCGAACCTGACGTCTTTCTTCCCCTTTCAAGTGCTCTGGTTCAATCATCCCTCGCCACACAAGCTGTTGTGTAGCACCTTTGAAATCATGGCGTCGGCACAATAGTCTTGACAGTTAATGACTTCTTGTAAAGTTCTAAAGCGGAACCTGATGACACGCTCTCGCTAACGTGTCACGCAACACACACCCACGTGCATGCACAATCGCGCACATACACACACACAAACATGCACAAACACACACTTTATGCCAGGGAAACATGCCCATACAAACTCTGCTCTGCCTCCATTGCTCAACACTCGTAGATATCGTTGTTATTGTTTTTGGTTATTCCCTGTGTTTATTTCTCATTACAATTTATATTTTTTTATTTTAATATTTATCTTGAATTTTGCATTGTTGGAAAAGGACCCGTAAGAAAGCTTTCCACATTTAGTTTACAACTGTTGTTTTTAAGATGCACGTGACAAATACAATTCGATTTTGATTTGAAAATAAATGCAGGAATGAAAACAAACAATTCACATGTTCATAAGACTTGTTGAACAGTACAGAAGGGAAGAAAAGAGCTCTAAGCTCCTCCGAAATGAATCAGAACTATGTATTGTGTTTGAACTTGAGGTGTGAGAATTTTTGGCTACAGATGAAGAAACGTTATATTCAGCCATCTTGATGATTTAAAACACGCAATGTTTTCTATGAAACAGCCAAAACAAAAGCTTTTCAAAGTAAGCCAAAGCATAAGATTTTCTCAGAAAGCCAAAACAAAAGGTTTTCTAAGAAACAGTCAAAACACATTGTTTTCTAAGCAATAGCCAAAACACAGGGGTTTCTAAGAAACAGCCAAAACACATGGTTTTCTAAGAAACAGCCAAAACACATGGTTTTCTAAGAAACAGCCAAAACACCAAGGATATCTAAGAAACAACCAATCCTGGGATTGGTTGGGAAGTACTGGTGGCCTACCTTGGCCAAGGACGTGAGGGTTTATGTTTCCTCCTGTTCGGTGTGCTCCCAGTGTAAGCCTCCTAGGCACCTGTCCAGAGGGAAACTACACCCCTTATCCATTCCACAGCGGCCTTTGTCTCACCTGTCGGTGGATTTTCTTACCGACCCCCCCCCCCCCCCTCCCCTCAGGGAAACATCACGATCCTGGTCGTTGTGGATCGGTTCTCTAAGTCCTTGCTTACGCACGTCTTCCGGGCACTACGGGGTGCCTGAGGATATAGTGTCTGACCGAGGTCCCCAGTTCACGTCGAGGGTCTGGAAGGCGTTCATGGAACGTCTGAGGGTCTCGATCAGCCTTAACTCGGGGTTTCCTTCCGAGAGTAATGGGCAGGTGGAGAGAGTGAACCAGGATGTGGGCAGGTTTCTACGGTCCTATTGCCAGGATCGGCCGAGGGAGTGGGCAGCGTTCGTGCCCTGGGCCAAGATGGCTCAGAACTAGCTCCGCCACTCCTACACTAACCTCTCCCCCTTCCAGTGCGTACTGGAGTACCAGCCGGTTCTGGGACGTTAGCATCAGAGTCAGACCGAGGCCGTGAACGAGTGGTTCAGACGCGCTGCCCATGTTCACCTCCAGCGGGCCGTGCTGCACCAGAAAACCAGCGCAGACCGTCACCGTAGTGAGGCCCCGGTGTTCGCACTGGGGGACTGGGTCTGGCTCTCAACCCGTAACCTGCCCCCCCCCCCGCCTGCCCTACCGGAAGCTGGGTCGGCGGTTTGTGGGGCCATTTAAAGTCCTGTGGAGAGTGAACGAGGTTAATTATAGATTACAGCTATAGGTTAGTTATAGGTTGCAACCGTATTAACCCCTCGTTCCATGTGTCTCTCCACAGACCGGTGGTGGTTGGCCCGCTCCAGGAGTCTGAGTTGCGGGAGGTTCCTCCGCCCCCTCTGGACATCGAGGGGGTCCCGGCGTACTCCGTTCGTTCATACTGGATTTGAGGCGTCGGGCGAGGATTCTTCAGTAACTCGTGGAGTGGGAGGGGTACGGTCCGGAAGAGAGGTGCTGGGTGCCGGTGGAGGACGTGTTGGACCTTTCAATGCTGCGGCAGTTTCACCGTCTCCGTCGTGATCGCCCTGCGCATCGCCCTCCAGGTCGTCCCCGAGGCCAGCGTCGGCGCGTTGCTGGAGCCGCGCGTCAAGGGGGGGTACTGTCACGACTTCTCCCGAAGTCTGTTTCTCCTTGTTCGGGCGGCGCTCGGCGGCCGGCGTCGCCAGTCTTCTAGCCATCATCGATCCACTTTTCCTTTTCCATGAGTTTTGTCTTGTTTTTTCCTCACACCTGGTTTCAATTCCCTCAATTACTTGTTGTATATTTAACCCTCTGTTCCCACCATGTCTTTGTGTGGGATTGTTTACGTGTGCACGTTTTCTCTGGTGCCCGACAGGTTTTGTACCCATTTGTTTGTGGTTCTGGTTTCCGGTGTTATTATGAATAAAACTGCTCCTTTGATTACCCAGTTTTGCTCTCCTGCGCCTGACTTCCCTGCTGCCAGTTACGCACTCCCTTACAGAAACAGCTTAGACAAATTATTTTCTAAGAAACAGTGTAAAGAAATGGTTTTCTAAGAAATTGCCAAAACTCCAAGGTTTTCTAACAAACAGCCAAAACACAAGTTTTTCTAAGAAACAGCAAAAATAAAACGTTTTCTAAGAAACAGCCAAAACATTTATTAATTTTTTTTTACAAACAGCATAAACATATATATTTCTATGAAAGAGCCAAAACACAAGGATTTCTTAGAATCAGACAAAATAGTTTTTCTAAGAAACAGCCAAAACTCCAAGGTTTTCTAAGAAACATCCCAAAGAAAAGGTTTTCTAAGATTGCCAAAACAAAAACTGTTCTAGGATACAGCCAAAACACTAAGGTTTTCTTAGAAACAGCCAAAACACCAATGTTTTCTAAGAAATAGACAAAATACCAAAGTGTTCTAAGATAAAGACATAACAAGGTTTTCTAAGAAAGCAAAAAGAAAATATTTCTAATAAACAGCCAAAACACAAGGTTTCCTAAGAAACAGCCAAAACACAAGGTTTTCTAAGTTAACTAATACAGGTGGCTAATTACTGTATGTAGTGAAGGACCTCATATTTAATATTCAGTGTTAATTCAGTGACATACCATCATCGTATTGCAGCAGGGAGAAAATACATTATAGTGCACGTCTATGAAATCATGTTCTTGACTGCCTCTTGAGAGCAAAGGACAAATTGTTTTAACTCTTACATCTGGAACAGACATAAGAAATACTTTCTCTACAATCAAAGTTTGAAATCTCTGATAATTTCTGTCCTTACCTAAAGGAGTAATTGCAATGCAACTTTTGGTCTGAGCAAAAAGTTTACCACATTCTGAATCTTCTGGCCACCAATGAAATCTAAAAATAAGTGCAATTCACTTCCCTTCAGTTAAATAAACAACAGCAAGAGCTTGGTACAAATGCTCTATTCACTTCCCAAACATTCTGTTCAGCCTTGAGAAATCTGTTCGACAAGCCAAAGATCATTTTTTTTCATAGTTTTTATAAAGTGACAAAAGAGTTTGCTCTTAATAACATCAGCAAAAACATACAGTTGAAGAGAATTTATCCTAAATTAAACTTTGTCTACATTTCAGTTTACCTTCCTAGGACTGAACACCTCTCGATCAGTCCAGACAATCATTTAGAATACTGATTATAGGGCCATGCAGCACACCACAACTAACTAGTTTATACATAGTGTTAATGTGACTACAACTAACTAGTTTATATATAGTGTTGATGTGACCACAACTAACTAGTTTATATATAGTGTTAATGTGACTACAACTAACTAGTTTATATATAGTGTTGATGTGACCAGTGAACTAGTTAATATATAGTGTTGATGTAACCAGAGAACTAGTTAATATATAGTGTTGATGTGACCAGTGAACTAGTTAATATATAGTGTTGATGTAACCAGAGAACTAGTTAATATATAGTGTTGATGTGACCAGTGAACTAGTTAATATATAGTGTTGATGTGACTACTAGTTTATATATAGTGTTGATGTAACTACAACTAACTAGTTAATATATAGTGTTGATGTAACCAGGGAACTAGTTAATATATAGTGTTGATGTGACCAGTGAACTAGTTAATATAGAGTGTTGATGTAACCAGGGAACTAGTTAATATATAGTGTTGATGTGACCAGTGAACTAGTTAATATATAGTGTTGATGTAACCAGAGAACTAGTTAATATATAGTGTTGATGTGACCAGTGAACTAGTTAATATATAGTGTTGATGTAACCAGTGAACTAGTTAATATATAGTGTTGATGTAACCAGTGAACTAGTTAATATATAGTGTTGATGTGACCAGTGAACTAGTTAATATATAGTGTTGATGTGACTACAGCTAACTAGTTAATATATAGTGTTGATGTGACCAGTGAACTAGTTAATATATAGTGTTGATGTGACCACAACTACCTAGTTAATATATAGTGTTGATGTGACCAGTGAACTAGTTAATATATAGTGTTGATGTGACTACAGCTAACTAGTTAATATATAGTGTTGATGTGACTACAGCTAACTAGTTAATATATAGTGTTGATGTGACCAGTGAACTAGTTAATATATAGTGTTGATGTGACCACAACTACCTAGTTAATATATAGTGTTGATGTGACCACAACTACCTAGTTAATATATAGTGTTGATGTGACTACTAGTTTATATATAGTGTTGATGTGACCAGGGAACTAGTTAATATATAGTGTTGATGTGACTACAACTAACTAGTTAATATATAGTGTTGATGTGACCAGTGAACTAGTTAATATATAGTGTTGATGTGACCAGTGAACTAGTTAATATATAGTGTTGATGTGACTACTACTAACTAGTTAATATATAGTGTTGATGTGACCAGTAAACTAGTTAATATATAGTGTTGATGTGACTACAACTAACTAGTTAATATATAGTGTTGATGTAACCAGTGAACTAGTTAATATATAGTGTTGATGTGACTACAACTAACTAGTTAATATATAGTGTTGATGTAACCAGTGAACTAGTTAATATATAGTGTTGATGTGACCAGTGAACTAGTTAATATATAGTGTTGATGTGACCAGTGAACTAGTTAATATATAGTGTTGATGTGACTACAACTAACTAGTTAATATATAGTGTTGATGTAAACAGGGAACTAGTTAATATATAGTGTTGATGTAACCAGTGAACTAGTTAATATATAGTGTTGATGTGACCAGTGAACTAGTTAATATATAGTGTTGATGTGACTACAACTAACTAGTTAATATATAGTGTTGATGTGACCAGTGAACTAGTTAATATATAGTGTTGATGTGACCATTAAACTAGTTAATATATAGTGTTGATGTGACTACAACTAACTAGTTAATATATAGTGTTGATGTGACCAGTGAACTAGTTAATATATAGTGTTGATGTGACTACAACTAACTAATTAATATATAGTGTTGATGTGACCAGTGAACTAGTTAATATATATTGTTGATGTAACCAGTGAACTAGTTAATATATAGTGTTGATGTAACCAGTGAACTAGTTAATATATAGTGTTGATGTAACCAGTGAACTAGTTAATATATAGTGTTGATGTAACCAGTGAACTAGTTAATATATAGTGTTGATGTGACTACAACTAACTAGTTAATATATAGTGTTGATGTGACCAGGGAACTAGTTAATATATAGTGTTAATGTGACTACAACTAACTAGTTAATATATAGTGTTGATGTGACTACAACTAACTAGTTAATTTATATTGTTGATGTAACCAGTGAACTAGTTAATATATAGTGTTGATGTAACCAGTGAACTAGTTAATATATAGTGTTGATGTAACCAGTGAACTAGTTAATATATAGTGTTGATGTGACTACTAGTTTATATATAGTGTTGACGTAACCAGGGAACTAGTTAATATATAGTGTTGATGTGACCACAACTAACTAGTTTATATATAGTGTTGATGTGACTACGACTAACTAGTTAATATATAGTGTTGATGTAACCAGGGAACTAGTTAATATATAGTGTTGATGTAACCAGGGAACTAGTTAATATATAGTGTTGATGTGACTACAACTAACTAGTTAATATATAGTGTTGATGTAACCAGGGAACTAGGTGATATATAGTGTTGATGTGACCAGTGAACTAGTTAGTATATAGTGTTGATGTGACCAGTGAACTAGTTAATATATAGTGTTGATGTAACCAGTGAACGAGTTAATATATAGTGTTGATGTAACCAGTGAACTAGTTAATATATAGTGTCGATGTGACCAGTGAACTAGTTAATATATAGTGTTGATGTGACTACAACTAACTAGTTAATATATAGTGTTGATGTGACCAGTGAACTAGTTAATATATAGTGTTGATGTGACTACAACTAACTAGTTAATATATAGTGTTGATGTGACCAGTGAACTAGTTAATATATAGTGTTGATGTGACTACAACTAACTAGTTAATATATATTGTTGATGTAACCAGTGAACTAGTTAATATATAGTGTTGATGTAACCAGTGAACTAGTTAATATATAGTGTTGATGTAACCAGTGAACTAGTTAATATATAGTGTTGATGTGACTACTAGTTTATATATAGTGTTGACGTAACCAGGGAACTAGTTAATATATAGTGTTGATGTGACCACAACTAACTAGTTTATATATAGTGTTGATGTGAATACAACTAACTAGTTAATATATAGTGTTGATGTAACCAGGGAACTAGTTGATATATAGTGTTGATGTAACCAGTGAACTAGTTAATATATAGTGTTGATGTGACCAGTGAACTAGTTAATATATAGTGTTGATGTGACTACAACTAACTAGTTAATATATAGTGTTGATGTGACCAGTGAACTAGTTAGTATATAGTGTTGATGTGACCAGTGAACTAGTTAATATATAGTGTTGATGTGACTACAACTAACTAGTTAATATATAGTGTTGATGTGACCAGTGAACTAGTTAATATATAGTGTTGATGTGACTACAACTAACTAGTTAATATATAGTGTTGATGTGACCAGTGAACTAGTTAATATATATTGTTGATGTAACCAGTGAACTAGTTAATATATAGTGTTGATGTAACCAGTGAACTAGTTAATATATAGTGTTGATGTAACCAGTGAACTAGTTAATATATAGTGTTGATGTAACCAGTGAACTAGTTAATATATAGTGTTGATGTGACTACAACTAACTAGTTAATATATAGTGTTGATGTGACCAGGGAACTAGTTAATATATAGTGTTAATGTGACTACAACTAACTAGTTAATATATAGTGTTGATGTGACTACAACTAACTAGTTAATATATATTGTTGATGTAACCAGTGAACTAGTTAATATATAGTGTTGATGTAACCAGTGAACTAGTTAATATATAGTGTTGATGTAACCAGTGAACTAGTTAATATATAGTGTTGATGTGACTACTAGTTTATATATAGTGTTGACGTAACCAGGGAACTAGTTAATATATAGTGTTGATGTGACCACAACTAACTAGTTTATATATAGTGTTGATGTGACTACGACTAACTAGTTAATATATAGTGTTGATGTAACCAGGGAACTAGTTAATATATAGTGTTGATGTAACCAGTGAACGAGTTAATATATAGTGTTGATGTAACCAGTGAACTAGTTAATATATAGTGTTGATGTGACCAGTGAACTAGTTAGTATATAGTGTTGATGTGACCAGTGAACTAGTTAATATATAGTGTTGATGTGACCAGTGAACTAGTTAATATATAGTGTTGATGTGACCAGTGAACTAGTTAATATATAGTGTTGATGTGACCAGTGAACTAGTTAATATATAGTGTTGATGTGACTACAACTAACTAGTTAATATATAGTGTTTATGTGACCAGTGAACTAGTTAATATATAGTGTTGATGTGACCAGTGAACTAGTTAATATATAGTGTTGATGTGACTACAACTAACTAGTTAATATATAGTGTTGATGTGACCAGTGAACTAGTTAATATATAGTGTTGATGTGACTACAACTAACTAGTTAATATATATTGTTGATGTAACCAGTGAACTAGTTAATATATAGTGTTGATGTAACCAGTGAACTAGTTAATATATAGTGTTGATGTGACTACTAGTTTATATATAGTGTTGACGTAACCAGGGAACTAGTTAATATATAGTGTTGATGTGACCACAACTAACTAGTTTATATATAGTGTTGATGTGAATACAACTAACTAGTTAATATATAGTGTTGATGTAACCAGGGAACTAGTTGATATATAGTGTTGATGTAACCAGTGAACTAGTTAATATATAGTGTTGATGTGACTACAACTAACTAGTTAATATATAGTGTTGATGTGACCAGTGAACTAGTTAATATATAGTGTTGATGTAACCAGTGAACTAGTTAATATATAGTGTTGATGTGACCAGTGAACTAGTTAATATATAGTGTTGATGTAACCAGTGAACTAGTTAATATATAGTGTTGATGTGACCAGTGAATTAGTTAATACATAGTGTTGATGTGACTACAACTAACTAGTTAATATATAGTGTTGATGTGACCAGTGAACTAGTTAGTATATAGTGTTGATGTGACCAGTGAACTAGTTAATATATAGTGTTGATGTAACCAGTGAACTAGTTAATATATAGTGTTGATGTAACCAGTGAACTAGTTAATATATAGTGTTGATGTGACTACAACTAACTAGTTAATATATAGTGTTGATGTGACCAGTGAACTAGTTAATATATAGTGTTGATGTGACCAGTGAACTAGTTAATATATAGTGTTGATGTAACCAGTGAACTAGTTAATATATAGTGTTGATGTGACCAGTGAACTAGTTAATATATAGTGTTGATGTAACCAGTGAACTAGTTAATATATAGTGTTGATGTGACCAGTGAACTAGTTAATATATAGTGTTGATGTGACTACAACTAACTAGTTAATATATAGTGTTGATGTGACCAGTGAACTAGTTAGTATATAGTGTTGATGTGACCAGTGAACTAGTTAATATATAGTGTTGATGTAACCAGTGAACTAGTTAATATATAGTGTTGATGTAACCAGTGAACTAGTTAATATATAGTGTCGATGTGACCAGTGAACTAGTTTATATACAGTGTTGATGTGACCAGGGAACTAGTTAATATATAGTGTTGATGTGACCACAACTAACTAGTTTATATATAGTGTTGATGTGACGAGTGAACTAGTTAATATATAGTGTTAATGTGACTACAACTAACTAGTTAATATATAGTGTTGATGTAACCAGGGAACTAGTTAATATATAGTGTTGATGTAACCAGGGAACTAGTGAATATATAGTGTTGATGTGACCAGTGAACTAGTTAATATATAGTGTTTATGTAACCAGGGAACTAGTTAATATATAGTGTTGATGTGACCAGTGAACTAGTTAATATATAGTGTTGATGTGACTACAACTAACTAGTTAATATATAGTGTTGATGTGACCAGTGAACTAGTTAGTATATAGTGTTGATGTGACCAGTGAACTAGTTAATATATAGTGTCGATGTGACCAGTGAACTAGTTAATATATAGTGTTGATGTGACCAGTGAACTAGTTAATATATAGTGTTGATGTAACCAGTGAACTAGTTAATATATAGTGTCGATGTGACCAGTGAACTAGTTAATATATAGTGTTGATGTGACCAGTGAACTAGTTAATATATAGTGTTGATGTGACCAGTGAACTAGTTTATATACAGTGTTGATGTGACCAGTGAACTAGTTAATATATAGTGTTGATGTGACCAGTGAACTAGTTTATATACAGTGTTGATGTGACCAGGGAACTAGTTTATATATAGTGTTGATGTGACCAGTGAACTAGTTAATATATAGTGTTGATGTGACCAGTGAACTAGTTAATATATAGTGTTGATGTGACTACAACTAACAAGTTAATATATAGTGTTGATGTGACCAGTGAACTAGTTAATATATAGTGTCGATGTGACCAGTGAACTAGTTAATATACAGTGTTGATGTGACCAGGGAACTAGTTTATATATAGTGTTGATGTGACCACAACTAACTAGTTTATATATAGTGTTGATGTGACGAGTGAACTAGTTAATATATAGTGTTGATGTGACTACAACTAACTAATTAATATATAGTGTTAATGTAACCAGGGAACTAGTTAATATATAGTGTTGATTTGACCAGTGAACTAGTTAATATATAGTGTTTATGTAACCAGGGAACTAGTTAATATATAGTGTTGATGTAACCAGTGAACTAGTTAATATATAGTGTTGATGTGACCAGTGAACTAGTTAATATATAGTGTTGATGTGACCAGTGAACTAGTTAATATATAGTGTTGATGTGACTACAACTAACTAGTTAATATATAGTGTTGATGTGACCAGTGAACTAGTTAGTATATAGTGTTGATGTGACCAGTGAACTAGTTAATATATAGTATTGATGTAACCAGTGAACTAGTTAATATATAGTGTTGATGTAACCAGTGAACTAGTTAATATATAGTGTTGATGTGACTACAACTAACTAGTTAATATATAGTGTTGATGTAACCAGGGAACTAGTTAATATATAGTGTTGATGTAACCAGTGAACTAGTTAATATATAGTGTTGATGTAACCAGGGAACTAGTTAATATATAGTGTTGATGTGACCAGTGAACTAGTTAATATATAGTGTTTATGTAACCAGGGAACTAGTTAATATATAGTGTTGATGTAACCAGTGAACTAGTTAATATATAGTGTTGATGTAACCAGGGAACTAGTTAATATATAGTGTTGATGTAACCAGTGAACTAGTTAATATATAGTGTTGATGTGACCAGTGAACTAGTTAATATATAGTGTTGATGTGACCAGTGAACTAGTTAATATATAGTGTTGATGTGACCAGTGAACTAGTTAATATATATTGTTGATGTGACTACAACTAACTAGTTAATATATAGTGTTGATGTGACCAGTGAACTAGTTAGTATATAGTGTTGATGTGACCAGTGAACTAGTTAATATATAGTGTCGATGTGACCAGTGAACTAGTTAATATATAGTGTTGATGTAACCAGTGAACTAGTTAATATGTAGTGTTGATGTGACTACTAGTTTATATACAGTGTTGATGTGACCAGGGAACTAGTTAATATATAGTGTTGATGTGACCACAACTAACTAGTTTATATATAGTGTTGATGTGACGAGTGAACTAGTTAATATATAGTGTTGATGTGACTACAACTAACTAGTTAATATATAGTGTTGATGTCACCAGGGAACTAGTTAATATATAGTGTTGATGTGACCAGTGAACTAGTTTATATATAGTGTTGATGTGACTATAACTAACTAGTTAATATATAGTGTTGATGTAACCAGTGAACTAGTTAATATATATTGTTGATGTAACCAGTGAACTAGTTAATATATAGTGTTGATGTAACCAGTGAACTAGTTAATATATAGTGTTGATGTAACCAGGGAACTAGTTAATATATAGTGTTGATGTGACTGCAACTAACTAGTTAATATATAGTGTTGATGTAACCAGGGAACTAGTTAATATATAGTGTTGATGTGACCAGTGAACTAGTTAATATATAGTGTTGATGTAACCAGTGAACTAGTTAATATATAGTGTTGATGTGACTACTAGTTTATATATAGTGTTTACGTAACCAGGGAACTAGTTAATATATAGGGTTGATGTGACCACAACTAACTCGTTTATATATAGTGTTGATGTGACGAGTGAACTAGTTAATATATAGTGTTGATGTGACTACAACTAACTAGTTAATATATAGTGTTGATGTAACCAGGGAACTAGTTAATATATAGTGTTGATGTGACCAGTGAACTAGTTAATGTATAGTGTTTATGTAACCAGGGAACTAGTTAATATATAGTGTTGATGTAACCAGTGAACTAGTTAATATATAGTGTTGATGTGACCAGTGAACTAGTTAATATATAGTGTTGATGTGACCAGTGAACTAGTTAATATATAGTGTTGATGTGACTACAACTAACAAGTTAATATATAGTGTTGATGTGACCAGTGAACTAGTTAATATATAGTGTTGATGTGACCAGTGAACTAGTTAGTATATAGTGTTGATGTGACCATTGAACTAGTTAATATATAGTGTTGATGTAACCAGTGAACTAGTTAATATATAGTGTTGATGTAACCAGTGAACTAGTTAATATATAGTGTTGATGTGACTACAACTAACTAGTTAATATATAGTGTTGATGTGACCAGTGAACTAGTTAATATATAGTGTTGATGTAACCAGGGAACTAGTTAATATATAGTGTTGATGTGACCAGTGAACTAGTTAATATATAGTGTTGATGTAACCAGTGAACTAGTTAATATATAGTGTTGATGTAACCAGTGAACTAGTTAATATATAGTGTTGATGTAACCAGTGAACTAGTTAATATATAGTGTTGATGTGACTACAACTAACTAGTTAATATATAGTGTTGATGTGACCAGTGAACTAGTTAATATATAGTGTTGATGTGACCATTGAACTAGTTAATATATAGTGTTGATGTAACCAGTGAACTAGTTAATATATAGTGTTGATGTAACCAGTGAACTAGTTAATATATAGTGTTGATGTGACTACAACTAACTAGTTAATATATAGTGTTGATGTGACCAGTTAACTAGTTAATATATAGTGTTGATGTGACGGGTGAACTAGTTAATATATAGTGTTGATGTGACTACAACTAACTAGTTGATATATAGTGTTGATGTAACCAGTGAACTAGTTAATATATAGTGTTGATGTGACTACAACTAACTAGTTAATATATATTGTTGATGTAACCAGTGAACTAGTTAATATATAGTGTTGATGTAACCAGGGAACTAGTTAATATATAGTGTTGATGTAACCAGGGAACTAGTTAATATATAGTGTTGATGTGACCAGTGAACTAGTTAATATATAGTGTTTATGTAACCAGGGAACTAGTTAATATATAGTGTTGATGTAACCAGTGAACTAGTTAATATATAGTGTTGATAGACCAGTGAACTAGTTAATATATAGTGTTGATGTGACCAGTGAACTAGTTAATATATAGTGTTGATGTGACTACAACTAACTAGTTAATATATAGTGTTGATATGACCAGCAAACTAGTTAATATATAGTGTTGATGTGACCAGTGAACTAGTTAGTATATAGTGTTGATGTGACCAGTGAACTAGTTAATATATAGTGTTGATGTAACCAGTGAACTAGTTAATATATAGTGTTGATGTAACCAGTGAACTAGTTAATATATAGTGTTGATGTGACTACAACTAACTAGTTAATATATAGTGTTGATGTGACCAGTGAACTAGTTAATATATAGTGTTGATGTGACCAGTGAACTAGTTAATATATAGTGTTGATGTAACCAGTGAACTAGTTAATATATAGTGTTGATGTGACCAGTGAACTAGTTAATATATAGTGTTGATGTGACCAGTGAACTAGTTAATATATAGTGTTGATGTAACCAGTGAACTAGTTAATATATAGTGTTGATGTGACTACAACTAACTAGTTAATATATAGTGTTGATGTAACCAGGGAACTAGTTAATATATAGTGTTGATGTAACCAGTGAACTAGTTAATATATAGTGTTGATGTAACCAGGGAACTAGTTAATATATAGTGTTGATGTGACCAGTGAACTAGTTAATATATAGTGTTTATGTAACCAGGGAACTAGTTAATATATAGTGTTGATGTAACCAGTGAACTAGTTAATATATAGTGTTGATGTAACCAGGGAACTAGTTAATATATAGTGTTGATGTAACCAGTGAACTAGTTAATATATAGTGTTGATGTGACCAGTGAACTAGTTAATATATAGTGTTGATGTGACCAGTGAACTAGTTAATATATAGTGTTGATGTGACCAGTGAACTAGTTAATATATATTGTTGATGTGACTACAACTAACTAGTTAATATATAGTGTTGATGTGACCAGTGAACTAGTTAGTATATAGTGTTGATGTGACCAGTGAACTAGTTAATATATAGTGTCGATGTGACCAGTGAACTAGTTAATATATAGTGTTGATGTAACCAGTGAACTAGTTAATATGTAGTGTTGATGTGACTACTAGTTTATATACAGTGTTGATGTGACCAGGGAACTAGTTAATATATAGTGTTGATGTGACCACAACTAACTAGTTTATATATAGTGTTGATGTGACGAGTGAACTAGTTAATATATAGTGTTGATGTGACTACAACTAACTAGTTAATATATAGTGTTGATGTCACCAGGGAACTAGTTAATATATAGTGTTGATGTGACCAGTGAACTAGTTTATATATAGTGTTGATGTGACTATAACTAACTAGTTAATATATAGTGTTGATGTAACCAGTGAACTAGTTAATATATATTGTTGATGTAACCAGTGAACTAGTTAATATATAGTGTTGATGTAACCAGTGAACTAGTTAATATATAGTGTTGATGTAACCAGGGAACTAGTTAATATATAGTGTTGATGTGACTGCAACTAACTAGTTAATATATAGTGTTGATGTAACCAGGGAACTAGTTAATATATAGTGTTGATGTGACCAGTGAACTAGTTAATATATAGTGTTGATGTAACCAGTGAACTAGTTAATATATAGTGTTGATGTGACTACTAGTTTATATATAGTGTTTACGTAACCAGGGAACTAGTTAATATATAGGGTTGATGTGACCACAACTAACTAGTTTATATATAGTGTTGATGTGACGAGTGAACTAGTTAATATATAGTGTTGATGTGACTACAACTAACTAGTTAATATATAGTGTTGATGTAACCAGGGAACTAGTTAATATATAGTGTTGATGTGACCAGTGAACTAGTTAATGTATAGTGTTTATGTAACCAGGGAACTAGTTAATATATAGTGTTGATGTAACCAGTGAACTAGTTAATATATAGTGTTGATGTGACCAGTGAACTAGTTAATATATAGTGTTGATGTGACCAGTGAACTAGTTAATATATAGTGTTGATGTGACTACAACTAACAAGTTAATATATAGTGTTGATGTGACCAGTGAACTAGTTAATATATAGTGTTGATGTGACCAGTGAACTAGTTAGTATATAGTGTTGATGTGACCATTGAACTAGTTAATATATAGTGTTGATGTAACCAGTGAACTAGTTAATATATAGTGTTGATGTAACCAGTGAACTAGTTAATATATAGTGTTGATGTGACTACAACTAACTAGTTAATATATAGTGTTGATGTGACCAGTGAACTAGTTAATATATAGTGTTGATGTAACCAGGGAACTAGTTAATATATAGTGTTGATGTGACCAGTGAACTAGTTAATATATAGTGTTGATGTAACCAGTGAACTAGTTAATATATAGTGTTGATGTAACCAGTGAACTAGTTAATATATAGTGTTGATGTAACCAGTGAACTAGTTAATATATAGTGTTGATGTGACTACAACTAACTAGTTAATATATAGTGTTGATGTGACCAGTGAACTAGTTAATATATAGTGTTGATGTGACCATTGAACTAGTTAATATATAGTGTTGATGTAACCAGTGAACTAGTTAATATATAGTGTTGATGTAACCAGTGAACTAGTTAATATATAGTGTTGATGTGACTACAACTAACTAGTTAATATATAGTGTTGATGTGACCAGTTAACTAGTTAATATATAGTGTTGATGTGACGGGTGAACTAGTTAATATATAGTGTTGATGTGACTACAACTAACTAGTTGATATATAGTGTTGATGTAACCAGTGAACTAGTTAATATATAGTGTTGATGTGACTACAACTAACTAGTTAATATATATTGTTGATGTAACCAGTGAACTAGTTAATATATAGTGTTGATGTAACCAGGGAACTAGTTAATATATAGTGTTGATGTAACCAGGGAACTAGTTAATATATAGTGTTGATGTGACCAGTGAACTAGTTAATATATAGTGTTTATGTAACCAGGGAACTAGTTAATATATAGTGTTGATGTAACCAGTGAACTAGTTAATATATAGTGTTGATAGACCAGTGAACTAGTTAATATATAGTGTTGATGTGACCAGTGAACTAGTTAATATATAGTGTTGATGTGACTACAACTAACTAGTTAATATATAGTGTTGATGTGACCAGTGAACTAGTTAATATATAGTGTTTATGTAACCAGGGAACTAGTTAATATATAGTGTTGATGTAACCAGTGAACTAGTTAATATATAGTGTTGATGTAACCAGGGAACTAGTTAATATATAGTGTTGATGTAACCAGTGAACTAGTTAATATATAGTGTTGATGTGACCAGTGAACTAGTTAATATATAGTGTTGATGTGACCAGTGAACTAGTTAATATATAGTGTTGATGTGACCAGTGAACTAGTTAATATATATTGTTGATGTGACTACAACTAACTAGTTAATATATAGTGTTGATGTGACCAGTGAACTAGTTAGTATATAGTGTTGATGTGACCAGTGAACTAGTTAATATATAGTGTCGATGTGACCAGTGAACTAGTTAATATATAGTGTTGATGTAACCAGTGAACTAGTTAATATGTAGTGTTGATGTGACTACTAGTTTATATACAGTGTTGATGTGACCAGGGAACTAGTTAATATATAGTGTTGATGTGACCACAACTAACTAGTTTATATATAGTGTTGATGTGACGAGTGAACTAGTTAATATATAGTGTTGATGTGACTACAACTAACTAGTTAATATATAGTGTTGATGTCACCAGGGAACTAGTTAATATATAGTGTTGATGTGACCAGTGAACTAGTTTATATATAGTGTTGATGTGACTATAACTAACTAGTTAATATATAGTGTTGATGTAACCAGTGAACTAGTTAATATATATTGTTGATGTAACCAGTGAACTAGTTAATATATAGTGTTGATGTAACCAGTGAACTAGTTAATATATAGTGTTGATGTAACCAGGGAACTAGTTAATATATAGTGTTGATGTGACTGCAACTAACTAGTTAATATATAGTGTTGATGTAACCAGGGAACTAGTTAATATATAGTGTTGATGTGACCAGTGAACTAGTTAATATATAGTGTTGATGTAACCAGTGAACTAGTTAATATATAGTGTTGATGTGACTACTAGTTTATATATAGTGTTTACGTAACCAGGGAACTAGTTAATATATAGGGTTGATGTGACCACAACTAACTCGTTTATATATAGTGTTGATGTGACGAGTGAACTAGTTAATATATAGTGTTGATGTGACTACAACTAACTAGTTAATATATAGTGTTGATGTAACCAGGGAACTAGTTAATATATAGTGTTGATGTGACCAGTGAACTAGTTAATGTATAGTGTTTATGTAACCAGGGAACTAGTTAATATATAGTGTTGATGTAACCAGTGAACTAGTTAATATATAGTGTTGATGTGACCAGTGAACTAGTTAATATATAGTGTTGATGTGACCAGTGAACTAGTTAATATATAGTGTTGATGTGACTACAACTAACAAGTTAATATATAGTGTTGATGTGACCAGTGAACTAGTTAATATATAGTGTTGATGTGACCAGTGAACTAGTTAGTATATAGTGTTGATGTGACCATTGAACTAGTTAATATATAGTGTTGATGTAACCAGTGAACTAGTTAATATATAGTGTTGATGTAACCAGTGAACTAGTTAATATATAGTGTTGATGTGACTACAACTAACTAGTTAATATATAGTGTTGATGTGACCAGTGAACTAGTTAATATATAGTGTTGATGTAACCAGGGAACTAGTTAATATATAGTGTTGATGTGACCAGTGAACTAGTTAATATATAGTGTTGATGTAACCAGTGAACTAGTTAATATATAGTGTTGATGTAACCAGTGAACTAGTTAATATATAGTGTTGATGTAACCAGTGAACTAGTTAATATATAGTGTTGATGTGACTACAACTAACTAGTTAATATATAGTGTTGATGTGACCAGTGAACTAGTTAATATATAGTGTTGATGTGACCATTGAACTAGTTAATATATAGTGTTGATGTAACCAGTGAACTAGTTAATATATAGTGTTGATGTAACCAGTGAACTAGTTAATATATAGTGTTGATGTGACTACAACTAACTAGTTAATATATAGTGTTGATGTGACCAGTTAACTAGTTAATATATAGTGTTGATGTGACGGGTGAACTAGTTAATATATAGTGTTGATGTGACTACAACTAACTAGTTGATATATAGTGTTGATGTAACCAGTGAACTAGTTAATATATAGTGTTGATGTGACTACAACTAACTAGTTAATATATATTGTTGATGTAACCAGTGAACTAGTTAATATATAGTGTTGATGTAACCAGGGAACTAGTTAATATATAGTGTTGATGTAACCAGGGAACTAGTTAATATATAGTGTTGATGTGACCAGTGAACTAGTTAATATATAGTGTTTATGTAACCAGGGAACTAGTTAATATATAGTGTTGATGTAACCAGTGAACTAGTTAATATATAGTGTTGATAGACCAGTGAACTAGTTAATATATAGTGTTGATGTGACCAGTGAACTAGTTAATATATAGTGTTGATGTGACTACAACTAACTAGTTAATATATAGTGTTGATATGACCAGCAAACTAGTTAATATATAGTGTTGATGTGACCAGTGAACTAGTTAGTATATAGTGTTGATGTGACCAGTGAACTAGTTAATATATAGTGTTGATGTAACCAGTGAACTAGTTAATATATAGTGTTGATGTAACCAGTGAACTAGTTAATATATAGTGTTGATGTGACTACAACTAACTAGTTAATATATAGTGTTGATGTGACCAGTGAACTAGTTAATATATAGTGTTGATGTGACCAGTGAACTAGTTAATATATAGTGTTGATGTAACCAGTGAACTAGTTAATATATAGTGTTGATGTGACTACAACTAACTAGTTAATATATAGTGTTGATGTAACCAGGGAACTAGTTAATATATAGTGTTGATGTAACCAGTGAACTAGTTAATATATAGTGTTGATGTAACCAGGGAACTAGTTAATATATAGTGTTGATGTGACCAGTGAACTAGTTAATATATAGTGTTTATGTAACCAGGGAACTAGTTAATATATAGTGTTGATGTAACCAGTGAACTAGTTAATATATAGTGTTGATGTAACCAGGGAACTAGTTAATATATAGTGTTGATGTAACCAGTGAACTAGTTAATATATAGTGTTGATGTGACCAGTGAACTAGTTAATATATAGTGTTGATGTGACCAGTGAACTAGTTAATATATAGTGTTGATGTGACCAGTGAACTAGTTAATATATATTGTTGATGTGACTACAACTAACTAGTTAATATATAGTGTTGATGTGACCAGTGAACTAGTTAGTATATAGTGTTGATGTGACCAGTGAACTAGTTAATATATAGTGTCGATGTGACCAGTGAACTAGTTAATATATAGTGTTGATGTAACCAGTGAACTAGTTAATATGTAGTGTTGATGTGACTACTAGTTTATATACAGTGTTGATGTGACCAGGGAACTAGTTAATATATAGTGTTGATGTGACCACAACTAACTAGTTTATATATAGTGTTGATGTGACGAGTGAACTAGTTAATATATAGTGTTGATGTGACTACAACTAACTAGTTAATATATAGTGTTGATGTCACCAGGGAACTAGTTAATATATAGTGTTGATGTGACCAGTGAACTAGTTTATATATAGTGTTGATGTGACTATAACTAACTAGTTAATATATAGTGTTGATGTAACCAGTGAACTAGTTAATATATATTGTTGATGTAACCAGTGAACTAGTTAATATATAGTGTTGATGTAACCAGTGAACTAGTTAATATATAGTGTTGATGTAACCAGGGAACTAGTTAATATATAGTGTTGATGTGACTGCAACTAACTAGTTAATATATAGTGTTGATGTAACCAGGGAACTAGTTAATATATAGTGTTGATGTGACCAGTGAACTAGTTAATATATAGTGTTGATGTAACCAGTGAACTAGTTAATATATAGTGTTGATGTGACTACTAGTTTATATATAGTGTTTACGTAACCAGGGAACTAGTTAATATATAGGGTTGATGTGACCACAACTAACTAGTTTATATATAGTGTTGATGTGACGAGTGAACTAGTTAATATATAGTGTTGATGTGACTACAACTAACTAGTTAATATATAGTGTTGATGTAACCAGGGAACTAGTTAATATATAGTGTTGATGTGACCAGTGAACTAGTTAATGTATAGTGTTTATGTAACCAGGGAACTAGTTAATATATAGTGTTTATGTAACCAGGGAACTAGTTAATATATAGTGTTGATGTGACCAGTGAACTAGTTAATATATAGTGTTGATGTGACTACAACTAACTAGTTAATATATAGTGTTGATGTGACCAGTGAACTAGTTAATATATAGTGTTGATGTGACCAGTGAACTAGTTAATATATAGTGTTGATGTGACTACAACTAACTAGTTAATATATAGTGTTGATGTGACCAGTGAACTAGTTAATATATAGTGTTGATGTGACGACAACTAACTAGTTAATATATAGTGTTGATGTGACGAGTGAACTAGTTAATATATAGTGTTGATGTGACTACAACTAACTAGTTAATATATAGTGTTGATGTAACCAGGGAACTAGTTAATATATAGTGTTGATGTGACCAGTGAACTAGTTAATGTATAGTGTTTATGTAACCAGGGAACTAGTTAATATATAGTGTTGATGTAACCAGTGAACTAGTTAATATATAGTGTTGATGTGACCAGTGAACTAGTTAATATATAGTGTTGATGTGACCAGTGAACTAGTTAATATATAGTGTTGATGTGACTACAACTAACAAGTTAATATATAGTGTTGATGTGACCAGTGAACTAGTTAATATATAGTGTTGATGTGACCAGTGAACTAGTTAGTATATAGTGTTGATGTGACCATTGAACTAGTTAATATATAGTGTTGATGTAACCAGTGAACTAGTTAATATATAGTGTTGATGTAACCAGTGAACTAGTTAATATATAGTGTTGATGTGACTACAACTAACTAGTTAATATATAGTGTTGATGTGACCAGTGAACTAGTTAATATATAGTGTTGATGTAACCAGGGAACTAGTTAATATATAGTGTTGATGTGACCAGTGAACTAGTTAATATATAGTGTTGATGTAACCAGTGAACTAGTTAATATATAGTGTTGATGTAACCAGTGAACTAGTTAATATATAGTGTTGATGTAACCAGTGAACTAGTTAATATATAGTGTTGATGTGACTACAACTAACTAGTTAATATATAGTGTTGATGTGACCAGTGAACTAGTTAATATATAGTGTTGATGTGACCATTGAACTAGTTAATATATAGTGTTGATGTAACCAGTGAACTAGTTAATATATAGTGTTGATGTAACCAGTGAACTAGTTAATATATAGTGTTGATGTGACTACAACTAACTAGTTAATATATAGTGTTGATGTGACCAGTTAACTAGTTAATATATAGTGTTGATGTGACGGGTGAACTAGTTAATATATAGTGTTGATGTGACTACAACTAACTAGTTGATATATAGTGTTGATGTAACCAGTGAACTAGTTAATATATAGTGTTGATGTGACTACAACTAACTAGTTAATATATATTGTTGATGTAACCAGTGAACTAGTTAATATATAGTGTTGATGTAACCAGGGAACTAGTTAATATATAGTGTTGATGTAACCAGGGAACTAGTTAATATATAGTGTTGATGTGACCAGTGAACTAGTTAATATATAGTGTTTATGTAACCAGGGAACTAGTTAATATATAGTGTTGATGTAACCAGTGAACTAGTTAATATATAGTGTTGATAGACCAGTGAACTAGTTAATATATAGTGTTGATGTGACCAGTGAACTAGTTAATATATAGTGTTGATGTGACTACAACTAACTAGTTAATATATAGTGTTGATATGACCAGCAAACTAGTTAATATATAGTGTTGATGTGACCAGTGAACTAGTTAGTATATAGTGTTGATGTGACCAGTGAACTAGTTAATATATAGTGTTGATGTAACCAGTGAACTAGTTAATATATAGTGTTGATGTAACCAGTGAACTAGTTAATATATAGTGTTGATGTGACTACAACTAACTAGTTAATATATAGTGTTGATGTGACCAGTGAACTAGTTAATATATAGTGTTGATGTGACCAGTGAACTAGTTAATATATAGTGTTGATGTAACCAGTGAACTAGTTAATATATAGTGTTGATGTGACCAGTGAACTAGTTAATATATAGTGTTGATGTGACCAGTGAACTAGTTAATATATAGTGTTGATGTAACCAGTGAACTAGTTAATATATAGTGTTGATGTGACTACAACTAACTAGTTAATATATAGTGTTGATGTAACCAGGGAACTAGTTAATATATAGTGTTGATGTAACCAGTGAACTAGTTAATATATAGTGTTGATGTAACCAGGGAACTAGTTAATATATAGTGTTGATGTGACCAGTGAACTAGTTAATATATAGTGTTTATGTAACCAGGGAACTAGTTAATATATAGTGTTGATGTAACCAGTGAACTAGTTAATATATAGTGTTGATGTAACCAGGGAACTAGTTAATATATAGTGTTGATGTAACCAGTGAACTAGTTAATATATAGTGTTGATGTGACCAGTGAACTAGTTAATATATAGTGTTGATGTGACCAGTGAACTAGTTAATATATAGTGTTGATGTGACCAGTGAACTAGTTAATATATATTGTTGATGTGACTACAACTAACTAGTTAATATATAGTGTTGATGTGACCAGTGAACTAGTTAGTATATAGTGTTGATGTGACCAGTGAACTAGTTAATATATAGTGTCGATGTGACCAGTGAACTAGTTAATATATAGTGTTGATGTAACCAGTGAACTAGTTAATATGTAGTGTTGATGTGACTACTAGTTTATATACAGTGTTGATGTGACCAGGGAACTAGTTAATATATAGTGTTGATGTGACCACAACTAACTAGTTTATATATAGTGTTGATGTGACGAGTGAACTAGTTAATATATAGTGTTGATGTGACTACAACTAACTAGTTAATATATAGTGTTGATGTCACCAGGGAACTAGTTAATATATAGTGTTGATGTGACCAGTGAACTAGTTTATATATAGTGTTGATGTGACTATAACTAACTAGTTAATATATAGTGTTGATGTAACCAGTGAACTAGTTAATATATATTGTTGATGTAACCAGTGAACTAGTTAATATATAGTGTTGATGTAACCAGTGAACTAGTTAATATATAGTGTTGATGTAACCAGGGAACTAGTTAATATATAGTGTTGATGTGACTGCAACTAACTAGTTAATATATAGTGTTGATGTAACCAGGGAACTAGTTAATATATAGTGTTGATGTGACCAGTGAACTAGTTAATATATAGTGTTGATGTAACCAGTGAACTAGTTAATATATAGTGTTGATGTGACTACTAGTTTATATATAGTGTTTACGTAACCAGGGAACTAGTTAATATATAGGGTTGATGTGACCACAACTAACTAGTTTATATATAGTGTTGATGTGACGAGTGAACTAGTTAATATATAGTGTTGATGTGACTACAACTAACTAGTTAATATATAGTGTTGATGTAACCAGGGAACTAGTTAATATATAGTGTTGATGTGACCAGTGAACTAGTTAATGTATAGTGTTTATGTAACCAGGGAACTAGTTAATATATAGTGTTGATGTAACCAGTGAACTAGTTAATATATAGTGTTGATGTGACCAGTGAACTAGTTAATATATAGTGTTGATGTGACCAGTGAACTAGTTAATATATAGTGTTGATGTGACTACAACTAACAAGTTAATATATAGTGTTGATGTGACCAGTGAACTAGTTAATATATAGTGTTGATGTGACCAGTGAACTAGTTAGTATATAGTGTTGATGTGACCATTGAACTAGTTAATATATAGTGTTGATGTAACCAGTGAACTAGTTAATATATAGTGTTGATGTAACCAGTGAACTAGTTAATATATAGTGTTGATGTGACTACAACTAACTAGTTAATATATAGTGTTGATGTGACCAGTGAACTAGTTAATATATAGTGTTGATGTAACCAGGGAACTAGTTAATATATAGTGTTGATGTGACCAGTGAACTAGTTAATATATAGTGTTGATGTAACCAGTGAACTAGTTAATATATAGTGTTGATGTAACCAGTGAACTAGTTAATATATAGTGTTGATGTAACCAGTGAACTAGTTAATATATAGTGTTGATGTGACTACAACTAACTAGTTAATATATAGTGTTGATGTGACCAGTGAACTAGTTAATATATAGTGTTGATGTGACCATTGAACTAGTTAATATATAGTGTTGATGTAACCAGTGAACTAGTTAATATATAGTGTTGATGTAACCAGTGAACTAGTTAATATATAGTGTTGATGTGACTACAACTAACTAGTTAATATATAGTGTTGATGTGACCAGTTAACTAGTTAATATATAGTGTTGATGTGACGGGTGAACTAGTTAATATATAGTGTTGATGTGACTACAACTAACTAGTTGATATATAGTGTTGATGTAACCAGTGAACTAGTTAATATATAGTGTTGATGTGACTACAACTAACTAGTTAATATATATTGTTGATGTAACCAGTGAACTAGTTAATATATAGTGTTGATGTAACCAGGGAACTAGTTAATATATAGTGTTGATGTAACCAGGGAACTAGTTAATATATAGTGTTGATGTGACCAGTGAACTAGTTAATATATAGTGTTTATGTAACCAGGGAACTAGTTAATATATAGTGTTGATGTAACCAGTGAACTAGTTAATATATAGTGTTGATGTAACCAGGGAACTAGTTAATATATAGTGTTGATGTAACCAGTGAACTAGTTAATATATAGTGTTGATGTGACCAGTGAACTAGTTAATATATAGTGTTGATGTGACCAGTGAACTAGTTAATATATAGTGTTGATGTGACCAGTGAACTAGTTAATATATATTGTTGATGTGACTACAACTAACTAGTTAATATATAGTGTTGATGTGACCAGTGAACTAGTTAGTATATAGTGTTGATGTGACCAGTGAACTAGTTAATATATAGTGTCGATGTGACCAGTGAACTAGTTAATATATAGTGTTGATGTAACCAGTGAACTAGTTAATATGTAGTGTTGATGTGACTACTAGTTTATATACAGTGTTGATGTGACCAGGGAACTAGTTAATATATAGTGTTGATGTGACCACAACTAACTAGTTTATATATAGTGTTGATGTGACGAGTGAACTAGTTAATATATAGTGTTGATGTGACTACAACTAACTAGTTAATATATAGTGTTGATGTCACCAGGGAACTAGTTAATATATAGTGTTGATGTGACCAGTGAACTAGTTTATATATAGTGTTGATGTGACTATAACTAACTAGTTAATATATAGTGTTGATGTAACCAGTGAACTAGTTAATATATATTGTTGATGTAACCAGTGAACTAGTTAATATATAGTGTTGATGTAACCAGTGAACTAGTTAATATATAGTGTTGATGTAACCAGGGAACTAGTTAATATATAGTGTTGATGTGACTGCAACTAACTAGTTAATATATAGTGTTGATGTAACCAGGGAACTAGTTAATATATAGTGTTGATGTGACCAGTGAACTAGTTAATATATAGTGTTGATGTAACCAGTGAACTAGTTAATATATAGTGTTGATGTGACTACTAGTTTATATATAGTGTTTACGTAACCAGGGAACTAGTTAATATATAGGGTTGATGTGACCACAACTAACTAGTTTATATATAGTGTTGATGTGACGAGTGAACTAGTTAATATATAGTGTTGATGTGACTACAACTAACTAGTTAATATATAGTGTTGATGTAACCAGGGAACTAGTTAATATATAGTGTTGATGTGACCAGTGAACTAGTTAATGTATAGTGTTTATGTAACCAGGGAACTAGTTAATATATAGTGTTGATGTAACCAGTGAACTAGTTAATATATAGTGTTGATGTGACCAGTGAACTAGTTAATATATAGTGTTGATGTGACCAGTGAACTAGTTAATATATAGTGTTGATGTGACTACAACTAACAAGTTAATATATAGTGTTGATGTGACCAGTGAACTAGTTAATATATAGTGTTGATGTGACCAGTGAACTAGTTAGTATATAGTGTTGATGTGACCATTGAACTAGTTAATATATAGTGTTGATGTAACCAGTGAACTAGTTAATATATAGTGTTGATGTAACCAGTGAACTAGTTAATATATAGTGTTGATGTGACTACAACTAACTAGTTAATATATAGTGTTGATGTGACCAGTGAACTAGTTAATATATAGTGTTGATGTAACCAGGGAACTAGTTAATATATAGTGTTGATGTGACCAGTGAACTAGTTAATATATAGTGTTGATGTAACCAGTGAACTAGTTAATATATAGTGTTGATGTAACCAGTGAACTAGTTAATATATAGTGTTGATGTAACCAGTGAACTAGTTAATATATAGTGTTGATGTGACTACAACTAACTAGTTAATATATAGTGTTGATGTGACCAGTGAACTAGTTAATATATAGTGTTGATGTGACCATTGAACTAGTTAATATATAGTGTTGATGTAACCAGTGAACTAGTTAATATATAGTGTTGATGTAACCAGTGAACTAGTTAATATATAGTGTTGATGTGACTACAACTAACTAGTTAATATATAGTGTTGATGTGACCAGTTAACTAGTTAATATATAGTGTTGATGTGACGGGTGAACTAGTTAATATATAGTGTTGATGTGACTACAACTAACTAGTTGATATATAGTGTTGATGTAACCAGTGAACTAGTTAATATATAGTGTTGATGTGACTACAACTAACTAGTTAATATATATTGTTGATGTAACCAGTGAACTAGTTAATATATAGTGTTGATGTAACCAGGGAACTAGTTAATATATAGTGTTGATGTAACCAGGGAACTAGTTAATATATAGTGTTGATGTGACCAGTGAACTAGTTAATATATAGTGTTTATGTAACCAGGGAACTAGTTAATATATAGTGTTGATGTAACCAGTGAACTAGTTAATATATAGTGTTGATAGACCAGTGAACTAGTTAATATATAGTGTTGATGTGACCAGTGAACTAGTTAATATATAGTGTTGATGTGACTACAACTAACTAGTTAATATATAGTGTTGATATGACCAGCAAACTAGTTAATATATAGTGTTGATGTGACCAGTGAACTAGTTAGTATATAGTGTTGATGTGACCAGTGAACTAGTTAATATATAGTGTTGATGTGACTACAACTAACTAGTTAATATATAGTGTTGATATGACCAGCAAACTAGTTAATATATAGTGTTGATGTGACCAGTGAACTAGTTAATATATAGTGTTGATGTGACCAGTGAACTAGTTAATATATAGTGTTGATGTAACCAGTGAACTAGTTAATATATAGTGTTGATGTGACCAGTGAACTAGTTAATATATAGTGTTGATGTGACTACAACTAACAAGTTAATATATAGTGTTGATGTGACCAGTGAACTAGTTAATATATAGTGTTGATGTGACCAGTGAACTAGTTAATATATAGTGTTGATGTGACTACAACTAACAAGTTAATATATAGTGTTGATGTGACCAGTGAACTAGTTAATATATAGTGTTGATGTGACCAGTGAACTAGTTAGTATATAGTGTTGATGTGACCATTGAACTAGTTAATATATAGTGTTGATGTAACCAGTGAACTAGTTAATATATAGTGTTGATGTAACCAGTGAACTAGTTAATATATAGTGTTGATGTGACTACAACTAACTAGTTAATATATAGTGTTGATGTGACCAGTGAACTAGTTAATATATAGTGTTGATGTAACCAGGGAACTAGTTAATATATAGTGTTGATGTGACCAGTGAACTAGTTAATATATAGTGTTGATGTAACCAGTGAACTAGTTAATATATAGTGTTGATGTAACCAGTGAACTAGTTAATATATAGTGTTGATGTAACCAGTGAACTAGTTAATATATAGTGTTGATGTGACTACAACTAACTAGTTAATATATAGTGTTGATGTGACCAGTGAACTAGTTAATATATAGTGTTGATGTGACCATTGAACTAGTTAATATATAGTGTTGATGTAACCAGTGAACTAGTTAATATATAGTGTTGATGTAACCAGTGAACTAGTTAATATATAGTGTTGATGTGACTACAACTAACTAGTTAATATATAGTGTTGATGTGACCAGTTAACTAGTTAATATATAGTGTTGATGTGACGGGTGAACTAGTTAATATATAGTGTTGATGTGACTACAACTAACTAGTTGATATATAGTGTTGATGTAACCAGTGAACTAGTTAATATATAGTGTTGATGTGACTACAACTAACTAGTTAATATATATTGTTGATGTAACCAGTGAACTAGTTAATATATAGTGTTGATGTAACCAGGGAACTAGTTAATATATAGTGTTGATGTAACCAGGGAACTAGTTAATATATAGTGTTGATGTGACCAGTGAACTAGTTAATATATAGTGTTTATGTAACCAGGGAACTAGTTAATATATAGTGTTGATGTAACCAGTGAACTAGTTAATATATAGTGTTGATAGACCAGTGAACTAGTTAATATATAGTGTTGATGTGACCAGTGAACTAGTTAATATATAGTGTTGATGTGACTACAACTAACTAGTTAATATATAGTGTTGATATGACCAGCAAACTAGTTAATATATAGTGTTGATGTGACCAGTGAACTAGTTAGTATATAGTGTTGATGTGACCAGTGAACTAGTTAATATATAGTGTTGATGTGACTACAACTAACTAGTTAATATATAGTGTTGATATGACCAGCAAACTAGTTAATATATAGTGTTGATGTGACCAGTGAACTAGTTAATATATAGTGTTGATGTGACCAGTGAACTAGTTAATATATAGTGTTGATGTAACCAGTGAACTAGTTAATATATAGTGTTGATGTGACCAGTGAACTAGTTAATATATAGTGTTGATGTGACTACAACTAACAAGTTAATATATAGTGTTGATGTGACCAGTGAACTAGTTAATATATAGTGTTGATGTGACCAGTGAACTAGTTAATATATAGTGTTGATGTGACCAGTGAACTAGTTAGTATATAGTGTTGATGTGACCAGTGAACTAGTTAATATATAGTGTTGATGTAACCAGTGAACTAGTTAATATATAGTGTTGATGTAACCAGTGAACTAGTTAATATATAGTGTTGATGTGACTACAACTAACTAGTTAATATATAGTGTTGATGTGACCAGTGAACTAGTTAATATATAGTGTTGATGTGACCAGTGAACTAGTTAATATATAGTGTTGATGTAACCAGTGAACTAGTTAATATATAGTGTTGATGTGACCAGTGAACTAGTTAATATATAGTGTTGATGTGACCAGTGAACTAGTTAATATATAGTGTTGATGTAACCAGTGAACTAGTTAATATATAGTGTTGATGTGACCAGTGAACTAGTTAATATATAGTGTTGATGTAACCAGTGAACTAGTTAATATATAGTGTTGATGTGACCAGTGAACTAGTTAATATATACTGTTGATGTGACTACAACTAACTAGTTAATATATAGTGTTGATGTGACCAGTGAACTAGTTAGTATATAGTGTTGATGTGACCAGTGAACTAGTTAATATATAGTGTTGATGTAACCAGTGAACTAGTTAATATATAGTGTCGATGTGACCAGTGAACTAGTTTATATACAGTGTTGATGTGACCAGGGAACTAGTTAATATATAGTGTTGATGTGACCACAACTAACTAGTTTATATATAGTGTTGATGTGACGAGTGAACTAGTTAATATATAGTGTTGATGTGACTACAACTAACTAGTTAATATATAGTGTTGATGTAACCAGGGAACTAGTTAATATATAGTGTTGATGTAACCAGGGAACTAGTTAATATATAGTGTTGATGTGACCAGTGAACTAGTTAATATATAGTGTTTATGTAACCAGGGAACTAGTTAATATATAGTGTTGATGTAACCAGTGAACTAGTTAATATATAGTGTTGATGTGACCAGTGAACTAGTTAATATATAGTGTTGATGTGACCAGTGAACTAGTTAATATATAGTGTTGATGTGACTACAACTAACTAATTAATATATAGTGTTAATGTAACCAGGGAACTAGTTAATATATAGTGTTGATGTAACCAGGGAACTAGTTAATATATAGTGTTGATTTGACCAGTGAACTAGTTAATATATAGTGTTTATGTAACCAGGGAACTAGTTAATATATAGTGTTGATGTAACCAGTGAACTAGTTAATATATAGTGTTGATGTGACCAGTGAACTAGTTAATATATAGTGTTGATGTGACCAGTGAACTAGTTAATATATAGTGTTGATGTGACTACAACTAACTAGTTAATATATAGTGTTGATGTGACCAGTGAACTAGTTAGTATATAGTGTTGATGTGACCAGTGAACTAGTTAATATATAGTGTTGATGTAACCAGTGAACTAGTTAATATGTAGTGTTGATGTAACCAGTGAACTAGTTAATATATAGTGTTGATGTGACTACAACTAACTAGTTAATATATAGTGTTGATGTAACCAGGGAACTAGTTAATATATAGTGTTGATGTAACCAGTGAACTAGTTAATATATAGTGTTGATGTAACCAGGGAACTAGTTAATATATAGTGTTGATGTGACCAGTGAACTAGTTAATATATAGTGTTTATGTAACCAGGGAACTAGTTAATATATAGTGTTGATGTAACCAGTGAACTAGTTAATATATAGTGTTGATGTAACCAGGGAACTAGTTAATATATAGTGTTGATGTAACCAGTGAACTAGTTAATATATAGTGTTGATGTGACCAGTGAACTAGTTAATATATAGTGTTGATGTGACCAGTGAACTAGTTAATATATAGTGTTGATGTGACCAGTGAACTAGTTAATATATATTGTTGATGTGACTACAACTAACTAGTTAATATATAGTGTTGATGTGACCAGTGAACTAGTTAGTATATAGTGTTGATGTGACCAGTGAACTAGTTAATATATAGTGTCGATGTGACCAGTGAACTAGTTAATATATAGTGTTGATGTAACCAGTGAACTAGTTAATATGTAGTGTTGATGTGACTACTAGTTTATATACAGTGTTGATGTGACCAGGGAACTAGTTAATATATAGTGTTGATGTGACCACAACTAACTAGTTTATATATAGTGTTGATGTGACGAGTGAACTAGTTAATATATAGTGTTGATGTGACTACAACTAACTAGTTAATATATAGTGTTGATGTCACCAGGGAACTAGTTAATATATAGTGTTGATGTGACCAGTGAACTAGTTTATATATAGTGTTGATGTGACTATAACTAACTAGTTAATATATAGTGTTGATGTAACCAGTGAACTAGTTAATATATATTGTTGATGTAACCAGTGAACTAGTTAATATATAGTGTTGATGTAACCAGTGAACTAGTTAATATATAGTGTTGATGTAACCAGGGAACTAGTTAATATATAGTGTTGATGTGACTGCAACTAACTAGTTAATATATAGTGTTGATGTAACCAGGGAACTAGTTAATATATAGTGTTGATGTGACCAGTGAACTAGTTAATATATAGTGTTGATGTAACCAGTGAACTAGTTAATATATAGTGTTGATGTGACTACTAGTTTATATATAGTCTTTACGTAACCAGGGAACTAGTTAATATATAGTGTTGATGTAACCAGTGAACTAGTTAATATATAGTGTTGATGTAACCAGTGAACTAGTTAATATATAGTGTTGATGTGACCAGTGAACTAGTTAATATATAGTGTTGATGTGACCAGTGAACTAGTTAATATATAGTGTTGATGTGACTACAACTAACAAGTTAATATATAGTGTTGATGTGACCAGTGAACTAGTTAATATATAGTGTTGATGTGACCAGTGAACTAGTTAGTATATAGTGTTGATGTGACCATTGAACTAGTTAATATATAGTGTTGATGTAACCAGTGAACTAGTTAATATATAGTGTTGATGTAACCAGTGAACTAGTTAATATATAGTGTTGATGTGACTACAACTAACTAGTTAATATATAGTGTTGATGTGACCAGTGAACTAGTTAATATATAGTGTTGATGTAACCAGGGAACTAGTTAATATATAGTGTTGATGTGACCAGTGAACTAGTTAATATATAGTGTTGATGTAACCAGTGAACTAGTTAATATATAGTGTTGATGTAACCAGTGAACTAGTTAATATATAGTGTTGATGTAACCAGTGAACTAGTTAATATATAGTGTTGATGTGACTACAACTAACTAGTTAATATATAGTGTTGATGTGACCAGTGAACTAGTTAATATATAGTGTTGATGTGACCATTGAACTAGTTAATATATAGTGTTGATGTAACCAGTGAACTAGTTAATATATAGTGTTGATGTAACCAGTGAACTAGTTAATATATAGTGTTGATGTGACTACAACTAACTAGTTAATATATAGTGTTGATGTGACCAGTTAACTAGTTAATATATAGTGTTGATGTGACGGGTGAACTAGTTAATATATAGTGTTGATGTGACTACAACTAACTAGTTGATATATAGTGTTGATGTAACCAGTGAACTAGTTAATATATAGTGTTGATGTGACTACAACTAACTAGTTAATATATATTGTTGATGTAACCAGTGAACTAGTTAATATATAGTGTTGATGTAACCAGGGAACTAGTTAATATATAGTGTTGATGTAACCAGGGAACTAGTTAATATATAGTGTTGATGTGACCAGTGAACTAGTTAATATATAGTGTTTATGTAACCAGGGAACTAGTTAATATATAGTGTTGATGTAACCAGTGAACTAGTTAATATATAGTGTTTATGTAACCAGTGAACTAGTTAATATATAGTGTTGATGTAACCAGTGAACTAGTTAATATATAGTGTTGATGTGACCAGTGAACTAGTTAATATATAGTGTTGATGTGACTACAACTAACTAGTTAATATATAGTGTTGATATGACCAGCAAACTAGTTAATATATAGTGTTGATGTGACCAGTGAACTAGTTAGTATATAGTGTTGATGTGACCAGTGAACTAGTTAATATATAGTGTTGATGTAACCAGTGAACTAGTTAATATATAGTGTTGATGTAACCAGTGAACTAGTTAATATATAGTGTTGATGTGACTACAACTAACTAGTTAATATATAGTGTTGATGTGACCAGTGAACTAGTTAATATATAGTGTTGATGTGACCAGTGAACTAGTTAATATATAGTGTTGATGTAACCAGTGAACTAGTTAATATATAGTGTTGATGTGACCAGTGAACTAGTTAATATATAGTGTTGATGTGACCAGTGAACTAGTTAATATATAGTGTTGATGTAACCAGTGAACTAGTTAATATATAGTGTTGATGTGACCAGTGAACTAGTTAATATATAGTGTTGATGTAACCAGTGAACTAGTTAATATATAGTGTTGATGTGACCAGTGAACTAGTTAATATATACTGTTGATGTGACTACAACTAACTAGTTAATATATAGTGTTGATGTGACCAGTGAACTAGTTAGTATATAGTGTTGATGTGACCAGTGAACTAGTTAATATATAGTGTTGATGTGACTACAACTAACTAGTTTATATACAGTGTTGATGTGACCAGGGAACTAGTTAATATATAGTGTTGATGTGACCACAACTAACTAGTTTATATATAGTGTTGATGTGACGAGTGAACTAGTTAATATATAGTGTTGATGTGACTACAACTAACTAGTTAATATATAGTGTTGATGTAACCAGGGAACTAGTTAATATATAATGTTGATGTAACCAGGGAACTAGTTAATATATAGTGTTGATGTGACCAGTGAACTAGTTAATATATAGTGTTTATGTAACCAGGGAACTAGTTAATATATAGTGTTGATGTAACCAGTGAACTAGTTAATATATAGTGTTGATGTGACCAGTGAACTAGTTAATATATAGTGTTGATGTGACCAGTGAACTAGTTAATATATAGTGTTGATGTGACTACAACTAACTAGTTAATATATAGTGTTGATGTGACCAGTGAACTAGTTAGTATATAGTGTTGATGTGACCAGTGAACTAGTTAATATATAGTGTTGATGTAACCAGTGAACTAGTTAATATATAGTGTCGATGTGACCAGTGAACTAGTTTATATACAGTGTTGATGTGACAAAGGGAACTAGTTTATATATAGTGTTGATGTGACTACAACTAACTAGTTTATATACAGTGTTGATGTGACCAGGGAACTAGTTAATATATAGTGTTGATGTGACCACAACTAACTAGTTTATATATAGTGTTGATGTGACGAGTGAACTAGTTAATATATAGTGTTGATGTGACTACAACTAACTAGTTAATATATAGTGTTGATGTAACCAGGGAACTAGTTAATATATAGTGTTGATGTAACCAGGGAACTAGTTAATATATAGTGTTGATGTGACCAGTGAACTAGTTAATATATAGTGTTGATGTAACCAGGGAACTAGTTAATATATAGTGTTGATGTAACCAGGGAACTAGTTAATATATAGTGTTGATGTAACCAGTGAACTAGTTAATATATAGTGTCGATGTGACCAGTGAACTAGTTTATATACAGTGTTGATGTGACCAGGGAACTAGTTTATATATAGTGTTGATGTGACCACAACTAACTAGTTTATATATAGTGTTGATGTGACGAGTGAACTAGTTAATATATAGTGTTGATGTGACTACAACTAACTAATTAATATATAGTGTTAATGTAACCAGGGAACTAGTTAATATATAGTGTTGATGTAACCAGGGAACTAGTTAATATATAGTGTTGATGTGACCAGTGAACTAGTTAATATATAGTGTTTATGTAACCAGGGAACTAGTTAATATATAGTGTTGATGTAACCAGTGAACTAGTTAATATATAGTGTTGATGTGACCAGTGAACTAGTTAATATATAGTGTTGATGTGACCAGTGAACTAGTTAATATATAGTGTTGATGTGACTACAACTAACTAGTTAATATATAGTGTTGATGTGACCAGTGAACTAGTTAGTATATAGTGTTGATGTGACCAGTGAACTAGTTAATATATAGTGTTGATGTAACCAGTGAACTAGTTAATATATAGTGTTGATGTAACCAGTGAACTAGTTAATATATAGTGTTGATGTGACTACAACTAACTAGTTAATATATAGTGTTGATGTAACCAGGGAACTAGTTAATATATAGTGTTGATGTAACCAGTGAACTAGTTAATATATAGTGTTGATGTAACCAGGGAACTAGTTAATATATAGTGTTGATGTGACCAGTGAACTAGTTAATATATAGTGTTTATGTAACCAGGGAACTAGTTAATATATAGTGTTGATGTAACCAGTGAACTAGTTAATATATAGTGTTGATGTAACCAGGGAACTAGTTAATATATAGTGTTGATGTAACCAGTGAACTAGTTAATATATAGTGTTGATGTGACCAGTGAACTAGTTAATATATAGTGTTGATGTGACCAGTGAACTAGTTAATATATAGTGTTGATGTGACCAGTGAACTAGTTAATATATATTGTTGATGTGACTACAACTAACTAGTTAATATATAGTGTTGATGTGACCAGTGAACTAGTTAATATATAGTGTCGATGTGACCAGTGAACTAGTTAATATATAGTGTTGATGTAACCAGTGAACTAGTTAATATGTAGTGTTGATGTGACTACTAGTTTATATACAGTGTTGATGTGACCAGGGAACTAGTTAATATATAGTGTTGATGTGACCACAACTAACTAGTTTATATATAGTGTTGATGTGACGAGTGAACTAGTTAATATATAGTGTTGATGTGACTACAACTAACTAGTTAATATATAGTGTTGATGTCACCAGGGAACTAGTTAATATATAGTGTTGATGTGACCAGTGAACTAGTTTATATATAGTGTTGATTTGACTATAACTAACTAGTTAATATACAGTGTTGATGTAACCAGTGAACTAGTTAATATATATTGTTGATGTAACCAGTGAACTAGTTAATATATAGTGTTGATGTAACCAGTGAACTAGTTAATATATAGTGTTAATGTAACCAGGGAACTAGTTAATATATAGTGTTGATGTGACTGCAACTAACTAGTTAATATATAGTGTTGATGTAACCAGGGAACTAGTTAATATATAGTGTTGATGTGACCAGTGAACTAGTTAATATATAGTGTTGATGTAACCAGTGAACTAGTTAATATATAGTGTTGATGTGACTACTAGTTTATATATAGTGTTTACGTAACCAGGGAACTAGTTAATATATAGGGTTGATGTGACCACAACTAACTAGTTTATATATAGTGTTGATGTGACAAGTGAACTAGTTAATATATAGTGTTGATGTGACTACAACTAACTAGTTAATATATAGTGTTGATGTAACCAGGGAACTAGTTAATATATAGTGTTGATGTGACCAGTGAACTAGTTAATGTATAGTGTTTATGTAACCAGGGAACTAGTTAATATATAGTGTTGATGTAACCAGTGAACTAGTTAATATATAGTGTTGATGTGACCAGTGAACTAGTTAATATATAGTGTTGATGTGACCAGTGAACTAGTTAATATATAGTGTTGATGTGACTACAACTAACAAGTTAATATATAGTGTTGATGTGACCAGTGAACTAGTTAATATATAGTGTTGATGTGACCAGTGAACTAGTTAGTATATAGTGTTGATGTGACCATTGAACTAGTTAATATATAGTGTTGATGTAACCAGTGAACTAGTTAATATATAGTGTTGATGTAACCAGTGAACTAGTTAATATATAGTGTTGATGTGACCAGTGAACTAGTTAATATATAGTGTTGATGTGACCAGTGAACTAGTTAATATATAGTGTTGATGTAACCAGTGAACTAGTTAATATATAGTGTTGATGTGACCAGTGAACTAGTTAATATATAGTGTTGATGTGACTACAACTAACTAGTTAATATATAGTGTTGATGTGACCAGTGAACTAGTTAATATATAGTGTTGATGTGACCAGTGAACTAGTTAGTATATAGTGTTGATGTGACCATTGAACTAGTTAATATATAGTGTTGATGTAACCAGTGAACTAGTTAATATATAGTGTTGATGTAACCAGTGAACTAGTTAATATATACTGTTGATGTAACCAGTGAACTAGTTAATATATAGTGTTGATGTAACCAGTGAACTAGTTAATATATAGTGTTGATGTGACTACAACTAACTAGTTAATATATAGTGTTGATGTGACCAGTTAACTAGTTAATATATAGTGTTGATGTGACGGGTGAACTAGTTAATATATAGTGTTGATGTGACTACAACTAACTAGTTGATATATAGTGTTGATGTAACCAGTGAACTAGTTAATATATAGTGTTGATGTGACTACAACTAACTAGTTAATATATATTGTTGATGTAACCAGTGAACTAGTTAATATATAGTGTTGATGTAACCAGGGAACTAGTTAATATATAGTGTTGATGTAACCAGTGAACTAGTTAATATATAGTGTTGATGTAACCAGTGAACTAGTTAATATATAGTGTTGATGTAACCAGTGAACTAGTTAATATATAGTGTTGATGTGACTACAACTAACTAGTTAATATATAGTGTTGATGTAACCAGGGAACTAGTTAATATATAGTGTTGATGTAACCAGTGAACTAGTTAATATATAGTGTTGATGTAACCAGGGAACTAGTTAATATATAGTGTTGATGTGACCAGTGAACTAGTTAATATATAGTGTTTATGTAACCAGGGAACTAGTTAATATATAGTGTTGATGTAACCAGTGAACTAGTTAATATATAGTGTTGATGTAACCAGGGAACTAGTTAATATATAGTGTTGATGTAACCAGTGAACTAGTTAATATATAGTGTTGATGTGACCAGTGAACTAGTTAATATATAGTGTTGATGTGACCAGTGAACTAGTTAATATATAGTGTTGATGTGACCAGTGAACTAGTTAATATATATTGTTGATGTGACTACAACTAACTAGTTAATATATAGTGTTGATGTGACCAGTGAACTAGTTAATATATAGTGTCGATGTGACCAGTGAACTAGTTAATATATAGTGTTGATGTAACCAGTGAACTAGTTAATATGTAGTGTTGATGTGACTACTAGTTTATATACAGTGTTGATGTGACCAGGGAACTAGTTAATATATAGTGTTGATGTGACCACAACTAACTAGTTTATATATAGTGTTGATGTGACGAGTGAACTAGTTAATATATAGTGTTGATGTGACTACAACTAACTAGTTAATATATAGTGTTGATGTCACCAGGGAACTAGTTAATATATAGTGTTGATGTGACCAGTGAACTAGTTTATATATAGTGTTGATTTGACTATAACTAACTAGTTAATATACAGTGTTGATGTAACCAGTGAACTCGTTAATATATATTGTTGATGTAACCAGTGAACTAGTTAATATATAGTGTTGATGTAACCAGTGAACTAGTTAATATATAGTGTTGATGTAACCAGGGAACTAGTTAATATATAGTGTTGATGTGACTGCAACTAACTAGTTAATATATAGTGTTGATGTAACCAGGGAACTAGTTAATATATAGTGTTGATGTGACCAGTGAACTAGTTAATATATAGTGTTGATGTAACCAGTGAACTAGTTAATATATAGTGTTGATGTGACTACTAGTTTATATATAGTGTTTACGTAACCAGGGAACTAGTTAATATATAGGGTTGATGTGACCACAACTAACTAGTTTATATATAGTGTTGATGTGACAAGTGAACTAGTTAATATATAGTGTTGATGTGACTACAACTAACTAGTTAATATATAGTGTTGATGTAACCAGGGAACTAGTTAATATATAGTGTTGATGTGACCAGTGAACTAGTTAATGTATAGTGTTTATGTAACCAGGGAACTAGTTAATATATAGTGTTGATGTAACCAGTGAACTAGTTAATATATAGTGTTGATGTGACCAGTGAACTAGTTAATATATAGTGTTGATGTGACCAGTGAACTAGTTAATATATAGTGTTGATGTGACTACAACTAACAAGTTAATATATAGTGTTGATGTGACCAGTGAACTAGTTAATATATAGTGTTGATGTGACCAGTGAACTAGTTAGTATATAGTGTTGATGTGACCATTGAACTAGTTAATATATAGTGTTGATGTAACCAGTGAACTAGTTAATATATAGTGTTGATGTAACCAGTGAACTAGTTAATATATAGTGTTGATGTGACTACAACTAACTAGTTAATATATAGTGTTGATGTGACCAGTGAACTAGTTAATATATAGTGTTGATGTGACCAGTGAACTAGTTAATATATAGTGTTGATGTAACCAGTGAACTAGTTAATATATAGTGTTGATGTGACCAGTGAACTAGTTAATATATAGTGTTGATGTGACTACAACTAACTAGTTAATATATAGTGTTGATGTGACCAGTTAACTAGTTAATATATAGTGTTGATGTGACCAGTGAACTAGTTAGTATATAGTGTTGATGTGACCATTGAACTAGTTAATATATAGTGTTGATGTAACCAGTGAACTAGTTAATATATAGTGTTGATGTAACCAGTGAACTAGTTAATATATACTGTTGATGTAACCAGTGAACTAGTTAATATATAGTGTTGATGTAACCAGTGAACTAGTTAATATATAGTGTTGATGTGACTACAACTAACTAGTTAATATATAGTGTTGATGTGACCAGTTAACTAGTTAATATATAGTGTTGATGTGACGGGTGAACTAGTTAATATATAGTGTTGATGTGACTACAACTAACTAGTTGATATATAGTGTTGATGTAACCAGTGAACTAGTTAATATATAGTGTTGATGTGACTACAACTAACTAGTTAATATATATTGTTGATGTAACCAGTGAACTAGTTAATATATAGTGTTGATGTAACCAGGGAACTAGTTAATATATAGTGTTGATGTAACCAGGGAACTAGTTAATATATAGTGTTGATGTGACCAGTGAACTAGTTAATATATAGTGTTTATGTAACCAGGGAACTAGTTAATATATAGTGTTGATGTAACCAGTGAACTAGTTAATATATAGTGTTGATAGACCAGTGAACTAGTTAATATATAGTGTTGATGTGACCAGTGAACTAGTTAATATATAGTGTTGATGTGACTACAACTAACTAGTTAATATATAGTGTTGATGTGACCAGTGAACTAGTTAATATATAGTGTTGATGTAACCAGTGAACTAGTTAATATGTAGTGTTGATGTGACTACTAGTTTATATATAGTGTTGATGTGACCAGTGAACTAGTTAATATATAGTGTTGATGTAACCAGTGAACTAGTTAATATGTAGTGTTGATGTGACTACTAGTTTATATATAGTGTTGATGTGACCAGTGAACTAGTTAATATATAGTGTTGATGTAACCAGTGAACTAGTTAATATGTAGTGTTGATGTGACTACTAGTTTATATATAGTGTTGATGTGACCAGTGAACTAGTTAATATATAGTGTTGATGTAACCAGTGAACTAGTTAATATATAGTGTTGATGTGACCAGTGAACTAGTTAATATATAGTGTTGATGTGACCAGTGAACTAGTTAATATATAGTGTTGATGTGACCAGTGAACTAGTTAATATATAGTGTTGATGTAACCAGTGAACTAGTTAATATATAGTGTTGATGTGACCAGTGAACTAGTTAGTATATAGTGTTTATGTAACCAGGGAACTAGTTAATATATAGTGTTGATGTAACCAGTGAACTAGTTAATATGTAGTGTTGATGTGACTACTAGTTTATATACAGTGTTGATGTGACCAGGGAACTAGTTAATATATAGTGTTGATGTGACCACAACTAACTAGTTTATATATAGTGTTGATGTGACGAGTGAACTAGTTAATATATAGTGTTGATGTGACTACAACTAACTAGTTAATATATAGTGTTGATGTCACCAGGGAACTAGTTAATATATAGTGTTGATGTGACCAGTGAACTAGTTTATATATAGTGTTGATTTGACTATAACTAACTAGTTAATATACAGTGTTGATGTAACCAGTGAACTAGTTAATATATATTGTTGATGTAACCAGTGAACTAGTTAATATATAGTGTTGATGTAACCAGTGAACTAGTTAATATATAGTGTTAATGTAACCAGGGAACTAGTTAATATATAGTGTTGATGTGACTGCAACTAACTAGTTAATATATAGTGTTGATGTAACCAGGGAACTAGTTAATATATAGTGTTGATGTGACCAGTGAACTAGTTAATATATAGTGTTGATGTAACCAGTGAACTAGTTAATATATAGTGTTGATGTGACTACTAGTTTATATATAGTGTTTACGTAACCAGGGAACTAGTTAATATATAGGGTTGATGTGACCACAACTAACTAGTTTATATATAGTGTTGATGTGACAAGTGAACTAGTTAATATATAGTGTTGATGTGACTACAACTAACTAGTTAATATATAGTGTTGATGTAACCAGGGAACTAGTTAATATATAGTGTTGATGTGACCAGTGAACTAGTTAATGTATAGTGTTTATGTAACCAGGGAACTAGTTAATATATAGTGTTGATGTAACCAGTGAACTAGTTAATATATAGTGTTGATGTGACCAGTGAACTAGTTAATATATAGTGTTGATGTGACCAGTGAACTAGTTAATATATAGTGTTGATGTGACTACAACTAACAAGTTAATATATAGTGTTGATGTGACCAGTGAACTAGTTAATATATAGTGTTGATGTGACCAGTGAACTAGTTAGTATATAGTGTTGATGTGACCATTGAACTAGTTAATATATAGTGTTGATGTAACCAGTGAACTAGTTAATATATAGTGTTGATGTAACCAGTGAACTAGTTAATATATAGTGTTGATGTGACTACAACTAACTAGTTAATATATAGTGTTGATGTGACCAGTGAACTAGTTAATATATAGTGTTGATGTGACCAGTGAACTAGTTAATATATAGTGTTGATGTAACCAGTGAACTAGTTAATATATAGTGTTGATGTGACCAGTGAACTAGTTAATATATAGTGTTGATGTGACTACAACTAACTAGTTAATATATAGTGTTGATGTGACCAGTGAACTAGTTAATATATAGTGTTGATGTGACCAGTGAACTAGTTAGTATATAGTGTTGATGTGACCATTGAACTAGTTAATATATAGTGTTGATGTAACCAGTGAACTAGTTAATATATAGTGTTGATGTAACCAGTGAACTAGTTAATATATACTGTTGATGTAACCAGTGAACTAGTTAATATATAGTGTTGATGTAACCAGTGAACTAGTTAATATATAGTGTTGATGTGACTACAACTAACTAGTTAATATATAGTGTTGATGTGACCAGTTAACTAGTTAATATATAGTGTTGATGTGACGGGTGAACTAGTTAATATATAGTGTTGATGTGACTACAACTAACTAGTTGATATATAGTGTTGATGTAACCAGTGAACTAGTTAATATATAGTGTTGATGTGACTACAACTAACTAGTTAATATATATTGTTGATGTAACCAGTGAACTAGTTAATATATAGTGTTGATGTAACCAGGGAACTAGTTAATATATAGTGTTGATGTAACCAGTGAACTAGTTAATATATAGTGTTGATGTAACCAGTGAACTAGTTAATATATAGTGTTGATGTAACCAGTGAACTAGTTAATATATAGTGTTGATGTGACTACAACTAACTAGTTAATATATAGTGTTGATGTAACCAGGGAACTAGTTAATATATAGTGTTGATGTAACCAGTGAACTAGTTAATATATAGTGTTGATGTAACCAGGGAACTAGTTAATATATAGTGTTGATGTGACCAGTGAACTAGTTAATATATAGTGTTTATGTAACCAGGGAACTAGTTAATATATAGTGTTGATGTAACCAGTGAACTAGTTAATATATAGTGTTGATGTAACCAGGGAACTAGTTAATATATAGTGTTGATGTAACCAGTGAACTAGTTAATATATAGTGTTGATGTGACCAGTGAACTAGTTAATATATAGTGTTGATGTGACCAGTGAACTAGTTAATATATAGTGTTGATGTGACCAGTGAACTAGTTAATATATATTGTTGATGTGACTACAACTAACTAGTTAATATATAGTGTTGATGTGACCAGTGAACTAGTTAATATATAGTGTCGATGTGACCAGTGAACTAGTTAATATATAGTGTTGATGTAACCAGTGAACTAGTTAATATGTAGTGTTGATGTGACTACTAGTTTATATACAGTGTTGATGTGACCAGGGAACTAGTTAATATATAGTGTTGATGTGACCACAACTAACTAGTTTATATATAGTGTTGATGTGACGAGTGAACTAGTTAATATATAGTGTTGATGTGACTACAACTAACTAGTTAATATATAGTGTTGATGTCACCAGGGAACTAGTTAATATATAGTGTTGATGTGACCAGTGAACTAGTTTATATATAGTGTTGATTTGACTATAACTAACTAGTTAATATACAGTGTTGATGTAACCAGTGAACTAGTTAATATATATTGTTGATGTAACCAGTGAACTAGTTAATATATAGTGTTGATGTAACCAGTGAACTAGTTAATATATAGTGTTGATGTAACCAGGGAACTAGTTAATATATAGTGTTGATGTGACTGCAACTAACTAGTTAATATATAGTGTTGATGTAACCAGGGAACTAGTTAATATATAGTGTTGATGTGACCAGTGAACTAGTTAATATATAGTGTTGATGTAACCAGTGAACTAGTTAATATATAGTGTTGATGTGACTACTAGTTTATATATAGTGTTTACGTAACCAGGGAACTAGTTAATATATAGGGTTGATGTGACCACAACTAACTAGTTTATATATAGTGTTGATGTGACAAGTGAACTAGTTAATATATAGTGTTGATGTGACTACAACTAACTAGTTAATATATAGTGTTGATGTAACCAGGGAACTAGTTAATATATAGTGTTGATGTGACCAGTGAACTAGTTAATGTATAGTGTTTATGTAACCAGGGAACTAGTTAATATATAGTGTTGATGTAACCAGTGAACTAGTTAATATATAGTGTTGATGTGACCAGTGAACTAGTTAATATATAGTGTTGATGTGACCAGTGAACTAGTTAATATATAGTGTTGATGTGACTACAACTAACAAGTTAATATATAGTGTTGATGTGACCAGTGAACTAGTTAATATATAGTGTTGATGTGACCAGTGAACTAGTTAGTATATAGTGTTGATGTGACCATTGAACTAGTTAATATATAGTGTTGATGTAACCAGTGAACTAGTTAATATATAGTGTTGATGTAACCAGTGAACTAGTTAATATATAGTGTTGATGTGACTACAACTAACTAGTTAATATATAGTGTTGATGTGACCAGTGAACTAGTTAATATATAGTGTTGATGTGACCAGTGAACTAGTTAATATATAGTGTTGATGTAACCAGTGAACTAGTTAATATATAGTGTTGATGTGACCAGTGAACTAGTTAATATATAGTGTTGATGTGACTACAACTAACTAGTTAATATATAGTGTTGATGTGACCAGTTAACTAGTTAATATATAGTGTTGATGTGACCAGTGAACTAGTTAGTATATAGTGTTGATGTGACCATTGAACTAGTTAATATATAGTGTTGATGTAACCAGTGAACTAGTTAATATATAGTGTTGATGTAACCAGTGAACTAGTTAATATATACTGTTGATGTAACCAGTGAACTAGTTAATATATAGTGTTGATGTAACCAGTGAACTAGTTAATATATAGTGTTGATGTGACTACAACTAACTAGTTAATATATAGTGTTGATGTGACCAGTTAACTAGTTAATATATAGTGTTGATGTGACGGGTGAACTAGTTAATATATAGTGTTGATGTGACTACAACTAACTAGTTGATATATAGTGTTGATGTAACCAGTGAACTAGTTAATATATAGTGTTGATGTGACTACAACTAACTAGTTAATATATATTGTTGATGTAACCAGTGAACTAGTTAATATATAGTGTTGATGTAACCAGGGAACTAGTTAATATATAGTGTTGATGTAACCAGGGAACTAGTTAATATATAGTGTTGATGTGACCAGTGAACTAGTTAATATATAGTGTTTATGTAACCAGGGAACTAGTTAATATATAGTGTTGATGTAACCAGTGAACTAGTTAATATATAGTGTTGATAGACCAGTGAACTAGTTAATATATAGTGTTGATGTGACCAGTGAACTAGTTAATATATAGTGTTGATGTGACTACAACTAACTAGTTAATATATAGTGTTGATGTGACCAGTGAACTAGTTAATATATAGTGTTGATGTAACCAGTGAACTAGTTAATATGTAGTGTTGATGTGACTACTAGTTTATATATAGTGTTGATGTGACCAGTGAACTAGTTAATATATAGTGTTGATGTAACCAGTGAACTAGTTAATATGTAGTGTTGATGTGACTACTAGTTTATATATAGTGTTGATGTGACCAGTGAACTAGTTAATATATAGTGTTGATGTAACCAGTGAACTAGTTAATATGTAGTGTTGATGTGACTACTAGTTTATATATAGTGTTGATGTGACCAGTGAACTAGTTAATATATAGTGTTGATGTAACCAGTGAACTAGTTAATATATAGTGTTGATGTGACCAGTGAACTAGTTAATATATAGTGTTGATGTGACCAGTGAACTAGTTAATATATAGTGTTGATGTGACCAGTGAACTAGTTAATATATAGTGTTGATGTAACCAGTGAACTAGTTAATATATAGTGTTGATGTGACCAGTGAACTAGTTAGTATATAGTGTTTATGTAACCAGGGAACTAGTTAATATATAGTGTTGATGTAACCAGTGAACTAGTTAATATATAGTGTTGATGTAACCAGTGAACTAGTTAATATATAGTGTTGATGTGACTACAACTAACTAGTTAATATATAGTGTTGATGTGACCAGTGAACTAGTTAATATATAGTGTTGATGTGACCAGTGAACTAGTTAATATATAGTGTTGATGTGACCAGTGAACTAGTTAATATATAGTGTTTATGTAACCAGGGAACTAGTTAATATATAGTGTTGATGTGACCAGTGAACTAGTTAATATATAGTGTTTATGTAACCAGGGAACTAGTTAATATATATTGTTGATGTAACCAGTGAACTAGTTAATATATAGTGTTGATGTGACCATTGAACTAGTTAATATATAGTGTTGATGTGACCAGTGAACTAGTTAATATATAGTGTTGATGTGACCAGTGAACTAGTTAATATATAGTGTTGATGTGACTACAAATAACTACTTAATATATAGTGTTGATGTAACCAGGGAACTAGTTAATATATAGTGTTGATGTGACTACAACTAACTAGTTAATATATAGTGTTGATGTAAACAGGGAACTAGTTAATATATAGTGTTGATGTAACCAGTGAACTAGTTAATATATAGTGTTGATGTGACTACTAGTTTATATATAGTGTTGACGTAACCAGGGAACTAGTTAATATATAGTGTTGATGTGACCACAACTAACTAGTTTATATATAGTGTTGATGTGACGAGTGAACTAGTTAATATATAGTGTTGATGTGACTACAACTAACTAGTTAATATATAGTGTTGATGTCACCAGGGAACTAGTTAATATATAGTGTTTATGTAACCAGGGAACTAGTTAATATATAGTGTTGATGTGACCACAACTAACTAGTTTATATATAGTGTTGATGTGACGAGTGAACTAGTTAATATATAGTGTTGATGTGACTACAACTAACTAGTTAATATATAGTGTTGATATGACCAGTGAACTAGTTAATATATAGTGTTGATGTAACCAGGGAACTAGTTAATATATAGTGTTGATGTGACTACAACTAACTAGGTAATATATAGTGTTGATGTAACCAGGGAACTAGTTAATATATAGTGTTGATGTGACCAGTGAACTAGTTAATATATAGTGTTGATGTAACCAGTGAACTAGTTAATATATAGTGTTGATGTGACCAGTGAACTAGTTAATATATAGTGTTAATGTGACTACAACTAACTAGTTAATATATAGTGTTGATGTGACTACAACTAACTAGTTAATATATAGTGTTGATGTAACCAGTGAACTAGTTAATATATAGTGTTAATGTGACTTCTCCTCCTACTCTATGCCTCCTCAGCTGTCAAATCCACACAGTCGTGGGTGGCCTTGAGTTTACTTTTACAATAATGACATTTCAGTAGGAGGATGATTGGATGATTATTCTACTGTTCTCTAAGGTTGACATCGGTGTGACCTCCACGACTAGGCTAAAACCTCCTTTCCACGGCTCCGTCCCAAATGTCAACCCGTTCCCTATATAATGCACTCCATTTGACCACAGCTAAAAGTCAAAGTAGTGCACTATATAGGCAATAGGGTGCCATGTGGGACTCACATCCAGTCCATAGCTATCTGTTACACTGTAAAGAGAATATAAAGCTGGAGGATGGGCCCAGTCCACATCTATCTGTACTGTAAAGAGAATTTAAAACTGGATTGGCTAAGTCCGAATCTATCTGTTGTACTGCAAAGCAGGGTGGCAGGTAGCCTAGTGGTTAGAGCGCTGGACTAGTAACAGAAAGGTTGCAAGATCAAATCCCCGAACTGAGAAGGTAAAAACCTGTCATTCTGTCCCTGAACAAGGCAGTTAACCCACTTTTCCGAGGCCATCATTGAAAATGAGAATTTGTTAAATAAAGGTTAAATAAAAAAAATAACTATGAAGCTGGTCACCTGGATGGGCCCAGTCCACATCTATCTGTACTGTAAAGAGAATTTAAAACTGGATTGGCTAAGTCCGAATCTATCTGTTGTACTGCAAAGCAGGGTGGCAGGTAGCCTAGTGGTTAGAGCGCTGGACTAGTAACAGAAAGGTTGCAAGATCAAATCCCCGAACTGAGAAGGTAAAAACCTGTCATTCTGTCCCTGAACAAGGCAGTTAACCCACTTTTCCGAGGCCATCATTGAAAATGAGAATTTGTTAAATAAAGGTTAAATAAAAAAAATAACTATGAAGCTGGTCACCTGGATGGGCCCAGTCCACATCTATCTGTTGTACTGTAAAGAGGATATGAACCTGGATGGGCCCAGTCCACATCTATCTGTTGTACTGTAAAGAGGATATGAAGCTGGATGGGCCCAGTCCACATCTATCTGTTGTACTGTAAAGAGGATATGAAGCTGGATGGGCCCAGTCCACATCTATCTGTTGTACTGTAAAGAGGATATGAACCTGGATGGGCCCAGTCCACATCTATCTGTTGTACTGTAAAGAGGATATGAAGCTGGAAGGGCCCAGTCCACATCTATCTGTTGTACTGTAAAGAGGATATGAAGCTGGAAGGGCCCAGTCCACATCTATCTGTTGTACTGTAGAGAGGATATGAAGCTGGATGGGCCCAGTCCACATCTATCTGTTGCACTGTAAAGAGGATATGAAGCTGGATGATGGACTATAATACTAAACAGCACTTCATTAGTTTACTCTATTTATTTGTACACAATATTAACAAATACAACATCAAGAATAACACTGTGACTGCACAGGTGAAATCCTCACCATTAAATCCAATATAAACTATGTATTGAAAGGTATGTATTGATGAACACAGACGTCATTGATTCTTGAGACGGAATAAAATGCACAATGAAAAATTATAACATTCATGTTATTTGAGGTGGTAGTCAAAATTCCACCCCTGTGTGAGATAGTGTGTTGCGCAATGAATAGAGTGCCTTTAAAATGCACTAATGTATTGGACTGCCTTGAGAAGAGGAGGAGGAGGAGAAGGGGAGAGGGGAGGAGGATGAAGAGGAGGGGAGAAGGGAGGAGGATGAGGAGGAGGGGAGAGGGGAGGAGGAGGAGGGGAGAGGGGAGGAGGATGAGGAGGAGGGGGGGAGGGGAGGAGGAGGAGGATGAGGGGAGAGGGGAGGAGGATGAGGAGGAGGGGAGAAGGGGGGAGGAGGAGGAGAAGGGGAGAGGGGAAGAGGAGGAGAAGAAGGGGAGAGGGGAGGAGGATGAGGAGGAGGGGAGAGGGGAGGAGGATGAGGAGGAGGGGAGAGGGGAGGAGGATGAGGAGGAGGGGAGAGGGGAGGAGGAGGAGGAGAAGGGGAGAGGGGAGGATGAGGAGGATGGGAGAGGGGAGGAGGATGAGGAGGAGGGGAGAGGGGAGGAGGATGAGGAGGAGGGGAGAGGGGACGAGGAGGAAGAGAGTGGTCCTTTCTCTCCAGATCTAAGCTTCAAGGACCAACCGTAATGAGGTAATGGTGATAGAGAACACCTGGCATGGAGAGGTGAAGGAGAGATTTACCTGCAGCAGTCAGCACACAAGAGTTTCACTACTCACAGCTTAAGCTGATAACAGAACAAGAAGTTAAAAGTGTCAAGAGGTCATGAGAATAAGTATTTTCCACCAGACAGAACTGGGAAAGTCTTATACTCAGAAATATGGTGTAACAATAGCCAAGATGGAAAGTACAGCAGAAAACAGGATGGAAGGCAGCTTTAAGCACCAAAAGCAATTCTAATGGCTTTTTACTGTAAGCGAACTGACCAATACTGTATTATGTGTATTATCTCTTTCACAAACCAAATAGAGGAATGGGTCTTAGAAATAAATTGTAGAAGAATATTCTCATAACAAGTGGTCCAGATAGAATAGAACCAGAGATTTACCGACAACGTCAAACCAAGTCTTTAACAATCCAACACATTGAGTCGTCATTTCAAAGTGAAAGGAAATGGCCTTGATTTGAGCCTGTTGAGAAATAGTCATATCGTCAATACAAAAAAAATGCATTTTAATTATTAACAGTTACAGATTTTGTAGCGAAGTATTGACATGACCCAGTTAAGTAGTTAAGTTAGCTAATTGCGGAGTGTTTGTTCAAAATGGCAACCTATTCCCTATGTAGGGCACTATTTTTGACCAGGCCACATAGGGTATGTGGAGAGTCTCACGTGAATTATAGGCCTGGGTTTTACAGACATGTTGTAGGAAGCAGAATGGTCCAGTAGTCTGATGTGACTCAGGCACATTACCACTGCAATTGAGTGTGACCAAACGTGGCCATCTAGTCATTAATCCACATTAAGATGTGTTGCCTAATGAGCAACATCTCCGGGTTGTTGAAGTCAAACATATTCATGGCTTGTTTAATATAGCATGATTCCCTGTCAATGTTGTTTAGGATTTCCAGCCCTGAAATTCAAGCGAGGCTCACTTTTCCGTTTTAGGCGGAAACTCGTTTGTGTAAATAAATCAAATCAAATGTATTTATATAGCCCTTCGTACATCAGCTGATATCTCAAAGTGCTGTACAGAAACCCAGCCTAAAACCCCAAACAGCAAGCAATGCAGGTGTAGAAGCACGGTGGCTAGGAAAAACTCCCTAGAAAGGCCAAAACCTAGGAGGAAACCTAGAGAGGAACCAGGCTATGTGGGGTGGCCAGTCCTCTTCTGGCTGTGCCGGGTGGAGATTATAACAGAACATGGCCAAGATGTTCAAATGTTCATAAATGACCAGCATGGTCCAATAATAATAAGGCAGAACAGTTGAAACTGGAGCAGCAGCACGGCCAGGTGGACTGGGGACAGCAAGGAGTCATCATGTCAGGTAGTCCTCAGGCATGGTCCTAGGGCTCAGGTCCTCCGAGAGAGAGAAAGAAAGAGAGAGAGAGAGAATTAGAGAGAGCACACTTAAATTCACACAGGACACCGAATAGGACAGGAGAAGTACTCCACATATAACAAACTGACCCTAGCCCCCCGAAACATAAACTACTGCAGCATAAATACTGGAGGCTGAGACAGTATAAATAAACCAGTATAAATCAGGTAGGGTTGTGTTAATAACAGTATAAATCAGGTAGAGTTGTGTTTATAACAGTATAAATCAGGTAGAGTTGTGTTTATAAATCAGGTAGAGTTGTGTTAATAACATTATAAATCAGGTCGAGTTGTGCTTATAAATCAGGTAGAGTTGTGTTAATGAATCAGGTAGAGTTGTGTTAATGAATCAGGTAGAGTTGTGTTAAGAAATCAGGTAGATTTGTGTTAATAACAGTATACATCAGGTAGAGTTGTGTTTATAAATCAGGTAGAGTTGTGTTAATAACATTATAAATCAGGTAGAGTTGTGTTAATAACATTATAAATCAGGTAGAGTTGTTTTAATAAATCAGGTAGAGTTGTGTTAAGTAATCAGGTAGAGTTGTGTTTATAACAGTATAAATCAGGTAGAGTAGTGTTTATAAATCAGGTAGAGTTGTGTTAATAACATTAGAAATAGGTAGAGTTGTGTTAATAACATTATAAATCAGGTCGAGTTGTGCTTAAAAATCAGGTAGAGTTGTGTTAATGAATCAGGTAGAGTTGTGTTAAGTAATCAGGTAGAGTTGTGTTTATAACAGTATAAATCAGGTAGAGTAGTGTTAATAAAACAATATAAATCAGGTAGAATTGTGTTTATAAATCAGGTAGAGTTGTGTTAATAACAGTATACATCAGGTAGAGTTGTGTTTATAAATCAGGTAGAGTTGTGTTAATGAATCAGGTAGAGATGTGTTTATAAATCAGGTAGAGTTGTGTTTATAAATCAGGTAGAGTTGTGTTAATAAATCAGGTAGAGTTGTGTTACTAGACCAGTATTGTTGAATACAACCAGTCCATTTGCATGTAAACATGTGAACTATTACTTTAATTTATTGCAACTTTCCTGGATGAATTTTCAGGAAATAGTTTAGTAGTGTGTGGTCCAAACCTTCACATCTTTTAGTAGAGATACTGCTGTCCTTAGAGATAATTACTGGTACTCAGACAAATAGGTTCAATGGTGAAATCAGATACTATGGCCAGACAGTAATACGGCCACTAACAAATTACTGAACTAATTACACGTGACATATGTCTTCATTGGTCTACTCTGTACCTCTTGTAGTTACAAAATACCAATAACAAGCATCTGTAGTGAATGGAATCCCAATACCAACGCTCTTGGGCACAATGTAACAAAATACCTATACAGTACACCTTAATGTGTCTTGTCTTCTATGTTATTGAAGGTAGGTCTGTGAGCACTGTTCCACTGTTGTGAGCCAACTATCCAGCAGCCAGTAGCAAGTAGAAACCAGCAGTGAGTAGAAACCAGTAGCAAGTAGAAACCAGCAGCAAATAGAAACCAGCATCGAGTAGAAACCAGCAGAGAGTAGAATCCAGAAGCAAGTAGAAACCAGCAGCAAATAGAAACCAGCAGCGAGTAGAAACCTGCAGCAAGTAGGAACCAGCAGCAAGTAGAAACCAGCAGCAAGTAGAAACCAGCAGCAAGTAGAAACCAGTAGCAAGTAGAATCCAGAAGCAAGTAGAAACCAGCAGCAAGTAGAAACCAGAAGCAAGTAGAATCCAGCAGCAGGTAGAAACCAGTAGCAAGTAGAAACAAGCAGCAAGTAGAAACCAGTAGCAAGTAGAAACCAGTAGCAAGTAGCAATAAGAGCAATTGATCCATGTTTTGTACAGTTACCCATTTCTTACAAGCAAAACTAAACCTTCATTCTTTAATACAGTTAACATGTTTTTATATCTTCCTCGACTGTTTCCCTATGAATGGGCCTAGAACCTGTGACTATAGTACATGCTAAGAAAGTAAACTATACTGAACAAAAATATGAACGCAACATGTTGGTCCCATGTTTCACGAGCTGAAATAAAAGATCTCTGAAATGTTCCATATGCACAAACACCTTATTTCTTGCTAATTTTGAAGGAGCATGCAATTGGCATGCTGACTGCAGGAATGTCTATAGAGCTGTTGCCAGATAATTGAATGTTAATTTCTCTACCAAAGCCACCTCCAACGTCATTTTAAGCGAATTTGGCAGTACGTCCAACCGACCTCACAAATGCAGACCACGTGTAACAACGCTAGCCCATGACCTCCACATCCGGCTTCTTTACCTGCGGGATCGTCTGAGACCAGCCACCCGGACAGCTGATGAAACTGAGGAGTATCTCTGTCTGTACTAAAATTAATTCTGATTGGCTGGGCCTGGCGCCCCAGCGGGTGGCTCTGGCTCCCAAGTGGGTGGGCCTATGCCCTTACAGGCCCACCCACGGCTGTGGCCTTGTCCAGTCATTTGAAAACCATAGATTAGGGCCTAATGAATTGATTTCAATTGACTGATTTTCTTAAATGAACTGTAACTCAGTCAAATTCTTTAAATTGTTGCATGTTGCGTTTATAATTTTGTTCAGTTCACATCGAAAAACATATTGACCGTACTTCAGCATTACATTCTCATAGAGAGTGCACTCTAAGGATTCTCTACATTTTGTAATGCAGTCTTGAACCTGTTAACTGGACACAAGAGTGTATAGAACTAGTCTAGATGGTGAGATTGAATTCTGGGACATATTAACGGGTGCCCGCCAGTGAGAGAGGATTATGTAACTATTCAGGCTCAAGGACACAACACACACAACTAAAAGGGGAAAAGATTTCAGTCGAATATCTTACCCTGTTAACATGTCTATACAGGTGTATTCTGCTGAAACCAGTGCCACTGAAAACAACTACCTACACTAGAGAGGAATCCGCTGCAAAAGCACTTAACAAAATATTGGACTAACATGTCACATGCTGGAGGATCACTTTGGAAATAAGAGTTTTAATGGTAACATTTCATTTTAAGGGATCCTTATTACAGTGTATCTCAGTGCAAGAGGCGTCACTACAGTCCCTCGTTCAATCCAGGCTGTATCACATCCGGCCGTGATTGGCCCAGCGTTGTCCAGGTTTGGCCGGGGTAGGCTGTCATTGTAATAATAATTTGTTCTTATCTGACTTGTCTAGTTAAATAAAGGTTAAATTAAATAAATCAAAAAACATGTGTACAGGGCTGGCTTAATATACAGGGGATTACCGGGGCCGAAGCCCCTGGGCCCTGGGCCTGTGGGGGGCCCAGGAGGTAGCAATTAAAAAATACATTTAAAAAATCTTAATAATGGTACATATATAAATATATTAATCTGTGTACACATTGTATATTAAATATGTAATAAACAGTTGAAGTCGGAAGTTTACATACACTTTAGCCACGGACATTTAAACTCAGTTTTTCACAATTCCTGACAATTAATCCGAGCCACAATTCCCTGTCTAAGGTCAGTTAGGATCACCACTTTATTTTAAGAATGCGAAAGGTCAGAATAGTAGTAGATAGAATTATGTATTTCAGCTTTTATTTCTTTCATCACATTCCCAGGGGGTCATAAGTTTACATACACTCAATTAGCATTCGGTAGCATTGCATTTAAATTTTAACTTGGGTCAAACATTTCAGGTAGCCTTCCACAAGCTCCCCACAATAAATGGCCCATTACTCCAGACAGAGCTGGTGTAACTGAATCCGATTCGTAGGCCTACTTGCTCGCACACGCCATTTCAGTTCTGCCCACGCATTTTCTATAGGATAGATTTTTATTTATGTATTTATTTAACCTTTATTTAACCAGGAAGCTCATTGAGCTTTTTCAAGAGCGTCCTGGCCAAGATAGGCAGCACCAAGTCATTACAAAAATTACAGACAAACAACATGAAAAACTACAAGTAATCTAGTAAAAACCATAGAAAACCACAAGAGTATAACAAGAGTATAACAAAATCAAAAACTGCAAATTGACTTTAATATTCACATGGAAAAATCCACAGATCCACTCCAAAAGGCTTTCAGAGCCGTCATCGACTCAGTGGGTTTTGTCCAACATGTCTCTGGACCTACTCACTGTCACAGTCATACTCTGGACCTAGTTTTGTTCCATGGAATACATGTTGTGGATCTTAATGTTTTTCCTCATAATCCTGGACTATCGGACCACCATTTAATTACGTTTGCAATTGCAACAAATAATCTGCTCAGACCCCAACCAAGGAGCATCAAAAGTCGTGCTATAAATTCACAGACATCACAAAGATTCCTTGATGCCCTTCCAGACTCCCTCTGCCTAACCAAGGACGTCAGAGGACAAAAATCAGATAATCATCTAACTGAGGAACTCAATTTAACCTTGCGCAATACCCTAGATGCAGTTGCACACCTAAAAAAAAAAAAAACATTTCTCATAAGAAATTAGCTCCCTGGTATACAGAAAATACCCGAGCTCTGAAGCAAGCTTCCAGAAAATTGGAACGGAAATGGCGCCACACCAAACTGGAAGTCTTCCGACTAGCTTGGAAGGATAGTACCGTGCAGTATCGAAGAGCCCTCACTGCAGCTCGATCATCCTATTTTCCAACTTAATTGAGGAAAATAAGAACAATCCCACATTTATTTTGATACTGTCGCAAAGCTAACTAAAAAGCAGCATTCCCCAAGAGAGGATGGCTTTCACTTCAGCAGTAATAAATTCATGAACTTCTTTGAGGAAAAGATCATGACTGCACTTGTGAAGGTGGTAAATGACCTTTTAATGGCATCAGACCGAGGCTCTGCATCTGTCCTCGTGCTCCTAGACCTTAGTGCTGCTTTTGATACCATCGATCACCACATTCTTTTGGAGAGATTGGAAACCCAAATTGGTCTACACGGACAAGTTCTGGCCTGGTTTAGAAAGATATCAGTTTGTCTCTGTGAATGGTTTGTCCTCTGACAAATCAACTGTACATTTCGCTGTTCCTCAAGGTTCCGTTTTAGGACCACTATTGTTTTCCCTATATATTTTACCTCTTGGGGATGTAATTCGAAAACATAATGTTATCTTTCACTGCTATGCGGATGACACACAGCTGTACATTTCAATGAAACATGGTGAAGCCCCAAAATTTCCCTCGCTAGAAGCCTGTGTTTCAGACATAAGGAAGTGGATGGCTGCAAACCTTCTACTTTTAAACTCGGACAAAACAGAGATGCTTGTTCTAGGTCCCAGGAAACAAAGAGATCATCTGTTGAATCTGACAATTAATCTTAATGGTTGTACAGTCGTCTCAAATAAAACTGAAAAGGACCTCGGCGTTACTCTGGACCCTGATCTCTCTTTTGACAAACATATCAAGACTGTTTCAAGGACAGCTTTTTTTCCATCTACGTAACATTGCAAAAATCAGAAACTTTCTGTCCAAAAATGATGCAGAAAAATGAATCCATGCTTTTGTTAGGTTAGACCACTGCAATGCTCTACTTTCCGGCTATCCGGATAAAGCACTAAATAAACTTCAGTTAGTGTTAAATACGGCTGCTAGAATCCTGACTAGAACCAAAAAAATTGATCATATTACTCCAGTGCTAGCCTCCCTACACTGGCTTCCTGTCAAGGCAAGGGCTGATTTCAAGGTTTTAATGCTAACCTGCAAAGCATTACATAGGCTTGCTCCTACCTATCTCTCTGATTTGGTCCTGCCGTACATACCTACACGTACACTACGGTCACAAGACGCAGGCATCCTAATTGTCCCTAGAATTTCTAAGCAGCTGGAGGCAGGGCTTTCTCCTTTAGAGCTCCATTCTTATGGAATGGTCTGCCTTACCCATATGAGAGACGCAAACTCGGTCTCAACCTTTAAGTCTTTACTGAAGACTCATCTCTTCAGTGGGTAATATGATTGAGTGTAGTCTGGTCCAGGAGTGTGAAGGTGAACGGAAAGGCTCTGGAGCAACAAACCGCGGTTGCTGTCTCTGCCTGGCCGGTTCCCCTCTTTCCACTACGATTCTCTGCCTCTAACCCTATTACAGGGGCTGAGTCACTGGCTTACTGGTGCTCTTTCATGTCGTCCCTAGGAGGGGTGCGTCACTTGAGTGGCTTGAGTCACTGATGTGATCTTCCTGTCTGGGTTGGCGCGCCCCCTTGGGTTGTGCTGTGGTGGATAACTTTGTGGACTATACTCAGCCTTGTCTCAGGATGGTAAGTTGGTGGTTGAAGATATCCCTCTAGTGGTGTGGGGGCTGTTCTTTGGCAAAGTGGGTGGGGTTATATCCTTCCTTTTTGGCCGTGTCCTGAGGTATCACCGGATGGGGCCACAGTGTCTCCTGACCCCTCCTGTCTCATCCTCCAGTATTTATGCTGCATTAGTTTATGTGTCGGGTGGCTAGGGTCAGTTTGTTATATCTGGAGTACTTCTCCTGTCTTATCCGGTGTCCTGTGTGAATTTAAGTATGCTCTCTCTAATTCTCTCTTTCTCTCTTTCTTTCTCTCTCTCGGAGGACCTGAGCCCTAGGACCATGCCTCAGGACTACCTGGCATGATGACTCCTTGCTGTCCCCAGTCCACCTGGCCATGCTGCTGCTCCAGTTTCAACTGTTCTGCCTGCGGCTATGGAATCCTGACCTGTTCACCGGACGTGCTACCTGTCCCAGACCTATTATTTGACAATGCTGGTCATTTATGAACATTTGAACATCTTGGCCATGTTGATGTTAGAGTCTCCACCCGGCACAGCCAGAAGAGGACTGGCCACCCCTCATAGCCTGGTTCCTCTCTATGGTTTCTTCATAGGTTTTGGCCTTTCTAGGGAGTTTTTCCTAGCCAACGTGCTTCAACACCTGCAATGCTTGCTGTTTGGGGTTTTAGGCTGGGTTTGTGTACACAGCTGATGTATGAAGGGCTATATAAATTCATTTGATTTGAAATTAAAAACATTGACAGGTCAGGGAATCAGTCTCAAGATCATTCATCAGTGATTAAAAAATACCAATCGGGACAAGTTATTCTAGTTTAAAAGTATTTTGTAAGGTGTTCCAAGACGATGGAGCAGAGTACATAAAAGCCCTTTTACCAAATTCAGTTCGGACATTTGGAACAGTTAGCAGGATAAAGTCCAGCGAACGAAGAGAGTACCCACCACATTTCTGAATAATAAAAATGCCCAAATAAAAAGGTAGTAAACCCAAAATGGCTTTGTAAATAAAAGTATACCAGTGCCTGAGCCTACGAGTGACTAGGGAATGCCAGCCAACCCTGGTATACAAAGTGCAGTGGTGCGTAAGGGTTTTGCAGTTTAAAATAAATCTCAAAGTGCCATGGCATTCATTTATAAAATATCCCCATAGTCTAGTATAAGGTATATAAGGTATAAATGTAGCTGGTACTAGCCTCCTTCTGGCTTAAAAAACAGGCCTTATTCCTAAAATAAAGTCCCAATTTCAGCTTCAATTTTTTTGTAATTTTTTTTTTAAATAGAGGCCATCATCAATTAAAATTCCAAGATATTTACATGAGGTTACAACCTCAATCTCCTTGCCCTGACAGGTAGTAATAGGTTAAATGTTCAGAGGTCTATTTCTTGCTTTAGAAAACACCATTAGTTTAGTTTTGTCAGTATTGAGGATGAGTTTCAATTGACACAAGGTATGTTGAACAGTATAAAAAGCAGTTTGCAAGTTCTGGAAAGCTTTTGTAAGAGACGAGGCACAACAGTAAATAACAGTATCATCAGCATAAAAATTAGGTTGTGCATTTTGGACATTTTTGTCTAAATCATTTATATAAATAGTGAATAAGAGAGGACCAGGTACAGAGCCTTGGGGCACACCATTAAAGACAGACAATTTAACAGACATAAGCCTATCAAATTGAGTGCACTGAGTTCTATCAGACAGAGAGTTAGCAAACCATGCAACTGCATGCCCTGAAAACCTACACTCAACAATCTCTGCCTACAGCATGATCAACTGTATCAAAAGCCTTAGAGAGATCAATAAAAAGTGAGACACAGTGCTGTTGTTTTGTCAATGGCTTCAGTAATATCATTTAAAACCTTCATGGATTCTGTAATTGTGCTATGCTTCTTCCTGAAGCCCGATTGGTACATTGATAAAATAGAGTTAGTAAATAAAAACTTGTTTAGCTGTTCACTCACATGAGCTATGTAAGTGGTTCAGCTATGAAATCAGCTGTCAGATTTAAAAAGCAGGGATCCAAAACATCTGGACCTGCAGGCTTTCTCTGATCTAAGGATTTCAGTGCTTTATGTACCACCTGCCCTGAGAATGGCAAAAAGCTAAAAGTTTGTCCAGCTCTCACTGGGTCATCCACACAGGGATGTACAGAGAGAGAGGACACTGAATAAAACAGCCTACCAGATGATACAAAGTGCTCATTTCAGTTTTGTCATATACAGCAACAGAGTCCTTCAAAACACATGACGGTAATTCATTAACATTACTGTTAACAGACATAGACTTAATATCCTTCCAGAACGTTCTAGTGTCATTCTGGTTATCAGTGGAAACAGACATAAAATATTCAGACTTGGCCTTCCTGAGAAGAAAATAACACTTGTTTCGTAACTGCCTAAAAACAAGCCAATCAGCATCAGAACATGATTTCCTTGCTTTAGCCCAGGCTAGATTACGGTCGTGAATAATACAAGACAGCTCAGAAGAAAACCATGGATTATCCCGCCCTTTAACCCTGAACCTGCGGAATGGGGCATGTCTGTTTACTATTTGGAAAAAAACACAATGAAAGAATTTCCACATCAATATTACTCCAGTCAAAATAAAACAAATCATGAAAGAAAGCCTGCTCATTAAAACACTTCACATTTTTCTAACTAATGAAATGTGGGTTTGTCTTAGGAACCTTTGTATTTCTAACAGCAACAACAGCAGAATGGTCACTTAAATCATTACAAAAAACACCAACCGCAGAATATTTATGTGGAACATTTTGTCAATAACAAATCAATCAGGGTAGATTTATCAGGACATTTGAGATTTGGTCGAGTGGGTGAGTTAATCAACTGGGTAATTCATAGAATTACAAAACATTTTTAAATCATCAGACACCGTCTTTAACCAACACCAGTTGAGATCACCAATCAAGATAATTTCACTGTAAAGAAGTTTAGACATAAGGTGCTTAAAAGAAGAAAATGCATCTCCGAGAGCAGAGGGTCCTATAACAGCCAATCACAGTTATAGAAAGACCCTTTGAAATCTCAATATTCAAATCAAGAAATTCCAACGGTTTACAAATAGCTTCAGACTTTGCCACAGGGAATTTAGTTTTTACACATATAGAAACAACCCCACCTTTATTAACTTGACCAGTGCGATAAACATTGTAACCACTTGTACAAATATCCTGAGATCAGGACTTTGTGAGGGCCACTCCAAGAACTTGACTTTGTTGTTCCTAAACCATTTTGCCACAACTCTGGAAGTATGCTTGGGGTCATTGTCCATTTGGAAGACCCATTTACGACAAAGCTTTAACTTCCTGACTGTTGTCTTGAGATGTTGCTTCAATATATCCACATAATTTTCGTACCTCATGATGCCATCTATTTTGTGAAGTGCACCAGTCCCTCCTGCAGCAAAGCACCCCCACATCATGATGCTGCCACCCTCATGTTTCACGGTTGGGATGGTGTTCTTCAGCCTGCAAGCGTTTTTCCTCCAAACGTAACAATGGTCATTATGGCCAAACAGTTCTATTTTTGTTCCATCAGACCATAGGACATTTCTCCAAAAAGTATGACCGTTGTCCTCATGTGCAGTTGCAAACCGTAGTCTGGCTTTTTTTATGGCGGTTTTGGAGCAGTGGCTTCTTCCTTGCTTAGCGGCCTTTCAGATTATGTCGATATTAGGACTGTCATCAAGGCAAATGGTGGCTTCTTCGAAGAATCTATAATCTAAAATGTATTTAGAATTGTTTCACTGTTTTTTGGTTACTACATTAATCCACATTTGTTATTTCATAGTGTTGATGTCTTCACTATTACTCTGCAATGTAGAAAATAGTAAAAATAAAGAAAAACCCTTGAATGAGAAGGTGTGTCCAAACGGTAAATGGTACTGTATACATTTTTTTAATTGGTTAGAAATGCAGAACATGAGCCCCCCACACACACACACAACACTTTGCCATACCCTAGGTTAAGCTGAACTGACACCACTCATTTGATTTCCTTTCCTTTCCTCATCTCATTACAACACAACTGAACCCAACATGTAAATATGATTTCTCTTCCTCATCTCATAACAACACAACTGAACCCAACATGTAAATATGATTTCTCTTCCTCATCTCATAACAACGCAACTGAATCCAACATGTAAATATGATTTCTCTTCCTCACCTCATAACAACACAACTGAACCCAACATGTAAATATGATTTCTCTTCCTCACCTCATAACACAACTGAACTCAACATTTAAATATGATTTCTCTTCCTCACCTCATAACACAACTGAACTCAACATGTAAACATGATTTCTCTTCCTCACCTCATAACACAACTGAACCCAACATGTAGATATGATTTATCTTCCTCATCTCATAACACAACTGAACTCAACATGTAAATATGATTTCTCTTCCTCACCTCATAACACAACTGAACCTAACATGTAGATATGATTTCTCTTTCTCATCTCATAACAACACAACTGAACCCAACATGTAGATATGATTTCTCTTCCTCATCTCATAACAACACAACTGAACCCAACATGTAGATATGATTTCTCTTCCTCATCTCATTACAACACAACTGATCCCAACATGTAAATAAAAATGCCCATGTGCTACCTGACTAAACCATGATTATTTTTCCTGCATCACCACTGAAAAAAGGGATTGTCCAACACCAACAGTCATTGACTACCCCAGTGCATACATGCCGTTTGATATTTGCATAGAGAGACAATTAGAATTATGGGGATTGACTATCATTAATAAGTCCCCCTTTGAAAATAATTTCTAACCTGCCAGCGAATTCAATTGATTTCGTGCCACTGCATATTCCCTGGGGCGTTTTTTTTCCCCCCCCTCCATCGTCGTCTCCATGTCCGAACTCACCAACGCTAACCTTTCTCCTCCTCATGGTTGCGTCATCATCTGGAATTACACTAGACTAAATAAAAATGTAGGATTTAAGGTTACACTCATGCAAATGTATCATTGCAAAACCATTGAACAGATGGGCTAGATGGGATGGGATAGCAATGCGTCCATTGAATTTACTGTTCTGGACATCTGAGAGATCTACTGTAGGTGCAGAGAGGCCGCCCAGCGCAACTTATGTCTTTAAAGGTGTCTCTGAGGGAATGGAACGAGTTAGTCCTTACATCCGTTTCGATTTCTGTTTACAGAGAGTGGAGCATGTACAGAGAACAAATGCCTTTGATTAAAGCATCATCCCAGAGACTCTTTTACTGAAGGAGAATGTCTCCGGCTAACGACAACATGAGGTTAACAGCGGATTCTGAAATAATGTGCCATTTCCCAATAGGCCTCCCCCTGTCCTTTTCATTTTCTTTGTGCCACTGGAACAATGCAGACAAGGGGAACTGATTCTGCACTGTGTCAACATGATGTGACTGCAGTCCTGACAATGTTTGTGGCAATAGATGAGCCAGACTGCCGAGGGAAATTAATTCCCTTATAGTTGGTATGGATGAGGGCAGGGGATGGAGAGTGACTGATGACGGGGTTGGGGTGATGGGGCTGGGAGATGGGGCTGGGGAGATGGGGCTGGGGTGATGGGGCTGGGTGATGGGGTTGGGGAGATGGGGCTTGGGAGATGGGGCTGGGGTGATCTGGTTGGGGTGATGGGGCTGGGGAGATGGGGCTGGGGAGATGGGGCTGGGGTGATCTGGTTGGGGTGATGGGGCTGGGGTGATGGGGCTGGGGTGATCTGGTTGGGGTGATGGGGTTGGGGTGATCTGGTTGGGGTGATGGGGCTGGGGTGATGGGGCTGGGGAGATGGGGCTGGGGAGATGGGGCTGGGGTGATGGGGCTGGGGTGATCTGGTTGGGGTGATGGGGTTGGGGTGATCTGGTTGGGGTGATGGGGTTGGGGTGATCTGGTTGGGGTGATGGGGCTGGGGTGATGGGGCTGGGGTGATCTGGTTGGGGTGATGGGGCTGGGGTGATCTGGTTGGGGTGATGGGGCTGGGGTGATGGGGCTGGGGTGATCTGGTTGGGGTGATGGGGCTGGGGTGATCTGGTTGGGGTGATGGGGCTGGGGTGATGGGGCTGGGGTGATCTGGTTGGGGTGATGGGGCTGGGGTGATCTGGTTGGGGTGATAGGGCTAGGTTGATGGGGCTAGGTTGATGGGGCTGGGGTGATGTGACTAGGGTGATGTGGCTGGGAGATGGCGCTTGGCATTGTGTTCGTGCCTAGAAACCAAAACTCAGACTATTTTGATGGCATATGAAGATGTCGCAAAAGAGAAAAAAATTAGTTATTAGGATTTGGTCATATCATGGGGGCATTAGTTTGGTGTAATGTCACTGAAATCCATCCAGAATGAAACAGAAACATCCCTTTTGCTTCTGACCTAGTGTGTGTCCCAAATGGCACAATATTCCCTTTATAGTGCACTACTTTGATCTGGACACACAGGGCACTATTACCCCATAGGGCTTTGGTCGTAAATTGTGCACTACATAGGGAACATGCTGTCATTTGGGATGCATATATGGAATGAGAGTTACAGTTTCATTTCAGCACTGGTGCTTGGAAATGGCAAGGCCACTACTGGTCTCACACACTGTGATCTAAACAAAAAGCTCCTAATTCCTATTGGGATAATTAGTCGCGAGTAGTGAGTAGCATAAATGATTTCAAACAATTATACAAATTTTCATAAGACCCTCTTAGCCAGGACCAGATTCTTGGATAAAAGATACAAGACATAACAATTAAGCCATCAATGCCAGATGCTTTCACAGCTGTAATCTCATCTAGAAACAGAGTGTGTTAAATGAACAGGATTAATTGAATATCACAGCCTATACTAATACTGTCTCAATGGCTTTTGACGAAGGGAAATCAGCAATGAAAGTGATAATTTAGAATATAAATTAAATCACAAAACTTTATGATGGATTGGAATCACATCAATAATGGTAATTAAACTGTGATTACAACAAAAAGAGACAATAATTGCTATGGGCTGCAAATAGCGTTATAATAAATTACACGGTAGCTCCGGATCGTGACAGTCAAATAACACAGCAATTATGTTATTGATCTTTGTCACTCTGTACCGATGGGGATGCTTCACAGCCATATTTACAATGATGCATATTCATGCTTTGGATTGGCTGCGTAGTCTACACCATTTTTTCATTTTATTTTTTACATTATCCAATGTATTAGAATCACTGTACATTTCAGTTTATTCTAGTTTTAACCATTTATTTAACTGTCTGTTATTGAGAAAAAAAACGTGTTAAAACAAACATTTCACCTTACATTCCTTCTAGTAGGAACTTTAAAGTTTATTTAGGAAATTAAAGAGCTTTACCAATGTTATATTATCTCCCACCAATTTTTTGGGAGCATTCCCTCAGGAAGGACCATCTGTAACGGATTTCAATTTCCGCCCTTACTTGGGGGAAAAGCATGTCTTTAAATCTTTAATTGAGATGGATATGGTCATCCAATTAACCTTAACACACATGGGTGTCCTTCCTCCTTCCATCCATCCCTTCCTCCCTTCCTTCTTTTCTGCTGAAATTGCTGGAGCAGTCATGCTTTTGGCTATTGTCTCGGCTCTTTAAATCACTACAGAACTAGTACACACTATACATGTTAATGGAGTTGAGCTGTGCCTCTAACAAAGAACAGAGCAGAGCTGTGCCATAGGTGATCCATGGTTGTCCAGTAAATAAATGTACACCAGGGGCTGTATGTATCAAGCGTCTCAGTGTATGAGTTCTGATCTAGGATCAGTTTTACATTTTAGAACACAATGAAAAAGATTACATTACATGTCCTCGATCAGCACTGCTACACAGAGACCCTTGATAAATCCGACCCATGATTGTAAAAAAAAAAAAAAAAAACATCTCAATGTCATATGCAAACATTCAAGGTTACTACATTAATGTGTTTTTAAAAATCCCTAAAATACTCCAGGGAAGTACATGATGTATTATTTTAACCAGAATATGGGGACACATAGAAAACTCACTATTGTTTCTGAAGTAAAACACAACAACAAAGAACAAGCTACATTAGGCACCAGACACCCCAGCAGTCATTTTTAATTATAGATAATCTTACAAGCTATGCCACTTTTAATTGTACAGGGAAGTAAAACTGATTCATATTTTTTGGCAATTTAAATTGAAATGCAAGTGCTTGAAGATGGAAGGTTCTGCCAGGAGTCATGGGGAGAAAATTGTCTTAATTGTTTAATCCATATCAGTTATTCACCATAAGGGAGAAATTACAGGTGGAATGTTGATGGGATAAACACCACTCCTAAACAAGAGAGCTTCAGGGGCCAGTCTACTCTGGTTTGTGATGTCTTCTAAGGCCAATTTGTCCTGCCTGCTTTTCTCTCTTCAGCCTTGTTATTAAGATATGTATGAGAAAAAATCCTTCTCTTTTAACTGATCGTCAGCTTTAATGTTGTGCTCTACTTACAGTATTTTATGTGCTATTTATTTTTGTCTTCCCTGTGTATTCCTCCTACCGTCCATTCCTAAATCACCAAGAGCAACAGGTATACAAAGTTGAAGATCATTTTCATGTTTTTTTGTATCCATCCCTTTTTAAGGAATTCCTTAAAATGTCATTTTTGGTATGGCTTCCAAAAAAGGTTATATTTTGGTCTAATTTAAGTTCTGGAGTGGGATTTCAATTAGCTACATTCATTTAATAGCACCCCCCCCCCCCCCCCACAAATTATTTATTGTTTCTGAGTTATGTTCGGATGGGTTGGCAATTACCATACCGTTAATCACACCATAATTAGAGTCAATGATTCAATTGTGGCTTAAAGCTTCCATTTTTCCTTAAGGAATTAATAAAATAAGTTGTCATTAATGTATTAAGTCGAATGTCTAGTATTTGGTGGGATCTCTACACGGACGGATCCTTTAATCAGGGTGTGTGGACGCCTGACTGTACGTGACTACGGATAGCGTCTGTTAAAGGGCATCTGTTATTATCATTACTGAGGCTTAAACTGAACAGTGCCGTGCCAAGAGATTTGAGTTGCGTATCTGAGGGTCAGAAAATGGGTGAAATAGTTTAACACACTCATGGCCTTACGTAAAAAAAGGTAGTTTTACCTCATATCTTACCTATGGACCAGGATGCACTTCAATCAGTTGGTTCATCATAAAAACTCATTTGTAGTTGATGTAATTGGTCTGATCAAACTGCTGGGAATCATTGCTCGATACGGCTTATCAAGGGCAGTTTAGAGGTATTTGAACCGGGAGAGCTTCGATATTGATAGTGGATGAAAATAACGGTAAATGATGGCCTAGAATAAAAAAAAGAATGAGGCTTCAACAAACGCGAGAGTGAAATAGGATTTGAAATGTTGGAGGGAAGGTAATGACTTTGAATTACCTTTCGTCTTTTAAAACTACCTACAGAATATTTTTTTTGCTGTTTAATTTTTTGGTTTAGGATTGCCGGATTGTTGTCTTTTCTCTCTACGTACCCAATAGTCATGAAATTCTATCGTAGCGATGGATAACCTGATGATGACCCCTGTAATCGTTGACGATGGCCTGTTATTTGAGTCCAATGGGTATTTTTCCGTTGTGTCTCTCCATCTCTCCTCATCTCTCCACTGTGATAGCCAATGTGTAGCTAGCTGTAAGTGTGTTCTGGGGAAATATGGCCACAGTGCATCACAATGCTACTGTACACATATGGGTTTGTTTCCCCCCATACAATATGAAGCTTCTGTACACATTGGGGTTTGTTTCCCCCCATACAATATGAAGCTACTGTACACATTGGGGTTTGTTTCCCCCCATACAATATGAAGCTACTGTACACATTGGGGTTTGTTTCCCCCCATACAATATGAAGCTTCTGTACACATTGGGGTTTGTTTCCCCCCATACAATATGAAGCTACTGTACACATATGGGTTTGTTTCCCCCCATACAATATGAAGCTACTGTACACATATGGGTTTGTTTCCCCCCATACAATATGAAGCTTCTGTACACATTGGGGTTTGTTTCCCCCCATACAATATGAAGCTACTGTACACATTGGGGTTTGTTTCCCCCCATACAATATGAAGCTACTGTACACATTGGGGTTTGTTTTCCCCCATACAATATGAAGCTACTGTACACATTGGGGTTTGTTTCCCCCCATACAATATGAAGCTACTGTACACATTGGGCTTTGTTTTCCCCCATACAATATGAAGCTACTGTACACATTGGGGTTTGTTTCCCCCCATACAATATGAAGCTACTGTACACATTGGGGATGGTTTCCGCCCGTACAATATGAAACCCTCGGGCCCTTGGAGATTTTTTGAAAAGGACCTGGTGGATAAAATCAATTTTTCACTCTTCTTTTCATTTTCCACGGGGCAAAAGTTGTAATTTAATTTGTTCAGAAAACAATATAATAACAATTTCCCAATTCAAAGCGGAAACTATGACACAATAGCCATGCTCACACAAGCTGGCCACAAGATAAAATCTACCTGACGTTTATGCTAGCCCCCCACCCGCCCCGCCCCTATTGTTTTTTTTCAGACTGGTACCGTGAAAATAATGAAACACACACCATGATATGTTATTTTATTACTAAACCAAACAGGATCCATTGCTAATCTTCACACTCCTCTATTCTCCCAACTCAATGAGCTGCCATGGAGGGCTCTGTTTGATATCACCCGTTCTAGGCTGCATCCTTAGAAAGGTCACAGGCATCAAGAAAATAGGAGGAATCAGCCAGGAGGGTTTAAAGTTGTATTAATGAGGACCCCCTCACCGGCACAACTCTTAGAGGTCAGCCCATCACCTAAAAGGATAAAGAAGTATCATGGGGAGACAGGCTGGGCAGGATGGTCTGAACCACTCACTCTGTTATCTCCTATGGCTCTGCTCTTATGAAAGCAACCGCTGTCAAGGGTCCCTGGATGGATGAAAGATAACCCCCCCACACACACACACACCCCACCCAGCCCCTCTCCTCCACCACCACTGTTGCAAAGCCTCAGAAAGTTTCCTGCTGGTGGTGTCTGTAAATAATTTATCCAATATATTTTGTACTCTTTGAGCATTTTTAAGAGACATGCGCTGCTACATTATCCCACACTTTGAGGACCTACTCTGAAGAGGTGAAATATGTGAGATTGGAAACCACTTAAGATGACACGATTGCCTTATTTCGTGCAATACTTTGGAGGGGAAGGGTATTTGGAGGAAATTGTGGTACTTGGCCGGGAGGTGTAAACCGTCTACAGGTAAGCTTTATACATACATGAACCTTAAACTGCAGCTGATCCAACGTCACAATAAGCATAATAAACATGTTATTCTTTACTATTCGTCCTACTATTGTTCTATACATCTACCTGCTGTATTTTATACATATTTTTTTATTTATTTTCTTTACAATATGCAGCTTGTACATAACTCTTAACATGTAGTCCATAAGCCGAACATTCAAGATCCTTCTATTTGCTAAATTGACTGACAGTTTAAATTAACTCATTTTTTCCTTTCAAAGTAATCTGTCCTAAAAGATGGGCCAACGCTTTGTATCTGTGTGTGAGGTTATTTAAAACAGTCACATCTTGTTCTAGTCATAATAAGCTAAAACAATACACCAACATTCAACAATGTATAGGCGTCAGTACAAAGACATGTTTATTTTGTTTGAGGTTAACACCCCACGTGGCCAGGGGGGAAAAAAAAACATGGCTGTCGTTATGGCAACCATTAAAGTGGAATAGCTGTGTTCCAGCATGGGGTGTGTGTGTGTGTGTGTGTGTGTGTGTGTGTGTCTGTCTGTGTCTGTGTCTGTGTCTGTGTCTGTGTCTGTGTCTGTGTCTGTGTCTGTGTCTGTGTGTGTGTCTGTGTGTGTCTGTGTCTGTGTCTGTGTCTGTGTCTGTGTCTGTGTCTGTGTCTGTGTCTGTGTCTGTGTGTGTGTCTGTGTCTGTGTCTGTGTCTGTGTCTGTGTCTGTGTCTGTGTCTGTGTCTGTGTCTGTGTATGAATGAAAGCAAATTTAAAAAGTAATTTCATCAGCAACTGTTTTGTTCATAAGAATTTCCGTCTCAGAGGCACAGATGGAAAACAAGTGCCTTTCCACACAGCAACAGCGGGCTACTCTTGCATTGATAGCATGGACCTTGTAGATACTCAGTCAGGTATGCATTCATGTTATTTTTCTTCTTAGGATGGACATGGTGTACAGAATAAGACCTGAGTGTCTTGTTATATCCCTCAATGCCGGGTACTCACTGTCTCCACAAGTGTCATGAACCCCAACGGTTCAACACACTAAAAGCTAATTGTTCTATATAGTGCCAAATAAGGGTTTGTTGGCTTTTAACCATAACGGAACCCTTTTTTTCGCAGAACCCTTTTTTCACAGAACATTTTTTTTAAATGTTTTATAAAGAACCATTCTCATAAGGTTCTAAATGGAACCTGCACAATGCTATAAAGAACACTCTCCTAAGGTTCTATAAAGAACCCTTTCCTAAGGTTCTATAAAGAACCCTTTCCTAAGGTTCTATAAAGAACACTCTCCTAATGTTCTATAAAGAAATCGTTAATAAAAGGTTCTATACAGCACCAAGAAGCACCAAGGTTCCGCTATGTTTCTAGACTTTTTGCTAAATAGAATCATTTTTTATGGTTCTTAATTGAACCATTCTCAAACTAAAAGTTAATTTGTAGAACCATCAAGTTTTATTTATTTATTCTGGTTTAATAGCCATAATATATTGTTAAAATTCCATAGGTTTTATTACTGTGGTTATTAACTAGTTGAATCAGGCGTGCTAGGTCTGGAATGGCTGGAGGTCCCTGAGGAGGGAATTAAGAACTACTGACTTACTCAACTGTTCTCAATTGACACAAGGCCATAGCTGAGTCTTTCACAAGACACCATCACTGGCTTTAGTCTTATAAAACATGTAACTGCATAACACAACATATTAGATAAACTGGAATGACACTATCACTCACGGTTGCACAAAAAAAGGGCTGTGAGCAAACCACGCCCCCAGAAAATATTCTAACGATCCAACGTCTCTACATTTTCATTATCACTAAAAGTGGAAAGAACACTTTTATTGAACTGCAAAATAACATTTGAGGGCTGAGAGTGTTTTTCGGTCAGTATGGTTCCACATGAAAAAACACCTCCCTTCCCAAAGAGCCCTTGAGGAACCCACCATGTTTTAGTGTGCAAGGCTTCGACTCTATACACAAGCAGGCGTTACAGCGTCAGAACTGACAGGAAACTTCCAATGTATTGACAGCAGGTGATTCCCTGAAGCAGATTTTCAGCCATAAGATATTACAAATAAGTGGTTACAAATGCTTGTATTAAACTTCTGAAGTCAGAATGAATGAGCTGTAATTAACTACACCAGGCAGAGGTAGATAATGGCAAGGACTGAGTAGCCTACTTTAAACGGGCCCCAAATGATTTGGCACTGACACCTGCAAGTCTGGCGATTGTCAGTTCCCTAACCATCATGGTTGCCAGTGAAAATAGGGTTCATTGCACAGAGGAGCAGCCAGAAAAGGCCATACGGTCTCTAAATGTTAACTTCCCTAAAGGAGTCATTCAAAAAACAGGAACAGCAAGTATCCATGGGGAAATACCTTAGGATTAGAGGGGCAGAAAGATTGAGAAAGTAATTTGAAAAATAATGGGCTTTTTAATGACTAAACCTATGGGACACCCAGATGTGCTCTTTGTTAATTTTCACTAGTGTAATGTAAAATTCCAACTGCTTAATTACTCTAGGAAACACAAAGCAACTGGTTTTAATGAAACAATTATGGGAACAGCCGCTAACATAGCACCATGCACAGCTAATGTACATAAATACGTCCCTCCTTGATGAAACACTGGTGATTTTTGGGAAAGAAGTTATCAAGGCTTTCATGTTATAACCAATAAGAATAAACCCATAATTCTTCATCAGTGGTTAGGCCCCATCGGCTTACAGTTATGTTTCACAACTATATGACCTAAATGTAGTTGGGGAATGTTTTGGTGTGCAAAATTTGGATTAATAGATTCTTATAAATTAATCTGTTAACGAGGGGAATCTTTTAGTAGCAAAGGGTTTTAGATGGCTATTGTTTCTATGTATGTAATATAATGCATCTAATGGGGCAATGTTGGCTTTGTTTGCCCTTTAAAGATGAAAATATCATTAAGGAACATCTCTACAGAATTCAATTTTTGTCGATTTTTGTTGTTGTTGAGTAAATCAATAAAGACACCAACTGGGGCAAAAAGTAGACTGGTTGCCCCCAGGGAAACATCTGAATAACAGCTGTTGGTAAATATCATTACAATGTTAAATGCTTTTTCGCTGGTTTAATGCTGAAATATCAGATTTCTCGGCTCTAAAGACATTAACATTTAGACCAATCAATATAACTTATGGTTGCGCCATACACATTTTATTGGGGGACATTTTTACTGAGATTCCATACATAGCAGTAACATGTATTCTGTTAAAGATGAAGGACATCAGGCCAAGTATTAGGGATTTGCTCAAAATAAAACTTCAGTGGCACTATAGCCATTCAATTTCGCCACGAACAGAGAGTTAATGAATTCACATTCAAACGCAGCACCAGTGAAATGAAAAATGACATTACCATCCCTTTGTTATACATCAATGAGAATGGCACTGCACCTTTTTAATAAATTATACCAAAGGGGTACCACCATACATTCACTCACTCAACAATCATTTTTTTTTTTATGTTTTTTTTTTCAATTGTGGAAATATGTTCTCTCACAGCTCTCCTGCACATACAAGTAATACAAGGTGTCTACTGCAAACCTACAGTAGCCATGTACACTGAGAATGAGGAAGCAAGTTCAGGGAGTGAATAAATGTAATTAATAAATGAACAAAACAAGAAACACGAACAGCCGCACCGACATGAAACAGGAACAACGACGACTTGTTACATGTCGCAACCAAAGGGAGTGACATATAAAGGGCAGGTAATCAAGGAGGTGATAGAGTCCAGGTGAGTGTCATTATGCATGTAACGCTGGTGACAGGTGTGTGCCATAACGAGCAGCCTGGTGACCTAGAGGTAGGAGAGGGTTGCACACGTGACAGTACCCCCTTCCCCGACACGCGTCTCCAGACGCAGAACAACGACCAAGATGACGATCCCGGGGATCAGGAGCGGACCGGTCACCTCTGCTAAGGCGCAGGAACCTGTCGATCCGGCTGAGGCACGGAAGCATGACGACCTAGAGCACCGGATAAAGAGCATATGTGACAGTACCCACTCCCCGGCGCGTTCGGCTCCAGTCGCAGGATGCCAACCAAAGGGACTATCCCGGGGATCCGAACCGGTCACCTCCGCTGAGGCGCAGAAACCTGATGAACCGGCAAAGGCGTGAGAGCCTGATGAGCCGCCTGAGACCTCCCCGGTTGCCTCGGCCGAGGCACAGGAACCTGTTCACCAGGTGAAAGCATGGGAGTGTATTGAGCCCACAGATGCATGGGAGCCTACAAACCAGCTCCAGCACCCGGACCCGACATCACCCCCAACACACACACAAAAAAAAACACTCCCTGATGCTTCCATTTGTTGAGTCGTCATTCTGCGTGTAACGCTGCTGACAGGTGTGCGCCATAACGAGCAACCTGGTGACATAGAGGCCTGAGAGGGAGCACACGTAACACCTACTGCAATTAAAGTAATGAAAGGTACCTACTGCATTTAAAGTTGTAAAAGCTACCTACTGCATCACAAGATGTAAAAGCTACCTACTACAATTAAAGTTGTAAAAGCTACCTACTACATCACAAGTTGTAAAAGCTACCTACTGCATCTCAAGTTTTATAAGCTACCTACTGCATCACAAGTTGTAAAAGCTACCTACTGCATCTCAAGTTTTATAAGCTACCTACTGCATCACAAGTTGTAAAAGCTACCTACTGCAATTAAAGTTGTAAAAGCTACCTACTGCATCACAAGTTGTAAAAGGTACCTACTGCAATTAAAGTTGTAAAAGCTACCTACTGCATCACAAGTTGTAAAAGCTACCTACTGTGTCTCAAGTTGTAAAAGCTACCTATTACATCTCAAGTTGTAAAAGCTACCTACTACATCTCAAGTTGTAAAAGCTACCTACTGCAATTAAAGTTGTAAAAGCTACCTACTGCATCACAAATTGTGAAGGCTACCTACTGCAATTAAAGTTAGAAAAGCTACCTACTGCATCACAAGTTGTAAAATGTACCTACTGCAATTAAAGTTGTGAAAGCTACCTACTGCATCACAAGTTGTAAAAGCTACTTACTGCATCACAAGATGTAAAAGGTACCTACTGCATTTAAAGTTGTAACTGCAATTAAAGTAATGAAAGGTACCTACTGCATTTAAAGTTCTAAAAGGTACCTACTGCATCACAAGTTGTAAAAGCTACTTACTGCATCACAAGTTGTAAAAGCTACCTACAGCATCACAAGTTGTAAAAGCTACTTACTGCATCACAAGTTGTAAAAGCTACCTACTGCATCACAAGTTATAAAAGGTACCTACTGCATCACAAGTTGTAAAAGCTACCTACTGCATCACAAGTTAACTTTTGCTAGAAAAGCATTGTTCATGCTGGATCTAAATGGATAATGCCGTGACTCTGTGGCAAGCAGAGCGTGTCGCTGTCAAGGGTGGACCTGACGGCAGAGGCTCTATACTATGACATGTTACTGCACACATTCAAAACTAAGCAAATAACACGTTGCAACACAATGAGAAGTATATTCTACTGTCATTAACCACTATCAGGTTACAACACCGTCAACTATAACCACAGTCAGGTTACAACACCATCAACTATAATCACAGTCAGGTTACAACACCATCAACTATAATCACAGTCAGGTTACAACACCATCAACTATAATCACAGTCAGGTTACATCACCGTCAACTATAACCACTATCAGGTTACAACACCATCAACTATAATCACAGTCAGGTTACAACACCATCAACTATAATCACAGTCAGGTTACAACACCATCAACTATAATCACAGTCAGGTTACAACACCATCAACTATAATCACAGTCAGGTTACAACACCATCAACTATAATCACAGTCAGGTTACAACACCATCAACTATAATCACAGTCAGGTTACAACACCATCAACTATAATCACAGTCAGGTTACAACACCATCAACTATAATCACAGTCAGGTTACAACACCATCAACTATAATCACAGTCAGGTTACAACACCATCAACTATAATCACAGTCAGGTTACAACACCATCAACTATAATCACAGTCAGGTTACAACACCATCAACTATAATCACAGTCAGGTTACAACACCATCAACTATAATCACAGTCAGGTTACAACACCATCAACTATAATCACAGTCAGGTTACAACACCATCAACTATAATCACAGTCAGGTTACAACACCATCAACTATAATCACAGTCAGGTTACAACACCATCAACTATAATCACAGTCAGGTTACAACACCATCAACTATAATCACAGTCAGGTTACAACACCGTCAACTATAATCACAGTCAGGTTACAACACCATCAACTATAATCACAGTCAGGTTACAACACCATCAACTATAATCACAGTCAGGTTACAACACCATCAACTATAATCACAGTCAGGCTGCAACACCATCAACTATAATCACAGTCAGGTTACAACACCATCAACTATAATCACAGTCAGGTTACAACACCATCAACTATAATCACAGTCAGGTTACAACACCATCAACTATAATCACAGTCAGGTTACAACACCATCAACTATAATCACAGTCAGGTTACAACACCATCAACTATAATCACAGTCAGGTTACAACACCATCAACTATAATCACAGTCAGGTTACAACACCATCAACTATAATCACAGTCAGGTTACAACACCATCAACTATAATCACAGTCAGGTTACAACACCATCAACTATAATCACAGTCAGGTTACAACACCATCAACTATAATCACAGTCAGGTTACAACACCATCAACTATAATCACAGTCAGGTTACAACACCGTCAACTATAATCACAGTCAGGTTACAACACCATCAACTATAATCACAGTCAGGTTACAACACCATCAACTATAATCACAGTCAGGCTGCAACACCATCAACTATAATCACAGTCAGGTTACAACACCATCAACTATAATCACAGTCAGGCTGCAACACCATCAACTATAATCACAGTCAGGTTACAACACCATCAACTATAATCACAGTCAGGTTACAACACCATCAACTATAATCACAGTCAGGTTACAACACCATCAACTATAATCACAGTCAGGTTACAACACCATCAACTATAATCACAGTCAGGTTACAACACCATCAACTATAATCACAGTCAGGTTACAACACCATCAACTATAATCACAGTCAGGTTACAACACCATCAACTATAATCACAGTCAGGTTACAACACCATCAACTATAATCACAGTCAGGTTACAACACCATCAACTATAATCACAGTCAGGTTACAACACCGTCAACTATAATCACAGTCAGGTTACAACACCATCAACTATAATCACAGTCAGGTTACAACACCGTCAACTATAATCACAGTCAGGTTACAACACCATCAACTATAATCACAGTCAGGTTACAACACCATCAACTATAATCACAGTCAGGTTACAACACCGTCAACTATAATCACAGTCAGGTTACAACACCATCAACTATAATCACAGTCAGGTTACAACACCGTCAACTATAATCACAGTCAGGTTACAACACCGTCAACTATAATCATAGAGATGAATGGATATACAGACCACGTTAGAAATCACAATACACTTCTTTATGATATCTGCACTAATTTCACAACATCAAAAATGTAATGTGAGTCTAACATCGAGATCATTACAGAAAAACAATAACGCAGTAGGTTTGATTGTTCTATTCTTAGACAGGACAGACATTTTTGGCTTCTTTCATTGAACTTGATAGAGCAGCTGTATGGATTAACAGCGGTAGTTACAGTCCAGCCGAAGGCCTATCCGTCTCAGTTAATAGAGCCTAGCCATTCATGTCAGCTTTTGTGGGAGATGAAAGTGTTGTGTATCCACATAGCAATTCACGGGACTTGAACAGATATCTCTTGAGTTGAATGACTGCAATTTTCATTTAAAGCTAAATGTATTTTGCTATATCTGTCGACACCGTGGGGTCATTTGTCTTTGAACAATCTCTTCATCCTAAAGGAAGCTATGAAGCGGTCTCCATTGTTGCTGGTTCTGTATTTCCAGGTGTAAACCTAAAACATAGGCCTACCCCATTTTGTATCTTTATTTAACTAGGCAAGTCAGTTAAGAACAAATTATGATTTACTAATATTGGCCTAGGAACAGTGGGTTAACTGCCTTGTTCAGGGGCAGAACGACAGATCTTTGTCAGCTCAGGGATTTGATTTCGCAACCTTTCGGTTAGTAGTCCAACTCTTGAACCACTAGGCTACCTGCCGCCCCCATGCAGGCTGGTTAGGTGATGTGGCTATAAGCCTACCCCATGCAGGCCGGTTGAGTGATGTTGCTATTCATCTAACTAACGTCCTATCAAGTGAGCAAGTGTCCAAGAAAATCCAGTGCTCCAACTATAATCAATCATGCTATTGTCACACGCTCCATCCATTCAGGAATCAGGGAAGCATGGGCTCCTCCAACCTATTCCGTAAAGGGACCAGGACAAAAGCAGTGCACTACATAAGGAATAGGGGGCAGACCTACAGTACGTTCAGGAGGCAGATCTAAGAATGTTTCGTTTTTCATGAGAATTGTTTAAGTCATTTAGCAGACTCTCTTAGTTACAATAAAGAGCAAGACGTGCCGCTCTGTTCTGGTCCAGCTGCGGTTTAAATAGGTCTATCATTGTAGCTCTTGACCACATGGCTGGACAGTAATTAAGATAAAACAAACTAGAGCCTGCAGGACTTGCTTTTTGGAGTGTGGTGTCAAAAGAGCAGAGCATCTCTTTATCATGGACATATCTCTCCCTGTCTTTACAACCATTGCATCTATATGTTTTGACCATGACAGTAAGTTAATGGCAAGTAATTTAGTCTCATCAACTTGTTCAAAAGCCACATCATTCATTACTAGATTCAGCTGAGATCTGGAGCTTAGGGAATGTTTTTAACCAAATACAATGTGCTTAGTTTCAGAGATGTCCAGGCCAGTTTATTACTGGCTACCCATTTTAAAACAGACTGGCAGAAAGCTTAAATTGTTGTTAATCTAACTGCACTGGCCAGTTTACGTTACAATTTACATGAGCTATTACAGGGAAATAATAACATGCTATTGTTTGAGGTGAGTGCAAACGTTATGAACGTGAAAATGTATTAATAAACCAATTAGACACATTTGGGCAGTACTGATACAACATTTTCAAGAGAAATGCAACGTTTCATTGAATCAGTCTTAAACTTTGCACATACACTGTTGCCATCTAGTGGCGAAAATCGAAATTGTGCCTAACCTGGAATAATACATTATGGCCTTCTCTTGCATTTCAAATATGATGAAAAGAAATGGTTGTATTTTTCTTTGTATTATCTTTTACCAGATCTAATGTGTTATAGTATCCTACATTAAGTTCACATTTCCACAAAATTCAAAGTGTGTCCATTTAAATGGTATCAAGAAAATGCAAATCCTTGCTTCAGGTCCTGAGCTACAGAGAGTCAGATTTGGATATGTAATTTTAAGCGAAATTTTAAAAAAAAAAAAAAAAGGGTCTGATCCTTAAGAGGTTTTAAGACATGAAGGTCAGTCAATAAGGACCATTTCAAGAAAGTGTCTTCAACTGTCGTCTCAAAAATCATCAAGTGCTATGATGAAACTGGCTCTAATGAGGACCACCAGAGGAAAGGAAGACCCACGGTTACCTTCGCTGCAGAGGATAAGTTCATTAGAGTTACCATCCTCAGAAATTGGAGTCCAGATAAATGCTTCACAGAGTTCAAGTAACAGACACATCTCATCATCAACTGTTCAGAGGAAACTGCGTGAATCAGGCAATGGTCGAATTGCTGCAATGAAACAACTATTAAAGGACACCAATAAGAATAAGATACTTGCTTGGGCCAAGAAACACGAGCAATGGACATTAGACCGGTGAAAATCTGTTCTTTGGTCTGCTGAGTCTAAATTTGAGATTTTGGGTTGCAACCACCATGTCTTTGTGAGATGCAGAGTAGGTGAAGCATGGAGGAGGAGGTGTGATGGTGAGGTGGTGATTTGCTGGTGACACTGTCTGTGATTTATTTAGAATTCGAGGCACACTTAACCAGCATGGCTACCACAGCATTCTGCAGGGATTCACCATTCCCATCTGGATTGCGGGACTATAATTATTTTTTTTACAGCACAATGACCCTAAACGCACCTGCAGGCTGTGTAAGTGCTATTTGGAGTACTGCATCAGATGGCCTGTCCTCCACAATCACCTGACCTCAAACCAATTGAGATGGTTTGGGATGTGTCGGACCGCAAGAGTGAAGGCAAACAGCCAACATGTGCCCAGCATATGTGACCGACCGGCTCAATTTGGTCAGCTACTTCCAGACACCTAAGTGAGAGAGAACAGCTCACTGAACATTACTCGCCCTAGCAGAGCTGGTTAGGCTGTTATGTTATCCAGAGTGTTGGTGACTGCAGCTGTGCTGTCAGATTGTCCAGAGCGTTATGCGTTCAGAGCGCACAGCAGACACTCTGGTCGATGAGTTTACTGATGTTTACTCACACCGGCCATATTCAATGGGTCTTGAGCGTACGTAAATTCATCAGTTATTCTGCGCTCTTTGGCACACTTAGACGAAAATGCTCTGAGATTGGAGAAGATGGCCAGACTGAATTTATGAATGCACCCAAAATGGTTACTTGCATAGTGGAGTATTTTGTTAAGACATGTAGCTAGCTAGCTACGTAAACAATGAACAATAATCCAACTCATGACGTTAAAACCCTGCATGAATCTGCAGGTATCTGACCAACCAGGTTCAATGTTAACTAGCTAAAATTAGGCTATAGCTAGCAAAAAAATAATAATTGCTCTGAGATACAAATAATAAGGTCATACATGTAGCATTAGCTAGTGAGCCAGGCAGCTAACGTTAGCTAGCTAGCTAGGTAAACAATTAACAATAATCACAATATGCAGGTAGCTAACCAACCAGGTTCAATGTTAGCTAGCCAACATTAGGCAAAAGCTAGCCAAGTAAATGGCTCTTTCTGCCAAGATTAGAAACATATAATATCTGTTAATGTGAAGTGCCTTGTGCAAAAGTATTCATCCCCTTTCCTATTTTGTTGCATTACAACATGTCATTTTACATGATTTCAATTTGGATTTCATGTAATGGACATATACAAAATGGTAAAAATTGGTGAAGTGAAATGAAAAAAAAAGAATTTCAAAAAATGTAAACAAATAAAAAATGGAAAAGTTGTGCGTGCATATGTATTCACCCCCTTTGCTATGAAGCCCCTGAATAAGATCTGGTGCAACCAATTACCTTCAGAAGTCACATAATTAGTTAGATTGCACACAGGTGAACTGTATTTAAGTGTCACATGATCTGTCACCTGATCTCAGTATATATACACCCAGAGTCTACAACACCACCATGCAAAGGGCACCACCAAGCAAGCGGCACCATGAAGACCAAGGAGCTCTCAAAGCCTTGTCAAGGACAAAGTTGTGGAGAAGTACAGATCAGGATTGGGTTATAAAAAAATATCAGAAACTTTGAACATCCCACAGAGCACCATCAAATCCATTATTAAAAAATTGAAAGAATATGGTACCACAACAAACCTCCCAAGAGAGGGCCGTCCACCAAAACTCACAGACCAGGCAAGGAGGGCATTAATCAGAGAGGCCACAAAGAGACCAAAGATAACCCTGAAGGAGCTGCAAAGCTCCACAGCGGAGATTGTAGTATCTGTCCACAGGACCACTTTAACCTCTTGAAACTAGGGGGTACAATTTTTTTTATTTTTTAAATAACGTTCCCAAAGTAAACCGCCTATTTCTTAGGACCAGATGCTAGAATATGCATATAATTTACAGCTTAGGATAGAAAACACTCTAAAGTTTCCAAAACTGTCAAAATATTGCCTGTGAGTATAACAGAACTGATATTGCAGGTGAAAACCGGAGGAAAATCCAATCAGGAAGTGCCTCTTATTTTGAAACCGTTGTGTTCCTATGCATCCTTATTGGCCATTGAAAGGGATATCAAGCAGATTCCTTTTTTTATGTATTCCCTAAGGTGTCTACAGCCTTTAGACATTTGCTGTCTAACTGGGAGTCTCGTAAGTGAAAACATCCGAAGATCATCAAAGGTAAACGATTCATTTGATTGCTTTTCTGATTTTCGTGACCAAGCTTCCTGCTGCTAGCTGGACATAATGCTATGCTAGGTTATCGATAAACTTACACAAATGCTTGTCTTGCTTTAGCTGTAAAGCATAATTTCAAAATCTGAGATGACATGGTGATTAACAAAAGGCTAAGCTATGTTTTACTATATTTCACTTGTGATTTCATGAATATGAACATTTTCTAGTAATATTTTTTGACCGTTCCGCTATGCTAATTAGTGTAATTGATGACAATTCTCCCGGATCCGGAATCTGTGGTATGACTTACAGATTGCAGTACACCAGCGGAACCCATCCAAATTGAAAGAGTTGTAGCAATTTTGCCTTGAAGAATGGGCAAAAATCCCAGTGGCTAGATGTGCCAAGCTTATAGAGACATACCCCAAGAGACTTGCAGCTGTAATTGCTTCAAAAGGTTGCACTACAAAGTATTGACTTTTGGGGGTGAATAGTTTTGCATGCTCAAGTTTTCAGTTTTTTGTCTTATTTATTTGTTGCGTTTATTTCAGGCTAAATGTAATCTAGACTTGGTTTCCTCTATTGTAATTGCTCCTCTTTTACCCCAGCTGCCGAACTAACCCTAATTCACACGGTTTTACAAGTCAGTTTTAAGAACAAATTATAATTCACAATGACAGCCAGCCGGGGAACAGTGGGCTAACTGCCTTGTTCAGGGGTAGAACAATACATTTTTACCTTGTCAGCTCAAGGATTTTATCTAGCAACCTTTCAGTAACTGGTCCAACATAGTAACCACTAGGCTACGTGCCACCCCAGATGACCATCCTACCCATGCTAGATTACGGAGATATAATTAATTGATCAGCAGGTAAGGGTGCTCTCGAGTGGCTAGATGTTTTTTACCATTCAGCCATCAGATGTGCCACCAATGCTCCTTATAGGGACACATCACTGCACTCTATACTCTTCTGCAAACTGGTCATCTCTCTATACCCGTCGCAAGACCCACTGGTTGATGTTTATTTATAAAACCCTCTTAGGCCTCACTCCCCCCTATCTGAGATATCTACTGCAGCCTTCATCCTACACATACAACACCTGTTCTGCCAGTCACATTCTGCTAAAGGTCCTCTTTTCAGTTCGCTGCAGCTAGCGGCTGGAATGAGCTGCAACAAAAACTCAAACTGAACTGTTTTATCTCAATCTCTTCATTCAAAGACTCAATCATTGAGACACTTACTGACAGTGGTGGCTGCTTTGCGTGATGTATTGAGGCCTCACCCAAAGGGCAACCCTTTGTGCAATTGTCTGTGCCCAACAACGTTTGAACCCTGTTTTGTGCTGCTACCATGTTGTGCTGCTGCCATGTTGTGTTGCTACCATGTTGTGTTGGTACCATGTTGTGTTGCTGCCATGTTGTGTTGGTACCATGTTGTGCTGCTGCCATGTTGTGTTGCTACCATGTTGTGCTGCTGCCATGCTGTGATGCTACCATGTTGTGTTGCTACCATGTTGTGCTGTTGCCATGCTGTGATGCTACCATGTTGTTGTCTTGCATCACTCGGGCTCCCAGGTGGCGCAGCGGTCTAAAGGTGTCACTACAGACACTGGTTAGAATCCAGGCTGAGTCACAACCTGGCTGTGATTGGGAGTCCCATAGGGCGGTGCACAACTGTCCCAGCATTGTTCGGGTTTGGCCGGTGTAGGTCGTCATTGTAGATAATAATTTGCTCTTAAACTGACTTGCCTACTTAAAGAAAAGGATAAATACAAATAAATGTTGTGTTGCTGCCATGCTATGTTGTTGTCTTAGGTCTCTCTTTATGTAGTGCTGTGTTGTCTCTCTTGTCGTGATGTGTGTTTTGTCCTATATCTTCATTTGATTTATTTGTTTTTTTCATCCCAGCCCCCGGCCCTGCAGGAGGCCTTTTGCCTTTTAGTCAGCCGTCGTTGTAAATAAGAATTTGTTCTTAACTGACTTGCCTAGTTAAACAACGGTTCAAAAAAAATAAATAATAATAAATGATCTCAGCCAATCATGGCTAGTAGGAAGGTTCCTGACTTTTTCTTTGGATAAACCATATAGGCTCGTAATTTAACAATTTTATTCGTAGTTACAGATGACATACAAGTTTGTTATTAAGGCAAGTTCACATTTTCTATAAGGCATTTCTGCATATAAAATGGCTCTCGTGTGAAGTAGTGACCCGTGACATACGCTTGGTTTCCTGGAACGGGTCATGTGGGAACTCCTTCAAGACTGTTGGAAAAACATTCCTCATGAAGCTGGTTGAGAGAGTGTCAAGAGTTTGCAAAGGGTGACTACTTTGAAGAATCTAAAATATATGTTGATTTGTACAACACTTTTATGGTTACTACATGATTCCATATGTGTTATTTTATAGTTCTGATGTCTTCACTGTTATTCCACAATGTAGAAAAAACTACAAATAACGAAAAACCCTTCAATGAGTAGGTGTGTCCAAACCTTTGGTACTGTACGTTTTCTCGACAAGAAGTTATGGTCAATAATTTCAAAGGCTGCAATGAAATCTAACAATACAGCTCCCAGAATCTTCTTATTACTAATTTCCTTCAACCAATCATCAGTCATTTGTGTCAGTGCAAGTACGTTGAGTGCCCTTCTCTTTAAGCATGCTGAAAGTCTGCTGTCAATTTGTTTACAGAGAAATAGCATTGTACTTGGTCAAACACAATTTCTTCCAACAGTTTGCTAAGAGCTGACAGCAAACTGATAGGTCTGATGTTAGAACCAGTAAAGGCCGCTTTACCACTCTTGGGTAGTGGAATGACTTTGGCTTCCCTCCAGGCCTGAGGATAACCACCTTCCTCTAGGCTCAGATTAAAGATATGACAGATAGGAGTGGCTATAGAGTCAGCTACCATTCTCAGTAGCTTTCCATTTAAGTTGTCAATGCCAGGAGGTTTGTCATTATTGATCGATAACAATCATGTTATCACCTCTCCCACACTAACTTTACAAAATTAAAACTTACAATGATTTTCTTCCATTATTTGTTTTTTTTACACATGGTTGTGACTGTTCGTTGTTGATATAAATAAGCCATCTGATTCAATTAGTTTAATTTGTCTTTCTGATCATAATTTAATGTAAAGTACAAAAAAAAATCCATCATTCTTTATATCATTGATCTTGAATTCATAATACAGTTTATTCTTCTTTTTGTTGAGTTTAGTCACATAATTTCTCAATTTACAGTAAGTCAGCCAGTCAGATATGCATCCAGACTTATTATCTACTCTTTTGCCCCGTCTCTGTCAATCTTTTTCAACCGTAGTTATTTCATTCCTCATCAATCAATGGGCCCTTAACAGTTCTAACTGTCACTTTCTTAACAGGTGCATATTTATCAATAATTTGAATGAGACATTTCTTAAATTCATCAAGTGCAGCTTCTCGAGTCTAAGCTCTGTGTAGGGGTTGCCACTACGCTATATGGAATTGTTTAAAGAATGTCATGCCAAGAATAATGTTGCTCTTTGATTTTTAAATTTCAAAATGAATTTTCAAAAAAATATATAATAATGTAAAAATGATTTGATTAAACATTTTATTTGGTCTTATTGCTATTAGCCAATACAAACTCATTGAATAACAGATTCAGTACACAGAAAAACAGATAGTCCCCCACAAATATCTAAAGGATGTTTGTTTTGAAATATCTGAGAGATATCAGAAAGATCAGGAAACAATTATTATCATTATTTATAATGATTTTAACACTTTTTGGGCACTAAACAGTCTCCATATCTACTGCACCTCTAAATATTCTTTCAACTTGTCATGTCGTGTACGTAGGTGGCAGGGAAGTCAAGCGCAGGATAATCAAATTTGGTATGAATGGAGTATTTTAATAACTTATAACACAAACTCCAAAACCAAAGTCCATAATAAAATAAATGTGTGTACAAGAACCTGTCGCACACCAATCCATAAAACATTAACATAACAATAAACAATCTCTGACAAGGACATGAGGGGAAACAAAGATTTAAATACGCAACATACAGTATAATGAATGGGATTGGAACCAGGTGTGTAAGAAGACCAGACAAAACCAATGGAAACTGAAACATAGATCAATGATGGCTAGAAGACCGGTGACATCGATCGCCGAGCACCGCCCGAACAAGGCGCAGAAGTCGTGACACAACTGGTACGGATGGAAATTCAGACCAGTCCTGTGACACTTATGGGGGCCGTAGAGCAAAACGGAGAACACCATCGTGTTCGTGACAATCTCCCCTTTCCAGAATGTGGTCCCATTTTTAGCCCAAATGGTTTAGAAGCTACAAACAGAAGTTGGCACATCGACGGCACCGACTTCAGACAAGTCGGAGAACACTCCCATAGAATGGTCATAATAGTTTGTGGGCCAAACCTTTCGGAATCTACTGACTATTTTGTGAGAAGACCGATTTTCGGGAAGTCTCATGGTCTGAAAAACATCACACTAGCGCTGTCAACTTTCAAGTGGTGGAAGTGGTGAATTCTATAGTTTAAACGGTCAGATTTGTGTATTATGCTAATTCGATTTTCGTGTGGACATGGACATCAACCTTAGGGGGTTTATTTATTCTTGGGTGTCAAAGGAGAAATAAGTGTTTTAGCAATGCTGAAAATGTAATTCAGAAATTCATAATCCAACAGATTGTGCAGTCTTTTGACAATAACTGGTAAGGATTCTCTATGATTCATAACAATAGTTTTCTAAGAATCTGGACTACGTCTGGAGTATGACACAAGTGACAACTGACTTACCAAACTAGAGACTGCCATTCTCTTAATATCAGCATGCTTTATTATTTGATATCGTGCATATCACCTTCTCAAACAAATTACTAAACCCCCCTCCCAGAACTAGAGTCAGAAGAAATTGTAATTTACCTTAAGCAGGCCATTCGGACCTGGAACATCTCAACCGACTGAAGTCCACCTCGTTGCCCGATACTCATTGCTCCTCTCCACTGTTCGCCTGCTATGGGAAAAAAATATGAATGGCACTACTTAAGGAAAGTGCTTGTTTCCAGCGTGTCAGGGAGATCTAATTGGGTCGTAGTGTGTATTGTCATTGTTGTAAAAGCTGAATTTATGATAAAGAACATTTTATTGTACTTTGTCCTGCCTCTGTGTTCTTGTTTGCTTTGGAATCTTAGAGCTCTGCTTTTAACATACAAAAGAGGTCATTAGATATACATAACAGGTATATATCCTCAGTGGTACGGTAACTCATTATGAGATGTGGCGTAAACCTATTTAAGAAGACACTGACAGGAAAAAAAAACGATTAGTTTGCCTTAATTATTGATGTTACGTTCAGTAAACTCATTGATCCATATATATTTGAATCACTAATGTTCCATGCTCCATAAAGGTGCAAAAGGAGGCTTATAGCACCCTCAGTTTCAGTTTCATGTCCCTATATAAAAATAGCAAAAACAGTTCAAAATGATTGGCTGACAGTTTGGCACAGAATCTGCATCGCTGCAGCACTGTGTGAGCACAGTGGACAGAGTTCGCCGTGGTATGTGTACGGGATCTATGGAAAGGGGCGGTATAAGGTATGCCTCCTTTTGGGTTTCCATACTGTAAAAATCTGGGAAAACCGCTTCTCATCTGTGGTAAACTATGTACAGTGCCTTGCGAAAGTATTCGGCCCCCTTGAACTTTGCGACCTTTTGCCACATTTCAGGCTTCAAACATAAAGATGTAAAACTGTATTTTTTTGTGAAGAATCAACAACAAGTGGTGCACAATCATGAAGTGGAACGACATTTATTGGATATTTCAAACTTTTTTAACAAATCAAAAACTGAAAAATTGGGCGTGCAAAATTATTCAGCCCCTTTACTTTCAGTGCAGCAAACTCTCTCCAGAAGTTCAGTGAGGATCTCTGAATGATCCAATGTTGACCTAAATGACTAATGATGATAAATACAATCCACCTGTGTGTAATCAAGTCTCCGTATAAATGCACCTGCACTGTGATAGTCTCAGAGGTCCGTCAAACGCGCAGAGAGCATCATGAAGAACAAGGAACACACCAGGCAGGTCCGAGATACTGTTGTGAAGAAGTTTAAAGCCGGATTTGGATACAAAAAGATTTACCAAGCTTTAAACATCCCAAGGAGCACTTTGCAAGCGATAATATTGAAATGGAAGGAGTATCAGACCACTGCAAATCTACCAAGACCTGGCCGTCCCTCTAAACTTTCAGCTCATACAAGGAGAAGACTGATCAGAGATGCAGCCAAGAGGCCCATGATCACTCTGGATGAACTGCAGAGATCAACAGCTGAGGTGGGAGACTCTGTCCATGGGACAACAATCAGTCGTATATTGCACAAATCTGGCCTTTATGGAAGAGTGGCAAGAAGAAAGCCATTTCTTAAAGATATCCATAAAAAGTGTTGTTTAAAGTTTGCCACAAGCCACCTGGGAGACACACCAAACATGTGAAAGAATGTGCTCTGGTCAGATGAAACCAAAATTGAACTTTTTGGCAACAATGCAAAACGTTATGTTTGGCGTAAAAGCAACACAGCTGAACACACCATCCCCACTGTCAAACATGGTGGTGGCAGCATCATGGTTTGGGCCTGCTTTTCTTCAGCAGGGACAGGGAAGATGGTTAAAATTGATGGGAAGATGGATGGAGCCAAATACAGGACCTTTCTGGAAGAAAACCTGATGGAGTCTGCAAAAGACCTGAGACTGGGACGGAGATTTGTCTTCCAACAAGACAATGATCCAAAACATAAAGCAAAATCTACAATGGAATGGTTCAAAAATAAACATATCCAGGTGTTAGAATGGCCAAGTCAAAGTCCAGACCTGAATCCAATCGAGAATCTGTGGAAAGAACTGAAAACTGCTGTTCACAAATGCTCTCCATCCAACCTCACTGAGCTCGAGCTGTTTTGCAAGGAGGAATGGGAAAAAATTTCAGTCTCTTGATGTGCAAAACTGATAGAGACATACCCCAAGCGACTTACAACTGTCATGTATTGTCATATTATGTCTTGTTCCTGTTCTTTCTCTTCACTCCGTCTCCCTCTGCTGGTCGTATTAGGTTACCTTCTCTTCCTCTCCTTCCCCCAGCTGCTCCTCATCTTCTCTAACTACCTCGTTCACCCTTTTCCCACCTGTTCCCTTTTTTAGGTCTCTATTTCTCTCTCTGTTCCTGCTTCTGTCTTTGTCAGATTCTCGTTTGAGTTTCTCATGCCTGAACCAAACTATCGTCTCGTTTGCTTCAACCTTGTCCTGTCCTGTCGGAATCTGCCTGTTCATCTGAGGCTACGTGTGATCAGGTACCTCTGTCCTCTACAACCCAGCTATTCTCCTCTGCTGCTAGAAGGGGACTCTAACCCAGCTATTCTCCTCTGCTGCTAGAAGGGGAACTCTTCTGTGATATTCAGAAGGACTTTATGTTTCATTTGTCGCCCTCTCTGCGGGTTGTTTATTTTGCCATCATATACATTTGAAGAGGATCTATGTCTTACCTGTGTTTTGACATTAAAGGACTCTGTTTTTGTTAAACCGCTTTTGGGTCCTCACTCACGTGCATAACAGAAGAATCTGACCAAGAATGGACCCAGCGACTTCGGATCCTCTCCACTCAGCCGTCGAGATCCAGGGAGCGATGCTAGGCAGACACGAGCAGGAATTGTCTGCTGCTCGACATGCCGTTGAGACCCTGGCCGCCCAAGTCTCCAACCTCACAGAACAGATTCACCATCTCCGCCTCGATCCACCGGCCACTTCCAGGGCTTTCTAATCTCCGGAGCCCAGAATCAATAACCCGCCGTGTTACTCTGGGGAGCCCACTGAATGCCGCTCGTTCCTCATCCAGTGTGATATTGTGTTTTCTCTCCAGCCCAACACTTACTCCAGGAGCACAGCTCGTATCGCCTACGTCATATCTCTCCTTACTGGACGGGCTCGTGAGTGGGGCACGGCAATCTGGGAGGCGAGGGCTGAGTGTACTAACCAGTATCAGGACTTTAAGGAGGAGATGATACGGGTTTTTGATCGTTCTGTTTTTGGGGAGGAAGCTTCCAGGGTCCTGTCTTCCCTATGTCAAGGTAATCGATCCATAACAGATTACTCTATTGAGTTTCGCACTCTTGCTGCCTCCAGTGACTGGAACGAGCCGGCTTTGCTCGCTCGTTTTCTGGAGGGTCTCCGCGCGGAGGTAAAGGATGAGATTCTCTCCCGGGAGGTTCCTTCCAGCGTGGATTCCTTGATTGAACTCGCTATTCGCATAGAGCGACGGGTTGATCTTCGTCACCGAGCTCGTGGAAAGGAGCTCGCGTTCTCCGTTGCCCCCTTCTCCGCATCACTACCATCTTCCTCCGCCGGCTCGGGTGCTGAGCCTATGCAGCTGGGGGGTATCCGCATCTCGACTAAGGAGAGGGAACGGAGAATCACCAACCGCCTCTGTCTCTATTGCGGTTCCGCTGGTCATTTTGTCACTTCATGTCCAGTAAAAGCCAGAGCTCATCAGTAAGAGGAGGGCTACTGGTGAGCGCTACTACTCTGGTCTCTCCTTCAAGATCCTGCACTACCTTGTCGGTCCATCTACGCTGGACCGGTTCGTCAGCTTCCTGCAGTGCCTTGATAGACTCTGGGGCGGAGGGCTGTTTTATGGACGAGACCTGGGCTCGGGAACATGACATTCCTCTCAGACAGTTAAGGGAGCCCACGGCCTTGTTCGCTTTGGATGGTAGTCCTCTCCCCAGGATTCAGCGTGAGACGCTACCTTTAACCCTCACTGTCTCTGGTAATCATAGCGAAACCCTTTCTTTTAAAATTTTTCGTTCACCTTTTACACCTGTTGTTTTGGGTCATCCCTGGCTAGTTCGTCATAATCCTTCATTGGTCTAGTAATTCTATCCTCTCCTGGAACGTCTCTTGTCATGTGAAATGTTTAATGTCTGCTATCCCTCCTGTTTCCTCTGTCTCTTCTTCACAGGAGGAGCCTGGTGATTTGACAGGGGTGCCGGAGGAATATCACGATCTGCGCACGGTGTTCAGTCGGTCCAGGGCCACCTCTCTTCCTCCACACCGGTCGTATGATTGTAGTATTGTAGTAGTATTTCGGCCTCGCTAACGCTCCAGCTGTCTTTCAGGCATTAGTCAATGACGTCCTGAGAGACATGCTGAACATCTTTGTTTTCGTTTACCTTGACGATATCCTGATTTTTTCACCGTCACTCCAGATTCATGTTCAGCACGTTCTACGTGTCCTCCAGCGCCTTTTAGAGAATTGTCTTTTTGTGAAGGCTGAGAAGTGCACTTTTCATGCCTCCTCCGTTACATTTCTCGGTTCTGTTATTTCCGCTGAAGGCATTAAGATGGATCCCGCTAAGGTCCAAGCTGTCATTGATTGGCCCGTCCCTAAGTCACGCGTCGAGCTGCAGCGCTTTCTCGGCTTCGCAAATTTCTATCGTCGTTTCATCCGTAATTTCGGTCAGGTGGCAGCTCCTCTCACAGCCCTTACTTCTGTCAAGACGTGCTTTAAGTGGTCCGTTTCCGCCCAGGGAGCTTTTGATCTCCTCAAGAATCGTTTTACATCCACACCTATCCTTGTTACACCTGACGTCTCTAGACAGTTCGTTGTCGAGGTTGACGCGTCAGAGGTGGGCGTGGGAGCCATTCTTTCTCAGCGCTCCCTCTCTGACGACAAGGTCCACCCTTGCGCGTATTTTTCTCATCGCCTGTCGCCGTCGGAACGTAACTATGATGTGGGAAACATGCGAACTGCTCGCCATCCGCTTAGCCCTAGGCGAATGGCGACAGTGGTTGGAGGGGGCGACCGTTCCTTTTGTCGTTTGGACTGACCATAGGAACCTTGAGTACATCCGTTCTGCCAAACGACTTAATGCGCGTCAGGCTCGTTGGGCGCTGTTTTTCGCTCGTTTCGAGTTCGTGATTTCTTATCGTCCGGGCTCTAAGAACACCAAGCCTGATGCTTTATCTCGTCTCTTCAGTTCTTCAGTAGCCTCCACTGACCCCGAGGGGATTCTCCCTGAGGGGCGTGTTGTCGGGTTGACTGTCTGGGGAATTGAGAGGCAGGTAAAGCAAGCACTCACTCACACTCCGTCGCCGCGCGCTTGTTCTAGGAACCTTCTTTTCGTTCCCGTTCATACTCGTCTGGCCGTTCTTCAGTGGGCTCACTCTGCCAAGTTAGCCGGCCACCCCGGGGTTCGGGGTACGCTTGCTTCCATTCGCCAGCGTTTTTGGTGGCCCACCCGGGAGCATGACACGCGTCGTTTCATGGCTGCTTGTTCGGTCTGCGCGCAGACTAAGTCCGGTAACTCCCCTCCTGCCGGCCGTCTCAGACCGCTTCCCATTCCCTCTCGACCGTGGTCTCACATCGCCTTAGATTTTATCACCGGACTGCCTTCGTCAGCGGGGAAGACTGTTATTCTTACGGTTGTCGATAGGTTCTCTAAGGCGGCTCATTTTATTCCCCTCGCTAAGCTCCCTTCTGCTAAAGAAACGGCACAAATCATCATCGAGAATGTTTTCAGAATTCATGGCCTTCCGTCAGACGTCGTTTCGGACAGGGGTCCGCAATTCACGTCTCAATTTTGGAGGGAGTTTTGCCGTTTGATTGGGGCTTCCGTCAGTCTCTCTTCCGGCTTTCACCCCCAGTCTAACGGTCAAGCAGAACGGGCCAATCAGACTATTGGTCGCATCTTACGCAGTCTTTCTTTTCGTAACCCTGCGTCTTGGTCAGAACAGCTCCCCTGGGCAGAATACGCCCACAACTCGCTTCCTTCGTCTGCGACCGGGCTATCTCCTTTTCAGAGTAGCCTCGGGTACCAGCCTCCGCTGTTCTCGTCTCAGTTCGCCGAGTCCAGCGTCCCCTCCGCTCAGGCTTTTGTCCAACGTTGCGAGCGCACCTGGAAGAGGGTCAGGTCTGCACTTTGCCGTTATAGGGCGCAGACTGTGAGAGCCGCTAATAAGCGTAGAACTAAGAGTCCTAGATATTGTCGCGGTCAGAGAGTTTGGCTCTCCACTCAGAACCTTCCCCTTAAGACAGCTTCTCGCAAGTTGACCCCGCGGTTCATTGGTCCGTTCCGTATTTCTCAGATCAATAATCTTGTCGCAGTGCGACTTCTTCCGCGATATCTTCGTCGCGTCCACCCGGTCTTCCATGTCTCCTGTGTTAAGCCCCTTCTTCGCGCCCCCGCTCGTCTTCCCCCCCCCCATCCTTGTCGAGGGCGCACCTATCTACAGGGTCCGTAAGATTTTGGACATGCGTCCTCGGGGCCGTGGTCATCAGTACCTAGTGGATTGGGAGGGGTACGGTCCTGAGGAAAGGAGTTGGGTTCCCTCTCGGGACGTGCTGGACCGTTCGCTGATCGATGATTTCCTCCGTTGCCACCAGGTTTCCTCCTCGAGTGCGCCAGGAGGCGCTCGGTGAGTGGGGGGGTACTGTCATGTATTGTCATATTATGTCTTGTTCCTGTTCTTTCTCTTCACTCCGTCTCCCTCTGCTGGTCGTATTAGGTTACCTTCTCTTCCTCTCCTTCCCCCAGCTGCTCCTCATCTTCTCTAACTACCTCGTTCACCCTTTTCCCACCTGTTCCCTTTTTTCCCTCTGATTAGGTCTCTATTTCTCTCTCTGTTCCTGCTTCTGTCTTTGTCAGATTCTCGTTTGAGTTTCTCATGCCTGAACCAAACTATCGTCTCGTTTGCTTCAACCTTGTCCTGTCCTGTCGGAATCTGCCTGTTCATCTGAGGCTGCGTGTGATCAGGTACCTCTGTCCTCTACAACCCAGCTATTCTCCTCTGCTGCTAGAAGGGGACTCTAACCCAGCTATTCTCCTCTGCTGCTAGAAGGGGAACTCTTCTGTGATATTCAGAAGGACTTTATGTTTCATTTGTCGCCCTCTCTGCGGGTTGTTTATTTTGCCATCATATATATTTGAAGAGGATCTATGTCTTACCTGTGTTTTGACATTAAAGGACTCTCTTTGTTAAACCGCTTTTGGGTCCTCACTCACGTGCATAACAACAGCTGTAATCGCAGCAAAAGGTGACGCTACAAAGTATTAACTTAAGGGGGCTGAATCATTTTGCACGCCCAATTTTTCAGTTTTTGATTTGTTAAAAAAGTTTGAAATATCCAATAAATGTCGTTCCACTTCATGATTGTGTCCCACTTGTTGTTGATTCTTCACAAAAAAATACAGTTTTATATCTTTATGTTTGAAGCCTGAAATGCGTCAAAAGGTCGCAAAGTTCAAGGGGGCCGAATACTTTCGCACCTGAATATGTTTATTTTTGAACCATTCCATTGTAGATTTTGCTTTATGTTTTGGATCATTGTCTTGTTGGAAGACAAATCTCCGTCCCAGTCTCAGGTCTTCTGCAGACTCCATCAGGTTTTCTTCCAGAATGGTCCTGTATTTGGCTCCATCCATCTTCCCATCAATTTTAACCATCTTCCCTGTCCCTGCTGAAGAAAAGCAGGCCCAAACCATGATGCTGCCATCACCATGTTTGACAATGGGGATGGTGTGTTCAGGGTGATGAGCTGTGTTGCTTTTACGCCAAACATAACGTTTTGCATTGTTGCCAAAAAGTTCAATTTTGGTTTCATCTGAACAGAGCACCTTCTTCCACATGTTTGGTGTGTCTCCCAGGTGGCTTGTGGCAAACTTTAAACAACACTTTTTATGGATATCTTTATGAAATGGCTTTCTTCTTGCCACTCTTCCATAAATGCCAGATTTGTGCAATATACGACTGATTGTTATACGACTGAGAGTCTCCCACCTCAGCTGTAGATCTCTGCAGTTCATCCAGAGTGATCATGGGCCTCTTGGCTGCATCTCTGATCAGTCTTCTCCTTGTATGAGCTGAAAGTTTAGAGGGACGGCCAAGTCTTGATAGATTTGCAGTGGTCTGATACTCCTTCCATTTCAATATTATCGCTTGCACAGTGCTCCTTGAGATGTTTAAAGCTTGGGAAATCTTTTTGTATCCAAATCCGGCTTTAAACTTCTTCACAACAGTATCTCGGACCTGCCTGGTGTGTTCCTTGTTCTTCATGATGCTCTCTGCGCTTTTAACGGACCTCTGAGACTATCACAGTGCAGGTGCATTTATACGGAGACTTGATTACACACAGGTGGATTGTATTTATCATCATTAGTCATTTAGGTCAACATTGGATCATTCAGAGATCCTCACTGAACTTCTGGAGAGAGTTTGCTGCACAGAAAGTAAAGGGGCTGAATAATTTTGCACGCCCAATTTTGTTAAAAAAGTTTGAAATATCCAATAAATGTCGTTCCACTTCATGATTGTGTCCCACTTGTTGTTGATTCTTCACAAAAAAATACAGTTTTATATCTTTATGTTTGAAGCCTGAAATGTGGCAAAAGGTCGCAAAGTTCAAGGGGGCCGAATACTTTCGCAAGGCACTGTATGTTTTGTTTGATAATATGCATATTTACATCCACAAATCTCGGTTTACATTGGTGCCATGTTCAGAAATGCCTCCAAAATATCCGGAGTAATTACAGAGAGCTATGTCAGATAACAGAAATATTCAACATAAACTTTGACGAAAGATACATGTTTTACATATGATTAAAGATACACTGGTTCTTAATGCAACCGCTGTGTCAGATTTTTTTTTAAACGTTACAAAAAAAGCATACCATGCAATAATCTGAGACGGTGCTCAGACGTAAATATATTTCTCTGCCATGTTGGATTCAACAGAAATACAACATTTAATCAGAATGTATTGCAAGGAATCCTAGTTCCGCAATAAATCGTTGTTTTGTTCCATAATGTCCATTACTAGTGTCCAATTAGCTACTTTTGCTAGCACGTTTAGTTCACATGTCCAAAAGCTGGCGCTGGTCCAGGCGAACTCGGGCGAAAACTTCAAAAAGTTATATTCCAGGTCGAATAAACTGGTCAAACTAGGTAGAGAATCAATCTTCAGGATGTTACTATCATATATATCCAATAACGTTCCAACCGGAGCATTTGTTTTTGTCGACAGAGTAATGGAACCAAGGCGATATAATGACTACTGCGCGTAACCAGGAACTGGCATTCTGCCAGACCAGTGACTCAAATAGCTGCCATCCGGTCCCACATCACACTAGAGGCTTCATTCCACGTTCTACTGACTGTTGACATCTAGTGGAAGGCGTAGGAAGTGTGAACAGATCCATATCTTATTTGGATGTGAATAGGCGATGAGTTGAAAATCAACCAGCCCCAGAATTTCCACTTCCTGTTTGGAAGTGTGCCTGCCCTATGAGTTCTGTTATACACACAGACATAATTCAAACAGTTTTAGAAACGTCAGAGTGTTTTCTATCCAATAGTAATAATAATAAGCATATATTAGCATCTGGGACAGAGTAGGAGGCAGTTCACTATGGGCACGCAATTCATCCAAAGTGAAAATCCCCCTATCCCTAAAAGGATAAAGTGTTCGTGTTATTAGCCTCGGAAATTGGCTTCGCCAAAGTACCCAAACAAAGGAGAGCCAGAAGCAGCAGCATCAAACCACCAAGGCCTCTGCCAAGCCCAGCAGAGTCACATACACATATTTAGCAGATGTTATTGCAGGTGTAGCAAAATGCTTGTGTTCCTAGCTCCAACAGTGCAACAGTATCTAACAACTCACAATAATACACACATATCTACAAAAAATATAATATCAGGAAGAGGTATGTTGGAGTCCGGAGAATAATATATGTATAAACTGTATATGTGTATATATATATATATATACACATATACAGTTTATACGTATATATATATATATATATATATATATATATATATATATATATATATATATATATATATATATATATATATATATATATATACATAGAGTCGTATGAAAAAGTTTGGGCACCCCTCTGAGGCTGCATAATGATTTACTCTGTCGTCACAAAAAATGATCACTGTGGCATGCCATTCAATTTCTAATAAAAGCTGAGTACTGGGGTATTGTCCAGACAAAGATTTTTAGAGTAGCAATATTAAGTTGTATGAAATTAAATCAGATGTGAAAAATAGGCTATGCAAAAATGTGTGCACCCTTGTCATTCTGTTGATTTGAATACCTGTAACTACTTAGCACTGATTAATTGGAACACACAATTGGTTTGGTGAGCTCATTAAGCCTTGAACTTCATAGACAAGTGCATCCAATCATGAGAAAAGGTATTTAAGGTGGCCAATTGCAAGTTGTTGTTCTCTTTGACTCTCCTCTGAAGAGTGGCAACATGGGGGCCTCAAAACAACTCTCAAATGACCCGAAAACAAAGATTGTTCAACATTATGGTTTAGAGGAAGGCTACAAAAAGCTATCGCAGAGATTTAAGCTGTCAGTGTCCACTGTGAGGAACATAGTGAGGAAATGGAAGACCACAGGCACAGTTCTTGTTAACGCCAGAGGTGGCTGGTCAAGAGGCAAAGGACAAAGGATGGTGAGAACAGTCAAAAACAGCCCACAGACCACCGCCAAAGACCTACAACATCATCTTGCTGCAGATGGTGTCACTGTGCATCGTTCAACAATTCAGCGCACTTTGCACAAGGAGAAGCTGTATGGGATGTGGAAGAAGCCTTTTCTGCACACACGCCACAAACAGAGTCGCTTGAGGTAATCAAACGCACAGTTGGACAAGCCAGCTTCATTTTGGAATAAGGTGCTGTGGACTGATGAAACAAAGATTGAGTTATTTTTTGGTCATAACACGGAACGTCCTTTCTAGGGAGTTTTTCCTAGCCACCGTGCTTCTACACCTGCATTGCTTTGAGATATCAGCTGATGTACGAAGGGCTATATAAATACATTTGATTTGATTTGATTTGAAAGTTATGCATGGCGGCAAAAGAACACAGCGTTCCAAGAAAAACACTTGCTTCCAACAGTAGAATTTGGTGGGGATTCCATCATGCTGTGGGGCTGTGTGGCCAGTGCCGGTACTGGGAATCTTGTTAAAGTTGAGGGTCGCATGGATTCCACTCAATATCAGCAGATTCTTGGGAATAATGTTGAAGAATCAGTCACAAATTTCGCAAGAACGACAGATTTGTACCTTGTCAGCTCGGGGGTTAGAATTTGCAACCTTCCGGTTAATAGTCCAACGCTCTAACCACTAGGCTACCCTTCTGCCCCAAATAAATATACAGTTGAAATTGGAAGTTAACATAGACTTAGTTTGGAGTCATTAAAACTTGTTTTTCAACCACCGCAAGTCGGTTAGGACATCTACTTGGTTCATGACACTAGAAACTTTTCCAACAATTGTTTACAGACAGATTATTTCACTTATAATTCACTGTATCACAATTCCAGTGGGTCAGAAGTTTACATACACTAAGTTGACTGTGCTTTTAAACAGCTTGAACATTTCCAGAAAATGACGTCATGGCTTTAGAAGCTTCTGATAGGTTAATTGACATCATTTGAGTCAATTGGAGGTGTACCTGTGGATGTTTTTCAAGGCCTACCTTCAAACTCAGTGCCTATTCGCTTGACATCATGGGAACATTTTGTTTACTAGGCCTACTACTTGGTACCTCCGTTTTGTTCTGTTAGCATTCATTCCCAGTTGTGTTGGTACTCTAAGCCAAACTGCTATTCAGTATTTTTGTTTGCATGCATGAATAACTAAGCTACTACTTTCAACATTTAGTTTGCATTATTTTAGGGGGTTTAGCTGTGTTTTTGGTTGCATTCACACATTCAACTGTTACAATCAGCTTATCTACAGTCTCTTGTAGCCTATATTCATTACCAAAAGGGACTTGCTTAAGTTTGTAGGGCACTGTCCATTGTGCTGATACAGAGCAGCAGAGGTAGACTACAGATTGTGCACCAATCTGACTGTTCAAAAGCACCCAATGATCTCGGAGTCTTGGCATTTTATCTTTTTTGTTTATTGTGGTATAGCGTGACGTAAGCAGAATTTCAATTTCGCCCTTAGTCCCTTTTTCTTGGTGCCGGGTATGTAATGCTCAGATATTTATACATTCATATTTATTGCAAAAAATTCCCTTTGTTAAGATAAAAAAGGAAAATACTTTTGATAAATATTTTATAAGCACAAGTGGTCATTTTTTACTGTGGAATTGAATAATATAGGTCATGCTAATCGTGACTGAAATATTGACGTAGCAGAGCATGTAAATGTTAAATATATTCTGGCCTAGTGTTACGTACTTGCTTTAGGACATGTTGTATCACACAATAATCTTGCCTCTCATTTCAAGTCTAGTTTGTCTGTGACAATATGTGACCCGATTCAGGAAACTAGGCGTATGTCGCAAGTCACATGAGAGCTGTTTGAACGAAAACATTTTTTTATCAGAATGTGTGGGTTTTTTGGTGCAGAAATGCCTTCTCGAAAAGGTGAACTTTCATGTGCCTTAATAACAAACTTGTATGTCATCTGTAAATACAAATAAAATTGTTAAATTACGAGCCTAGTTGGTGAAGCCACAGTGAAAGCTAGCTAGCTAGCTAACATTGAATCTATTGGTTAACTTCAGCTATGACAATCGGTTTGTATTGCTAGTTAAACCTTGCTGTTAGCTAGCCAGCTGACGTTAGATGGCTGGCTAGCAACAGTAGCTAACATTACCTGTATGAACTCTGTAGTGATATCTCAGAATGCCATTTCACATCTGTTGTATAATAATGCAAAAAATATTTGTGTCTGGAATTTGTCTGTCAGCATCAATCAGTAGAACACGCCTGACTCTAATGCACCATAGTCATCAAAAAGAGAGCAAGCAAAGGCTGCAGCTCAGTAATCAACTACATGCACCATTTCTTCACCAACTACAGAGTTGGGAAAACACGTGTGGACCTGAAATGTGAAAACTGCAGTGGCCAAAATAAGAACAAGTCTGTGCTCTGGTATTGTGCCTGGTGGACCATCCACAAGCTCCATCACAATCTGGACCTTCACTTCCTGATCACAGGCCATACCAAGTTTGCCGCTGACTGGTGCCCTCGGCCTCATCAAGCAGTGCTTCAGAAAGACCAGAGAACACTTTGTCTGAGATTGCTGGTGTTGTGAAGGATATCACTGTGACAGGGGTCAACATCCCAACGCTGGTTGAACTGGAGGATGGTACGGTGCTGGTCGGAAGTTAAGGCTGGTAACAACATCTGACTTGTATGAGGTTATTTTTATCTTAACTTGGGAGGTGAATTGATGTTGTGCAGGGTTGTAATGTCTTCAGATGTTTTGTTATTCCCTGTTTTCCAGCTTTGATGCTCTGGAGCTTGGTGTTGTCGCCAATGGGCTTTCGGACTGTCGGGACCAGGTTTCAGTTGCTGCGCATCCTTCCTCCCATAGATGGTCTGCCTGTAAAAGCACCATCTGGACTGGACACAGCTAGACAAACTATTTTTTTTGAGAAGATCATGGAGTTTTGCGACAAAGAGGCTATGGACATCACATGCCCTGCGCCAAAGTCAAGGGCAGGACAGAAATATAGATCCCCTTGTTCATGCGTGGTTTGTAAGGACCAGTCATCAGCACTATCTGCAGTGTCTCTATTCACATGTCTCTCCTAACACACACGCCATATGTTGCTGCAACTCATGTTTTATCCTGCTGCTCAGCCACTTTACCCCTGATTGTGTGCATATAACTATCTTGTCTGATATATATAACTGATATTGTTATTTACATTGACACTATATGTTTCTGATATTGCTACTATGCAAGTAACCATTTGGCTGTACGGTTTACACCTTCTGTAGAGACCATCCACTTATCAAAATATTGCTACATAATGAATATTGGTATGTGTGGTCGTGACATGATTTTGTGACATACCACGACAATATCATGTGACCTTATCAAGTGTGCACCACTTAAATATATGGCGCATGCATCTGTTAATGTACTGTACATGTGCACCACACTTGAGGTTTCAATTCAGGTTGCATGGCCTTAACTTATGTATGGAATACTTTGTGATAAAAAGGTGTGTAACAGTATATAAAGTATGCTAATGTACTGGTGTGAAGGCATCTGGGCGGTGGTGTAAAGTACCTAAGTAAAAATACTTGAAAGTACTACTTAAGTACTACTTCTGTGGTATCTGTACATTACTTTACTATTTTAGATTTTTGGCTACTTTTACTTCACTACATTCATAAATAAAATGTACTTTTTACTTAATACATTTTCCTTGACACCCAAAAGTACTTGTTACATTATGACAGGAAAATTGTTCAAGCCACACACCTATCAAGAGAGCATCCCTGGTCATCCCTACTGCCTCTGATATGGCCGACTCACTAAACACAAATGCTTCGTTTGTGAATTATATCTGAGTGTTGGAGCCCCCTGGCTATCGTCAATAAAACAGAGGAAAAAAGAATGGTGCCGTTTGGTTTAAACTTTTGAAATAATTTATACTTTTTCTCTGACAATTTAGTACTTTTTCCACTACTGGATGTGGCTGGGGTTTATAGCATGTATTTCACATGACCCATCAATTTAGACAAGTGTGTCTGAGTAAGTGTCTGATATTTATTTTAAAAAATTATCTGGGCACTACGATCAATGATCGGCTATGAAAAGCCAACTGACATTTACTCCTGAGGTGCTGACTTGTTGCACCTTCAACAACTACTGTGATTATTATTATTTGACCATGCTGGTCATCTATGAACATTTGAACATCTTGGCAATGTTCTGTTATATTCTCCACCCGGCACAGCCAGAAGAGGACTGGCCACCCCACATAGCCTGGTTCCTCTCTAGGTTTCTTCCTAGGTTCTGGCCTTTCTAGGGAGTTTTTCCTAGCCACCGTGTTTCTACACCTGCATTGCTTGCTGTTTGGGGTTTTAGGCTGGGTTTCTGTACAGCACTTTGATATATCAGCTGATGTAAGAAGGGCTACATGAATACATTTGATTTGATTTACCTGGAATTTTTCCTTATTGTAAGCTACTACATTCACCACTTTTAGTCTTGATCTTTACTTCACTACTCACTGTTTAGCACATGACCTCACATGTGAATCCTTAAAGATATGAGTGTGGTTAAAGCTTAAGAGGGTGTGAAAAATGCTGAATGGGTGTAGACAAAGGAGGGCTCTCCAGTAGGTACCAAAACATTCAAAGGCCCTTTTCTCAAAAGTGAGTTTACAAGTTAATCCACTTTCAAAGCAGAATTACTTTCCCATTGTTCCTCAAATGCAGTGGATGATACACCATTTTGTAGCTCGGAGTCTCTACTTTTATCCAATGTATAAAAAACGATTTAAAATGTTTCTACATAAGACTGATTTGAGCTGGTCAGTCACATATAATATGATGCAATCACCCATTTTAACACAAGGAGACCATATAGGAGTGATGATTTAATTTATATTCTTCACTGATTACACTTGAAAGCATTGATCCCCCCCCCCCAAAAAAAAAAATAATTTAAATGTTGCAATTGAATATTCATTCAATCCAATTAATGTAAAACACAATTGGTATTTAAAGCACAATGGTCATAGCAAATTACTTTTAGATTGAACAAGGGCAAGGAATTAACATTTTAGAATAACTAAGGGTAATAATGAATATAAATTACATAAAAAGTTAATGGCTCATCCATTTTATATCAAAACATGATGAATGACCTATACAGATTACGGTTGTTTTATGATCATGATGAATGACCTATACAGATTACGGTTGTTTTATGATAATGATGAATTACCTATACAGATTACGGTTGTTTTATGATCATGATGAATGACCTATACAGATTACAGTTATTTTATGATAATGATGAATTACCTATACAGATTATAGTTATTTTATGATAACGATGAATTACCTATACAGATTACTGTAATTTTATGATAATGATGAATTACCTATACACATTGCAGTTATTTTATGATAGTGATGAATGACCTAAACATATTAACGTTATTTCATGATCATGATGAATGGCCTATGGAGCAGATTAATTCACTACAAAGCAGTTTATAGCTAGATATCTGATGAGGAATTGATACAGTTATTTCCAGACATTCCTCTCTGATGGGGAGTTGATCCAGTTATTACCAGACATTCCTCTCTGATGGGGAGTTGATCCAGGTATTACCAGACATTCCTCTCTGACGGGGAGTTGATACAGTTATTACCAGACATTCCTCTCTGATGGGGAGTTGATCCAGTTATTACCAGACATTCCTCTCTGACGGGGAGTTGATCCAGTTATTTCCTGGCATTCCTCTCTGATGGGGAGTTGATACAGTTATTACCAGACATTCCTCTCTGACGGGGAGTTGATCCAGTTATTACCAGACATTCCTCTCTGATGGGGAGTTGATCCAGTTATTACCAGACATTCCTCTCTGATGGGGAGTAGATCCAGTTATTACCAGACATTCCTCTCTGATGGGGAGTTGATCCAGTTATTACCAGACATTCCTCTCTGACGGGGAGTTGATCCAGTTATTACCAGACATTCCTCTCTGACGGGGAGTTGATCCAGTATATTACCAGACATTCCTCTCTGACGTGGAGTAGATCCAGTTATTTCCAGACATTCTTCTTCATCTCTTCTCTCAATTTCCTACCAAATGGCAAGGCTTATGAATATTATATAGTCCCTGTTAAGATGGAATGAAAGATCAGTGTTTTAATGGATAGGCCTATTTTAATCTCCCACATTAATACTTTAGTATCCAGGAAATTATTGTTCTATACCAATGACTATGATTACTTCTGTTTAATAATCTCTGTCAATCCTGAAAATGCTCACTTGCTGAGAAGGTTCATTAGTTACACATCTTTGTTATCTTGGTTGGGTAAAAAAGGGATATATTTTTTTTTTTTAATGAAATAAAGTAAGGTTAACTAAAGTACCATGTTTTATGTGAGGGGGAATAGCGAGTAGATTTAAATGACCAGTTATGTTACCACGGAATCTAGTGTCTGTATAGTTCGGCAAACATATTCTAAGGCATATATTTTCTCCATACTTAGGACTTGTAAGGCTTTTCATAAAGGGATCAACCAGTTGTGGCCACAGGGGAAGACAATCAGTTCGACCCTGTATGTTACTGTACCACTAATAGTGGCACTGGTCAACATAAGGTTAAAACCTAACATAACCACAACCAACACTGGGCAACATAAGGTCAAAACCTAACATAATCACAACCAACACTGGGCAACATAAGGTCAAAACCTAACATTGGTAAAGTAGACATTCCTCTCTGAGGAGCATATCCAGCTATTACCAGATATTCCGTGTTATTACCAGCGGGTTGAGAGTTTCAAGTTCCTTGGTGTCCACATCACCAACAAACTATCTTTGTCCAAACACACCAAGACAGTCGTGAAGAGGGGACGACAACGCCTTTTCCCTCTCAGGAGACTGAAAAGATTTGGCATGGGTCCCCAAATCCTCAAAAAGTTATACAGCTGCACCATCGAGAGCACCCTGTCCGGTTGCATCGCCGCCTGGTATGGCAACTGCTCGGCATCCGACCATAAGACGCTACAGAGGGTGGCGCGTACATCTCAGTACATCACTGGGGTCAAGCTTCCTTGGAAATCAGGCGAAGGCTTCTAAGCAATGGGACCACAGGTTAAATAATATCATATGGTAAATCATGTGATCATTTCAAACCCGTCCGACTGACTATTAACCATAAATCCGTTGTCACAAACAATTTAGATAAACACCTGCTCACGAGCATCACTAACTGTTTTCCCTTCAATGGCCAAGTCAAAATGGCAGCTAGTGCCCCGACTTCACATTCTTCTAGCAAAGAACCTTTAAATGCTAATATTATAAGCTCACAAGCATAATATGATAAAGCTGACAAGCTTATTATAAACTGTGAAGTTTTAAGAGTTCTCCTATTAGTTATCAGCGGAGGCATTAAATTGCATCCCTGTGCGAGTAGAAGGTTTCTGAGTTAAATTCTGTAGGAAAAAAGAGATTATTTTGGCTGCATTTGACAGTATTATATACAGTGCTGTAGTGATGGTTTTGTCAGTGAGGGAAAGGAAAGTGAAGCACAGGTGGGTTTGTGGAGAGTGTTATCTGTTGTAGCTGGAATACATGGTGTATAGGGATGATGAAGGCATCCTGTCCTACAGAAACTAACCACACCACTGCTGTGTACTTAATCATCCTGTCATCCGTTTTGTAGTGATCGGACAGACATCGCCTGACAGAAATCTCCATAGACTCTCAAACTCACACTACAATTAGACACTTGGATCAAAAGAGAAGCTAGCAAGCACTTAGTTGGTATATTAACAATTTGATATAAACCCCTTAAGGTCAATGTCTGCCCCCCCCCCCACACACAAAAATCTAATTAGCATCATTAAGGTAAAGATATCTGTTTTTCTGCATTGTGTGCATCTCAATCCACCTCATCCCCCTATGTCGCACTTCCGCATATGTAAAGAAAGGTGACAGAGCTAGAGCGGTATTTGTCAGACCATGAACATTCCCGAAAATCGGTCTTCTCACAAAATCTTTGGTAGCGTGGTGAACGGTTTGGACTAGAAACTACTATGACCTCAATTGAAAGACGAGACTCTCAAGGAACACTATGGTGTTCTCCGTTTTGCTCTACAACCCTCACAACCGTCTTGATTACTCGTCTGAGTCGATACAGACGATCTACCAGCTTCTGTCTGTAGCGTTTGAATAGTTTGGGCAAAACACTATTATGACCCCTCTGTGGAAAGCTGAGACTCTCACGAACACGTGCTTGTCGGTTTTGCTCTAGGATGACCACGGGCCTTAAAGGGTCTGAATACTTGAAATTACATTTTTTATGTTTTTTTAATATGTAAAAGTACTGTTTATGCTTTGCCATTATGGGGTATTGTGTGTAGATTGATGAGGGTGGAAATTATTTAATCCATTTTAGAATAAGGCTGTAAAGTAATAAAATGTGGAAAAAGCCAAAGGGGTATATATGAAGATTAAGTTTAGTTCAGTTCCAAAAACAAGTGGTTAAATGCATGTAAAATATGTACAATATATATATATATATATATATTTCCTGATCTTTCTTTTATCTCTCAGATATAGGACAAACACTTCAGAACAAACTTACTTCAGATTTTTTGGGGGGGGACGATCTGTTGTTCCATGGAGTGAATCTGTTAGTCAATGCAGTTGTATGGGCTAATAGCAGTAACGCCCAAAATAACTTTTCATTTACATTTTTGTATTTTTGTTGATACTTCAAGGGGTCTTAAAATGCTAAATCAAATAGCAAAATGATCCTCGGTATGACCTTCTTAAACAGGGCTTAGACTGGGCTCAGACTCTTATGATATATTGACCTCACGTTGATATATCAACACCTTGATATATTAACAAAATGATATATTAAAACCTTAGAGGTGTTAACACCTTGAATTATTAACATCTTGATATATTAACACCTTGATATAATAACACCTTGATATATTAACACCTTGAATTATTAACATCTTGATATATTAACACCTTGATATATTAACACCTTGATATATTAACACCTTGAATTATTAACACCTTGATATAATAACACCTTGATATAATAACACCTTGATAAATTAACACCTTGATATATTAACACCTTGATATATTAACACCTTCATATATTAACACCTTGAATTATTAACACCTTGATATAATAACACCTTGATATATTAACACCTTGATATATTAACACCTTGATATATTAACACCTAGAATTATTATCACCTTGATATAATAACACCTTGATATATTAACAAAATTATATATTAACACCTTGATATATTAACACCTTGAATTATTAACACCTTGATATAATAACACCTTGATATATTAACACCTTGATATATTAACACCTTGATATATTAACACCTTGAATTATTAACACCTTGATATAATAACACCTTAATATATTAAAAAAATTACATATTAACACATTGATATATTAACATCTTGATATATTAACACCTTGAATTATTAACACCTTGATATATTAACACCTTGATATATTAACACCTTGATATATTAACACCTTGAATTATTAACACCTTGATATAATAACACCTTGATATATTAACACCTTGATATATTAACACACTGAATTATTAACTCCTTGATATAATAACACCTTGATATATTAACACCTTGATATATTAACACATTGAATAATTAACTCCTTGATATATTAACAAAAGTATATATTAAAACCTTAGAGGTGTTAACACCTTGATATATTAACACCTTGATATATTAACACCTTGAATTATTAACACCTTGATATATTAACACCTTGAATTATTAACACCTTGATATAATAACACCTTGATATATTAACACCTTGATATGTTAACACCTTGCCATGTTATCATAGCGCTCTGGTCAAAAATATTACACTATATAGGGAATAGAGTGCAATTTGGGATGCAGACAATGTTATGTTAGGCCCTGCATCAAATCTAGTCCATCAGATCTTCACTCTCCTAATGTTGTTATAGTAGATATACCTACTGTATAACATCAGACCCAGCACAGCCAGCCAATCCATTAGCAATCACTTGTCAGTCAACATGGTGGTTGTGACGTAAGGCAGACATAAAGCCATAAACACTGATCGTCATACTGCACAAGACCGCCACTCTCTCGGGATATCAGAATTTATATCAGAATTTCAGTACTTTAAATTTGGTCAATAGATGATTGCATTTGAAACATGTTCTCATGTGTCACTCGTGCTGCATTGGTTCCCCTTGATTAACCTTATTCTCTGGACCATATATTTTGGCCACATTAAGCAGAACATAGTTAGTGAGGCTTTGCTCTGTGAATTTTATGCTGGTCTCAATTATTCACTGATGGTGCAGCTGGCTAACAGCTGGCAGCCTCTGTCTGTATAATCTCTAAATGCAGCTGTGCAGGAACAGGCAACATGCTAACCTAATTAGCCATGTTGTCTCTGTGGAGAAATTGGAAGCCTAAGGGTTTCCTGGATCAATGTTGCACTGCCTTGTTCATTCATTCCCTCCGTCCCTCTCCCATCATAGGAATCAAAGATACAACGAGACGCTGAACCAAAAAAAAAAAATAGAAACGCAACATGCAAAGTGTTGTAACGTAACAAAATGTGGGAGAAAAAAAATCTATGGGTCCAAACACTTCCCGAATGTACCGTATTGTACAACAGCTGATTGAAACTAACATTGTGTGTTAGAAATTTGATCAGTGTTATTTCTTGATAGTTGCCGGTTTAAAATACAATCTACACAGGATCTTCTAATCAGCAGGTTTGTATGGGCGGGAGTTTCGGCTTGCCTGGTGACATCACCAGGCAGTAGATTGGTTGATAGAACAATAACAAAGAGAATTCCAAACCTCTCCGCCAATAGCAGCTATACTGAACAAAATATAAATGCAACATGTAATGTGTTGGTCCCACGTTTCATGAGCAGATTTAAAAGATCCCAGAAATGCTCCATACTCACAAAAAGCTTATTTCTCTCACATTTTGTGCACCCACGTGTTTACATCCCTGTTAGTGAGTATTTCTCCTTTACCAAGATACTTTATCCACCTGACAGGTGTGGCATGTCATGTCAAGAAACTGATTAAACAGCATGATAATTACACAGGTGCACCTTGTGCTGGGGACAATAAAAGACCACACTGAAATGTGCAGTTTTGTCACACAACACGATGCCACAGATATCTCACGTTTTGAAGGAGTGGCATGCTGACTGCAGGAATGTCCTCCAGAGCTGTTGCCAGATAATGTAATGTCCATTATCTGATGTCAACATTGTGCCTCATGGTGGCGTTATGGCATAAGCTATGGACAATGAACACAATTGCAATTTAAATGCACAGAGATCCTGTGACCCACTGTCTTGCCATTCATCTGCTACATCACCTTATGTTTCAGCATTACATATATTTTTTATTTATTTAACCAGGCAAGTCAGTTAAGAACAAATTCTTATTTACAATGACGGCCTGCCCCAGCCAAACCAATTGTGCGCAGCCGTATGGTACTCCCAATCATGGCTGGATGTGACGCAACCTGGATTCAAACCAGGATTCGAATCAATGAGCCTCTTGCACTGAGATGCAATGTCTTAGACCACTGCGCCACTCGGGAGCCCGAGTGGGCCCATGTCGCAAGGATCTGTACACAATTCCTGGAAGCTGAAAATGTCCCAGTTCTTCCATGGCCTGCATACTCACCAGACATGTCATCCATTGAGCATGTTTGGGATGCTCTGGATCGACGTGTACGACAGAATGTTCCAGTTCCCGCCAATATCCAGCAACGTCGCACAGCCATTGAAGAGGAGTGGGACAACATTCCACAGGCCACAATCAACAGCCTGATCAACTCTATTCAAAGGAGACGTGTCGAGCTGCATTAGGCAAATGGTGGTCACACCAGGTACTGACCTGTTTTCTGATCCAAGCCGCTTTGAAGGTATCTGTGACCAACGGATGCATATCTGTATTCCCAGTCATGTGAAATCCATATATTAGGGCCTGATGAATTTATTTAAATTGACTGATTTCCTCATATGAACTGTAACTCAGTAAAACCTTTTAAAATTGTCGCAAGTTGTGTTTCTATTTTGGTTCAGTATAGAGACAACGGGGATCATTGTTACACTCTCAGAAATAAAGAACTTAAAAGTTTGTTTTTTAGCTGTTCCCGTAGTAGAACCCTTTTTGGTTCCTTTCCACAGAGGGTTCTACATGGAACCAAAAGGTTTTTATTTGGAATCAAAAAGGGTTCTACTTTGAACCAAAAATGATTTTCCTATGGGACAGCCAAAGAAACCTTTTGGAACCCAAACATGGTTTCATTACAATGGGGAGTAATTGTGATATCATTGATTTGTGTATGTAAGGGACTGTAAGAGATATTTTGTAGTAATGCATATGTGACCCATTTTTTTTTCGGGCAGAAATGCCTTCTGGAACATGTGAACTTTCATGTGCCCTAATAACAAACTTGTATGCCATCTTTAAATATATATATAAAAAAATGTTTTTAATTACGAGCCTAGTTGTTTTAGCCACAGAAAAAGACAGATACCTCGACTAAGATAACGGATGAGCTGGAAATGCCGAGAGATGAGATCAGATGGGTCTTCCATGTAGCACGCTTCTGCATATAACATGAGCTGCTCAGTATATGTAGGTAATCCTTTTTAACGTTGCTTTCATTTAAAATATATAACGTTAGTCATGGAGAATTGCAAAAGTGTTTCTATAGTGCCCATCAACATGGCTGCACCTGAATTTAGCACTATCGACAAAGATGACTGGGGAAAAATTGTGATTGGACTACTTTCTGTACACGGTCAGTGTGAACTGGATTGACTTGACACAGTGTGGTCCAAACCATCGGTCCAAACAAAACAGAATCTAATGGGTTCCAGTCTGCCGTGAAGCTTTCATCCATGTAAGAGTCTAACTATATTTTCAGACATTATACATCATTCTAATTGTGTGAGAGTCCTTTGCATTGCAAGTTAAAGCATACTGTTCACTGGTTAGCGAACATTAGCTTGCTGGCTCGTTATCTAATGTTACATGTATGATCTGTGTATTAATATTATTTGTATCTCAGAAAGCCATTTGCATTGCTAGTTACAGCCTAATGTTAGCTAGCTAGCTAACATTGAACCTAGTTGGTTCGATTTAGATACCTGCAGATTCGTACAACAGCATTTCATGCATGGTGGCTAGCTATGACAATCTATTTGTATTGCTAGTAGTTTGGGGTTGGGATTATGGTTCATTGTTTAGCTAGCAAGCTAGCTACATGTCTAAACAAAAGACTCCACTTTGCCAGATTATTACATAACCCATCAAGTTAGACGTGTGTCTGGTGGTGATTACGGCCATCTATTGTATTTCATGAACATGTCTAGACAATAGTGATCCATCCACTTAGCTAGATGTGTGTGGGGGGAGGGGGGGACAATTTCATTTTTGTTATTATGCAAATATGTAAGTCACCATTTCACTGTACCGTTTACACCTGCTGTATCCTTTGCATGTGACAAATCAACCTTTTATTTCATATAGTTACCAGAGACAGTAATGTGAAGAACAACATGACCTGCACCAAAATCCGATTAGGATGAAAGGCCAAAGACTAGTTTTTCCTTTATTGTAGGCTATTACTTTCACCACTTTAAGTCTTGAAATCTTTGGTTGTTTACTACAACACTCTGTTTAGCACATGGCCTCACATGTGAATCCTTAAAGAGATTGGTGGGGCTAAGGATTTAGAGGGTCTGAACAATGCTGATTGGATGTAGACAAGGAAGAGCTCTCCAGTACCAAAACATTAAAAGGGCCATTTTCCCAAGTGTGGGGTTACAAGTTTATCAACTTTCAAAGCACAATTACTTTCCCGATGTTCCTCAACTGCACTGTAAGATATACCACTTTCTAGCTCAGAGACTCTACTTTTATCCAATGTAAAAAACACAATTTCGAATTTTGCAACGTAAGACCGAATCGAAATGGACGATCACGTGTATAGATGATGACTTGCTTGTCCCCCTCTTTGTCACTTTGTCGGAGTCATACCAATTGCATTGCGGTATGGTTGAAATGCAGTATGGTTGCATTGCGGTATGGTTGAAATGCAGTATGGTTGAAATGCAGTATGATTGAAATGCAGTATGGTTGCATTGCGGTATGGTTGAAATGCAGTATGGTTGCATTGCGGTATGGTTGAAATGCAGTATGGTTGCGTTGCGGTATGGTTGAAATGCAGTATGGTTGCGTTGCGGTATGGTTGAAATGCAGTATGGTTGCATTGCGGTATGGTATTCATGTCGATTGAAAATGGATTCATGCATTATCAGTTTATTCAGCAATTACAACCATCTATCTTTCTCCCATCCTCAGCATAGTCCAGAAATATTACTACATGCTCATGGGAACATGTGGAATATTCTCTGATCTGATGGGGGCAGACCGCTTTACTGCCACAGTAAATATGGATAATGAACCAGTCATTTGCATTCTCAAAACTCGTATTATCCAATTTAAAAAATCAACTGAGGTTCTGACAACTCAGCAGACTAGCCTTGTGCCTTAGTTTCACTCTGTTTGTCTCTGTTCTTTCTCTGTCCTTTCTCTGTTTCTCTCTGTTCTTTCTCTGTTTCACTCTGTTTCGCTCTGTTATTTCTCTGTTTCTTTCTCTGTTTCACTCTGTCCTTTCTCTGTTTCTCTCTGTTCTTTCTCTGTTTCTCTCTGTTTCACTCTGTGTGCCTTTCAACTTGGTGTTGTTTCAGATGGAGCGAGGGAGAGAGTAGATGATGGTTGTGTCATTGGTCCGACCCTGCTATAAAGCTCCCCGTGATCAGCCTTCCCCGGTGGTGGGTCACCAACATGTAATGAACAGACAGGCCACGGCACTATTTGGGAAAAATGCCCACTTTCAACAGCGTCTGGAAACGTCCAGAGCAATGTGCTAAATTATTGGGGTCAGTGACTCCACCTGCTCGCTTGATTTGTCTGTGGACACACAAGAGTTCTTTTGACATTGAAGGACATCTTTCTAGCACAAGGACTGTAAATTATCAACATCTTAACCGACTCCAAGAGCCAGAGCAGCTTGCTTTGCAAGAATGCGACCCAAATGGCACCCTATTCCCTACATAGTGCATTACATTTGACCAGGACCCTAGTCAAAACCAGTGCATTAAATAGGGTAAAGGGTGCCATTTGGGAGGCAACCCTGAAAACACTGGGTTTTACTACAGAATCCTCACTGATGCAAAGCACGACAGTAATAAACACATCTAAGGTTTATAGACATTAATGTCGTTAGGATGATTACATTATATTAATTAAAATTGTGTCGTTACCTTTCTGTTGAGACAGCAGCTTAGTTTGATAAGGTTAGAAGGTGTTTAGGTTTTAGTTCTGATAGGTGTCTTAACAGAACGACATACGAGCTTGGCGGTGTTTTTAAACAGGCACAAGGCGTCCTCCGAGTTACACTGTTGCAGCCAATCAGACTAATGAGGCAAAGATTGCAGCAGTAATCAGGGATCATTAGCTTTATGAGTATTTATTATCAGTGGCATGGAAATAATCAAGAAGTGGAGGCTGCTGCACACAGACAGGCAGACAGCACACGACACAAAGGAGAGGGTTGTCACAATCAGTTTATTAATGACCGGCTGTCGCAGGAGCCAACACAACTCAAGAACCAAGGGTCATCCATCAATGTTGGGCCCTGACACCTGGAAGATAGATCTACTTCTCCCTGTGTTTGACCTGGATGTTCTACATTTCAAAGCCAAAGCACAAAACAAGTTGCAGTTCGGGAATGTCATGTAGGTTGTAGCTGCCTGGCCCCAAGGCCTTCCATCTCTCCTTCTTTTAGTGTGTGTGTGTGTGTGTGTTTGTGTGTGTGTGGCAGAGAAGACTGAATATGCAAAGAAGAGTCTATTTGTTTGCCTTGGGTTCCAAACCATGGCTCATCTTGTTTTGCCTCTAAGCAGTGTAGCATGCTGGTTCCAGCCAGTTCTGAGACTAGTAAGGAATCATATGCTTCCATAGAGGTTTTCCTTCATCTTTTTCTCCTTTTTATTCTCTATTTTGAAGTGATGTCATGCTTGTTATGAATCAAATTACATACACAAGCCTGTCAGTGCATCGTCGTTTGCAGCTGTTGGAAAGGCAGTTTGTGTTTTCAGGTGAAAATTGGTTTTAGAGAGCTGGATTTATTTTCTGGTGGATGATGTTACAATTTCTCTGGCAAATATTACCCATTATTCCGCTAGCAGAGATTGAAACCATGTACATGTAAATCTCTCTCTCTCTGTCTCTCTGTCTCTGTCTCTGTCTCTGTCTGTCTCTCTCTCTCTCTCTCTCTCTCTCTCTCTCTCTCTCGCTCTCTCTCTCACCCTCTCTCTCTCTCTCTCCCCCTCTCCCTCTCTCTCTCTCTCTCTATTCTCTCTCTCCCTCTCTCCCTCTCTCGCTCTCTCTCTCTCACCCTCACTCTCTCTGTCTCTCCCTCTCTGTCTCTCCATCTCTGTCTCTCCCTCTCTCTCTCATGTAAGAAATAGTATAATCAGAAGAAATGTCCATGGTTTGCTCCATTTGATTCCCCTCAGGAACTCAAATCTTTGCATGATGGTGTACTGAGCTCCTAGGGACAGTGTGCTACATGAGTTTGATCTATTTGCAACTTGCTATCACTTGGCTGAATGGATTATTGGCGCTGCGTATCTGTTTAACCCTCTGGGAACATGTACCTGTTTCCAAAACAGATGTTTAATCCTCCGTGTGCTTGTTATTCACCCAATGTTCACGGGTCTCATGGACCCACAACGTTATAGAGTTTTTAAAAACAATACAACCATAACAATTTAGGTGAAAAATACTTAATATTTAGATGTTGACTTATATCAATTACAAGCAATACAGACATCATACATGGTTAATATTTGCCATTTACCTGGTAGATCACATTTATCAATAAAAGCGCTATTTGTAAAAAAAGAAATGTAACTCATATTGAACAATATAAATGAAACAAGGTGTTCATCTCTATTGATGTTTATTGCTTTGAACGTTCAGGACACATTTTACATACAGTATTTTATGGAAATGATAAATGAGCCACATTGAACACAAATTCTTCATCTTCCAAAGTTGAAGACGCTCCTTCCACACTAGCTTCTCTCTCTGCAAAAAATGATTTATTAGGCCATACTGAGCTGAGATTATTTTTGCCATACTGATTGATTGTGGTAAGGAGCCACACATGCAAAGCTATTGATTTGCTGTGTTCCACCCCCCCCAATTTACACATGGCTGGGGTAGAGTGTGGCAAAATACTGCTTTTTAAAAAATTTTTACAATGTATTGAAATAATGTATTGTAAAAAAAAAAATGTTTACAATGTATTGGATTTTTTTTTACAGGATCCCGCAAGACATTGAGTAGTTTCACACACATCAAAGTGTAGGAGTGCGAGAAAAGTGGGAGACAGTTAGACAGGCAGGGAGACAGACAGGCAGGGAGACAGACAGGCAGGGAGACAGACAGGTTCTTGGTGCCTTGTTTGAAACAGCAGGCCCAGGGAGGAGGAGGAAGACAGAGTGAAGGCACACAGCAAATCTTTTTGTTTCATTTTTTTACTTGTTTTCACCTACAAACACACTTTTCCACACTTTTATTAGCCTCGGGTCCAGTGGACCAGAAAACCACGTATGTAAAATAAATGTGTAGGGGGGTGCACAGTGTGCACTCAATGACAATGTGTTATTTTACGTGTTCTTCACAGAAAATGAGCCAAGGCCAATGAGTCTCAGGTTGAACAAATAATTAATTGTATGATTTTTATTTTCATTAACATTGAAAATGGGTCCCACAGACCCTAACACCACACAAGGGTTTAGGGTTAAACAATTTTGCTCCAATTTTTGGACAACTGTTGTCGACTTAACAGTTGAGCTCAAGAACTTCTAGACATAGTTTTAAAATATGGAACTCTAATCAAGAAAAACTACACAAAAAAAACAACAACCTAATGTGGGTTTCAATTGATCAAGCCGTCGATTTATCCAGTAGATACAAACTAAAATTGTTTCACTATATTGTTTGCAGTGTAATCATTGAAATGATTTTTTGGTGTGCTGCTGCCTGTAGCGATGTTGTGTGTCTAGTTTGGGGGAGGGTGTAACAGCCATGCTCTCATACTTCACTGAGTGCTTCACTGTATCTGAACACAAGTTTACATTAGCCAGGGAGTTATTTCACAGGAACAACCAAGCAGAAAAATAATTCAAAGGTTTTTTTGCTTATCGAGAAAGTTGGTGTGAAAGTTCAACAAATGATTATTCTTGTGTCAATGTTAACATAACGGCAGGTCTGTCTGTAGCTGTGTCAGACAGATTCTGTATCACTCAATGAATTGGTATGACAGTCAGGTGTGTTGAAGGTGAATGTGTTCATAACCAGAGGCTGCTATGTAAGAATAAGAAATATTTCCAATATGTCATTGTTGGTAAACCCTATTTCCATCTCTATTTACAAAATACAGTATCTAATCGGTTAAATTAAGGTTGCGTTATATTGTTATGGGCCGCTATACATGACTTCTAAAAGTTGTGTCTTTGTCACGAGTTCAAGGAAAAATGTTCTCTACTCTTAAAAATAAAGTTGATGGGATCTCCCATAAAGACAGCAACAACACGTTTGTTTTGTCCAATGCATGGTGATACTATTCTAAATCTACAAATCACGGTAACACTGCTTTGTAAATCCTTCTATTTAAAACAAAAAAACGTAGGGTCTGATTATCACCTTCATGTATTGAAAAGAGATCGAACAATTATCACGTTTCCATTCACTCAATGGAAAGCCAAAGAGCAATCGTTTACCTCTTCACGCAATCAATGAGTCAATGGTCAAATCTGGGATTGGTACATACTGCACATTGGTGGTTGTTGTTTGAATCACAGATTGCCCATTTAATTGTCATATTATTTAGTGAAAAGAAGAACGTGGACTGTGATCCATCAACTGGGCAACCCACTAGTCAGTGTCCAGGTGAATCCAGGTCAAAGCTATGATCCCTTATTTATGGCACCTGTTAAATCCACTTCAATCCGTGTAGATGAAGGGGAGGAGACGGGTTAAGGAAGGATTTTTGAGCCTAGACACAATTTAGACATGGTTTGTGTATGCTTACCATTCAGAGGGTGAATGGGCAAGATAAAAGATTGAAGTGCCTTTGAACAGGGGTATGGTAGTAAGTGCTAGGCACACCATTCGTGTCAAGAACTGCAACACTGCTGGGTTTTACACGCTCAACAGTTTCTCGCGTGTATCAAGAATGGTCCACCTCCCAGGGAAATTCATCTAACTTCATTAGGATTGCAAAGTGACTCTGAAGATGCAATTCATGAATCTAGACTTGCTGAAAAGTGTTCTTCAGATTGTTATTGAAAATCAACGGGATTGAGTTGGAGGGCCGCCAAGCAAACCGCTTCCAGACAATCCCTGGGATAGAAAGCTACAATCGAATAACAGACCATATCAACTACAATGCAGACACCTTAAACTGTCTACACTGTTAAAATGACTTAACCACGGGGTCAGTCATTAGGGGAAAACTATAGAAGCCTACAGATGAGGATACTGTGAAGAGGTCTACAGCCTGGTTTACCGGTAATACCATGCTGCAGGTCTAATGGTACAGGTCTAATGGTACAGGTCTAATGGTGCAGGTCTAATGGTACAGGCCTAATGCTACAGGTCTAATACTACAGGTCTAATGCTGCAGGTCTAATGCTGCAGGTCTAATGCTACAGGTCTAATGGTACAGGTCTAATGCTACAGGTCTAATGCTACAGGTCTAATGCTACAGGTCTAATGCTACAGGTCTAATGCTGCAGGTCTAATACTACAGGTCTAATGCTACAGGTCTAATGCTGCAGGTCTAATGCTGCAGGTCTAATGCTACAGGTCTAATGCTGCAGGTCTAATGCTGCAGGTCTAATGCTACAGGTCTAATACTACAGGTCTAATACTACAGGTCTAATGCTACAGGTCTAATGCTACAGGTCTAATGCTACAGGTCTAATGCTGCAGGTCTAATGCTGCAGGTCTAATGGTACAGGTCTAATGCTGCAGGTCTAATGCTGCAGGTCAAAACTCCCCAAAAGAGACTACACTTTGTTAACATTAATTAAACAATACAATGCAAACTGTACACGTAAAAATACTAGAATAGAGCTACAGGTGAGATGACAGCTACAGGTGAGACTACAGCTACATGTGAGACTACAGCTACATGTGAGACTACAGCTACAGGTGAGACTACAGCTACAGGTGAGAATAGAGGTACATGTGAGACTACAGCTAAAGATGAGACTACAGCTACAGGTGAGACTACAGCTACATGTGAGACTACAGCTACATGTGAGACTACAGCTACAAGGTGAGAATAGAGTTACAGATGAGACTACAGCTACAGGTGAGAATAGAGTTACTGGTGAGACTACAGCTACAGGCGAGACTAGAGCAAGGGGTGAAATACAGATACAGTTGAGAATACAGCTAGGGGTGAGACTACAGCTAGGGGTGAGACTACAGCTACAGGTGAGACTACAGCTAGGGGTGAGACTACAGCTAGGGGTGAGACTATAGCTACCGGTGAGACTGCAGCTACAGGTGAGACTACAGCTACCGGTGAGACTACAGCTAGGGTTGAGAATACAGCTAGGGGTGAGACTACAGCTACAGTTGAGACTGCAGCTAGCGGTGAGACTAGAGCTACTGGTGAGACTACAGCTACATGTGAGACTACAGCTACAGGTGAGACTACAGCTACAGGTGAGACTACAGCTACAGTTGAGACTTCAGCTACTGGTGAGACTACATCTGCTGGTGAGAATACAGCTGCAGGATAGACTACAGCTGCTGGTGAGACTACAGCTACAGGTGAGACTACAGCTAGGGGTGAGACTACAGCTACTGGTGAAACTACAGCTACAGGTCAGACTACAGTTGCGACTACATCTACAGGTGAGACTACATCTACAGGTGAGTCTACAGCTGCAGGTGAGACTACATCTACAGGTGAGACTACAGCTGCTGGTGAGACTACAGCTACAGGTGAGACTACAGCTACAGGTGAGACTACAGTTGAGACTACAGCTCGGGGTGAGACTACAGCTACAGGTGAGACTACAGTTGAGACTACAGCTACAGGTGAGACTACAGTTGAGACTACAGCTACAGGTGAGACTACAGCTAGGGGTGAGACTACAGCTAGGGTTGAGACTACATCTACAGGTGAGACTACAGCTAGGGGTGAGACTACAGCTACAGGTGAGACTAGAGCTAGGGGTGAGACTACAGCTACAGGTGAGACTACAGCCACGGGTGAGACTACAGCTACAGGTGAGACTACAGCTAGGGTTGAGACTACAGCTACAGGTGAGACTACAGTTGAGACTACAGCTACAGGTGAGACTACAGCTACGGGTGAGACTACAGCTACAGTTGAGACTACAGCTATGGGTGAGACTACATCTACAGGTGAGACTACAGCTATGGGTGAGTCTACAGCTACAGTTGAGACTACAGCTAGGGGTGAGAGTACAGCTATCGGTGAGACTACAGCTACAGGTGAGACTAAAGCTACGGGTGAGACTACAGCTACAGGTGAGACTACAGCTAGGGGTAAGACTACAGCTACAGGTGAGACTACAGTTGAGACTACAGATACAGGTGAGACTACGGGTGAGACTACAGCTACAGTTGAGACTACAGCTAGGGGTGAGACTACATCTACAGGTGACACTACAGCTATGGGTGAGTCTACAGCTACAGTTGAGACTACAGCTAGGGGTGAGAGTACAGCTTTCGGTGAGACTACAGCTACATGTGAGACTACAGCTATCGGTGAGACTACAGCTATCGGTGAGACTTCAGCTAGGGGTGAGACTACAGCTACAGGTGAGACTACAGCTACAGGTGAGACTACAGCTAGGGGTGAGACTACAGCTAGGGTTGAGACTACAGCTACGGGTGAGACTACAGCTAGGGGTGAGACTACAACTAGGGGTGAGACTACAGCTACAGGTGAGACTACAGCTAGGGGTGAGAATACAGCTAGGGGTGAGACTACAGCTACAGGTGAGACTACAGCTAGGGGTGAGACTACATCTACAGGTGAGACTACAGCTAGGGGTGAGACTACAGCTACAGGTGAGACTACAGCTAGGGGTGAGACTATAGCTACATGTGAGACTACAGCTACGGGTGAGACTACAGCTACAGGTGAGACTACAGCTACAGGTGAGACTACAGCTACAGTTGAGACTTCAGCTACTGGTGAGACTACATCTGCTGGTGAGAATACAGCTGCAGGATAGACTACAGCTGCTGGTGAGACTACAGCTACAGGTGAGACTACAGCTAGGGGTGAGACTACAGCTACTGGTGAGACTACAGCTACAGGTCAGACTACAGTTGAGACTACAGCTCGGGGTGAGACTACAGCTACAGGTGAGACTACAGCTACAGTTGAGACTACATCTACAGGTGAGACTACATCTACAGGTGAGTCTACAGCTGCAGGTGAGACTACATCTACAGGTGAGACTACAGCTGCTGGTGAGACTACAGCTACAGGTGAGACTACAGCTACAGGTGAGACTACAGTTGAGACTACAGCTCGGGGTGAGACTACAGCTACAGGTGAGACTACAGTTGAGACTACAGCTACAGGTGAGACTACAGTTGAGACTACAGCTACAGGTGAGACTACAGCTAGGGGTGAGACTACAGCTAGGGGTGAGACTACATCTACAGGTGAGACTACAGCTAGGGGTGAAACTACAGCTACAGGTGAGACTAGAGCTAGGGGTGAGACTACAGCTACAGGTGAGACTACAGCCACGGGTGAGACTACAGCTACAGGTGAGACTACAGCTAGGGGTGAGACTACAGCTACAGGTGAGACTACAGTTGAGACTACAGCTACAGGTGAGACTACAGCTACGGGTGAGACTACAGCTACAGTTGAGACTACAGCTATGGGTGAGACGACATCTACAGGTGAGACTACAGCTATGGGTGAGTCTACAGCTACAGTTGAGACTACAGCTAGGGGTGAGAGTACAGCTATCGGTGAGACTACAGCTACAGGTGAGACTAAAGCTACGGGTGAGACTACAGCTACAGGTGAGACTACAGCTAGGGGTAAGACTACAGCTACAGGTGAGACTACAGTTGAGACTACAGATACAGGTGAGACTACGGGTGAGACTACAGCTACAGTTGATACTACAGCTAGGGGTGAGACTACATCTACAGGTGACACTACAGCTATGGGTGAGTCTACAGCTACAGTTGAGACTACAGCTAGGGGTGAGAGTACAGCTTTCGGTGAGACTACAGCTACATGTGAGACTACAGCTATCGGTGAGACTACAGCTATCGGTGAGACTTCAGCTAGGGGTGAGACTACAGCTACAGGTGAGACTACAGCTACAGGTGAGACTACAGCTAGGGGTGAGACTACAGCTAGGGGTGAGACTACAGCTAGGGTTGAGACTACAGCTACGGGTGAGACTACAGCTAGGGGTGAGACTACAACTAGGGGTGAGACTACAGCTACAGGTGAGACTACAGCTAGGGGTGAGAATACAGCTAGGGGTGAGACTACAGCTACAGGTGAGACTACAGCTAGGGGTGAGACTACATCTACAGGTGAGACTACAGCTAGGGGTGAGACTACAGCTACAGGTGAGACTACAGCTAGGGGTGAGACTATAGCTACATGTGAGACTACAGCTACGGGTGAGACTACAGCTACAGGTGAGACTACAGCTAGGGGTGAGACTACAGCTACAGGTGAGACTAGATCTAGGGGTGAGACTACAGCTACAGGTGAGACTACAGCTAGGGGTGAGACTACAGCTACAGGTGAGACTACAGCTAGGGGTGAGACTACAGCTACAGGTGAGACTACAGCTACAGGTGAGACTACAGCTACAGGTGAGACTACAGCTACAGGTGAGACTACATCTAGGCGTGAAATACAGCTACAGTTAAGACTACAGCTAGGGGTGAGACTACAGCTACAGGCAAGACTAAAGCTAGGGGTGAGACTACAGCTACAGGTGAGACTACAGTTAGGGGTGAGACTACCTCTAGGGATGAGACTACAGCTACAGGTGAGACTACAGCTGGGGGTGAGACTACAGCTGGGGGTGATACTACAGAAACAGGTGAGACTACAGTTAGGGGTGAGACTACAGCTAAGGATGAGAATACAGCTACATGTGAGACTACAGCTATCGGTGAGACTTCAGCTAGGGGTGAGACTACAGTTACAGGTGAGACTACAGCTACAGGTGAGACTACACCTAGGGTTGAGACTACAGCTACAGGTGAGACTACAGCTACATGTGAAAGTAGAACTAGGGGTGAGACTACAGCTACAGGTGAGACTACTGCTAGGGGTGAGACTACAGCTAGTGGTGAGACTACAGCTACAGGTGAGACTACAGCTAGGGGTGAGACTACAGCTAGGGGTGAGACTATAGCTACCGGTGAGACTGCAGCAACAGGTGAGACCACAGCTACCGGTGAGACTACAGCTAGGGGTGAGAATACAGCTAGGGGTGAGACTACAGCTACAGTTGAGACTGCAGCTAGTGGTGAGACTAGAGCTACTGGTGAGACTACAGCTACATGTGAGACTACAGCTACAGGTGAGACTACAGCTACAGGTGAGACTTCAGCTACTTGTGAGACTACAGCTGCTGGTGAGAATACAGCTGCAGGATAGACTACAGCTGCTGGTGAGACTACAGCTGCTGGTGAGACTACAGCTACAGGTGAGACTACAGCTAGGGGTGAGACTACAGCTACTTGTGAGACTACAGCTACAGGTCAGACTACAGTTGCGACTACAGCTAGGGGTGAGACTACAGCTACAGGTGAGACTACAGCTAGGGGTGAGACTACAGCTACTGGTGAGACTACAGCTACAGGTGAGACTACAGCTACAGATGAGACTACAGCTACAGTTGAGACTTCAGCTACTGGTGAGACTACAGCTGCTGGTGAGAATACAGCTGCAGGATAGACTACAGCTGCTGGTGAGACTACAGCGACAGGTGAGACTACAGCTACATGTGAGACTACATCTACAGTTGAGACTACAGCTACAGGTGAGACTACATCTACAGGTGAGACTACAGCTGCTGGTGAGACTACAGTTGAGACTACAGCTAGGGGTGAGACTACAGCTACAGGTGAGACTACAGTTGAGACTACAGCTACAGGTGAGACTACAGTTGAGACTACAGATAGGGGTGAGACTACAGCTACAGGTGAGACTACAGCTAGGGGTGAGACTACATCTACAGGTGAGACTACAGCTAGGGGTGAGACTACAGCTACAGGTGAGACTACAGCTAGGGGTGAGACTACATCTACAGGTGAGACTACAGCTACAGGAGAGACTACAGCTACAGGTGAGACTACAGCTACAGGTGAGACTACAGTTGAGACTACAGCTAGTGGTGAGACTACAGCTACAGGTAAGACTACAGTTGAGACTACAGCTAGGGGTAAGACTACAGCTAGGGGTGAGACTACATCTACAGTTGAGACTACAGCTAGGGGTGAAACTACATCTACAGGTGAGACTACAGCTACAGGAGAGACTACAGCTACAGGAGAGACTACAGCTACAGGTGAGACTACAGCTACATGTGAGACTACAACTAGGGGTGAGACTACAGCTACAGGTGAGACTACTGCTAGGGGTGAGACTACAGCTAGTGGTGAGACTACAGCTACAGGTGAGACTACAGCTAGGGGTGAGACTACAGCTAGGGGTGAGACTATAGCTACCGGTGAGACTGCAGCAACAGGTGAGACCACAGCTACCGGTGAGACTACAGCTAGGGGTGAGAATACAGCTAGGGGTGAGACTACAGCTACAGTTGAGACTGCAGCTAGTGGTGAGACTAGAGCTACTGGTGAGACTACAGCTACATGTGAGACTACAGCTACAGGTGAGACTACAGCTACAGGTGAGACTACAGCTACAGTTGAGACTTCAGCTACTTGTGAGACTACAGCTGCTGCTGAGAATACAGCTGCAGGATAGACTACAGCTGCTGGTGAGACTACAGCTGCGTGTGAGACTACAGCTACAGGTGAGACTACAGCTAGGGGTGAGACTACAGCTACTTGTGAGACTACAGCTACAGGTCAGACTACAGTTGCGACTACAGCTAGGGGTGAGACTACAGCTACAGGTGAGACTACAGCTAGGGGTGAGACTACATCTACTGGTGAGACTACAGCTACAGGTGAGACTACAGCTACAGATGAGACTACAGCTACAGTTGAGACTTCAGCTACTGGTGAGACTACAGCTGCTGGTGAGAATAGAGCTGCAGGATAGACTACAGCTGCTGGTGAGACTACAGCTACAGGTGAGACTACAGCTACAGTTGAGACTTCAGCTACTGGTGAGACTACAGCTGCTGGTGAGAATACAGCTGCAGGATAGACTACAGCTGCTGGTGAGACTACAGCGACAGGTGAGACTACAGCTACAGGTGAGACTACAGCTAGGGGTGAGACTACATCTACAGGTGAGACTACAGCTACAGGAGAGACTACAGCTACAGGTGAGACTACAGCTACAGGTGAGACTACAGTTGAGACTACAGCTAGTGATGAGACTACAGCTACAGGTAAGACTACAGTTGAGACTACAGCTAGGGGTAAGACTACAGCTAGGGGTGAGACTACATCTACAGTTGAGACTACAGCTAGGGGTGAAACTACATCTACAGGTGAGACTACAGCTACAGGAGAGACTACAGCTACAGGAGAGACTACAGCTACAGGTGAGACTACAGCTACATGTGAGACTACAACTAGGGGTGAGACTACAGCTACAGGTGAGACTACTGCTAGGGGTGAGACTACAGCTAGTGGTGAGACTACAGCTACAGGTGAGACTACAGCTAGGGGTGAGACTACAGCTAGGGGTGAGACTATAGCTACCGGTGAGACTGCAGCAACAGGTGAGACCACAGCTACCGATGAGACTACAGCTAGGGGTGAGAATACAGCTAGGGGTGAGACTACAGCTACAGTTGAGACTGCAGCTAGTGGTGAGACTAGAGCTACTGGTGAGACTACAGCTACATGTGAGACTACAGCTACAGGTGAGACTACAGCTACAGGTGAGACTACAGCTACAGTTGAGACTTCAGCTACTTGTGAGACTACAGCTGCTGCTGAGAATACAGCTGCAGGATAGACTACAGCTGCTGGTGAGACTACAGCTGCGTGTGAGACTACAGCTACAGGTGAGACTACAGCTAGGGGTGAGACTACAGCTACTTGTGAGACTACAGCTACAGGTCAGACTACAGTTGCGACTACAGCTAGGGGTGAGACTACAGCTACAGGTGAGACTACAGCTAGGGGTGAGACTACATCTACTGGTGAGACTACAGCTACAGGTGAGACTACAGCTACAGATGAGACTACAGCTACAGTTGAGACTTCAGCTACTGGTGAGACTACAGCTGCTGGTGAGAATAGAGCTGCAGGATAGACTACAGCTGCTGGTGAGACTACAGCTACAGGTGAGACTACAGCTACAGTTGAGACTTCAGCTACTGGTGAGACTACAGCTGCTGGTGAGAATACAGCTGCAGGATAGACTACAGCTGCTGGTGAGACTACAGCGACAGGTGAGACTACAGCTACATGTGAGACTACATCTACAGTTGAGACTACAGCTACAGGTGAGACTACATCTACAGGTGAGACTACAGCTGCTGGTGAGACTACAGTTGAGACTACAGCTAGGGGTGAGACTACAGCTACAGGTGAGACTACAGTTGAGACTACAGCTACAGGTGAGACTACAGTTGAGACTACAGATAGGGGTGAGACTACAGCTACAGGTGAGACTACAGCTAGGGGTGAGACTACATCTACAGGTGAGACTACAGCTAGGGGTGAGACTACAGCTACAGGTGAGACTACAGCTACAGGTGAGACTACAGCTACAGATGAGACTACAGCTACAGTTGAGACTTCAGCTACTGGTGAGACTACAGCTGCTGGTGAGAATACAGCTGCAGGATAGACTACAGCTGCTGGTGAGACTACAGCGACAGGTGAGACTACAGCTACATGTGAGACTACATCTACAGTTGAGACTACAGCTACAGGTGAGACTACATCTACAGGTGAGACTACAGCTGCTGGTGAGACTACAGTTGAGACTACAGCTAGGGGTGAGACTACAGCTACAGGTGAGACTACAGTTGAGACTACAGCTACAGGTGAGACTACAGTTGAGACTACAGATAGGGGTGAGACTACAGCTACAGGTGAGACTACAGCTAGGGGTGAGACTACATCTACAGGTGAGACTACAGCTAGGGGTGAGACTACAGCTACAGGTGAGACTACAGCTAGGGGTGAGACTACATCTACAGGTGAGACTACAGCTACAGGAGAGACTACAGCTACAGGTGAGACTACAGCTACAGGTGAGACTACAGTTGAGACTACAGCTAGTGGTGAGACTACAGCTACAGGTAAGACTACAGTTGAGACTACAGCTAGGGGTAAGACTACAGCTAGGGGTGAGACTACATCTACAGTTGAGACTACAGCTAGGGGTGAAACTACATCTACAGGTGAGACTACAGCTACAGGAGAGACTACAGCTACAGGAGAGACTACAGCTACAGGTGAGACTACAGCTACATGTGAGACTACAACTAGGGGTGAGACTACAGCTACAGGTGAGACTACTGCTAGGGGTGAGACTACAGCTAGTGGTGAGACTACAGCTACAGGTGAGACTACAGCTAGGGGTGAGACTACAGCTAGGGGTGAGACTATAGCTACCGGTGAGACTGCAGCAACAGGTGAGACCACAGCTACCGGTGAGACTACAGCTAGGGGTGAGAATACAGCTAGGGGTGAGACTACAGCTACAGTTGAGACTGCAGCTACTGGTGAGACTACAGCTACATGTGAGACTACAGCTACAGGTGAGACTACAGCTACAGGTGAGACTACAGCTACAGTTGAGACTTCAGCTACTTGTGAGACTACAGCTGCTGCTGAGAATACAGCTGCAGGATAGACTACAGCTGCTGGTGAGACTACAGCTGCATGTGAGACTACAGCTACAGGTGAGACTACAGCTAGGGGTGAGACTACAGCTACTTGTGAGACTACAGCTACAGGTCAGACTACAGTTGCGACTACAGCTAGGGGTGAGACTACAGCTACAGGTGAGACTACAGCTAGGGGTGAGACTACATCTACTGGTGAGACTACAGCTACAGGTGAGACTACAGCTACAGATGAGACTACAGCTGCTGGTGAGAATAGAGCTGCAGGATAGACTACAGCTGCTGGTGAGACTACAGCTACAGGTGAGACTACAGCTACAGTTGAGACTTCAGCTACTGGTGAGACTACAGCTGCTGGTGAGAATACAGCTGCAGGATAGACTACAGCTGCTGGTGAGACTACAGCGACAGGTGACACTACAGCTACATGTGAGACTACATCTACAGTTGAGACTACAGCTACAGGTGAGACTACATCTACAGGTGAGACTACAGCTGCTGGTGAGACTACAGTTGAGACTACAGCTAGGGGTGAGACTACAGCTACAGGTGAGACTACAGTTGAGACTACAGCTACAGGTGAGACTACAGTTGAGACTACAGATAGGGGTGAGACTACAGCTACAGGTGAGACTACAGCTAGGGGTGAGACTACATCTACAGGTGAGACTACAGCTAGGGGTGAGACTACAGCTACAGGTGAGACTACAGCTAGGGGTGAGACTACATCTACAGGTGAGACTACAGCTACAGGTGAGACTACAGCTACAGGTGAGACTACAGCTACAGGTGAGACTACAGTTGAGACTACAGCTAGTGGTGAGACTACAGCTACAGGTAAGACTACAGTTGAGACTACAGCTACAGGTGAGACTACAGCTACAGTTGAGACTTCAGCTACTGGTGAGACTACAGCTGCTAGTGAGAATACAGCTGCAGGATAGACTACAGCTGCTGGTGAGACTACAGCGACAGGTGAGACTACAGCTACATGTGAGACTACATCTACAGTTGAGACTACAGCTACAGGTGAGACTACATCTACAGGTGAGACTACAGCTGCTGGTGAGACTACAGTTGAGACTACAGCTAGGGGTGAGACTACAGCTACAGGTGAGACTACAGTTGAGACTACAGCTACAGGTGAGACTACAGTTGAGACTACAGATAGGGGTGAGACTACAGCTACAGGTGAGACTACAGCTAGGGGTGAGACTACATCTACAGGTGAGACTACAGCTAGGGGTGAGACTACAGCTACAGGTGAGACTACAGCTAGGGGTGAGACTACATCTACAGGTGAGACTACAGCTACAGGAGAGACTACAGCTACAGGTGAGACTACAGCTACAGGTGAGACTACAGTTGAGACTACAGCTAGTGGTGAGACTACAGCTACAGGTAAGACTACAGTTGAGACTACAGCTAGGGGTAAGACTACAGCTAGGGGTGAGACTACATCTACAGTTGAGACTACAGCTAGGGGTGAGACTACATCTACAGGTGAGACTACAGCTACAGGAGAGACTACAGCTACAGGAGAGACTACAGCTACAGGTGAGACTACAGCTACAGGAGAGACTACAGCTACAGGAGAGACTACAGCTACAGGAGAGACTACAGCTACAGGTGACACTACAGCTAGGGGTGAAACTACAGCTACAGGTACTTCGCTTTGGTAACGAAACCATGCTCTATGTTTAACGTAAGCCTCTGGACCACAACAAACGTGATCTGAAACGTAATAACTCCAAAGAAAATACAGATAATTACCTGGTTGAACTTTACTCATTGCAATGCTTGAGTAAAGTACAGAGAGAACAGAGAAAGTATTGCAGCCTTACACAGTGGCGAGCATGTTATTGCCATGACTATGACTTCAAACCAGAGATCATTTTATTAAAGAGAAACTTACAGAATAAACAAAAATACTACTGAAAGTAAATAAATATTTATTGCACTTTTGCTAGGGATGTTAAATACAGGGTCAGTACCTGTACCACTGGGGTAGCATCTGGCGGCGCACATTTATTTAACTAGGAAAGTCAGTTATAATGAAACTCTTATTTTCAATGACGGCCTACTGGGGAACAGTGAGTTAACTGCCTTGTTCAGGGGAAGAACAACACATCTTTACCTTGTCAGCTCAGGTATTTGATCTAGCAACCTTTCAGTTACAACCACTAGGCTACCTGTCACCACATCCAGATATAAAATCAGCTAATTCTCAAACACTGAGCAATATTTTATTTTTATCGATTACAAATTACATGACCCTCCCCTGGAATAGATTTATAAAATAACCAACCCTCCCCTTGACTGAAATATAAAAAGCAGGCCCCTCCCCTACTTTCATCCAGGTCCCAGAGGGGGAAATAGGTAGAATAAAACAAATGGATATTATATGATATATCTTTGGTCTGAGGTGTTTTGAGAACAGCATTTTATTTTTTTACAATACAATCAACCTACTCTTTGAGCTTTTTCTCATTCTCATGAATAACTCAAACAGTGTGGATGAATGCACCAAACTCCTTGAAGTTGTCCCCGGTAAAAATTTATGGAGCTGAACGAAAAGTCATTCAAGGACCTGAAATTAGCCCAGTGGAGCGGAGAAGTATTTGATTGATATTTTATTGCACAGTGTGAATGAGTAGAAACCATGAACCCTGGCCAAAATCCAGTGAGTAGGATTGAAGCCCAGTGACTAGGCCTTTAGAGAGGTGGAGAGAGGCCCAGTGACTAGGCCTTTAGAGAGGTGGAGAGAGGCCCAGTGACTAGGCCTTTAGAGAGGTGGAGAGAGGCCCAGTGACTAGGCCTTTAGAGAGATGTAGAGAGGCCCAGTGTCTAGGCCTTTAGAGAGGTGGAGTGAGGCCCAGTGACTAGGCCTTTAGAGAGGTGGAGAGAGGCCCAGTGACTAGGCCTTTAGAGAGGTGGAGAGAGTCCCAGTGACTAGGCCTTTAGAGAGGTGGAGAGAGGCCCAGTGACTAGGCCTTTAGAGAGGTGTAGAGAGGCCCAGTGACTAGGCATTTAGGGGGTGGAGAGAGGCCCAGTGACTAGGCCTTTAGAGAGGTGGAGAGGCCCAGTGACTAGGCATTTAGAGAGGTGGAGAGAGGCCCAGTGACTAGGCCCGTTAGAGAGGTGGAGAGAGGCCCAGTGACTAGGCCTTTAGAGAGGTGGAGAGAGGCCCAGTGACTAGGCCTTCAGAGAGGTGGAGAGAGGCCCAGTGACTAGGCCTTTAGAGAGGTGGAGAGAGGCCCAGTGACTAGGCCTTTAGAGAGGTGGAGAGAGGCCCAGTGACTAGGCCTTTAGAGAGGTGGAGAGAGTCCCAGTGACTAGGCCTTTAGAGAGGTGGAGAGAGGCCCAGTGACTAGGCCTTTAGAGAGGTGTAGAGAGGCCCAGTGACTAGGCATTTAGGGGGTGGAGAGAGGCCCAGTGACTAGGCCTTTAGAGAGGTGGAGAGGCCCAGTGACTAGGCATTTAGAGAGGTGGAGAGAGGCCCAGTGACTAGGCCTTTAGAGAGGTGGAGAGAGGCCCAGTGACTAGGCCCGTTAGAGAGGTGGAGAGAGGCCCAGTGACTAGGCCTTTAGAGAGGTGGAGAGAGGCCCAGTGACTAGACCTTTAGAGAGGTGGAGAGAGGCCCAGTGACTAGGCCCGTTAGAGAGGTGGAGAGAGGCCCAGTGACTAGGCCTTTAGAGAGGTGGAGAGAGGCCCAGTGACTAGGCCTTTAGAGAGGTGGAGAGAGGCCCAGTGACTAGGCCCGTTAGAGAGGTGGAGAGAGGCCCAGTGACTAGGCCTTTAGAGAGCTAGTTTGCCTTGGCGCACACTGAATACCTTGTTCACAATGAACACTTTTAGCTACGGTTAGATTCTGAGTTAAACGTGGAACATTGTTATATTCAGCAGTATAGTATCTGAGGAGTGACAGAGACAGGGTTTTACATCAGAAGTTAATGGTTATCTGTAGGAGCCAGATGGCTGTGGAATGTGCTGGGTGGATGGGAGGAAGTCACAGGAGTGCTATAGGTGATACTGGGTAGAGATCTTTGGATTAGGCATCAAGGGGGTTGAGGTCAGGTCAGGTCAGATCCCCTTAAGGGAGAAACATTGGTTTATTACATCACCACTTCCTCTTCCTGTCTAACCATAAAATATAAAAGTAAGGATCGGAGAGAAAGAGGAGTGCATAAATTTGAGTATACAGTATATAGACTTGTGGCGGTGGAAACGTGTTTTGTCTGAATGCAGCTGTATTGATCATCTGGGAAGAATTAAACTTAGTTAAGCTTTCATAGTGTCCGTAAAGTTATTTACTCTGAAAATTAGAACCTAACGCTACCAAGTATATGGGCCTCAGTTACATATCGGAACTAAATAAAATAAGGATAATGTAGACTACGGAGACAGATGGTTATGTATGAAACATTATCTTGCCCTGGGAATTATTAAATTCAATAAATCTGATTTTGGCATGTGATATCAGTCCTCATGGCAGATTATAATCAGGATTGAAGAGTTGTTTCCGTGAATGTCTTGCAGGCAGATCAGGTTTGAACAAACATTTCAGTGAAAGTGTCTTGCAGGCAGATCAGGTTTGAACAGACATTTCAGTGAAAATGTCTTGCAGGCAGATCCGGTTTGAACAGATATTTCAGTGAATGTCTTGCAGGCAGATCAGGTTTGAACAGATATTTCAGTGAATGTTTTGCAGGTAAAGTCGACGGTCAGTTGAAACAGACCCTACACATTAGATAAGCCAACACAGCAGTGGGGTATTCCAGAAAACAGGATTATTAATTTCCTGCAGTAAAATGACCAAATTGTTCTCTAATGGCCTCATGGGTGGAATGTTATTTAGATTTTTCATAATTTCATAGTTAATAGACATTATTTAGAAAATCCTGTGTTTCTATTTTAAACTGTTTTGTTATATTTCATTCTTCTGTGATGTACAGTGCATTTAGAAAGTATTCAAATGATTTACCGTGTCTACATTTTGTTAAATTACAGCCTTATTCTGAAATTGATTAAATAAATAAAAATTCCCCATAATGTCAAAATATTTTTATTTTTTTATTTTTGCTAACTTTAAAAAAATAATATATATATATACCTAATTTACATACATGTTCAGACCCTTTGCTATGATCCTCGAAATTGAGCCCAGCTGCATCTATTGATTATACTTGAGATGTTTCTATAACTTAATGGGAGTCCACTTATGGTAAATTCAATTGATGATTTGATTAGGAAAGGCACACACCTGTCTGTATAAGGTCCCACAGTTCAAAGGAATTGTCTGTAGAGCTCCGAGGCATGATTGTGTGGAGGCACAGATCTGGGGAAGATTACCAAAACATTTCTGCAGTTTTGAACGTCCCCAAGAACACAGTGGCCTCAATCATTCTTATATGGAAGAAGTTTGGAACCACCAAGATTTCCTAGAGCTGGCCGCCAGGCTAAACTGAGCAGTCGGTGGAGAAGGTCCTTGGTCAGGGAGGTGACCAAGAACCTGATGGTCACTCTGATGGAGCTCCAGAGTTCCTCTGTGGAGAACCTTCCAGAAGGACAGCCATCTCTGCAGTACTCCACCAATCAGGCCTTTATGGTGGAGTGGCCGGACGGAAGCCACTCCTCAGTGAAAAGGCACATGAAAAACAAAGGCACCTAAAGGACTCTCAGACCATGCGGAAGAAGATTGTCTGGTTTTATGAAACCAAGTTGGCCTGAATGCTAACAGTCACATCTGGAGAAAACTCAGCACCACCCCTACGGTGAAGCATGGTGGTGGCAGCATCATGCTGTGGTGATGTATATCAGCAGCAGGGACTGGGAGACTAGTCAGGGTCGAGGGAAAGATGAAGCAAAGTACAGAGAGATCCTTGATGAAAACCTGCTCCAGAGCGCTCAGGACCTCAGACTGGGGCGAAGGTTCACCTTCCAACTGGACAATGACCCTAAGAACACAGCAAAGACAACGCAGGAGTGGCTTCGGGACAAGTCTCTGAATGTCCTTGAGTGGCCCAGCCATAGTTTGAACTTGAACCAGATCGAACATCTCTTGAGAGACCTGAAAATAGCTGTGCAGCAAATCTCCTAATTAAACCTGACAGAGCTTGAGAGGATCTGTAGAGAGGAAAGGGAGAAACTCCCAAAATACAGGTGTGCCAATTTTGTATTGTGTTGTGTGTAGATTGATGAGGGGAAAAAAACGAATACATTTTTAGAATGAGGCTGTAAAAATGTGGAAAAAGGAAAGGGGTTTGAATACTTTCCAAATGCACTGTATATATGGAGACTGCTTAGTGCCAAAAATACGATTTAAATACACTACTGGTCAAAATTTTTAGAAAACCTACTAATTCAAGGGTTTTTCTTTATTTTTTACTATTTTCTACATTGTAGAATAATAGTGAAGACATTAAAACTGTGAAATAACACAAATGGAATCATGGAGTAACCAAAAAAATATTAAATAAAATCTTCAATTAGCCAAGCTTTGCCTTGATGACAGCGTTGCACACTCTTGGCATTCTCTCAACCAGCTTCACCTGGAATGCTTTTCTAACAGTCTTGAAGGAGTTCCCACATATTCTGAGTAAATGTTGGCTGCTTTTCCTTCACTCTGCGGTCCGACTCACCCCAAACCATCTCAATATGGTGGGGGTCGGGGGATTGTGGAGGACAGGTCATTTGATGGAGTAGTCTTTCACTCTACTTCTTGGTCCAATAGCCCTTACACAGCCTGGAGGTGTGTTGGGTCAATGTCCTGTTGAAAAACAAATGATAGTCCCACTAAACACAAACAAGATGGGCTGGTGTATTGCTGCAAAATGCTGGGGTAGCCATGCTGATTAAGTGTGCCTTAAATTGTAAATAAATCAGAGGCCGTGTCTCCATTAAAGCACCCCTCCCCCCCCCCCCCCGCTATAACATCTCAACCTCCATGCTTTACGGTGGGAACCTCACATGCAGAGATCATCTGTTCACCTACTCTATGCCTCGCAAAGGCACAGCGGTTTGAACCAAAAATCGCAAATTTGGACTCAAGAGCAAAGAACACATTTCCACCGGTCTATTCTTCTTAATGGTGTCCTTTAGTAGTGGTTTCTTTGCAGCAATTCGACCATGAAGGCCTGAGTCACACAGTCTCCTCTGAAAAGTTGATGTTGAGTTTAACTCTGTGAAGCATTTATTTGGGCTGCAATTTCTGAGGATGGTTTCTGAGAATTTTCTCTAATGAACATGTCCTCTGCAGCAAAGGTAACTCTTCCATTCCTGTGGCAGTCCTCATGAGAGCCAGTTTCATCTAGCGCTTGATCGTTTTTGCAACTGCACTTGAAGAAACTTTCAAAGTTCTTGAAATGTTCTGTATTGACTGACCTTCATGTCTTAAAGTATTATCTGAAGAATCTTCATTTCTCTTTACTTATTTGAGCTGTTCTTGCCATAATATTGACTTAGCCCTATTTGGTAAAATACTATCTTCTGTATACCACCCCTACCTTGTCACGGAAAGAAATTCCCCAAATGAACTTTTAGTAAGGCACGCCTGTCAGGTGACTACCTCATGAAGCTGGTTGAGAGAATGTGAAGAGTGTGCAAAGCTGTTATCAAGGCAAAGGATGGCTATTTGAATAATTTATCTGAAGAATCTTCAAGAACACTTTTTTGGTACTACATGATTCCATATGTGCTATTTCAAAGTGTTGATGTCTTCAGAATTATTCTACAATGTAGAAAATAGTAGAAATGAGATAAACCCTGGAATGAGTAGGAGTTCTAAAACCTTTGACAGGTTGTGTATATAAACGCAACATGCAACAATTTCAAAGATTTTACTGAGTTACAGTTCATATGAGGAAATCAGCCAATTGAAATAAATTATACATTCAAATTGCATTCCAATTGTGTTCGTTGTCTTTAGCAATACCTGCCCATAACCATAACCCTACCGCCACCATGGGGCACTCTGTTCACAATGGTGACATCAGCGAACAGCTCGCCCACAACGTGGCCTGCGCTTCTGAGGCCGTTTTGACGTACAACAAAATTCTCTAAAACAACATTGGAGGCGGCTTATGGTAGACAAATATACATAAAATTCTCTGATAACAGCTCTGGTGGACATTCCTGCAGTCAGCATGCCCATTGCACACTACTTCAAAACTTGAGACATCTGTGGCATTGTTTGTGTGACAAACCTTCATATTTTAGAGTAGCCTTTTATTGTCCCCAGCACAAGGTGCACTTGTGTAATGATCATGCTATTTAATCTGTTTTTTGATGTGCCACACCTGTCGGGTAATTGATTATCCTGTCAAAGGAGAAATGCTCACTAACAGGGATGTAAACACATTTGTGCACAACATTTGAGAGAAATAAGCTTATTTTTCTTCAAATATGGAATATTTTGGGGATCTTTCATTTCAGCTCATGAAACAATGGACCAACATTTTACATGTTGTGTTTGTACATTTGTTCATTGTGCAAAAAAATATAAATACCAAATGTTTCCTGATTTTTCTTATATCGCTCAGACATGGAACAGACACTTCAGAACAAACTTCCTTTTGATTTGTTGGGGAGACTATCTGTTGTTCAATGTCATGAATATGTTATTCAATTTGTTTCTATGGGCTAATAGCCCCATTGGAGTAAAATTGCTGCTTTATGAAAATGTTGTATGGTTACAAAGTTTATACAGAAGTACAGTTGAAGTCGGTAGTTTAAATACACTTAGATTGGAGTCATTAAAACTTGTTTTTCAACAACTCCACAAATTGTTTTTTACAGACAGATTATTTCACTTATAATTCACTGTATCACAATTCCAGTGGGTCAGAAGTTTACATACACTATGTTGGCTGTGCCTTTAAACAGCTTGGAAAATCCCAGAAAATGCTGTCATGGCTTTAGAATCTTCCGATAAGCTAATTGACATTTGACTCAATTGGAGGTGTACCTGTGGATGTATCTCAAGGCCAAACTGGGTGCCTCTTTGATTGACATCATGGGAAAATCTAAATAAATCACCCAAGACCTCAGGAAAAGAAAATGTAGACCACCACAAGTCTGGTTCGTCGTTGGGAGTAATTTTCAAACGCCTGAAGGTACCACATTCATCTGTACAAACAATAGTACGCAAGTATAAACAACATGGGATCAAGCAGCCGTCATACTGCTCAGGAAGGAGACGCGTTCTGTCTCCTAGAGATGAACGTACTTTGGTGAGAAAAGTGAAAATCAATTCCAGAACAACAGCAAAGGATCTTGTGAAGATGCTGGAGGAAACAGGTACAAAAGTATCTATATCCACAGTAAAACAAGTCCTATATCGGCATAAACTAAAAGTCCGCTCAGCAAGGAAGAAGCCATTTGCCAAAACTGCCAAAAAAAAGCCAGACTACGTTTTGCAACTGCACATGGGGACAAAGATCATTCTTTTTGGAGAAATGTCCTCTGGTCTGATGAAACAAAAATAGAACTGTTTGGCCATAATGACCATCGTTATATTTGGAGGAAAAAGGGGGAGGCTTGCAAGCCGAAGAACACCATCCCAACCGTGAAGCACGGGGGTGGCAACATCATGTTGTTGGGGTGCTTTGCTGCAGGAGGGTCTAGTGCACTTCACAAAATAGATGGCATCATGAGGATTGAAAATTATGTGGATATATTGAAGCAACATCTCAAGACATCATTCAGGAAGTTAAAGCTTGGTCGCAAATGGGTTTTCCAAACAGACAATGACCCTAAGCATACTTCCAAAGTTGTGGTAAAATGGCTTAAGGACAACAAAGTCAAGGTATTGGAGTGGCCATCACAAAGCCCGGACCTTATCGTATATGACATGGGCAGAACTGAAAAGCGTGTGCGAACAAGAGGCCTACACACCTGATTCAGTTATACCAGCTCTGTCAGGAGGAATGGGCCAAAATTCACCCAACTTATTGTGAGAAGCTTGTGGAAGGCTACCCGAAACGTTTGACCCAAGTTAAACATTTTAAAGGCAATGCTACCAAATACTAATTGAGTGTATGTAAACTTGTGATGAAAGAAATAAAAGCTGAAATAAATCATTCTCTCTACTATTATTCTGACATTTCACATTCTTAAAATAAAGTGGTGATCCTAACTGACCTAAGACAGGGAATTTTTACTAGGAGTAAATGTCAGGAATTGTGAAAAACTGAGTAACTGTATTTGGCTAAGGTGTATGTAAACACCACTTCAAATTAGTGGATTCGGCTATTTCAGTAACACCCAATGCTGACAGATGTATAAAATTGAGCACACAGCCATACAATCTCCATAGACAAACTTTGGTAGTAGAATGTCCTTACTGAATAGCTCAGTTACTTTCAACCTGGCACCTTCATGGGATGCCACCTTTCCCACAAAACAGTTTGTCAAATGTGTGCCCTGCTAGAGCTACCCTGGTCAACTGTAAGTGCTGTTATTGTGAAGGGGAAACGTCTAGGATCAACAACGTCTCAGCCATGCAAGCTCACAGAACAGGACCACCGAGTGCTGAATCGTGTAGCGCATAAAAATAGTTTGTCCTCGGTTGAAACACTCACTTCCAAACTTCATTTGGAAGCAATGTCAGCACAAGAACTGTAAGTCGGGAGCTTCATGAAATGGGTTTCCATTGACAGGCATCCGCTCACAAGCCTAAGATCACCATGCGCAATGCCAAGCTTTGTCTGGAATGGTGTAAAGCGTGTCACCATTCGACCCTGAGGCAGTGGAAATGCATTCTCAGGCGTGATGATCACGCTTCACCATCTGGCAATCCGATGGACAAATCTGTGTTTGGCAGATGCCAGGAGAACGCTACCTGCCCCAATGCATAGTTCCAACTGTAAAGTTTGGTGGATGAGGAATCATGGGGCTGTTTTTCCTGGTTCGGGCTAGGCCCCTTAGTTCCAGTGACCAGAAATCTTAACGCTACAGCATACAATGACATTCTAGAAGATTAGATGCCTCCAACTTTGTGGCAACAGCCCTTTCCTGTTTCAGCACATCCATGCAGAAATGATCCATCAATCGTTGTGGAAGCTCTTGACTGGCCTGCATAGAGCCCTGACCTCAACCCCATCGAACACCTTGGAAATGCTGACTATTAGTCAGGCCTAATCGCCCAACATCAGTGCCCATCCTCACTAATGCTCTTGTGGCTGAATGAATCCCTGAAGACTGGAGGCTGTTACATACTTTTGTTTCGTTTTTTGTATATTGTGTAGTACCACATGTCCATATCATAAACTGATTGAGGAATAGTACAACTCTGTTGATTTACCGTACAATGTATTTAAGAAATGTTTTGCCATACCCGTGCTATGCGGTCTGATATACCACGGCTGGCGGCCAATCAGCATTCAGGGATCGAACCACCCATTTTATATTAGGGGACATACAATGTGTGTGCAGTAGCATGCAGGCAAGTTCATCCAATGAACTATCAAAACACAAATCAATTGGCATAGTCTCTTGAAGGCAAAGTACTATTGAAGCTTGGTATCTATAGGTCCAATCTTGATAGATCAATTCGTTCCATGGGGAATACATCTATCTATCTAGATATCCAGTCTTAATAGATTGTATTTTCTATGGCACGTGTTGTATTTCAGCTTGTTAATCACCAAAGAGAAGGCACTCTTAGCCCCATTGGCTGGGCTTCAGTGGGCTACTTGTATAAGTTTAATTAGTGTTGTAGAACTGACGGGCATCAAGACTCTAAGTTCCTTGAAGTTTCAGGGTTGCCTTTGGCATCACTGACTGACCACGTAATCATTGCTTGGCACATCAGGGATATGGGCTTGGTTTTCAAAAGCTTTCGCTCCACTGATTTGCTGTGCATCCATGAGATTGATCTCAGAGGTTTATCTGAAGCAACATGCGCTCCCTTCCATCCCTTTTAGATTTGGGAGGTGTCTGGCCCCAAAGGGCTTGTGTTGTGTCCTTGCATCCGCCTGGCTCGTCAGAAACGGCCACAAACACACAAGATGGTGGGGTTGGCGGTGGAGGGAGCGAGATTATGATGGAAAATACTGCCAACATCAGGAGTCGCCTGTGGCCGTTATGATTAAAGGCAGACGCACTGATACTATCAACTGTTGCTTCAAAAGAAGGCAGATAACGCTGGCCAACATTCATTAGGTCTTCAACCCAATTATACACAAACGTCTTCTTATCAAAACCATCTGTAAACGGTCAATATTTCAAAATATTGGAATGTTGGTGTGAATGCGTGATAAAAATAAATAAAATGCTGAAAATAAGACATTTTAATGACAGACATCTTTATAAAGGAAAAGCTCTGGCATGACCATGAACTAGGTTAACTACTTGGATATTATTATTATGTTCATGTACTGATCTCACTTTTCAGGAGAGCACAGCAAAAATGGCCTCAGTAGTGATTGGGAGGAAGGAGGATTTAAGTGTACAAAAATAAATCAAGTGTCACTAAACTAAGACTGGGGCATGCAGCTGTTTTGAGTATTCAGAAGATGGTGCTATTTGTTGTGGTATGCATTGTTTTCATGAATTTGTTTATTTGTTCCCCATGGCTCTAACAGATGCCCTTTGCAAAAACACAGACTTTAATCTACACTGCCTGCCAGAGACTGAATAATGTTCAGAATACATATTTATACTGTATATATAGTTTTAACATCCTCCAATTTATTCATACTTCTTCTACAACTCCTTATTCCAATCCGAGAGAGTTCTTGTAATGTATTTTTCACCAACAAAATGGTCTGACTTTAGTGCCATTAGGGCAGAGCTGTAGCTTAGTAACATTATAATGAAGCTAAGCTTACCACTTACATCAAAGGTCACTGTGTAACAAGACTTAATAACTAACAGTGTGTACAGCCAAGTGGTAGGAGAACTTGACTCTCATAGCCTTTTGCTCAAATATCTACCTCAACAGACTTCTTTGGAACCCTGTAACAATAGTGATAATGCCAGAGAAACCGGTGTTTGGAGGTACTATTGGCACGGGTTACCAACCTATTCAAATAATGATCGACAGATTTGAATTAAAAACATTATTTTGATGAAGTTATTCATACTATATATTTAATCTTTCCACAAGATATAGTCCAGAAACAAATCTAGGGTTGCTACCCAAGCCGGCTGGTCGTTCGTCCTAACGGTTCGGTTTGCGAGAGACATGACTCGGTCGTTCAGTCTTTTTGCTCTGTACCTATGGACGCCACCCAGTCGTTCGTTCTAAATGTTTCATTGCCATACTGGCTGACAGCGTTGTTATCCCTTGCTTGCCAGCTAGCCAACTACGGCTAACTTACAGTCACATCAAACAGTGAAGTGTCACGGCCGTTGAATGAAGAGGATCAAGGTGCAGCATGGTGAGCTTCAAATAGCCATCCTTTGCCTTGATAACAGCTTTGCACACTCTTCGCTCTCACACTCTCTCAACCATTTTCCTTTATTATTACGACGCCGACAAAAACAATAAACAATCTAAAAACAACCGTGAAGCTAAAGGCTATAGTGCCAACAAACCAAGACAACTACCCACCAAGACAGGTGGGAAAAGGGCTGCCTAAGTATGGTTCCCAATCAGAGACGACGATAGACAGCTGTCCCTGATTGAGAACCATACCCGGCCAAAACAAAGAAATACAAAACATAGACAAAAGAACATAGCATGACGACCCAAATCACACCCTGACCAAACCAAAATAGAGACATAAAAAGCTCTCTAAGCTCTCTAAGGGCGTGAAATGAAGTAGTTGTAATATTTAAGCTGTTTTCTAGTGACATTTGTTTGGATACATCCATAACAATGAGCTACTGAGGTGTGGTTTCGCCTGGCATAGAAAATGTGCTCACTCGTTAGGACACAGTTGTTCAGAGGAGCTAGCCAACAACACAGCTAACACAATAACTTCAAACGGAAGCTGGAAAGACTGCAAACTAGCTTCATTTGCATTTCTTTGTATATATCCATAAAATTATGCCAGCTGATTCATGATTTCGACTGGCTGAGAAACGCTGCCTGCCTCTTTTTCGTCCCGACTCCCAACCCCTACATGTTCATTACTCTGGGACAGTTGGAGATTCAATTTGAATATTGAAACAATGTTGCAGATGTCAGAGGGACAGACATCAAGGTTTATACAAATCTTTGCTGTTGAAATCTAAATGTTAGTCTAAAAGAAATGTGAGATAATGTCTAGATGCTTTTTATAGTGGAGATCAAGTTTATAAATTGCCTGGCTGGGCTGATGAGACAGTGGATTGCGCAGTCAGATGGAATAGAGTAAATTAACATCATAGATTTAGCCGGTGGTATCTTGTGGAATAAACCAGGCTGGAACCAATCAGCAATCAAGATTAGACCCCACCCGTTTTATAATGCACTGTACATACCCAATCCAACAACAGATGTCTTTAGAACACTGTGACACGTGCAGTCATCGCCGATGTGTATTTTTTTAATGAAATATTGTCAAATACGTTACTTAGATAGACAAGCTGAGGCAAAGCCTCCCAGAGTTCAGGTTCCATATCATCAGTTAGGCTTCTGTCCCAAATGGCACCCTATTTCCTTTATAGTGCACTACTTTCAACCAGGGCCCATTGGGCTCTGGTCAAATGTAGTGCACGATGTAGGGAATAGGGTGCTGTTTGGGATACTTACCTTGGTTTATAGGCCCAGTGACTGCTGTGCTTGACCCTGATTAGTCTGTGCTGTCTGTCTGTGTTGGCAGTCATATACTCAGAGGTCATGTAAAATGGACAGGACCCCATTACATGTTAAGATGATAATAAGTCCCTTATATGGGGGACTTTAAATGGTTCTGGACCGGTTGTGATTGACATTTTGGTGTACAAAGCACTCTGTGAAAGTCATAGTGCCTTATAGTTCCAGAAAGCCCCATCTGTCTTCTCAGCGCTACCACTCTCTCAGTGGAGCTGACTTCAAGTGTCAGGTTTCAGACCCCACATTTGCATAGGGAATGACGTGTCACATTTCTGGCCTATTCAGACAAATATTCGATTCGCTGTGATATTCTCAGGCGGATTTAGAGCTCTCAACATGAGAAAAATATGAAATAGTTTCAAAGAATTGAATCAAGACCACTTTCTCCTGGTCACAGATGCTTGGGGTGGCAGGTAGCCTAGGGTTAGAGTGTTGGGCCAGTAACCGAATGGTTGGTGGATCGAATTCCCGAGCAGACAAGGTACAAATATGTCATTCTGAACAAGGTGGTTAACCCACTGTTCCTAGGCCATCATTGTAAAGAAGAATGTGAATCTTAACAGACTTGCCTAGTTAAATAAATAAAAATACATTAAAACTGAAGTTGTAATGAACCTGCATATATTTTAATGGTGTCTCTGTGTCGCTCAGTGGATGTTTAGGATAACATTCTCTGTCAGCAGTCATATGAAATAGTCTCAATATTGTACTGTCCCTGAGTATGATCATATACAGTGTATATATATATATCAAATCAAATGTATTTTTATAGCCCTTCGTACATCAGCTGATATCTCAAAGTGCTGCACAGAAACCCAGCCTAAAACCCCAAACAGCAAGCAATGCAGGTGTAGAAGCACGGTGGCTAGGAAAAACTAACTAGAAAGGCCAAAACCTAGGAAGAAACCTAGAGAGGAACCAGGCTATGAGGAGTGGCCAGTCCTCTTCTGGCTGTGCCGGGTGGAGATTATAACAGAACATGGCCAAGATGTTCAAACGTTCATAAATGACCAGCATGGTCCAATAATAATAATCACAGGCAGAACAGTTGACACTGGAGCAGCAGCATGGCCAGGTGGACTGGGGACAGCAAGGAGTCATCATGCCAGGTAGTCAGTCCTGAGGCATGGTCCTAGGGCTCAGGCCCTCCGAGAGAGAGAGAGAAAGAGAGAATTAGAGAGAGCATACTTAAATTCACACAGGACACCGGATAAGACAGGAGAAGTACTCCAGATATAACAAACTGACCCTAGCCCCCCGACACAAACTACTGCAGCATAAATACTGGAGGCTGAGACAGGAGGGGTCAGGAGACACTGTAGCCCCCACACCACTAGGATATCTTCAACCATCAATTTACCATCCGGAGACAAGGCCGAGTATAGCCCATATATATACAGTATATATATATATATTTCTTAGTTGTAAAAAAGGGAACATCTTATAGAAAGTGGTTTATAATTTGATTGTTACTATTTTTTAGAAAGCATTGCAGTCATTTCAAGCCCTATTGCATAACTTTTGTTGAATAGGAAAAACATCATATATGATTTTTAGATATTTTAATCATACCTGTATTTAAACTATGTACTCGAGCTTGTTTCCTCAAAAGAAACTACACCTCAGCAATTTATAACACTTCCAGTTATTGTTTATGGCCATCTCGTGAAAAAATAATTACGTTTGGGTATGTCATTTTAGGAGGAAAAGCAACATTTTTCCCCTATCATTACACTTCTGTAATTGTGCAAAGTCTACTAGAGACACGCTGTCCGGAAACTGATGTTTTCCTACAGATACACTGGTTCTTCCTCTGGGAAGTAGGAAGTAGGACACATATCCTGCTACCGATTTCATCGCTAAGGGCAACAAAGTGATATCATTCACTTTTTGCAGTGAGGTCTACAATATTAAAATCAAACTTTTGTGCAGACAGTGTATCAGTGTATTTCCTAGGCAGTATTTGTAATGTAATGTATCAACGTATCTAAGATATAACCCACTTGGATTGGTTGGAACTTAATGTTTAAATTGGAATCGGTCGTGACGCTAAAAGCTTCATTCTCTGGTTGTGAAAATACACATTTGGATCTTAATTTGATCCCGTTTGCTACAGCAGGAATATAATCCTTCCGCAAAAGGAAATGTGAATTATTATATGGATTATAATTAATTGGAACATTTTTATAGGGTTTGATACATTTTTCAAAAATCAAGTCTGACATTTTAAAGTGTATATTACAAACGTTTAAAACCTTTTTAAACCTTGAAATACACTACAAGTTTGCAATTCCAGTTGAGCTGGAACATTCTCAGTAACAAAAGAGGGATCAAATTAATTGCTTATCTGTATGAATGTAGAGGTTTCAGAGAGAACAATAGACAGTCAGTTCTTACCTCTATGAATATAGAGATTTCAGTGAGAACAATAGACAGTCAGTTCTTACCTCTATGAATATAGAGGTTTCAGTGAGGCCAATAGACATTCAGTTCCTACCTGTATGAATGTAGAGAAGTTTCAGTGAGGCCAATAGACATTCAGTTCTTACCTGTAGGAATGTAGAGAGGTTTCAGAGAGAACAACAGACATTCAGTTCTTACCTCTATGAATATAGAGGTTTCAGTGAGGCCAATAGACATTCAGTTCTTACCTCCATGAATATTGTGCATCAATTATCCATAGCTGTGTTCTATTCATAGTATTCACCTCATGCAATTGCTTTCTTGTCGCTGTCTTTAACAAACGGTTGACTTACAATAAGTGGAAGAAAGTTTGTCTGTCCCGTTCTTCAATCTGCACCCTATATTCAGAGAGCTTATCTCATCTTGCTGAACTCTTTAACAAATTTGACATTTACAAGTAGGGTGAGAATCACCATCTGGCTTTCATGATGGTTAGATAGACAAGCGTTAAATATCTTCACCCTCTGTTCCTGACTGTGTGCAGCTGTATAGGACAGGAAACTAATATCAATTATCATCACAAGAGGGCTTGTACGATATCTGTTCCTGTTTAATGCACCAGGTCTCTCTGCCTGCGAGTATCCTCTCTAATGTCTCATCTATGATTCATTTTTATTACCCATGATTCCTGAGACAGTGGACCCCCTGTGGCATTTGCACAGAGACAAAGGGCAAGGCAGGAAGTTGGCTGACATCTAATCTGCAGGGAGATGTATGGCTGTTATTTATTGGGAATGCGTCCCAAATTGCGCTCTATAACCTACAGTGTCTAGTGTACTATATTTAACCAGGGCCTATAACGAATAGGGTTCCATGTCGTACCGGCTGGGCTAGGCTAGCTCTCGCACCGGCTGGGCTAGGCTAGCTGTCGTACCGGCTGGGCTAGGCTAGCTGTCGCACCGGCTGGGCTAGGCTAGCTGTCGCACCGGCTGGGCTAGGCTAGCTGTCGTACCGTCTGGGCTAGGCTAGCTGTCGTACCGGCTGGGCTAGGCTAGCTGTCGTACCGGCTGGGCTAGGCTAGCTGTCGCACCGGTTGGGCTAGGCTAGCTGTCGTACCGGCTGGGCTAGGCTAGCTGTCGCACCGGCTGGGCTAGGCTAGCTGCCGTACCGGCTGGGCTAGGCTAGCTGTCGTACCGGCTGGGCTAGGCTAGCTGTCGTACCGGCTGGGCTAGGCTAGCTGTCGCACCGGCTGGGCTAGGCTAGCTGTGTCTGATCTTTGATTTGGTGACAGCCATGAAGGGATCAGCCATTCACGAATACATAGTCAAAATACTGCATATTATGTGTCCAAACACAGGGTCTGCCTATTTCCAATAGGGAAAATAAAATGACATATAACTCAACCTACAAACAAACCTTGCCCCTGTGCATCTGTGTAAGGCAAAACCCCAACTAGAGCTAGGAGTCTCCTATATTGTACAGCTTACTCTAAATAAAACAAAATTCTCTATGCTGATTAGTCCCCAGCAGATCATTTTCTCACCTTGTCTATGTGTACATATTCCTCATCTCCGCAATTTTAAAATCACATTTAAATCAGCTACTGCTTTCCTCACTGGCAAAATGTCCAAATTAAAATGCAACATGACTGACATAAAGCGCAAGTCTATTCATTGGTCAAAGCAACACTACTACTGGCAGCCCAGCGTATTAATTTGTCTTAGCTCGGGAATATGAACGGTTGTGATTTTTCTCATTTGAACAACCCTTCTTGATTCTTTATGTGGCCTCTTTTTTTTTCTGCCAGTGATAGAAACACATTGAGATAAGAGGCTGCATGGGTCCTAACCATATGAATGAATATTCATCATTTTGGGCTTACCAACAAGACAAGTTGCTTCAAAATAATACCTTAGTCACCCTCTCAACAGCAAAACCACAAACTCATGTGATATTGATCATTTTGATGTCTTTTATGAATACAATTACACTATTTCATATTCAAAATGTCCAAGGTATGAAATATAAATTGGTAATAAATGTCCCAAGACTATACTGCGGGCGTAATTGGTCATTCACAAGAGAAGATGGACTCTATCGGGACCAGTATTGCTCAGATTTATACCCAGCATATTTTTCAAAAGACGTATAGACTGTTCTGATTTGAGTTAGATGTGCTTAACTCAGACTCCTCTAAATCCTCCATACGTTTTTGTTCAACGGTCTAACGTGCACCAAGCCGACTACAGGGCTCTCGTCTAAAGTAGTGCACTACCCCTATGGGTCCTGGTCTAAAGTAGTGCACTACCCCTATGGGTCCTGGCCTAAAGTAGTGCACTACCCCTATGGGCCCTGGTCTAAAGTAGTGCACTACCCCTATGGGCCCTGGCCTAAAGCAGTGCACTACAGCTATGGGCCCTGGTCTAAAGTAGTGCACTACCCCTATGGGCCCTGGTCTAAAGCAGTGCACTACAGCTATGGGCCCTGGTCTAAAGTAGTGCACTACCCCTATGGGCCCTGGCCTAAAGTAGTGCACTACCACTATGGGCCCTGGTCTAAAGTAGTGCACTACCCCTATGGGCCCTGGTCTAAAGCAGTGCACTACAGCTATGGGCCCTGGCCTAAAGTAGTGCACTACCCCTATGGGCCCTGGCCTAAAGTAGCGCACTACCCCTATGGGCCCTGGTCTAAAGTAGTGCACTACCCCTATGGGCCCTGGCCTAAAGTAGTGCACTACCACTATGGGCCCTGGTCTAAAGTAGTGCACTACCCCTATGGGTTCTGGTCTAAAGTAGTGCACTACCACTATGGGCCCTGGTCTAAAGTAGTGCACTACCTCTTTGGGTTCTGGTCTAAAGTAGTGCACTACCCCTATGGGCCCTGGCCTAAAGCAGTGCACTACAGCTATGGGCCCTGGTCTAAAGTAGTGCACTACCCCTATGGGCCCTGGTCTAAAGCAGTGCACTACATAGGGATGAGGGTGTACGTTGGTACGCAGCCTCTGTCTCTGTCCAAGCATAGAAGTGTCACCTCCGGACAGGGAGGGTCATCAAATCTCAAGCTAGTCTTTTATTTGACATAATCTTCTTAAACCTGTAGTAAAGCCATTATGTCACCACTCTACCCCTACCCTCTCTACCCCTACCCTCTCTATCCCTACCCTCTCTACCCCTACCCTCTCTACCCCTACCCTCTGTACCCCTACCCTCTGTACCCCTACCCTCTCTACCCTCTCTACCCCTACCCTCTCTACCCCTACCCTCTCTATCCCTACCCTCTCTACCCCTACCCTCTCTACCCCTACCCTCTGTACCCCTACCCTCTGTACCCCTACCCTCTCTACCCTCTCTACCCCTACCCTCTCTACCCCTACCCTCTCTACCCCTACCCTCTCTACCCCTACCCTCTCTACCCCTACCCTCTGTACCCCTACCCTCTCTACCCCTACCCTCTCTACCCCTACCCCTCTCTACCCCTACCCTCTGTACCCCTACCCTCTCTACCCCTACCCTCTCTACCCCTACCCTCTGTACCCCTACCCTCTCTACCCCTACCCTCTGTACCCCTACCCTCTCTACCCCTACCCTCTGTACCCCTACCCTCTGTACCCCTACCCTCTGTACCCCTACCCTCTCTACCCCTACCCTCTGTACCCCTACCCTCTGTACCCCTACCCTCTCTACCCCTACCCTCTCTACCCCTACCCTCTGTACCCCTACCCTCTCTACCCCTACCCTCTCTACCCCTACCCTCTGTACCCCTACCCTCTCTACCCTCTCTACCCCTACCCTCTCTACCCCTACCCTCTCTACCCCTACCCTCTCTACCCCTACCCTCTCTACCCCTACCCTCTGTACCCCTACCCTCTCTACCCTCTCTACCCCTACCCTCTCTACCCCTACCCTCTCTACCCCTACCCTCTCTACCTCTACCCTCTCTACCCCTACCCTCTCTACCCCTACCCTCTCTACCTCTACCCTCTCTACCCCTACCCTCTCTACCTCTACCCTCTCTACCCACTCTACCCCTACCCTCTCTACCCCTACCCTCTGTACCCCTACCCTCTCTACCCCTACCCTCTCTACCCCTACCCTCTCTACCTCTACCCTCTCTACCTCTACCCTCTCTACCCTCTCTACCCCTACCCTCTCTACCTCTACCCTCTCTACCCCTACCCACTCTACCCCTACCCTCTCTACCTCTACCCTCTCTACCCCTACCCACTCTACCCCTACCCTCTCTACCCCTACCCTCTCTACCCCTACCCTCTCTACCTCTACCCTCTCTACCCTCTCTACCCCTACCCTCTCTACCTCTACCCTCTCTACCCCTACCCACTCTACCCCTACCCTCTCTACCCCTACCCTCTCTACCCCTACCCTCTCTACCCTCTCTACCCCTACCCTCTCTACCTCTACCCTCTCTACCCCTACCCTCTCTACCCCTACCCTCTCTACCCTCTCTACCCCTACCCTCTCTACCCTCTCTACCTCTACCCTCTCTACCCTCTCTACCCCTACCCTCTCTACCTCTACCCTCTCTACCCCTACCCACTCTACCCCTACCCTCTCTACCCTCTCTACCCCTACCCTCTCTACCCCTACCCTCTCTACCTCTACCCTCTCTACCCTCTCTACCCCTACCCTCTCTACCTCTACCCTCTCTACCCCTACACACTCTACCCCTACCCTCTCTACCCCTACCCTCTCTACCCCTACCCTCTCTACCCCTACCCTCTCTACTCCGACCCTCTCTACCCCTACCCTCTCTACCCCTACCCTCTCTACCTCTACCCTCTCTACCCCTACCCTCTCTACCCCTACCCTCTCTACCCCTACCCTCTCTTCCCCTACCCTCTGTACCCCTACCCTCTCTACCCCTACCCTCTCTACCCCTACCCTCTCTACCCCTACCCTCTCTACCCCTACCCACTCTACCCCTACCCTCTCTACCCCTACCCTCTCTACCCCTACCCTCTCTACCCTCTCTACCCCTACCCTCTCTACCCCTACCCTCTCTACCCCTACCCTCTCTACCCCTACCCTCTCTACCCCTACCCTCTCTACCCACTCTACCCCTACCCTCTCTACCCCTACCCTCTCTACCCCTACCCTCTGTACCCCTACCCTCTCTACCCCTACCCTCTCTACCCCTACCCTCTCTACCCCTACCCTCTCTACCCCTACCCTCTCTACCTCTACCCACTCTACCTCTACCCTCTCTACCCCTACCCTCTCTACCCCTACCCACTCTACCTCTACCCTCTCTACCCCTACCCTCTCTACCCCTACCCTCTCTACCCCTACCCTCTCTACCCCTACCCTCTCTACTCCTACCCTCTCTACCCCTACCCTCTCTACCCCTACCCTCTCTACCCCTACCCTCTCTACCCCTACCCTCTGTACCCCTACCCTCTCTACCCCTACCCTCTCTACCCTCTCTACCCCTACCCTCTCTACCCCTACCCTCTCTACCCCTACCCTCTCTACCCCTACCCTCTCTACCCCTACCCTCTCTACCCCTACCCACTCTACCCCTACCCTCTCTACCCCTACCCACTGTACCCCTACCCTCTCTACCCTCTCTACCCCTACCCTCTCTACCCCTACCCTCTCTACCCCTACCCTCTCTACCCCTACCCTCTCTACCCCTACCCTCTCTACCCCTACCCTCTCTACCCCTACCCACTCTACCCCTACCCTCTCTACCCCTACCCACTGTACCCCTACCCTCTCTACCCTCTCTACCCCTACCCTCTCTACCCCTACCCTCTCTACCCCTACCCTCTCTACCCCTACCCTCTCTACCCCTACCCTCTCTACCCCTACCCTCTGTACCCCTACCCTCTCTACCCCTACCCTCTCTACCCCTACCCTCTCTACCCCTACCCTCTCTACCCCTACCCTCTGTACCCCTACCCTCTGTACCCCTACCCTCTCTACCCCTACCCTCTCTACCCCTACCCTCTGTACCCCTACCCTCTGTACCCCTACCCTCTCTACCCCTACCCTCTCTACCCCTACCCTCTCTACCCCTACCCTCTGTACCCCTACCCTCTCTACCCCTACCCACTCTACCCCTACCCTCTCTACTCCTACCCTCTCTACCCCTACCCTCTCTACCCCTACCCTCTCTACCCCTACCCTCTCTACCCCTACCCTCTCTACCCCTACCCTCTCTACCCCTACCCTCTCTACTCCTACCCTCTCTACCCCTACCCTCTCTACCCCTACCCTCTGTACCCCTACCCTCTCTACCCCTACCCTCTCTACCCCTACCCTCTCTACCTCTACCCTCTCTACCCCTACCCTCTCTACCCCTACCCTCTCTACCCCTACCCTCTCTTAACCTACCCCTGTACCCCTACCCTCTCTACCCCTACCCTCTCTACCCCTACCCTCTCTACCCCTACCCTCTCTACCCCTACCCTCTCTACCCATACCCTCTCTTAACTTACCTCTGTACCCCTACCCTCTCTACACATACCCTCTCTTAACTTACCTCTGTACCCCTACCCTCTCTACCCCTACCCCTGTACCCCTACCCTATCTACCCCTACCCTCTCTACCCCTACCCTCTCTACCCCTACCCTCTCTACCCCTACCCTCTCTACCCCTACCCACTCTACCCCTACCCTCTCTACCCCTACCCTCTCTACCCCTACCCTCTCTACCCCTACCCTCTCTACTCCTACCCTCTCTACCCCTACCCTCTCTACCCCTACCCTCTTTACCCCTACCCTCTCTACCCCTACCCTCTCTACCCCTACCCTCTCTACCCCTACCCACTCTACCCCAACCCTCTCTACCCCTACCCTCTCTACCCCTACCCACTCTACCCCTACCCTCTCTACCCCTACCCTCTCTACCCACTCTACCCCTACCCTCTCTACCCATACCCTCTCTACCCCTACCCTCTCTACCCCTACCCACTCTACCCCTACACTCTCTACCCCTACCCTCTCTACCCCTACCCTCTCTACCCACTCTACCCCTACCATCTCTACCCCTACCCTCTCTACCCCTACCCACTCTACCCCTACCCTCTCTACCCCTACCCTCTCTACCCACTCTACTCCTACCCTCTCTACCCCTACCCACTCTACCCCTACCCTCTCTACCCCTACCCTCTCTAACCCTACCCACTCTACCCCTACCCTCTCTACCCCTACCCTCTCTTCCCCTACCCACTCTACCCCTACCCTCTCTACCCCTACCCTCTCTACCCCTACCCTCTCTACCCCTACCGTCTCTACCCCTACCCTCTCTACCCCTACCCTCTTTTCCCCTACCCACTCTACCCCTACCCTCTCTACCCCTACCCACTCTACCCCTACCCTCGCTACCCCTACCCATTCTACCCCTACCCTCTCTACCCCTACCCACTCTACCCCTACCCTCTCCTAACATACCTCTGTACCCCTACCCACTCTACCCCTACCCTCTCTACCCCTACCTCTGTACCCCTACCCTCTCTACCCCTACCCTCTCTACCCCTACCCTCTCTACCTCTACCCTCTCTACCCCTACCCTCTCTACCCCTACCCTCTCTACCCCTACCCTCTCTTAACCTACCCCTGTACCCCTACCCTCTCTACCCCTACCCTCTCTACCCCTACCCTCTCTACCCCTACCCTCTCTACCCCTACCCTCTCTACCCATACCCTCTCTTAACTTACCTCTGTACCCCTACCCACTCTACCCCTACCCTCTCTACCCCTACCTCTGTACCCCTACCCTCTCTACCCCTACCCTCTCTACCCCTACCCTCTCTACCCCTACCCTCTCTACCCCTACACTCTCTACTCCTACCCTCTCTACCCCTACCCTCTCTACCCCTACCCTCTCTACCCCTACCCTCTCTACCCCTACCCTCTCTACCCCTACCCTCTCTACCCCTACCCTCTCTACCCTCTCTACCCCTACCCTCTCTACCCCTACCCTCTCTACCCCTACCCTCTCTACCCCTACCCTCTCTACCTCTACCCTCTCTACCCCTACCCTCTCTACCCCTACCCTCTCTACCCCTACCCTCTCTACCCCTACCCTCTCTTAACCTACCCCTGTACCCCTACCCTCTCTACCCCTACCCTCTGTACCCCTACCCTCTCTACCTCTACCCTCTCTACCCCTACCCTCTCTACCTCTACCCTCTCTACCCCTACCCTCTCTACCCCTACCCTCTCTTAACCTACCCCTGTACCCCTACCCTCTCTACCCCTACCCTCTCTACCCCTACCCTCTCTACCCCTACCCTCTCTACCCATACCCTCTCTTAACTTATCTCTGTACCCCTACCCTCTCTACACATACCCTCTCTTAACTTACCTCTGTACCCATACCCTCTCTACCCCTACCCCTGTACCCCTACCCTATCTACCCCTACCCTCTCTACCCCTACCCTCTCTACCCCTACCCTCTCTACCCCTACCCTCTCTACCCCTACCCACTCTACCCCTACCCTCTCTACCCCTACCCTCTCTACCCCTACCCTCTCTACTCCTACCCTCTCTACCCCTACCCTCTCTACCCCTACCCTCTCTACCCCTACCCTCTCTACCCCTACCCTCTCTACCCCTACCCACTCTACCCCAACCCTCTCTACCCCTACCCTCTCTACCCCTACCCACTCTACCCCTACCCTCTCTACCCCTACCCTCTCTACCCACTCTACCCCTACACTCTCTACCCATACCCTCTCTACCCCTACCCTCTCTACCCCTACCCACTCTACCCCTACACTCTCTACCCCTACCCTCTCTACCCCTACCCTCTCTACCCACTCTACCCCTACCATCTCTACCCCTACCCTCTCTACCCCTACCCACTCTACCCCTACCCTCTCTACCCCTACCCTCTCTACCCACTCTACTCCTACCCTCTCTACCCCTACCCACTCTACCCCTACCCTCTCTACCCCTACCCTCTCTAACCCTACCCACTCTACCCCTACCCTCTCTACCCCTACCCTCTCTTCCCCTACCCACTCTACCCCTACCCTCTCTACCCCTACCCTCTCTACCCCTACCCTCTCTACCCCTACCGTCTCTACCCCTACCCTCTCTACCCCTACCCTCTTTTCCCCTACCCACTCTACCCCTACCCTCTCTACCCCTACCCACTCTACCCCTACCCTCGCTACCCCTACCCATTCTACCCCTACCCTCTCTACCCCTACCCACTCTACCCCTACCCTCTCTTAACATACCTCTGTACCCCTACCCACTCTACCCCTACCCTCTCTACCCCTACCTCTGTACCCCTACCCACTCTACCCCTAGCCTCTCTTCCCCTACCCACTCTACCCCTACCCTCTCTTAACCTACCTCTGTACCCCTACCCTCTCTACCCCTTCCCCTCTACCCCTACCCTCTCCCCCCCTACCCACTCTACCCCTACCCTCTCTAGCCCTACCCCTGTACCCATACCCCATCTAGCCCTAACCTCTCTAGCCCTACCCTCTCTAGCCCTACCCTCTCCTCCCCTACCCTTTCTAGCCCTCCCCCTGTACCCCTAACCCTCTCTAGGCCTACCCTCTCTACCCCTACCCTCTCTAGTCCTACCCTCTCTTCCCCTAACCTCTCTACCCCTACCCTCTCTACCCCTATCCATGTACCCCTACCCTCTCTACGCCTACCCTCTACGCCTACCCTCTCTACCCCTACCCCTGTACCCATATCCTCTCTACCCCTTCCCCCTAGCCCTACACCTGTACCCCTATCCTCTCTACCCCTACCCCTCAAACCCTACGCCTGTACCCCTACATTCTCTACCCCTACCATCTCTACCCCTACCCTCTCTACCCCTACCCTCTCTACCCCTACCCTCTCTACCCCTACCCTCTCTACTCCGACCCTCTCTACCCCTACCCTCTCTACCCCTACCCTCTCTACCTCTACCCTCTCTACCCCTACCCACTCTACCCCTACCCTCTCTACCCCTACCCTCTCTACCCCTACCCTCTCTTCCCCTACCCTCTGTACCCCTACCCTCTCTACCCCTACCCTCTCTACCCCTACCCTCTCTACCCCTACCCTCTCTACCCCTACCCTCTCTACCCCTACCCACTCTACCCCTACCCTCTCTACCCCTACCCTCTCTACCCCTACCCTCTCTACCCTCTCTACCCCTACCCTCTCTACCCCTACCCTCTCTACCCCTACCCTCTCTACCCCTACCCTCTCTACCCCTACCCTCTCTACCCACTCTACCCCTACCCTCTCTACCCCTACCCTCTCTACCCCTACCCTCTGTACCCCTACCCTCTCTACCCCTACCCTCTCTACCCCTACCCTCTCTACCCCTACCCTCTCTACCCCTACCCTCTCTACCCCTACCCTCTCTACCTCTACCCACTCTACCTCTACCCTCTCTACCCCTACCCTCTCTACCCCTACCCACTCTACCTCTACCCTCTCTACCCCTACCCTCTCTACCCCTACCCTCTCTACCCCTACCCTCTCTACCCCTACCCTCTCTACTCCTACCCTCTCTACCCCTACCCTCTCTACCCCTACCCTCTCTACCCCTACCCTCTCTACCCCTACCCTCTGTACCCCTACCCTCTCTACCCCTACCCTCTCTACCCTCTCTACCCCTACCCTCTCTACCCCTACCCTCTCTACCCCTACCCTCTCTACCCCTACCCTCTCTACCCCTACCCTCTCTACCCCTACCCACTCTACCCCTACCCTCTCTACCCCTACCCACTGTACCCCTACCCTCTCTACCCTCTCTACCCCTACCCTCTCTACCCCTACCCTCTCTACCCCTACCCTCTCTACCCCTACCCTCTCTACCCCTACCCTCTCTACCCCTACCCTCTCTACCCCTACCCACTCTACCCCTACCCTCTCTACCCCTACCCACTGTACCCCTACCCTCTCTACCCTCTCTACCCCTACCCTCTCTACCCCTACCCTCTCTACCCCTACCCTCTCTACCCCTACCCTCTCTACCCCTACCCTCTCTACCCCTACCCTCTGTACCCCTACCCTCTCTACCCCTACCCTCTCTACCCCTACCCTCTCTACCCCTACCCTCTCTACCCCTACCCTCTGTACCCCTACCCTCTGTACCCCTACCCTCTCTACCCCTACCCTCTCTACCCCTACCCTCTGTACCCCTACCCTCTGTACCCCTACCCTCTCTACCCCTACCCTCTCTACCCCTACCCTCTCTACCCCTACCCTCTGTACCCCTACCCTCTCTACCCCTACCCACTCTACCCCTACCCTCTCTACTCCTACCCTCTCTACCCCTACCCTCTCTACCCCTACCCTCTCTACCCCTACCCTCTCTACCCCTACCCTCTCTACCCCTACCCTCTCTACCCCTACCCTCTCTACTCCTACCCTCTCTACCCCTACCCTCTCTACCCCTACCCTCTGTACCCCTACCCTCTCTACCCCTACCCTCTCTACCCCTACCCTCTCTACCTCTACCCTCTCTACCCCTACCCTCTCTACCCCTACCCTCTCTACCCCTACCCTCTCTTAACCTACCCCTGTACCCCTACCCTCTCTACCCCTACCCTCTCTACCCCTACCCTCTCTACCCCTACCCTCTCTACCCCTACCCTCTCTACCCATACCCTCTCTTAACTTACCTCTGTACCCCTACCCTCTCTACACATACCCTCTCTTAACTTACCTCTGTACCCCTACCCTCTCTACCCCTACCCCTGTACCCCTACCCTATCTACCCCTACCCTCTCTACCCCTACCCTCTCTACCCCTACCCTCTCTACCCCTACCCTCTCTACCCCTACCCACTCTACCCCTACCCTCTCTACCCCTACCCTCTCTACCCCTACCCTCTCTACCCCTACCCTCTCTACTCCTACCCTCTCTACCCCTACCCTCTCTACCCCTACCCTCTTTACCCCTACCCTCTCTACCCCTACCCTCTCTACCCCTACCCTCTCTACCCCTACCCACTCTACCCCAACCCTCTCTACCCCTACCCTCTCTACCCCTACCCACTCTACCCCTACCCTCTCTACCCCTACCCTCTCTACCCACTCTACCCCTACCCTCTCTACCCATACCCTCTCTACCCCTACCCTCTCTACCCCTACCCACTCTACCCCTACACTCTCTACCCCTACCCTCTCTACCCCTACCCTCTCTACCCACTCTACCCCTACCATCTCTACCCCTACCCTCTCTACCCCTACCCACTCTACCCCTACCCTCTCTACCCCTACCCTCTCTACCCACTCTACTCCTACCCTCTCTACCCCTACCCACTCTACCCCTACCCTCTCTACCCCTACCCTCTCTAACCCTACCCACTCTACCCCTACCCTCTCTACCCCTACCCTCTCTTCCCCTACCCACTCTACCCCTACCCTCTCTACCCCTACCCTCTCTACCCCTACCCTCTCTACCCCTACCGTCTCTACCCCTACCCTCTCTACCCCTACCCTCTTTTCCCCTACCCACTCTACCCCTACCCTCTCTACCCCTACCCACTCTACCCCTACCCTCGCTACCCCTACCCATTCTACCCCTACCCTCTCTACCCCTACCCACTCTACCCCTACCCTCTCCTAACATACCTCTGTACCCCTACCCACTCTACCCCTACCCTCTCTACCCCTACCCTCTCTTAACCTACCCCTGTACCCCTACCCTCTCTACCCCTACCCTCTCTACCCCTACCCTCTCTACCCCTACCCTCTCTACCCCTACCCTCTCTACCCATACCCTCTCTTAACTTACCTCTGTACCCCTACCCACTCTACCCCTACCCTCTCTACCCCTACCTCTGTACCCCTACCCTCTCTACCCCTACCCTCTCTACCCCTACCCTCTCTACCCCTACCCTCTCTACCCCTACCCTCTCTTAACCTACCCCTGTACCCCTACCCTCTCTACCCCTACCCTCTCTACCCCTACCCTCTCTACCCCTACCCTCTCTACCCCTACCCTCTCTACCCATACCCTCTCTTAACTTACCTCTGTACCCCTACCCACTCTACCCCTACCCTCTCTACCCCTACCTCTGTACCCCTACCCTCTCTACCCCTACCCTCTCTACTCCTACCCTCTCTACCCCTACCCTCTCTACCCCTACCCTCTCTACCCCTACCCTCTCTACCCCTACCCTCTCTACCCCTACCCTCTCTACCCCTACCCTCTCTACCCTCTCTACCCCTACCCTCTCTACCCCTACCCTCTCTACCCCTACCCTCTCTACCCCTACCCTCTCTACCTCTACCCTCTCTACCCCTACCCTCTCTACCCCTACCCTCTCTACCCCTACCCTCTCTACCCCTACCCTCTCTTAACCTACCCCTGTACCCCTACCCTCTCTACCCCTACCCTCTGTACCCCTACCCTCTCTACCTCTACCCTCTCTACCCCTACCCTCTCTACCTCTACCCTCTCTACCCCTACCCTCTCTACCCCTACCCTCTCTTAACCTACCCCTGTACCCCTACCCTCTCTACCCCTACCCTCTCTACCCCTACCCTCTCTACCCCTACCCTCTCTACCCATACCCTCTCTTAACTTACCTCTGTACCCCTACCCTCTCTACACATACCCTCTCTTAACTTACCTCTGTACCCATACCCTCTCTACCCCTACCCCTGTACCCCTACCCTATCTACCCCTACCCTCTCTACCCCTACCCTCTCTACCCCTACCCTCTCTACCCCTACCCTCTCTACCCCTACCCACTCTACCCCTACCCTCTCTACCCCTACCCTCTCTACCCCTACCCTCTCTACTCCTACCCTCTCTACCCCTACCCTCTCTACCCCTACCCTCTCTACCCCTACCCTCTCTACCCCTACCCTCTCTACCCCTACCCACTCTACCCCAACCCTCTCTACCCCTACCCTCTCTACCCCTACCCACTCTACCCCTACCCTCTCTACCCCTACCCTCTCTACCCACTCTACCCCTACACTCTCTACCCATACCCTCTCTACCCCTACCCTCTCTACCCCTACCCACTCTACCCCTACACTCTCTACCCCTACCCTCTCTACCCCTACCCTCTCTACCCACTCTACCCCTACCATCTCTACCCCTACCCTCTCTACCCCTACCCACTCTACCCCTACCCTCTCTACCCCTACCCTCTCTACCCACTCTACTCCTACCCTCTCTACCCCTACCCACTCTACCCCTACCCTCTCTACCCCTATCCTCTCTAACCCTACCCACTCTACCCCTACCCTCTCTACCCCTACCCTCTCTTCCCCTACCCACTCTACCCCTACCCTCTCTACCCCTACCCTCTCTACCCCTACCCTCTCTACCCCTACCGTCTCTACCCCTACCCTCTCTACCCCTACCCTCTTTTCCCCTACCCACTCTACCCCTACCCTCTCTACCCCTACCCACTCTACCCCTACCCTCGCTACCCCTACCCATTCTACCCCTACCCTCTCTACCCCTACCCACTCTACCCCTACCCTCTCTTAACATACCTCTGTACCCCTACCCACTCTACCCCTACCCTCTCTACCCCTACCTCTGTACCCCTACCCACTCTACCCCTAGCCTCTCTTCCCCTACCCACTCTACCCCTACCCTCTCTTAACCTACCTCTGTACCCCTACCCTCTCTACCCCTTCCCCTCTACCCCTACCCTCTCCCCCCCTACCCACTCTACCCCTACCCTCTCTAGCCCTACCCCTGTACCCATACCCCATCTAGCCCTAACCTCTCTAGCCCTACCCTCTCTAGCCCTACCCTCTCCTCCCCTACCCTTTCTAGCCCTCCCCCTGTACCCCTAACCCTCTCTAGGCCTACCCTCTCTACCCCTACCCTCTCTAGTCCTACCCTCTCTTCCCCTAACCTCTCTACCCCTACCCTCTCTACCCCTATCCATGTACCCCTACCCTCTCTACGCCTACCCTCTACGCCTACCCTCTCTACCCCTACCCCTGTACCCATATCCTCTCTACCCCTTCCCCCTAGCCCTACACCTGTACCCCTATCCTCTCTACCCCTACCCCTCAAACCCTACCCCTGTACCCCTACATTCTCTACCCCTACCATCTCTACCCCTACCCTCTCTACCCCTACCATCTCTACCCCTACCCCTGTGCCCCTACCCCTCAAACCCTACCCCTGTACCCCTACATTCTCTACCTCTACCATCTCTACCCCTACCCTCTCTACCCCTACCATCTCTAACCCTACCTCTGTACCCCTACCCTCTACCCCTACCCCTGTACCCCTACCCTCTCCAACCCTACCCTCTGTAGCCCTACCCACTCTACCCCTACCCTCTCTAGCCCTACCTTTATTCTACCACTCCTCTAACCTGCCCTTTATCCTACCACTCCTCCTCCTCCACCCTACCACTCCTCTACCCCCTAACCTGCCCTTTATCCTACCACTCCTCTACCCCTAACCTGCCCTTTATCCTACCACTCCTCTACCTCTAACCTGCCCTTTAACCTACCACTCCTCTACCTCTAACCTGCCCTTTATCCTACCACTCCTCTACCTCTAACCTGCCCTTTATCCCACCACTCCTCTACCTCTAACCTGCCCTTTATCCTACCACTCCTCTACCCCTAACCTGCCCTTTATCCTACCACTCCTCTACCTCTAACCTGCCCTTTAACCTACCACTCCTCTACCTCTAACCTGCCCTTTATCCTACCACTCCTCTACCTCTAACCTGCCCTTTAACCTACCACTCCTCTACCTCTAACCTGCCAGCCATCCTACCACTCCTCTACCTCTAACCTGCCCACCATCCTACCACTCCTCTACCTCTAACCTGCCCTTTAACCTACCACTCCTCTACCTCTAACCTGCCCACCATCCTACCACTCCTCTACCTCTAACCTGCCCACCATCCTACCACTCCTCTACCTCTAACCTGCCCACCATCCTACCACTCCTCTACCTCTAACCTGCCCTTTAACCTACCACTCCTCTACCTCTAACCTGCCAGCCATCCTACCACTCCTCTACCTCTAACCTGCCCACCATCCTACCACTCTTCTACCCCTAACCTGCCCACCATCCTACCACTCCTCTACCTCCACCCTACCACCATCCTACCACACCCCTACCCTGCCCACCATCCTACCACTCCCCTACCCTGCCCACCATCCTACCACTCCTCTACCCTGCCCATCGTCCTACCACTCCTCTACCTCTACCCCGCCCAACATTCTACCACCTCTCTACCTCCACCCCGCCCACCATCCTACCACTCCTCTACCTCTACCCTGCCCATCATCCTACCACTCCTCTACCTCTACCCTGCCCATCATCCTACCACGCCTCTACCCTGCCCACCGTCCTATCACTTACCTGCCCACCATCCTATCATTTCTCTAACCTGCCCACCATCCTACCACTTACATGCCCACCATCCTACCACACCTCTACCTAACCCACCATCCTACCACATTCTTTTTTTTCATTTTTTTTTCACCTTTATTTAACCAGGTAGGCTAGTTCTCATTTGCAACTGCGACCTGGCCAAGATAAAGCATAGCAGTGTGAACAGACAACACAGAGTTACACATGGAGTAAACAATTAAGTCAATAACACAGTAGAAAAAAGGAGAGTCTATATACATTATGTGCAAAAGGCATGAGGAGGTTGGCGAATAATTAAACTTTTGCAGATTAACACTGTAGTGATAAATGATCAGATGGTCATGTACAGGTAGAGATATTGGTGTGCAAAAGAGCAGAAAAGTAAATAAATAAAAACAGTATGGGGATGAGGTAGGAAAAAATGGGTGGGCTATTTACCGATAGACTATGTACAGCTGCAGCGATCGGTTAGCTGCTCAGATAGCAGATGTTTGAAGTTGGTGAGGGATATAAAAGTCTCCAACTTCAGCAATTTTTGCAATTCGTTCCAGTCACAGGCAGCAGAGAACTGGAACGAAAGGCGGCCAAATGAGGTGTTGGCTTTAAGGATGATCAGTGAGATACACCTGCTGTAGCGCGTGTTACGGCTGGGTGTTGCCATCGTGACCAGTGAACTGAGATGGAGCGGAGCTCCGGAGCTTTACCTAGCATGGACTTGTAGATGACCTGGAGCCAGTGGGTCTGGCGACGAATATGTAGCGAGGGCCAGCCGACTAGAGCATACAGGTCGCAGTGGTGGGTGGTATAAGGTGCTTTAGTGACAAAACGGATGGCACTGTGATAAACTGCATCCAGTTTGCTGAGTAGAGTGTTGGAAGCAATGTTGTAGATGACATCGCCGAAGTCGAGGATCGGTAGGATAGTCAGTTTTACTAGGGTAAGTTTGGCGGCGTGAGTGAAGGAGGCTTTGTTGCGGAATAGAAAGCCGACTCTGAATTTGATTTTCGATTGGAGATGTTTGATATGAGTCTGGAAGGAGAGTTTACAGTCTAGCCAGACACCTAGGTACTTATAGATGTCCACATATTCAAGGTCGGAACCATCCAAGGTGGTGATGCTAGTCAGGCGTGCGGGTGCAGGCAGCGAACGGTTGAAAAGCATGCATTTGGTTTTACTAGCGTTTAAGAGCAGTTGGAGGCCACGGAAGGAGTGTTGTATGGCATTGAAGCTCGTTTGGAGGTTAGATAGCACAGTGTCCAAGGACGGGCCGGAAGTATATAGAATGGTGTCGTCTGCGTAGAGGTGGATCAGGGAATCGCCCGCAGCAGGAGCAACATCATTGATATCCAGAGAAAAGAGTCAGCCCGAGAATTGAACCCTGTGGCACCCCCATAGAGACTGCCAGAGGACCGGACAGCATGCCCTCCGATTTGACACACTGAACTCTGTCTGCAAAGTAGTTGGTGAACCAGGCAAGGCAGTCATCAGAAAAACCGAGGCTACTGAATCTGCTGATAAGAATATGGTGATTGACAGAGTCGAAAGCCTTGGCAAGGTCGATGAAGACGGCTGCACAGTACTGTCTTTTATCGATGGCAGTTATGATATCGTTTTGTACCTTGAGCGTGGCTGAGGTGCACCCGTGACCGGCTAGGAAACCAGATTGCACAGCGGAGAAGGTACGGTGCGATTCGAGATGGTCAGTGACCTGTTTGTTGACTTGGCTTTCGAAGACCTTAGATAGGCAGGGCAGGATGGATGTAGGTCTGTAACAGTTTGGGTCCAGGGTGTCTCCCCCTTTGAAGAGGGGGATGACTGCGGCAGCTTTCCAATCCTTGGGGATCTCAGACGATATGAAAGAGAGGTTGAACAGGCTGGTAATAGGGGTTGCGACAATGGCGGCGGATAGTTTCAGAAATAGAGGGTCCAGATTGTCAAGCCCAGCTTATTTGTACGGGTCCAGGTTTTGCAGCTCTTTCAGAACATCTGCTATCTGGATTTGGGATAAGGAGAACCTGGAGAGGCTTGGGCGAGTAGCTGCGGGGGGGGGGGGGTGGAGCTGTTGGTCGAGGTTGGAGTAGCCAGGCGGAAGGCATTGCCAGCCGTTGAAAAATGCTTGTTGAAGTTTTCGATAATCATGGATTTATCGGTGGTGACCGTGTTACCTAGCCTCAGTGCAGTGGGCAGCTGGGAGGAGGTGCTCTTGTTCTCCATGGACTTCACAGTGTCCCAGAACTTTTTGGAGTTGGAGCTACAGGATGCAAATTTCTGCCTGATGAAGCTGGCCTTAGCTTTCCTGACTGACTGCGTGTATTGGTTCCTGACTTCCCTGAACAGTTGCATATCGCGGGGACTATTCGATGCTATTGCAGTCTGCCACAGGATGTTTTTGTGCTGGTCGAGGGCAGTCAGGTCTGGAGTGAACCAAGGGCTATATCTGTTCTTAGTTCTGCATTTTTTGAACAGAGCATGCTTATCTAAAATGGTGAGGAAGTTACTTTTAAAGAATGACCAGGCATCCTCAACTGACGGGATGAGGTCAATGTCCTTCCAGGATACCCGGGCCAGGTCGATTAGAAAGGCCTGCTCACAGAAGTGTTTTAGGGAGCGTTTGACAGTGATGAGGGGTGGTCGTTTGACTGCGGCTCCGTAGCGGATACAGGCAATGAGGCAATGATCGCTGAGATCCTGGTTGAAGACAGCGGAGGTGTATTTAGAGGGCCAGTTGGTCAGTATGACGTCTATGAGGGTGCCCTTTTTTACAGATTTAGGGTTGTACCTGGTGGGTTCCTTGATGATTTGTGTGAGATTGAGGGCATCTAGCTTAGATTGTAGGACTGCCGGGGTGTTAAGCATATCCCAGTTTAGGTCACCTAACAGAACAAACTCTGAAGCTAGATGGGGGGGCGATCAATTAACAAATGGTGTCCAAGGCACAGCTGGGATCTGAGGGGGGTCGGTAGCAGGCGGCAACAGTGAGAGACTTATTTCTGGAGAGAGTCATTTTTCAAATTAGTAGTTCGAACTGTTTGGGTATGGACCTGGAAAGTATGACATTACCTTGCAGGCTATCTCTGCAGTAGACTGCAACTCCTCCCCCTTTGGCAGTTCTATCTTGACGGAAAATGTTATAGTTGGGTATGGAAATCTCAGAATTTTTGGTGGCCTTCCTGAGCCAGGATTCAGACACGGCAAGGACATATCCCTAACCTGCCCACCATCCTGCCACTCCTCTACCTCTACCCTGCTCACCATCCTACCACACATCTATCCCTAACCTGCCCATCATCCTACCACTCCTCTAACCTGCCCACCATCCTACCACTTACCTGCCCACCATCCTAACACACCTCTACCTAACCCACAACCCTACCACTTACCTGCCCACCATCCTACCACTCTTCTACCTATACACTGCCCACCATCCTACCACTCCTCTAACCTAACCCACTACCCTACCACTTTATCCCGAACCTGCCTACCATCATACCACTCCTCTACCTCTACAATGCCCACAATCCTACCACTACACTATGCCTACCCTGCCCACCATCCTCCCACTCCTCTATGCCTAACCTTCCCACCATCCTACCTCTCCTCCATGCCTAACCTGCCCACCATCCTACCACTCCTCTACCCTGCCCACAATCCTACCACTCCTCTAACCTGCCCACCATCCTACCACTCCTCTTCCTCTACCCTGCCAACCATCCTACCCACCACTCCTCTACCTCTACCTTGCCCACCATCCTACCACTCCTCTACCCTGCCCACCATCCTACCACTCCTCTAACCTGCCGACCATCCTACCACTCCTCTACCTCTAACCTGCCGACCATCCTACCACTTCTCTACCCTGCGCACCATCCTACCACTCCTCTAACCTGCCGTCATCCTACAACTTCTCTACCTATTCCCTCCCCACCATCCTACCAGTCCTCTAACCTGCACACCATCCTATCACTCCTCTATCCCTACCCTGCCCACCATCCTACCAGTCCTCTAACCTGCACACCATCCTATCACTCCTCTATCCCTACCCTGCCCACCGTCCTACAACTCCTCTAACCTTCCCACCGTCCTACAACTCCTCTACCCTGCCCACCATCCTACAACTCCTCTAACCTGCCGACCATACTACCACTCCTCCGACCCTGCACACCATCCTACGACTCATCTATCCCTATCCTGCCTCTCTTCTATCCCTAACCTGCCCACCATCCTACCACTCCTCCACCCTGCCCACCATCCTACCACTCCTCCACCCTGCCCACCATCCTACCACTCCTCTACCTCACCCACCATCCTAACACACATCCACCCTGCCCACCACCCTACCACTCATCCACCCTGCCCACCATCCTACCACTCCTCTACCTCACCCACCATCCTACCACTCCTCTACCTCTACCCTGCCCACCTTCCTTCCACTCCCTTAACCTGCCTCTCTTCTATCCCTAACCTGCCCACCATCCTACCACTCCTCTACCCTGCCCACCATCCTACCACTCCTCCACCCTGCCCATCATCCTACCACCCCCCTACCTCTACCCTGCCCACCATCCTACCACTCCTCCACCCTGCCCACCATCCTACCACTCCTCCACCCTGCCCACCATCCTACCACTCCTCCACCCTGCCCACCATCCTACCACTCCTCCACCCTGCCCACCATCCTACCACTCCTCCACCCTGCCCACCGTCCTACCACTCCTCCATCCTGCCCACCATCCTACCGCTCCTCCACCCTGCCCACCATCCTACCACTCTTCCACCCTGCCCACCATCCTACCACTTCTCCACCTCTTCCTCTCATCTTATTTTCTTGCAGACATTAATATTTTATGGTCATAGATAGTTAAATATTTAACTAGTCTGGCCATCCCAGTCCTTCCTGTGAAAATTAGAGCATTGATATTGAAATGGAGTATATATCCTCTGGATATCTGGTGTGAGATAGAGCTAGTGATTATCAGTACAAGTCCTTTAGCATGTTGTTTTTTATTATTGAAGGATGACAAATAAGCACATATTGTGCTTGTACTTATCCTTTACTTGATCATTAAAAACATATGAAATCCTTTCAAAGAGTAATTAGAAAATAAGAGAAAATAGCCTCTCAGTTCAAGCCTTGAAGATACTGTCAATGTGACACAGGCCTGGAAGTATTGTCTACAGCACTGATTGATTGACTCAGGCCTGGAAGTATTGTCTACAGCACTGATTGATTGACTCAGGCCTGGAAGTATTGTCTACAGCACGGATTGATCGACTCAGGTCTGGAAGTATTGTCTACAGCACGGATTGATCGACTCAGGTCTGGAAGTATTATTTACAGCACTGGTTGAATGACTCAGGTCTGGAAGTATTATTTACAGCATTGATTAGATGAACATGGCTTCAGACACTTCTCATTTGTTTGGTGATGTACTGTGCATTCTGTCTTTGCTTTGAAACCTTTGGTAGAAATAAAGCAAAGAACGTACGGTAAGTCACTAACAGCAGAGAAAGTACGGTAAGTCCCTAACAGCAAAGAACGTACGGTAAGTCCCTAACAGCAGAGAAAGTACTGTAAGTCCCTAACAGCAAAGAACGTACGGTAAGTCCCTAACAGCAGAGAAAGTACAGTAAGTCCCTAACAGCAGAGAAAGTACAGTAAGTCCCTAACAGCTGAGAAAGTACAGTAAGTCCCTAACAGCAGAGAAAGTACAGTAAGTCCCTAACAGCAGAGAAAGTACAGTAAGTCACTAACAGCAGAGAAAGTACAGTAAGTCCCTAACAGCTGAGAAAGTACAGTAAGTCCATAACAGCTGAGAAAGTACGGTAAGTCCCTAACAGCAAATAATTTACGGTAAGTCCCTAACAGCTGAGAAAGTACGGTAAGTCCCTAACAGCAGAGAAAGTACGGTAAGTCCCTAACAGCTGAGAAAGTACGGTAAGTCCCTAACAGCTGAGAAAGTACGGTAAGTCCCTAACAGCTGAGAAAGTACGGTAAGTCCCTAACAGCTGAGAAAGTACGGTAAGTCCCTAACAGCTGAGAAAGTACGGTAAGTCCCTAACAGCAGAGAAAGTACAGTAAGTCCCTGACAGCAAAGAACGTACGGTAAGTCCCTAACAGCTGAGAAAGTACAGTAAGTCCCTAACAGCAGAGAAAGTACAGTAAGTCCCTAACAGCTGAGAAAGTACGGTAAGTCCCTAACAGCTGAGAAAGTACGGTAAGTCCCTAACAGCAAAGAACGTACGGTAAGTCCCTAACAGCTGAGAAAGTGTGGTAAGTCCCTAACAGCAGAGAAAGTACAGTAAGTCCCTAACAGCAGAGAAAGTACAGTAAGTCCCTTACAGCAGAGAAAGTACAGTAAATCCCTAACAGCAGAGAAAGTACGGTAAGTCCCTAACAGCAGAGAAAGTACAGTAAGTCCCTAACAGCTGAGAAAGTACAGTAAGTCCCTAACAGCTGAGAAAGTACAGTAAGTCCCTAACAGCAGAGAAAGTACAGTAAGTCCCTAACAGCTGAGAAAGTACAGTAAGTCCCTAACAGCTGAGAAAGTACAGTAAGTCCGTAACAGCTGACAAAGTACAGTAAGTCCCTAACAGCAGAGAAAGTACAGTAAGTCCCCAACAGCAGAGAAAGTACAGTAAGTCCCCAACAGCAGAGAAAGTACAGTAAGTCCCCAACAGCAGAGAAAGTACAGTAAGTCCCTAACAGCAGAGAAAGTACACTAAGTCCCCAACAGCAGAGAAAGTACAGTAAGTCCCTAACAGCAGAGAAAGTACAGTAAGTCCCCAACAGCAGAGAAAGTACAGTAAGTCCCCAACAGCAGAGAAAGTACAGTAAGTCCCTAACAGCAGAGAAAGTACAGTAAGTCCCCAACAGCAGAGAAAGTACAGTAAGTCCCCAACAGCAGAGAAAGTACAGTAAGTCCCCAACAGCAGAGAAAGTACAGTAAGTCCCCAACAGCAGAGAAAGTACACTAAGTCCCCAACAGCTGAATGTCACTTACTCCTTACAAAACATGCTGACGCACAAAAGTAAAGCAAGCACACTATACTTTGAACTTGGAAATCAAGAGCAAGTCATTCAATTCAGATCTCAGGTTATTAAACACAGCTTTCCTTTACTCCCGACCAAACAGACGACGTTTCTATAGATTCTATAGTTTCTATAGATTATAAGGGTTAATTGTGTTGAGTTGCAGTACTGTACAAAGTTCACTAAAATGGTCAATCTAATTATCAAGGAGAACCCAAGTTTAATTTCACAGATTGGCAACAGCTTTCAGTTTACTCCCAGTGAAGATCACAAGGGCACATACAGCATATAGAGGATTCTGTTGCCCAGAGTCTCTGAAAGACTGTCAGACGTTGACAGCTTCCAACAATAGAAGCCGAGGGGATGTGGATGTAATGTGAAAAGAGTCAAATCCTTCCTGTTACCTAGGCCTGTCTTGAACCCTGCAGAAGGAGAAGTAGATGCACCTACACTAGCAATGTTCTCTTCAAGGTGGCTTCTTTCACCTTGTCACCAGATTAATAAATCATCTGTGAAAATGTAGCATCACGGTAATGGCTTTCAAAGCAAGCGGCCTTGTTTGGCGATAGGTGCTGTTGCAATCTCTCTCTTTAAAAATGAATGTGTTAAATAAAATAAAAATCTCCATTACCTTTCTCTAACATTGCCATTTCACCTTGTTTCTCAAGCCTCACACACTCTGGGAAAGTAGTGTACAGAGTTCGAGAAATCCAAAGTAAAGTAGTGAATGTATAAATCTGTGTGGTTCTACTAAAAAAATCATCCAGTTAGGATTTGATTTTAAGAAAGTATCTCTCTTGTTGCAGTATATGGCGGATGGTTGTTAAGTTGATTTCATGATTTAATTTCTGAAAAAACGATGTTTATATAGGCTTAATACAATACTCATTGTTTGATAACTCCAAGATTCACATGGACAGTTTCTTCTAGCAGACATGACTGCCATTCTTTGTTTGTGAAATGTGTCTTTTTGGTAGCGTTGTTGGACCAAAATGCTCCTGACAATTACACGTTGCTCAAACACTTGTGTGACTCAATTTTGACAAATTAAAATGTCAGGTATGCCCTTCTGACAGGGGTGATGTATATTAACTATTGAGAAGAGTCCGTAACAATAGGTTTCTGTCAGCCAAAGTAGGACAGAAATGTCACTCCTGTCAGCCTGTATACTGACCAAATCTCTCTCTCTCTCTCTCTCTCTCTCTCTCTCTCTCTCTCTCTCTCTCTCTCTCTCTCTCTCTCTCTCTCTCTCTCTCTCTCTCGTGTTAACATTGCCAAAGCAAGTGAGGTAGATAATATACAATAGTAAAATGAACAGTAAACATTACACATACAGAGGTTTCAAAAGAATAATGACAACACAAATGTCATATTATGTATATATACACAGTGTTGTGAGGATGTACAAACGGTTAATGTATGGAAAATAAAGGGGGAAATAAATAAGTAATTATGGGTTGTGTTTACACTATACATGGGTGAAGGTTTTTGGGTCTAGGGTGAATGCAGCCCGACTTGATCGGTTTTACGTGTCCAGGAATCAGAGCAGGGCAACAGGGCTGTTGGGAACTACCATTCTCCCGGTGGGGTTTTTAGAACACCACATAACCATGGCTCTGCTGTCTATTTCACCAGGACCCCGGCAGGCATCCTATTGGAAGTTTAATGTAAATCTCTTACAAGATGCCACTTTTTGCTCAGGTTTCCAGACCTTTTGGGAAAGGTGGGGGCAGCGAAGAGAGGAGTGTGAGTCTCTGAGTCAATGGTGGGATGTGGTGAAAGTCCAAATTCGGCTTTACTGTCAACAGTATACAGCCCTCTCATCCTCAGAGGCTAGGAGAGTATTGGAGGAACTCGAGCATAGTATTATTGAGATGGAGGTAGAGATGGTGGGGCAAGGCAATGTAGGCCTCCAGGCTAATTTAGCTGAATTATGTAGGGACCTGGGTAGTTCTTTCCAGGTTAAAGCAAAGGGAAGACTTGTAAGAGCTAGGTTCTCCATGCTCAAGGAGATGGATGCTCCCAGCTCCTTCTTCTTTGGTTTGGAAAGACAGAGTGGTGAAGCCAAGGGTATGAAATGTCTACGGCTGTCTGAATGGCGGGTGACCTCTGTGGTGGGTGAGATGTGGGAGTGGACCGTGGAGTTTTATACTGAGTTGTATAGGGCAGAAGTGTGTGGGCTCAGGACTTGTTCGCAGGACTCCCTAAGCTCTCTCTGGTACAGAGGGATGAAATGGACATTCCTCTGTTGTCCAATGAACTGGCAAAGACCGTAACCCAGATGTCCCCCGGTCATGCACCGAGGGTCGATGGACTCCCAGTGGAGTTTTATAAAAAATGCTGATGGAACAATTGGACTTCTTTTGCGTGTTGCGTGAATGCGTCGGGGTAGGACAGTTGCCGATGAGCTGCCGTCAGGCGGCTCTGACTCCCCTGCCCAAAAAAAGGGGACTTGTGTGAACTTAAGAACTGGAGGCCTGTGGCATTGCTCTGTGCAGACTACAATATATTTGCCAAAGTCCTCTCTAACAGACTGAAGTCACATCTGGACTCGATAGTACATAAGGACCGAACATATTGTGTACCGGGACGCCCATTCACGGACATCTTGTTCTTAATCAGGGACACGTTGGACTTGTCGAGAGGTTCTAATGTGAACTTTGAACTGGTCTCTTTAGATCAAGAGAAGGCTTTTTGATGGAGTGGACCATGAGTATTTGTTTAATGTGATGTCTGTGTTTGGGTTTGGGAAGAGTTTTTTGAACCGATTTCAAAGGGATGGCTGGTTTGTGGAAAATAGGCTCCTCCCACACCCACAGCCCAGGCTCCACACCCCCTTCTCGTGTGGGCCTTAACATGTCTGAGCCGGTAAGCGGGGTGTTTGAGCGGCCCAAGGGGGAGGGGGCACCAATGTTTCCACCACTGCAGGTGACGACAGAGACTGGAGACTGGCAAAGGGGGTCTGGAGGACTTGTTAGATTTTAACACTCTGAGCCTGGGGGAGTTTGAGGTGGTGGGAGGTAAAGCCCACTACAACCTCTGCATTAAGGTGAGGAACATTAGGAGCCTAACAGGAGTGAAGGCACATCAGTGGCAGGGGGTATGTGGGGAGGAGAGTATGGTGGGTTTTAGATGGAGGGGGCTCTACAAACCCCCAGTACCAAAGAGGTCAGGGGACCTCCAGTGGAGGGTTCTTCATGGAGCCCTGGCCACTAACAGCTGGTTGGTATGGATTGAACCGGGAATAGGGAAGGGATGTCCTTTCTGTCTTATGAAAGAAACTGTGATTCATGTGTTTTCTGTGTGCACCAGGTTAATGCCATTAATGTCGCTGTTGGAATGTCTGTGTGAGAGGTTGGGGGTGGTATTTACTGTTGGGATGTTTATAATGGGGTACAGGTATTCAAATAAGGAGAAGGCAAAATGTGTATTGTTGAATTTTCTGTTTGCTCAGGCAAAGTTGACTATTTGGCAAACAAGGAGGAACAGGGTCAAAGTTGGGGGGATAACAGACCCTTTACTTTTGTTTAATGGGATGGTCTCTGCACGCCTTAGGGTAGAATTTGACTTCTTTAGAATGATGGAAAGAGATATGGTGTGTTGGGGGGGGGGGGGGGGGCTGTCTGTATAGCTGGGGAAGATGTTTCAGGAGATATGGTGTGTTGGGGGGGGGGCTGTCTGTATAGCTGGGGAAGATGTTTCAGGAGATATGGTGTGTTGGGGGGGGGCTGTCTGTATAGCTGGGGATGATGTTTCAGGAGATGTGGTGTGTTGGGGGGGGCTGTCTGTATAGCTGGGGATGATGTTTCAGGAGATATGGTGTGTTGGGGGGGGGGCTGTCTGTATAGCTGGGGATGATGTTTCAGGAGATATGGTGTGTTGGGGGGGGCTGTCTGTATAGCTGGGGATGATGTTTCAGGAGATATGGTGTGTTGGGGGGGGGCTGTCTGTATAGCTGGGGATGATGTTTCAGGAGATATGGTGTGTTGGGGGGGCTGTCTGTATAGCTGGGGAAGATGTTTCAGGAGATATGGTGTGTTGGGGGGGGCTGTCTGTATAGCTGGGGATGATGTTTCAGGAGATATGGTGTGTTGGGGGGGGCTGTCTGTATAGCTGGGGATGATGTTTCAGGAGATATGGTGTGTTGGGGGGGGCTGTCTGTATAGCTGGGGATGATGTTTCAGGAGATATGGTGTGTTGGGGGGGGCTGTCTGTATAGCTGGGGATGATGTTTCAGGAGATATGGTGTGTTGGGGGGGGGCTGTCTGTATAGCTGGGGAAGATGTTTCAGGAGATATGGTGTGTTGGGGGGGCTGTCTGTATAGCTGGGGATGATGTTTCAGGAGATATGGTGTGTTGGGGGGGGCTGTCTGTATAGCTGGGGATGATGTTTCAGGAGATGTGGTGTGTTGGGGGGGCTGTCTGTATAGCTGGGGATGATGTTTCAGGAGATATGGTGTGTTGGGGGGGGCTGTCTGTATAGCTGGGGATGATGTTTCAGGAGATATGGTGTGTTGGGGGGGCTGTCTGTATAGCTGGGGAAGATGTTTCAGGAGATATGGTGTGTTGGGGGGGCTGTCTGTATAGCTGGGGATGATGTTTCAGGAGATATGGTGTGTTGGGGGGGGCTGTCTGTATAGCTGGGGATGATGTTTCAGGAGATATGGTGTGTTGGGGGGGGCTGTCTGTATAGCTGGGGATGATGTTTCAGGAGATATGGTGTGTTGGGGGGGGCTGTCTGTATAGCTGGGGATGATGTTTCAGGAGATATGGTGTGTTGGGGGGGGGCTGTCTGTATAGCTGGGGAAGATGTTTCAGGAGATATGGTGTGTTGGGGGGGGGCTGTCTGTATAGCTGGAGATGATGTTTCAGGAGATGTGGTGTGTTGGGGGGGGGATGTCTGTATAGCTGGGGATGATGTTTCAGGAGATATGGTGTGTTGGGGGGGCTGTCTGTATAGCTGGGGATGATGTTTCAGGAGATATGGTGTGTTGGGGGGGGGCTGTCTGTATAGCTGGGGATGATGTTTCAGGAGATGTGGTGTGTTGGGGGGGCTGTCTGTATAGCTGGGGATGATGTTTCAGGAGATATGGTGTGTTGGGGGGGGCTGTCTGTATAGCTGGGGATGATGTTTCTGGAGATATGGTGTGTTGGGGGGGCTGTCTGTATAGCTGGGGAAGATGTTTCAGGAGATATGGTGTGTTGGGGGGGCTGTCTGTATAGCTGGGGAAGATGTTTCAGGAGATATGGTGTGTTGGGGGGGGCTGTCTGTATAGCTGGGGATGATGTTTCAGGAGATATGGTGTGTTGGGGGGGGCTGTCTGTATAGCTGGGGATGATGTTTCAGGAGATATGGTGTGTTGGGGGGGCTGTCTGTATAGCTGGAGAAGATGTTACAGGAGATATGGTGTGTTGGGGGGGGGCTGTCTGTATAGCTGGGGAAGATGTTTCAGGATATATGGTGTGTTGGGGGGGGGGCTGTCTGTATAGCTGGGGATGATGTTTCAGGAGATATGGTGTGTTGGGGGGGGCTGTCTGTATAGCTGGGGATGATGTTTCAGGAGATATGGTGTGTTGGGGGGGGGGCTGTCTGTATAGCTGGGGATGATGTTTTGGATATACGGTGTTAGAAGTGGTAAGGTTTTTGGGTTATTGTGATGTGTGGTGTTGTTTTGTATCGTGTGGTATAGGGAAAGGTGAGTATGGTACATGTATACAGTACAATATATATTTTGGTGTTTTATTTTTAAGGGCGGGTGGTGAGGTTTTAATGAAATGAGAATGTTTCATTAAAGACAGACCAAATATATATATATATTTTTAAGTATCTCTCGCTCTCTAACAATTTGAAAGAAGGCACTCTGTTACCTTCATTATTTTTATTGGATGTGTATTTAAAGAAAGACACTGGGAAGACACACTCCCTTTGTCAGGGTAGAGAGAAGATATACACTCCCTATGTCAGGGTAGAGAGAAGACAGACACTCCCTATGTCAGGGTGGAGAGAAGACAGACACTCCCTATGTCAGGGTAGAGAGGAGACAGACACTCCCTATGTCAGGGTAGAGAGAAGACAGACACTCCCTCTGTCAGGGTAGAGAGAAGACAGACACTCCCTCTGTCAGGGTAGAGAGAAGACAGACACTCCCTCTGTCAGGGTAGAGAGAAGACAGACACTCCCTCTGTCAGGGTATAGAGAAGACAGACACTCCCTATGTCAGGGTAGAGAGAAGACAGACACTCCCTATGTCAGGGTAGAGAGAAGACAGACACTCCCTATGTCAGGGTAGAGAGAAGACAGACACTCCCTCTGTCAGGGTAGAGAGAAGACAGGCACTCTCTATGTCAGGGTAGAGAGAAGTCAGACACTCTCTATGTCAGGGTAGAGAGAAGACAGACACTCCCTCTGTCAGGGTAGAGAGAAGACAGACACTCCCTGTGTCACGTTAGAGATAAGACAGACATTCACTATTTCAGGGTAGAGAGAAGACAGACACTCCCTATGTCAGGGTAGAGAGAAGACAGACATTCCCTATGTCAGGGTAGAGAAAATACAGACACTCTCTATGTCAGGGTAGAGAGAAGACAGACACTCTCTATGTCAGGGTAGAGAGAAGACAGGGACTCTCTATGTCAGGGTAAAGAGAAGACAGACACTCCCTATGTCAGGGTAGAGAGAAGACATAGTCTACAGCACCTCCAGCAACAGATACAGTGCCTTGCGAAAGTATTCGGCCCCCATGAACTTTGCGACCTTTTGCCACATTGCAGGCTTCAAACATAAAGATATAAAACTGTATTTTTTTGTGAAGAATCAACAACAAGTGGGACACAATCATGAAGTGGAACGACATTTATTGGATATTTCAAACTTTTTTAACAAATCGAAAACTGAAAAATTGGGCGTGCAAAATTATTCAGCTCTTTTACTTTCAGTGCAGCAAACTCTCTCCAGAAGTTCAGTGAGGATCTCTGAATGATCCAATGTTGACCTAAATGACTAATGATGATAAATACAATCCACCTGTTTGTAATCAAGTCTCCGTATAAATGCTCCTGCACTGTGATAGTGTCAGAGTTTCGTTAAAAGCGCAGAGAGCATCATGAAGAACAAGGAACACACCAGGCAGGTCCGAGATACTGTTGTGAAGAAGTTTAAAGCCGGATTTGGATACAAAAAGATTTCCCAAGCTTTAAACATCCCAAGGAGCACTGTGTAAGCGATAATATTGAAATGGAAGGAGTATCAGACCACTGCAAATCTACCAAGACCAGGCCGTCCTTCTAAACTTTCAGCTCTCACAAGGAGAAGACTGATCAGAGATGCAGCCAAGAGGCCCATGATCACTCTAGATGAACTGCAGAGATCTACAGCTGAGGTGGGAGACTCTGTCCATAGGACAACAATCAGTCGTATATTACACAAATCTGGCCTTTATGGAAGAGTGGCAAGAAGAAAGCCATTTCTTAAAGATATCCATAAAAAGTGTTGTTTAAAGTTTGCCACAAGCCACCTGGGAGACACACCAAACATGTGGAAGAAGGTGCTCTGGTCAGATGAAACCAAAATTGAACTTTTTTGCAACAATGCAAAACGTTATGTTTGGCGTAAAAGCAACACAGCTCATCACCCTGAACACACCATCCCCACTGTCAAACATGGTGGTGGCAGCATCATGGTTTGGGCCTGCTTTTCTTCAGCAGGGACAGGGAAGATGGTTAAAATTGATGGGAAGATGGATGGAGCCAAATACAGGACCATTCTGGAAGAAAACCTGATGGAGTCTGCAAAAGACCTGAGACTGGGACGGAGGTTTGTCTTCCAACAAGACAATGATCCAAAACATAAAGCAAAATCTACAATGGAATGGTTCAAAAATAAACATATCCAGGTGTTAGAATGGTCAAGTCAAAGTCCAGACCTGAATCCAATCGAGAATCTGTGGAAAGAACTGAAAACTGCTGTTCACAAATGCTCTCCATCCAACCTCAGAGCTCGAGCTGTTTTGCAAGGAGGAATGGGAAAAAATTTCAGTCTCTCGATGTGCAAAACTGATAGAGACATACCCCAAGCGACTTACAGCTGTAATCGCAGCAAAAGGTGGCGCTACAAAGTATTAACTTAAGGGGGCTGAATAATTTTGCACGCCCAATTTTTCAGTTTTTGATTTGTTAAAAAAGTTTGAAATATCCAATAAATGTCGTTCCACTTCATGATTGTGTCCCACTTGTTGTTGATTCTTCACAAAAAAATACAGTTTTATATCTTTATGTTTGAAGCCTGAAATATGGCAAAAGGTCGCAAAGTTCAAGGGGGCCGAATACTTTCGCAAGGCACTGTACTTCCAGTGGTGTAAAGTACTTAATTTAAAATACTTTAAAGTAATACTAGAGTAGTTTTTTGGGGTATGTGCACTTTACTTCACTTCCTTCCTAAAGAAAATCATTTACTTTTTACTCCGTACATTTTCCCTGACAACCAAACGTTACATTTTGAATGCTTAGCAGGACAGGAAAAGGGTCCAATTCACACAACATCCCAGGTCATCCCTACTGCCTCTTATCTGGTGGAGTCATTAAACACAAATGCTTCATTTGTAAATTATGTCTCCGTGTTGGAGTGTGCTCCTGGCTCTCCGTAAATAAAATATAAAACAACAACATGGCGCCATCTGGTTTAACTTAATATGAGGAATTTGAGATTATTTATACTTTTACTGTTACTTTTTAAGTATATTTAAAACAAAATACTTTCAGACTTTTACTCAAAGTAATATTTTACCGGGTGACTTTCAGTTTTACTTTGAGTCATTTTCTATTAAGGATATCTTTAAAGCCAGGGTCAGATACTCCCTATGTCAGGGTCAGATACTCCCTATGTCAGGGTCAGATACTACCAATGTCAGGGTCAGATACTCCCTATGTCAGGGTCAGATACTCCCTATGTCAGGGTCAGATACTCCCTATGTCAGGGTCAGATACTCCCTATGTCAGGGTCAGATACTACCAATGTCAGGGTCAGATACTCCCTATGTCAGGGTCAGATACTCCCTATGTCAGGGTCAGATACTCCCTATGTCAGGGTCAGATAACTCCCTATGTCAGGGTCAGATACTCCCTATGTCAGGGTCAGATACTCCCTATGTCAGGGTCAGATACTCCCTATGTCAGGGCCAGATACTCCCTATGTCAGGGTCAGATACTCCCTATGTCAGGGTCAGATACTCCCTATGTCAGGGTCAGATACTCCCTATGTCAGGGTCAGATACTCCCTATGTCAGGGTCAGATAACTCCCTATGTCAGGGTCAGATACTCCCTATGTCAGGGTCAGATAACTCCCTATGTCAGGGTCAGATACTCCTTATGTCAGGGTCAGATACTCCCTATGTCAGGGTCAGATAACTCCCTATGTCAGGGTCAGATAACTCCCTATGTCAGGGTCAGATACTCCCTATGTCAGGGTCAGATAACTCCATATGTCAGGGTCAGATACCCCCTATGTCAGGGTCAGATAACTCCCTATGTCAGGGTCAGATACTCCCTATGTCAGGGTCAGATACTCCCTATGTCAGGGTCAGATACTCCCTATGTCAGGGTCAGATACCCCCTATGTCAGGGTAAAGAGATGAGAGTCTCTCTACCCTGTCTCTCTACCCTCTACCCAACAAGTAGTGCAGATGGCCTTCAAACATTCATGACCGTTACTTCTACTTCAAGGAATTTTTATTTTTTAGTATTCATATTTTAGTGACGCATCAACGTGCAAATTTATCTCCAATGAATAATATATTAATTGAATTAATTGAAAGAACTAAAGTTAGTGAACATGGAATCAATAAGATAATTGTAATCTTAGCCAGCCGTTAATGTCATTTTATTACAGAATCTAATGATGTAAATGTGTCATTTTGCATTTGAGGAAAGACACTAGAAATAATGAGTGTTGCTGAGATAAATGGAAACACTGAGGTGGGGAAAATGAGCCAGATTTCATTCATGAAGTCCTATTATTACTTCAAAACATTAACCCTTTTGTGGTGTTCGGGTCTGTGGGACCCATTTTCAATGTTTACTAAAATAAAAAATCACACAATTAATTATTTGTTCAACCTGAGACTCATTGGCCTTGGCTCATTTTCTGTGAAGAACACGTAAAAGAGTGCACACTGTGTACCCCCTACACATTTATATTACATATGTGGTGTTCTGGTCCACTGGACCCGAGGCTAATAAACGTGTGGAAAAGTGTGTTTGTAGGTGAAAACAAGTTAAAAAAAACAAACAAAAATGTTTGCTGTGTGCCTTCACTCTGTCTTCCTCCTCCTCCCTGGGCCTGCTGTTTCAACATAGCACCAACGACCTGTCTGTCTCACAGCCTGTCTGTCTCACAGCCTGTCTGTCTCACAGCCTGTCTGTCTCACAGCCTGTCTGCCTCACAGCCTGTCTGCCTGTCTCCCACTTCTCCCGCATTCTTTACCCTTTGAAGTGTGTGAAACTACTCAATGTCTTCCTGGAACATTTACAATGTTATTACAATACATTATTTCGATACATTGTAAAAAAATACAAAATAAAAAGTAGTATATTCCTACAGTCTACCCCAGCCAGGTCCAAATTGGGGGAGGGACACAACAAATAAATAGCTTTGCATGTGTAGCTCCTTAGCACAATCAATCAGTATGGCAAAAAATAATCTCTGCTCAGAGGGCCTTAGAACATATTTTTGCAGAGAGAGAAGCTAGTGTGGAAGGAGCATCTTCCACTTTAAAAGATGAAGACATTTCTGAATATGAGGGTCATGTCTCTGGCAATTCGGAGTCTGACAGTGACATGGAAGAAGAGGATGAGATTGACCCTCAGCCAGCCCATCAGCAGCCAGCCCCAGGACCAGCCCCAGAACCAGCCCGTCAGCAGCCAGCCCCAGGACCAGCCGTCAGCAGCCAGCCCCAGGACCAGCCGTCAGCAGCCAGCCCCAGGACCAGCCGTCAGCAGCCAACACCAGGACCAGCCCCAGAACCAGCCCATCAGCAGCCAGCCCCAGGACCAGCCCATCAGCAGCCAGCCCCAGAACCAGCCCATCAGCAGCCAGACCCAGGACCAGCCCATCAGCAGCCAGCCCCAGGACCAGCCAATCAGCAGCTATCCTCAGGACCAGCCCATCAGCAGCCAGCCCCAGAACCAGCCCATCAGCAGCCAGACCCAGGACCAGCCCATCAGCAGCCAGCCCCAGGACCAGCCCATCAGCAGCCATCCTCAGGACCAGCCCATCAGCAGCCATCCTCAGGACCAGCCCATCAGCAGCCAGCCTCAGGACCAGCCTGTCAGCAGCCAGCCTCAGGACCAGCCCGTCAGCAGCCATCCTCAGGACCAGCCCATCAGCAGCCATCCTCAGGACCAGCCCATCAGCAGCCAGCCTCAGGACCAGCCCGTCAGCAGCCATCCTCAGGACCAGCCCGTCAGCAGCCATCCTCAGGACCAGCCCGTCAGAAACTAACTCATCAGCAGCCTACAGGAGGAGAACAATATGGATGTAAAAAAAAATCAAATTTAATGGTCTTCTTACCAAAGGAATGAGCCACCCCGAATGGCTGCCAATGTGATAAGGACGCAACCAGGGCCGACGCGGATGGCGGTTACTCTTGTGCAGGACATAAAGTATTTTATTGAGCAGTTCATCCCAGACACCATCCAGAAATGTATTCTGGACTGCACTAATTTGGAGGGAAGGCGTGTTTTTGGAGAGAGATGGAAGGAGATGGACCAAAGTCATTTACATGATTTCTTTGGGGGTTCCTATCCTTGCTGGCGTTTTCAGATCCAATGGGGAATCCACAGAATCCCTGTGGGATGTCGAAACAGACAGATAACTTTTCCGTGCAACAATGTCTCTGGAAAACTTCCACATTCTTTTCTAGGATTATCCACTTTGATAACCAAGACACTAGACCAGCTCGGCTGCAGAGAGACAAGCTAGCTGCAGTCAGGTCAGTATGGGACTAGTGGGTGGATCACCTTCCCCTGTTTTATAACAACCATGGGCCCAACGTTTCTGTTGATGAGCAGCTTATGCCATTTAGGTGGCCGCTGCCCCTTCAGGCAGTACATACCGTCTAAACCTGCAAAATATTGAATCAAGATCTGGGCTGCCTGGATTTCGCTTCTTCGTATGTGTGGAACTATACAAGGAAGCCAGATGGAGGAGACCCTGAGAAGAACAAAGAGATGCGGGTTGTCTGGTAGTGACAAAGGGACCCTGTGGCCACAACATCACGTGATAACTTTTTTATTTCACACTAGCTGGGACAGGAGCTCATCAAGAGGAAGCTGATGATGGTAGGAACAGTACAAAAAAAACAAGCCAGATATCCCACCTCAGCTGTTGAATACATGGAATAGGCCTATCAGTTCCTCTAAGTTTGTGTTAATGACTGACAAAACCCTAGTGTCCTATGTGCCAAAGAAAGGCAAAAATGTGGTACTCAAGAGTACGCTGCATAGGGATGGGAGAATCTGATGGACAGGAACATGAAAAACCATAAATCATAATGGATTACAAGGCCACAAAAGCAGGGGTGGACAATTTAGAAAAGCTGGTGACTAGCTAAAGCTGCAAAATAAGATGGCCAGTTGTGATATTCTTTAACTTCTTGTACATCTCGGCATACAATGCGTTTGTCGTCTGGTTGCGGTTGAACTCAGATTATAACAGAGGAAAGCTCTCAAGGAGCTGGTCAAGGCATTGGTAAGAGGCTCCCAAGTGCCTCAGCGGTATAAGGGACTGCATCTCAGTGCTGAAGGCATTACTACAGACCCTGGTTCAAATCTGGGCTGTATCACATCCGGCTGTGATTGGGTGGTAGGCTATCATTGTAAATAAGATTGTGTTCTTAACTGACTTGTCTGGTTAAAAAAAAGGTTAAATTACATTTTTAAAATAAAAACAAATATATACATATATATATATATATATATATATATATATATATATGTATAAAGCACCCCCAAACCATGATGCTGCCACCCCCATGCTTCACGGTTGGGATGTTGTGCTTCGGCTTGCAAGCCTCCACCTTTTGGTTCCTATTTTTGTTTCATCAGACCAGAGGACATTTCTCAAAAAAGTATGATCTTTGTCCCAATGTGCAGTTGCAAACCATAGTCTGGCTTTTTTATGTCGATATAGGACTCGTTTTACTATGGATATAGATACTTTTGTACCTGTTTCCTCCAGCATCTTCACAAGGTCCTTTGCTGTTGTTCTGGGATTGATTTGCACTTTTCGCACCAAAGTACGTTCATCTCTAGGAGACAGAACACGTCTCCTTCCTGAGCTGTATGACTGTTGCGTGGTCCACTGGAGTTTATACTTGCGTACTATTGTTGTACAGATGAACGTGGTACCTTCAGGCATTTGGATATTGCCCCCAAGGATGAACCAGACTTGTGGAGGTCTTCAATGGTGTGGAGGTCTTGATTTCCTTTGATTTTCCCATGATATCAAGAACAGAGGCACTGAGGTTCAAGTTAGGCCCTGAAATACATACACAGGTACACCTTCAAATGACTCAAATTATGTCAATTAGCCTATCAGAAGCTTCTAAAGCCATGACATAATTTTCTGGAATTTTCCAAGCTGTTTAAAGGCACAGTCAACTTAGTGTATGTAAAATTACTTTTGTCATGCACAAAGTAGATGTCCTAACCGACTTGCCAAAACTATAATTTAATTAACAAGAAATTTGTGGAGTAGTTGAAAAATGAGTTTTAATGACTCCAACCTAAGTGTATTTAAACTTCTGACTTCAACTGTGTATATATATTTGTTATGCCCATGTTTTGTGACAGTAAAACAGTAAGTAACAGTTATGTTCTTATCTTCATGGCCCAAATTTGGTGTCAAACTCCTGGCCCTTTTGGAAAACAACGTTTTTTCTTTTATATTCATAAAAAAAACACGTTATTTATAAAAGTTTTTAAAAACAATTTTTAGCCCTTTTTTCTCCCCAATTTTATGGTATTCAATTGTTAGTTTACAGTCTTGTCCCATCGCTGCAACTCCCGTGCGGACTAGGGAGAGGCAATGGGGTGAGAGCCATGTGTCCTCTGAAACACAACCTAACCAAGACACACTATTTCTAATTACAATTTAGTATTAATACTGGAGTGATAGATGTGCAGATGATGTTGTGCAAGTAGAGATATTGGGGTGCAAAATACTAAGAGGGTAAGTAATAATATTGGGACGAGGTAGTCGGGTGTGCTATTTCCAGACTGGCTGTGTACAGGTACAGTGATCTGTAAACGGCTCAGACAGCTGATGCTTAAAGTTTGAGAGGGAGATATAAGACTCCAGCTTCAGAGATTTTTGCAATTCGTTCCAGTCATTGGCAGCAGAGAACTGGAAGGAAAGGCAGCCAAAGGAGGAATTGGCATTGGGGGTGACCAGTGAAATATACCTGCTGAAGTGCGTGCTACACTGAGGCAGTTTAGGGTGTTGCTATGGTGACCAGTGAACTGAGATAAGGCGGGGCTTTCCACAGCATAGACTTATAGATGACCTGGAGCCAATGGGTTTGACGACGCATATGTAGTGAGAGCCAACCAACGAGAGCATACAGGTCGCAGTGGTGGGTAGAATAAGGGGCTTTGGTGATAAGATGGATGGCACTGTGATAGACTGCATCCAGTTTGTTGAGTAGAGCATTGGAGGCTATTTTGTAAATGACATCGCCGAAGTCAAGGATCGGTAGGATAGTAAGTTTTACGAGGGTAAGTTTGGCGGCATGAGTTTAGCGAAATAGCAAGCCAATTCTAAATTTAATTTTGGATTGGAGATGCTTAATGTGAGTCTGGAAGGAGAGTTTACAGTCTAACCAGAAAGCCATAGTGTATTATTGTTTGGGATTTCCAAACGTTCGGTGGTCAAAAATAAAACAGAAACTTTACTTTAGTTCCAAAAGCTTGTGGAATTGCACTGGCAGTATAAAATATGTTTGAAAACCCGATGGAGGATGGTTTGCAATAACTTTAGTTACCACAGCCAGAAAGTAAAAAAAAAAAAATGAAAACAAACATTTGCTTTTGGGTATTCATTTAAGGTTAGGGTTAGGTTTCACAATTTAAGAAGATGGGTTAATGACTGTGGATGTGGTAACTAAGGACAACCATAGAGGCTGCTTAGAACGTATTGTTGAGGCCTTTCCTTCTTCTTCTGTGGTGTTTAAGAGCTGCCGCCACCTACTGTACGTTGTGATCAACACTTTCATTCAAGTGGGTGAGGCAGTTAGGGAGTGATATTTACTGCCAGTAAGGAACCGTTTGTATTGCCTCAATGGTAAAAAAAAAAAGTAGGTTATTGTTGGGGGAAAAAATCTATATATTATGAATCTTCTAAAATTGTTCATGATTAGATGTAGGCTTTTTGTCATCGGCAATTATTGTAAATGGATTATGTCCGCATTATATTAAAATCACAACAAATGTATTTACATTATAGAAACAACAAAAACAGCTTTGCAGCCTCCGGATGAATGTGGTTATCTGGAAGGTGGCAGGCCGAATTTGAGATAAAGAAATGTCTTGCTGTTGTCTTTCAAATTAACTCATGGCTAAATGACTTGCCTAGGGCTTATAGCTGTCCTCTGAGCGGAGGCTAAACATCAGAGATGCAAAAGCGGGCTGCCGAGGGCTTATAGTGGTCCTCTGCGTTAGGGCTACCCGCCAGAGATGCAAATCATTTCCTTGAACGGAAAACTCCACTCGCTCGCTGGAGGTACAAATGTATAGCCTTGGGCGTAAATCCAGCCAAAAATAGCAAAGCAGGAGGAAATGTTTGCTAGATAAAAACTAACATTTGGAATTGTTTTAAGATGGTCATACTATGGATAATTTATCAATTTAGAATAAGGATGTAACATAACAAAATGTGGTAAAAGGGAAGGGGTCGGAATACTATCTGAATGCACTGTAGAAGGCATTTAGCTCGCCTGGTAGGCATGCGTCACTGGGAATCACGAGGCTGGGTTTTCCCTTTGTAATCCGGGATAGTTTGCAAGCCCTGCCACATCCGTCGAGTGTCAGGATTCATATCTTAGTCTTTGCCTGTCTGATGGCTCATCAGAGATCATAACTGGATTTCTTATAAGCGTCCGGATTAGTGTCTTGCTCCTTGAAAGCGGCAACTCTAGCCTTTAACTCAGTGAGGATGTTGCCTGTAATCCATGGCTTCTGGTTGGGGTTTGTACGTACGGTCACTATGGGGACGACGTCATCAAAGCACTTATTAGTGAAACCGGGTGACTGATGTGGTAAACTTCTCCATGTTATCGGATGAACTTATTCCAGTATGTTGCTAGCGAAACAGTATCTTAGCATCCGATTCATCAGACATATTCCGTATTCATCGCGTCACTGGTACTTCCTGTTTGAGTTTATGCTTCTAAGTAGAAAGCAGGAGGATAGAAATATGTTCTGATTTGCCAAAGGGAAGGTGAGAGAGGGCTTTGGATGTATTTCTGGAGTAAAAGGGATCTAGAGTTTTGTTGCCTCTAGTTAAACAGTGTTGGTAAAAAATTACGTATGCTGACGTTCATGGAATGCAATTTGGGGTTTTAAGTGTTTGATTGACACAAAATAAGGGCTCATAAATTGGTGATACTTATTAAGCCAAGCGGAATTAATGACGTTACAGTCATTTAGTAAAGGTAATAGAAGGTGCGACTTCAACATTCCTCAGGATTCATTTTGACAGGCCCTCCTCACTCCTCTAATCCTCCTGCCTGGTGTGAGCTTTACACAGTCTCACGCTGATCATCCTACCTGGTGTGAGATTTACACAGTCTCACGCTGATCATCCTACCTGGTGTGAGCTTTACACAGTCTCATGCTGATCATCCTACCTGGTCTGAGCTTTACACAGTCTCACGCTGATCATCCTACCTGGTGTGAGCTTTACACAGTCTCACGCTGATCATCCTACCTGGTGTGAGATTTGCACGATCTCACACTGATCATCCTACCTGGTGTGAGATTTACACGATCTCACGCTGATCATCCTACCTGGTGTGAGATTTACACAATGTTTTTTACTTTTGATCTGGTCTTTTCCCCCTGAAGAACAGTCGTGTGCTTTGTATTCCCCGGTAAGAGAGGATAAGCCATGCTTTCCCAGTTACACATATCAAGTGCTTAAGAAACCAAGAGCCACAAGGACTCTCTACATCCACTTTGAGTCTCCAAATTGGGATTTAGGAGGGTAAAAAACAAAATATATATATATATATATATATATATATATATACACTTTCTTCATAATAGGCTTACTCTGAAGACATATCCTTGAGCTGACAAAGCAAATAGAAAATTGTAAAATATGTATGCTTTGTATTTACCAGATTGTTCAGTTTCTTATATTACATCTTTTACTCAACGTACTTCAAAAGGAGTCAACATTAGCATTTAAAAAAAAAATCCTGACAGGAAAAGGGATATCACATTTGTATTCCTTTCCTTCAAATCAAGGATAGACAATATGATGTACAGCATGCCGAGTATCTTCTAATAATACAGTACAATGCAAAACAACATTATTATGCAAAAGCTTTCATCTGAAAATAGCTATTTTATTGAGAGTTTTAGAAGTCAACTCTCCAAAAACTAGAGACAGAAAGTGTCTGTAAAAGATGTGGAACTGCATGCTATATGAATTGTCCATATTATGAGTAAAACTCTTGGGGCCAGTTTCCCTGACACAGATTAAGCCTAATCTCTACTGAAAATACTTTTCAGTCAAGGACTAGGCCTAATCTGTGTCCAGGAAATCGTCCTTTTGTGACCTAAGTGTTATGAACTAAGCGATTGGGGTTGCTATGGTGACTAGTGGAAGTTCAGTTCAACAACTGACTTGCTTATGACTCAACATAGCCTCAAAACACAATGGTATCAAAATCAACTCTTGATGACGGCGGCCAGAGTTGGGTCAACGCGGTGCATTAAACATTAAGTGGCTAACACGTCTTCCCTGTCAATTTACCGTCGATTCCCTTGCTTAAACAAACGATTGTCAGCACAACGCAAATGAATGAACGCCTGTCTTACAGCTGTTGACCTTCTTTCTCTACAGGTACAATGCAATCTAGTCAGATCTCATTGGATGCGTCCCAAATGGCATCCTATTCCCTATATATAGTGCACTATGGACCTATGGGTCATGGTCAAACGTAGTGCACTATATAGGGAATTGGGTGTCCTTTGGAATGCACACTTTTTTTTTTTACCTCTAGGTCTTCTCAGACAGATTAGCTCTTTACAGTCATAAAGATACACTATTTAGCTCCTTCCGCTTACTGTCCCTACTGATCATAAGAACATGACTCAAGGTAGAACCCTTTTTTTGGTTCCAAGTAGAACCATTTTGGGTTCCATGTAGAACCCTCAAAAAAAAAAAGGTTATTCAAAGGTTTATTCTACGGGGACAGCCGAAGAGCCCTTTAAAGGTTCTGGATAGGTCATTTTTTTTAGAAGAAGAAGAAGAAGAAGAAGAGTGTGTAATTGACGCATTATGCCAAGAGTATCTCATGCTATTCATTCGGCTCCACTACCTGTCAAACATGACTCAGGGAAATGTGCATAGTGTTAAAAGCCCTTGATTTGCATAGATGCAGTATGCAGTGTGGTGTTTTATATCTTTTGAGCACACTGCTATCAACTGAGTCATTAGGCCAAATTAGTGATGCTTGATATTCTGTGCCATCGCTATCCAAGGTTCTGCCTTGAGGACATGAAACCCTATCATTACCAAGGAGAGCAGAGAAAACCCATATTAGCTAGTAGGTTGAACTGTGGTTTTGATTTAATATTAACCTTAGGAAAGGACCTATTATTAATTAAACAATTATCTCAGTTCAAATGACATTTCACTTTTTCACCCCGGCTAGTTTGTCTCCGTCTCGGTTGAGGGACTTGTCAATCCAATATGGTCGTGTGGATATGACTATCGATTTAGCATCTCACTCAGTGATGTATTGAAATATATACTCAAGTGGCCTCATTAGTGTGGAGCCAATGAGATGGGTGTCAGAAAGAGTGAAAGAAAGAGAGAGAGAGAGAGAGAGAGAGAAAGAGAGAGAAAGAGAGAGAGAGAGCAAGAAAGAGGTAGAGTGAGAGAAAGAGAGAGAGAGAGAGCAAGAAAGAGGCAGAGCGAGAGAGAGAGAGAGAGAGAGAGAGAGAGAGAGAGAGAGAGAGAGAGAGAGAAAGAGAGAGCGGCAGGTAGAGCGAGAGAGAGAGAGAGAGAGAGAGAGAGCATGAAAGAGGCAGAGTGAGAGAAAGAGAGAGGGAGAGAGAGCAAGAAAGAGGCAGAGCGAGAGAGAGCGAGAGAGAGAGAGAGAGAGAGAGAGAGAGCGGCAGGTAGAGCGAGAGAAAGAGTAGAGAGAGAGAGAGAGAGAGCAAGAAAGAGAGAGAGAGAGAGCAAGAAAGAGAGAGAGAGAGAGCAAGAAAGAGAGAGAGAGAGCAAGAAAGAGGCAGAGGGAGAGAGAGAGTAAGAGTGAGAGTAAGAGAGAGCGACAGGCAGATTGAGAGAGAGCAAGAGAGAGAGTGAGTAAGAGCGAGAGAGGTCGCTGTGAATAAAATATAGGAACCCACACCAGTCCTCTTCTCCCATCAACATGACGTTTGACTTTGGGAAATGTCCATGCAGATTTATTTTACAGTTCATTCCCTTTCCTGAAACACAAGGTCAACTGAATGACAGATTGGAGGGTGCTTTGCCTCTGCATTTAGCCTTTTATTTGTTTAAATCGCTGCCTTAAGGCTGCAAATTGAGAAAACAGCCGGGGTCTCATTTCCAAAACCATTTGAGCATAATAAGTATGAGCCTTCCAATGGCATTTCTGTGTGGATCTGGGAGTGCAGAGGAGACTGATTGCAGACGCTGCCACAGAGCCATTATTGCAGACCCCCACAGTTCAGGGAATTATAATGTTGCCTCTCCAGATATATCAGCTCTTTTTCATTCCTGGTATTATCATAACATGTGGATTTTGACATGCATTGCCATGATCTGTACCAAAGACAAGGGGTTGATCAAATGATCTATATTACTGTGACCTTCAACTATTTAACAGTAGAGTTGATTAAGCAAGTTAACAGAACACACCAACGTAGGCTAGAGAATGTGCCATAATACACATGTCTATAAAACACAAGGTAAAGATTCATTATGGAAACTTGGTAAGTAACCCTTTACACCCACAAATAATTATGGAACACAGATTACTGAGTTTTGACAAAAATGTGCTTATTTCTCTAAGGTCTACAACAGAGAAGAATTATTTTAAATCTAAGGGAACATTTTAATTACAAGTTTATCTATTTGCAAAGCAGAAAGACTGTACTTCAGGCATTACAATTGTAGGCCTGGAGCCTAAAGGATTTTAGGGCTCCCGAGTGGCGCAGTGGTCTAAGGCACTGCATCTCAATGCTAGAGGCGTCACTACAGACACCCTGGTTTGAATCCAGGCTGTATCACAACCGGCCGTGATTGGGAGTCCCATAGGGCGGTGCACAATTGGCCCAGCGTCGTCCAGGTTTGGCCCGGCGAAGGCCGTCATTGTAAATAAGAATATGTTCTTATCTGACTTGCCTAGTTAAATAAAGGTTACACACAACCCAGTAATGGAATGCCTGGAAACTATAGGATTCCCAGAACCCAGTAATGGAATGTCTGGAGCCTATAGGATTCCCAGAACCCAGTAATGAAATGTCTGGAGCCTATAGGATTCCCAGAACCCAGTAATGAAATGTCTGGAGCCTATAGGATTCCCAGAACCAAGCAATGAAATGTCTGGAGCCTATAGGATTCCCAGAACCAAGTAATGAAATGTCTGGAGCCTATAGGCTTCCCAGAACCAAGTAATGAAATGTCTGGAGCCTATAGGATTCCCAGAACCAAGTAATGAAATGTCTGGAGCCTATAGGATTCCCAGAACCCAGTAATGAAATGTCTGGAGCCTATAGGATTCCCAGAACCAAGTAATGAAATGTCTGGAGCCTATAGGATTCCCAGAACCAAGTAATGAAATGTCTGGAGCCTATAGGATTCCCAGAACCAAGTAATGAAATGTCTGGAGCCTATAGGATTCCCAGAACTCTGAAATGAAATGTCTGGCTAATAACCACACCAAAACCAGTGTTATTTGGCAATATTGACACTAATTGATTTGTCTGTTGGAAATTGCAGTAAATAATGTGCCTGATATATCTTCTAGTGCCATTACCGAGTTAGCTACTTAGCTCAGTTGCATTCACACATCTCTCACCTGGTGGAGGTGAGGACTTGATGGTTATTGGTCAGCCAAATGACCGCGGTCACCGGTTTATAACCGTAAAACAAAAAAGGATGTGTGTTATTTTATTTTGAAGACTCATTTTCTCCTCTCCTCCACTACTTACTGCATGTGTTGATGCTGCTGCAGGAGGGAGGAGGGGCGTTGCCGAGGCAACCGGAGACACATTTTCTCCTCTCCTCCACTACTTACTGCATGTGGTGATGCTGCTGCAGGAGGGAGGAGGGGTGTTGCCGAGGCAACCGGAGACTCATTTTCTCCTCTCCTCCACTACTTACTGCATGTGTTGCTGCTGCTGGAGGGAGGAGGGGCGTTGCCGAGGCAACCGGAGACACATTTTCTCCTCTCCTCCACTACTTACTGCATGTGGTGATGCTGCTGCAGGAGGGAGGAGGGGTGTTGCCGAGGCAACCGGAGACTCATTTTCTCCTCTCCTCCACTACTTACTGCATGTGTTGCTGCTGCTGGAGGGAGGAGGGGCGTTGCCGAGGCAACCGGAGACACATTTTCTCCTCTCCTCCACTACTTACTGCATGTGCTGATGCTGCTGCAGGAGGGAGGAGGGGCGTTGCCGAGGCAACCGGAGACACATGTTCTCCTCTCCTCCACTACTTACTGCATGTGCTGATGCTGCTGCAGGAGGGAGGAGGGGCGTTGCCGAGGCAACCGGAGACTCATTTTCTCCTCTCCTCCACTACTTACTGCATGTGGTGATGCTGCTGCAGGAGGGAGGAGGGGCGTTGCCGAGGCAACCGGAGACTCATTTTCTCCTCTCCTCCACTACTTACTGCATGTGCTGATGCTGCTGCAGGAGGGAGGAGGGGCGTTGCCGAGGCAACCGGAGACACATTTTCTCCTCTCCTCCACTACTTACTGCATGTGTTGCTGCTGCAGGAGGGAGGAGGGGCGTTGCCGAGGAAACCGGAGACACATTTTCTCCTCTCCTCCACTACTTACTGCATGTGCTGATGCTGCTGCAGGAGGGAGGAGGGGCGTTGCCGAGGCAACCGGAGACACATTTTCTCCTCTCCTCCACTACTTACTGCATGTGCTGATGCTGCTGCAGGAGGGAGGAGGGGCGTTGCCGAGGCAACCGGAGACACATTTTCTCCTCTCCTACACTACTTACTGCATGTGTTGCTGCTGCAGGAGGGAGGGGGCCGTTGCCGAGGCAACCGGAGACACATTTTCTCCTCTCCTCCACTACTTACTGCATGTGCTGATGCTGCTGCAGGAGGGAGGAGGGGCGTTGCCGAGGCAACCGTAGACACATTTTCTCCTCTCCTCCACTACTTTCTGCATGTGGTGATGCTGCTGCAGGAGGGACGAGGGGCGTTGCCGAGGCAACCGGAGACACATTTTCTCCTCTCCTCCACTACTTTCTGCATGTGCTGATGCTGCTGCAGGAGGGAGGAGGGGCGTTGCCGAGGCAACCGGAGACACATTTTCTCCTCTCCTCCACTACTTTCTGCATTTGCTGATGCTGCTGCAGGAGGGAGGAGGGGCGTTGCCGAGGCAACCGAAGACTCATTTTCTCCTCTCCTCCACTACTTTCTGCATGTGCTGATGCTGCTGCAGGAGGGAGGAGGGGCGTTGCCGAGGCAACCGTAGACACATTTTCTCCTCTCCTCCACTGCTTACTGCATGTGCTGTTGCTGCTGCAGGAGGGAGGAGGGGCGTTGCCGAGGCAACCGTAGACACATTTTCTCCTCTCCTCCACTACTTACTGCATGTGCTGTTGCTGCTGTAGGAGGGAGGAGGGGCGTTGCCGAGGCAACCGGAGACACATTTTCTCCTCTCCTCCACTACTTACTGCATGTGCTGATGCTGCTGCAAGAGGGAGGAGGGGCGTTGCCGAGGCAACCGTAGACACATTTTCTCCTCTCCTCCACTACTTACTGCATGTGCTGATGCTGCTGCAGGAGGGAGGAGGGGCGTTGCCGAGGCAACCGGAGACTCATTTTCTCCTCTCCTCCACTACTTACTGCATGTGCTGATGCTGCTGCAGGAGGGAGGAGGGGCGTTGCCGAGGCAACCGGAGACACATTTTCTCCTCTCCTCCACTACTTTCTGCATGTGCTGATGCTGCTGCAGGAGGGAGGAGGGGCGTTGCCGAGGCAACCGGAGAAACATTTTCTCCTCTCCTCCACTACTTTCTGCATGTGCTGATGCTGCTGCAGGAGGGAGGAGGGGCGTTGCCGAGGCAACCGTAGACACATTTTCTCCTCTCCTCCACTACTTACTGCATGTGCTGTTGCTGCTGCAGGAGGGAGGAGGGGCGTTGCCGAGGCAACCGGAGACACATTTTCTCCTCTCCTCCACTACTTACTGCATGTGTTGCTGCTGCAGGAGGGAGGAGGGGCGTTGCCGAGGCAACCGGAGACTCATTTTCTCCTCTCCTCCACTACTTACTGCATGTGCTGTTGCTGCTGCAGGAGGGAGGAGGGGCGTTGCCGAGGCAACCGGAGACACATTTTCTCCTCTCCTCCACTACTTACTGCATGTGCTGATGCTGCTGCAGGAGGGAGGAGGGGCGTTGCCGAGGCAACCGGAGACACATTTTCTCCTCTCCTCCACTACTTACTGCATGTGTTGCTGCTGCAGGAGGGGGGAGGGGCGTTGCCGAGGCAACCGGAGACACATTTTCTCCTCTCCTCCACTACTTACTGCATGTGCTGATGCTGCTGCAGGAGGGAGGAGGGGCGTTGCCGAGGCAACCGTAGACACATTTTCTCCTCTCCTCCACTACTTTCTGCATGTGCTGATGCTGCTGCAGGAGGGAGGAGGGGCGTTGCCGAGGCAACCGGAGACACATTTTCTCCTCTCCTCCACTACTTTCTGCATGTGCTGATGCTGCTGCAGGAGGGAGGAGGGGCGTTGCCGAGGCAACCGGAGACACATTTTCTCCTCTCCTCCACTACTTTCTGCATTTGCTGATGCTGCTGCAGGAGGGGGGAGGGGCGTTGCCGAGGCAACCGAAGACTCATTTTCTCCTCTCCTCCACTACTTTCTGCATGTGCTGATGCTGCTGCAGGAGGGAGGAGGGGCTTTGCCGAGGCAACCGGAGACACATTTTCTCCTCTCCTCCACTACTTACTGCATGTGCTGATGCTGCTGCAGGAGGGAGGAGGGGCGTTGCCGAGGCAACCGGAGACACATTTTCTCCTCTCCTCCACTACTTACTGCATGTGCTGATGCTGCTGCAAGAGGGAGGAGGGGCGTTGCCGAGGCAACCGTAGACACATTTTCTCCTCTCCTCCACTACTTACTGCATGTGCTGATGCTGCTGCAGGAGGGAGGAGGGGCGTTGCCGAGGCAACCGGAGACACATTTTCTCCTCTCCTCCACTACTTACTGCATGTGCTGATGCTGCTGCAGGAGGGAGGAGGGGCGTTGCCGAGGCAACCGGAGACACATTTTCTCCTCTCCTCCACTACTTTCTGCATGTGCTGATGCTGCTGCAGGAGGGAGGAGGGGCGTTGCCGAGGCAACCGTAGACACATTTTCTCCTCTCCTCCACTACTTACTGCATGTGCTGTTGCTGCTGCAGGAGGGAGGAGGGGCGTTGCCGAGGCAACCGGAGACACATTTTCTCCTCTCCTCCACTACTTACTGCATGTGCTGATGCTGCTGCAGGAGGGAGGAGGGGCTTTGCCGAGGCAACCGGAGACACATTTTCTCCTCTCCTCCACTACTTACTGCATGTGTTGCTGCTGCAGGAGGGAGGGGGGCGTTGCCGAGGCAACCGGAGACACATTTTCTCCTCTCCTCCACTACTTACTGCATGTGCTGATGCTGCTGCAGGAGGGAGGAGGGGCGTTGCCGAGGCAACCGTAGACACATTTTCTCCTCTCCTCCACTACTTTCTGCATGTGCTGATGCTGCTGCAGGAGGGAGGAGGGGCGTTGCCGAGGCAACCGGAGACACATTTTCTCCTCTCCTCCACTACTTTCTGCATTTGCTGATGCTGCTGCAGGAGGGAGGAGGGGCGTTGCCGAGGCAACCGAAGACTCATTTTCTCCTCTCCTCCACTACTTTCTGCATGTGCTGATGCTGCTGCAGGAGGGAGGAGGGGCTTTGCCGAGGCAACCGGAGACACATTTTCTCCTCTCCTCCACTACTTACTGCATGTGCTGATGCTGCTGCAGGAGGGAGGAGGGGCGTTGCCGAGGCAACCGGAGACACATTTTCTCCTCTCCTCCACTACTTACTGCATGTGCTGATGCTGCTGCAAGAGGGAGGAGGGGCGTTGCCGAGGCAACCGTAGACACATTTTCTCCTCTCCTCCACTACTTACTGCATGTGCTGATGCTGCTGCAGGAGGGAGGAGGGGCGTTGCCGAGGCAACCGGAGACACATTTTCTCCTCTCCTCCACTACTTACTGCATGTGCTGATGCTGCTGCAGGAGGGAGGAGGGGCGTTGCCGAGGCAACCGGAGACACATTTTCTCCTCTCCTCCACTACTTTCTGCATGTGCTGATGCTGCTGCAGGAGGGAGGAGGGGCGTTGCCGAGGCAACCGGAGACACATTTTCTCCTCTCCTCCACTACTTTCTGCATGTGCTGATGCTGCTGCAGGAGGGAGGAGGGGCGTTGCCGAGGCAACCGGAGACACATTTTCTCCTCTCCTCCACTACTTTCTGCATGTGCTGATGCTGCTGCAGGAGGGAGGAGGGGCGTTGCCGAGGCAACCGAAGACTCATTTTCTCCTCTCCTCCACTACTTTCTGCATGTGCTGATGCTGCTGCAGGAGGGAGGAGGGGCGTTGCCGAGGCAACCGGAGACACATTTTCTCCTCTCCTCCACTACTTACTGCATGTGGTGATGCTGCTGCAGGAGGGAGGAGGGACGTTGCCGAGGCAACCGAAGACTCATTTTCTACAGCAGCAGGCGTTGTACTTTCTCGGTTTTTATATAGACTTCTGTTTGCTGGATGCTAACCGAGTCGTTCATTTCAGCATGTGTTAGCTGGTGCCATGAGTATGAAAGGAGCAACGTGTAATTAGTAACAACGTTGGTGGTTCGCTTTCAAAATAAAAGATACGTGTGAAAGGGGCAACGTGTAATTAGTAACAACGTTGGTGGTTGGCTTTCAAAGTAAAAGTTTTGTGTTAAAACTGACGTAAACGGATACAGTTGTTGGATTTATCTGAAAATGTGCTTAAAATAAATGTGAAATATATCCATGATTGTCTTGCATATGGAACATTTAAAAGGAACATATATTAAAGACGCATGGTCTGTCATGGTCATACTAGGCTGTCAAAAGCGGCAGGTAGTGGTTAGAGCGTTGGACTAGTTGCAAGATTGCAAGATCAAATCCCCGAGCTGACAAGGTAAAAATCTGTGCCCCTGTGACAACAATTTTGGACCCCCTTGTGGCCCCCCTAAATGTGGAGTATGAAATATATATATATATTTTTTTACATCTGTTATTAGACAGTGGCAACGATGATAATTATGAACATGGTCTTTTGCCCTGCTAATGCCTGCAATGCAGTGAAGAAAAATGATACGACAACAATAACGTCTAATGTAACTGGCCCCTCTAATAGTACAACTGGCCCCCTCTAACAGTACAACTGGCCCCTCTAACAGTACAACTGGCCCCTCTAACAGTACAACTGGCCCCTCTAACAGTACAACTGGCTCCTCTAACAGTACAACTGGCCCCTCTAACAGTACAACTGGCCCCTCTAACAGTACAACTGGCCCCTCTAACAGTACAACTGGCCCCCTCTAACAGTACAACTGGCCCCTCTAACAGTACAACTGGCCCCTCTAACAGTACAACTGGCCCCTCTAACAGTACAACTGGCCCCTCTAACAGTACAACTGGCCCCTCTAACAGTACAACTGGCCCCCTCTAACAGTACAACTGGCCCCTCTAACAGTACAACTGGCCCCTCTAACAGTACAACTGGCCCCTCTAACAGTACAACTGGCTCCTCTAACAGTACAACTGGCCCCTCTAACAGTACAACTGGCCCCTCTAACAGTACAACTGGCCCCTCTAACAGTACAACTGGCCCCTCTAACAGTACAACTGGCCCCTCTAACAGTACAACTGGCCCCTCTAACAGTACAACTGGCCCCTGCTTGCCCTCCCCCCCCCGGTTGAAATGGTCTAGAACCGTCACTGGGGGGTATGGTCCCCTGGAATATCTATTCCGCTTCATTTCTAGTGTCACTTCGATTATGAGAAAATTCACCATGTAGATTGCAAGGCCAGGGCTTAGTGATGTCTGACATCAGTGAAAATTAGAAGAGTTAACAAGCACATGTACATGACCGAGACTGACTCTGCTTTCCAAATGGCACCCCTTTATAGGGCACTACTTTAGAGCCCTACCCATAAGGTCCCTTTTTAAAAGTAGTTCACTATAAAGTGTATACAGTGCAATTTAGGACGCAAGCCTGAGACTGGAAGCTGCTGTGATTTATCCCCTAGTGTCGCCACAGAGCCTCTGACCTGGATTTGTTTGTTATCACTGTACATGATTCCAGACTAGCCCAGAGAGTCTCACTCTGCTGGGTTATTCATGTTAATGGTAGCCTTGGTCTGCGTGGGACTTTAACAGCTTGCATTTGGTGCTGGCTTTATCATTAGACACACATTCTTCTGTAAAACACATGCTTAGAGGAGCAGAATAATTATATGGCCAGCTCCTCCTTTGGTGCTAATTAGTCTATTTTAAGGCAGACTGACTCGTAGTAGTACCACTATGGCACAATTGGTGATGTAGATTCCTTGTGGTTCCTGTTAGTGCTTGATGGAGAATCCCAGCGTGTTATGATGTCACACTGAAGAACCACTAGCTCCCTTCTACATACCCTTGTGTAGTGTACAAACATCTGAATGTGTTTATTCCTTACCCTACAGGTTTCCCACTCTAGCTCTGGAAATTCAAAACTGGCAACCCTCCAGAAAATTTACCGGCCCACTTCTCTAACCTTGAGGTTACTGCCACTCCCAAGTCATCATTTATTACAGCACAGAGCCAATGGTCCTGGTAAGCTGACCCTTCTGAGCATGCCCTCTATAGAGCTATAGGGAGCTGTTGTTAATCATGCCCTCTATGGGGCTATAGTGAGCTGTTGTTAATCATGCCCTCTATGGGGCTATAGTGAGCTGTTGTTAATCATGCCCTCTATGGGGCTATAGTGAGCTGTTGTTAATCATGCCCTCTATGGGGCTATAGTGAGCTGTTGTTAATCATGCCCTCTATGGGGCTATAGTGAGCTGTTGTTAATCATGCCCTCTATGGGGCTATAGTGAGCTGTTGTTAATCATGCCCTCTATGGGGCTATAGTTAGCTGTTGTTAATCATGCCCTCGATAGGGCTATAGTGAGCTGTTGTTAATCATGCCCTCTATGGGGCTATAGTGAGCTGTTGTTAATCATGCCCTCGATAGGGCTATAGTGAGCTGTTGTTAATCATTTACTCGATAGGGCTACAGTGAGCTGTTGTTAATCATGCCCTCGATAGGGCTATAGTGAGCTGTTGCTAATCATTTACTCTACAGGGCTGCAGTGAGCTGTTGTTAATCATGCCCTCGATAGGGCTATAGTGAGCTGTTGCTAATCATTTACTCTATAGGGCTACAGTGAGCTGTTGCTAATCATTTACTCTATAGGGCTGCAGTGAGCTGTTGTTAATCATGCCCTCGATAGGGCTATAGTGAGCTGTTGCTAATCATTTACTCTATAGGGCTGCAGTGAGCTGTTGTTAATCATGCCCTCGATAGGGCTATAGTGAGCTGTTGCTAATCATTTACTCTATAGGGCTATAGTGAGCTGTTGCTAATCATTTACTCTATAGGGCTACAGTGAGCTGTTGCTAATCATTTACTCTATAGGGCTACAGTGAGCTGTTGCTAATCATTTACTCTATAGGGCTACAGTGAGCTGTTGCTAATCATTTACTCTATAGGGCTATAGTGAGCTGTTGTTAATCATTTACTCTATAGGGCTATAGTGAGCTGTTGCTAATCATGCCCTCTATGGGGCTACAGTGAGCTGTTGTTAATCATTTACTCTATGGGGCTACAGTGAGCTGTTGCTAATCATTTACTCTATATGGCTATAGTGAGCTGTTGTTAATCATTTACTCTATAGGGCTATAGTGAGCTGTTGCTAATCATGCCCTCTATGGGGCTACAGTGAGCTGTTGTTAATCATTTACTCTATAGGGCTACAGTGAGCTGTTGCTAATCATTTACTCTATAGGGCTATAGTGAGCTGTTGTTAATCATTTACTCTATAGGGCTATAGTGAGCTGTTGCTAATCATGCCCTCTATGGGGCTACAGTGAGCTGTTGTTAATCATTTACTCTATGGGGCTACAGTGAGCTGTTGCTAATCATTTACTCTATAGGGCTATAGTGAGCTGTTGTTAATCATTTACTCTATAGGGCTATAGTGAGCTGTTGCTAATCATGCCCTCTATGGGGCTACAGTGAGCTGTTGTTAATCATTTACTCTATAGGGCTACAGTGAGCTGTTGCTAATCATTTACTCTATAGGGCTATAGTGAGCTGTTGTTAATCATTTACTCTATAGGGCTATAGTGAGCTGTTGTTAATAATTTACTCTATAGGGCTATAGTGAGCTGTTGCTAATCATGCCCTCTATGGGGCTACAGTGAGCTGTTGTTAATCATTTACTCTATAGGGCTATAGTGAGCTGTTGTTAATCATTTACTCTATAGGGCTATAGTGAGCTGTTGCTAATCATGCCCTCTATGGGGCTACAGTGAGCTGTTGTTAATCATTTACTCTATAGGGCTATAGTGAGCTGTTGCTAATCATTTACTCTATAGGGCTATAGTGAGCTGTTGCTAATCATTTACTCTATAGGGCTATAGTGAGCTGTTGTTAATCATTTACTCTATAGGGCTACAGTGAGCTGTTGCTAATCATTTACTCTATAGGGCTATAGTGAGCTGTTGCTAATCATTTACTCTATAGGGCTATAGTGAGCTGTTGTTAATCATTTACTCTATAGGGCTACAGTGAGCTGTTGCTAATCATTTACTCTATAGGGCTATAGTGAGCTGTTGCTAATCATTTACTCTATAGGGCTATAGTGAGCTGTTGCTAATCATTTACTCTATAGGGCTATAGTGAGCTGTTGTTAATCATTTACTCTATAGGGCTACAGTGAGCTGTTGTTAATCATTTACTCTATGGGGCTACAGTGAGCTGTTGCTAATCATTTACTCTATAGGGCTATAGTGAGCTGTTGCTAATCATTTACTCTATAGGGCTACAGTGAGCTGTTGCTAATCATTTACTCTATAGGGCTATAGTGAGCTGTTGTTAATCATTTACTCTATAGGGCTATAGTGAGCTGTTTTACATTAAAACTGAGATCACTGAACTTATTTAATGCTTCAGCAAAATCTCTTTTGACCGGCCTTACCTCGACAAATTAGAGAAACAATTTGAATGGTAACCCTTGAATAGTCTTCACTGCCATCCCTGTCTGTCTGTCTGTCTTAAACTTGCTTTCAATGTAAATGGCAGATTTATAGCACACGTTTTCTAGTTGAATTTGGTCGGGTCGCCTAAAAAGTTACACATTGCAGTTTAACAATTCAAAGACGTCAGTGTAAAACACAATTTTATGTGGTGATTCATGGCACCACTCTGTAAACTGTTAAATGTGCTTGACACCTGGGTTACCAATATTTACATCACATCTGTGTTCATCCGTCTTTAAAGTACACAAAGTTCAACTCTCTAGCTTCCTCCAGTAGAACAGCATACTAGGGGAAATTGCATCTGCATTACCACCTTAGCAAGGTTACTTGTGGTGTTCTAGGCCTACATTTGAACTCTCGTTTGGCGTTAACTGTTTCTGAAAGATCGGAGCAGCCAAGAAATTCAGGAGACATTGTCATTTCCCTGACACATACGTTGGCAACTCCCCCTGGGTGTACATTCTAGTCAAGGCAAATGTGCCCTCAACAATCTCAATGTCGACTGTGATTTTGTCACCGGGTAGCTAAATCCAGTGTCCCCGTTTTGGATACAAATGACGATGCTATTCCACTATGCTGAGAGCACAAGGGGATGGGCACATCAGGTTAACGAAACGTTTAAAAATAATTTGTTTTTCTCAGATGGGTGAAAATGTGACTGCATAAACTTTCCCGAAGGAAAGAGAAGATACAAGAATGCCCCAGGTTGGTTGATATTAAACTGTTTACTGGAGTTTTGATAGGGTCACAATACAATCATTCTAGAATGTTTGGCTAGAACCACGTTGTAGATGCTTGATGGCAACACATGTTGTATTCACCTACATCCTTCCCTAGGCATCAATGATGTGGGTATAGCAGAGTTGTATTACTTTCATAGTTTTTTTGGGGGGGTTGCCATTTACACACTGTACTTCCTACACAGAACTCACATGACCATTAGTTCCTTCTAATTTTTGTCAGTTTTGTTCAATAAAAAGTAATTGCTCTCCCCTCCAACCTGTAAATTAGGATGCTTACTTAGCTAGGTTAGTGGAGGAGTTCATTTCACCCTGCCGTCTGCAAAGGAGGTCAATCCACTGATTTCTATGCCAATCGGAAAAGAAGAAAAAAAAACAAGAAGACATCAGTGATGTGCTCACATTCTGTTAATCTGGATTCTGGCCATGATTTTCATTTAGTTCAACAAAGAGAGATAACCAAACTGTCAGCTATGTTGCAGTTCCCACATGTAATCTCCGCCTGCAGTCAATAATCAGCCTGAAACCCCCAAAAAACCTTTGTCAGTTGATAATCTTGTATTGAAGACATTCGGATGCTGCCTGCTGAATTCTGCATCGGGCTATGATAATCCAGACAGGGCATAGTATGTGAAAATGTGATTCACTATTGCATTTGTATTATTAAAAATGACAAATGCATTAAATCCTCTATATGAGATTAAATTAATACTTTTTTTATATATTTTTCAAGTTTGCTGATGGAGATCAATTGTACCATGTTCAGTATAAGGTTATGTAAAGCATTAACGTAATATTTGCAGCCTATGATCCTATGCCTTATGGAAGTAAAATATAAAGAAGACAGACGTTAATTTAATTTGTTTATCAAAGTACACAATCACTATTCACTATACATGATACTGTTTAAGTTGTACAAGCACCTGTGGGATATGAACAAAGCATAATGAAATAGAGGTCTGTGTGGAACATTCCAGTACGCCCTACCAAATCTTAAATTGGACAATATGAGGTCTCATTAATGACGTACCCCTTCTGTGATTAAAATGAATCACACACTGATTGATTGGAGGGTCACTGCTGACAATCTCCTAGGTGATTATATTAGAGAGGGCCTTCACATTTAAATGAAAAATCTTAAATGACTTCCCGTTTGCTATTTGCTTCCACACCGGCGCATACACCGCAGGATATGCCTGGGCATGCTCAAACAGAGGACAGGCAAAAGAGCTTGATTAAAGTTTATCTTTCAGGGCAATAAGTCTACCGGCACTCATTATGGCTTGTCAGATTGTAAATGGTCTCGGGGAGAAATTATGCGGTCTCACACACATGATAAAGGGCCCTGATTTACTTCAATCAGTCTCAGCTCAATGTAAACCTGTGTTTATTCCTGGGTTGTCTGATCAGTTAGACAAACCCTTTAGACTAGTGGGAATTTAGCCTTTTATGGATAGGGCTACGTGTAAATGTTTCTTACAGAAGTAATGTAAAAAGCACATGTGTAACCATGGTAGCAATTGAAAGGGAACAGTTTAGAGATAAATGGGACAAGTACTAGATCAAAAGGTGAATGGACACTAAGGTTCACCTGACGCTAGACTGAATCCAAACATTTCCCTGTTGATTTGACGTGTATTTCACATGTACTGTACTTTATGAAAATACTCTGGATTCATTCAGTAACCCGACTATTCCTGGTAAATGTGGGGTGTAGGTGCAACATAAGACAAAACAAGGGTTTGAGTGAGAGGACTAACCGGAGTCTTCAAGTGGACACACACACCTCTCCAAAGTGTACACAGTTTGCTATTTTAATTCACTTTTTATGACTCAAAGAACAGTCTTCAACTATGAGGTGTTTTAAAGAGCTCTCCTAGCTGTGGCTTTGAGGAACTAGAACAAGCACACTTGTAGTTGTTGCATTCCTGCAATCACACAATTACTGTTGTAGTTGTTAATGCAATCCAGAAACTGGCCATTATAAATTACATTCTGGGTCAGGTGGGCATGAATTGAAAGCTTGTTCTATTTCAAACATGACACGCTTTGTTATAAATAGGATCTTACAGTGTTAGGCTTACACAACGCAATTCAAAGAAACAGATCATAATTTTGGTGCGCATAGAAAGGACTCATGAGTGCATTCAGGTGCCTGTGTTGTGGTGCATTACATAGTCACCAAGTCAGACGTCTTTTGTCCTCGTCTTGTCGTTTCCCGTATATATATATATATATATATATATATATATATATATATATATATATATATATATATTTACAACTTGCTTCACATACCTTTTTATATATATTTTTTATTTTCCATAAACTCATCTTCAAAACATTCTCCTGAAACCCGCCTCACCAATTTATATTTTAAAAAAAGAAAGTATTATTTACCTCAAATCTGTAATCCCCCATAGAAGCTAACCAGAAGCTAGCCAGAAGCTAGACAGAAGCTAGCCAGAGGCTAACCAGAAGCTAATCAGAAGCTAACCAGAAGCTAGTTAGCTTCTTTACTGGCTAATCGTTAGTATTCAGCAAACCACAGTTTGTAGTCGTCAGCTATCCTTTAGCTCGAAAATCTATCGCCAGTTTTGTACTGCGCGGCTCGGACCGGAACATACCGGACCTATTTTTCTCTCCATGTCCCCGGATTTCAACTGCAAGCTCTGGACATTTTATACCTGGATCTCGCAGCTAGCTAGCTGCTATCCGTGTGACTATCAGCTTACATCGATTCCGGAGCAAACATCAATTATTCCGGAGCTAGCCAGCTGAAGAGTTCCATCAGTCACTCCTGGGCTACAATCACCTATCCAGACCCGTTTTACTGCCAATGCGGAGCCCCACCGGGCCTTCAGAACTGGACCACCGACGTTATCTGCCCGAGGGAGTTATCCAGCTAGCTCCTTCGTCGCGACGTTACCTGAACGTCCATCTGCGGTCCGCTAATCGTTAGCTGTCTTATCGGCTGCTATCTGAGTAGACCTATCGGACAATTTTTTTTATTTTTTGTTGGGCCTCTATAACTAAATCTATTATTTTTTTTGATCCCCTCTACCACACGGAACCCCACTAATCCTACCGACGGAAACACACGAGGTGGCTAAAAACAGAACTCCATCCTCTGCCAGCTTGCTACCGATGGCCCGGCTAGCTGTCTGAATCGCTGTGACCCTAACCAACCTCACTACTCACTGGACCCTTTTGATCACTCGACTAAGCATGCCTCTCCTTAATGTCAATATGCCTTGTCCATTGCTGTTCTGGTTAGTGTTTATTGGCTTATTTCACTGTAGAGCCTCTAGCTCTGCTCATTATACCTTATCCAACTTTTCTGTTCCACCACCCACACATGCGATGACATCACCTGGTTTCAATTATGTTTCTAGAGACAATATCTCTCTCATCATCACTCAATACCTAGGTTTACCTCCACTGTATTCACATCCTACCATACCTTTGTCTGTACATTACACCTTGAAGCTATTTTATCGCCCCCAGAAACCTCCTTTTACTCTCTGTTCCCGACGTTCTAGACGACCAATTCTCATTGCTTTTAGACGTAGCCTTATCCTACTCCTTCTCTTTTCCTCTGGTGATGTAGAGGTGAATCCAGGCCCTGCAGTGCCTAGCTCCACTCCTATTCCCCAGGTGCTCTCTTTTAATGACTTCTGTAACTGTAATAGCCTTGGTTTCATGCATGTTAACATTAGAAGCCTCCTCCCTAAGTTTGTTTTATTCACTGCTTTAGCACACTCTGCCAACCCGGATGTTCTAGCTGTGACTGAATCCTGGCTTAGGAAGACCACCAAAAATTCGGAAATTTTCATCCCAAACTACAACATTTTCAGACAAGATAGAACTGCCAAAGGGGGCGGTGTTGCAATCTACTGCAAAGGTAGCCTACAGAGTTCTGTCCTACTATCCAGGTCTGTACCCAAACAATTTTAACTTCTACTTTTAAAAATCCACCTCTCTAAAAACAAGTCTCTCACCGTTGCTGCCTGCTATAGACCACATTCTGCCCCCAGCTGTGCCCTGGACACCATATGTGAACTGATTGCCCCCCATCTATCTTCAGAGCTTGTGCTGCTAGGCGACCTAAACTGGAACACGCTTAACACCCCAGCCATCCTACAATCTAAGCTTGATGCCCTCAATCTCACACAAATTATCAATGAACCTACCAGGTACCTCCCCAAAGCAGTAAACACGGGCACCCTCATAGATATCATCCTAACCAACTTGCCCTCTAAATACACCTCTGCTGTCTTCAACCAAGATCTCAGCGATCACTGCCTCATTGCCTGCATCCGTAATGGGTCAGCGGTCAAACGACCTCCACTCATCACTGTCAAACGCTCCCTGAAACACTTCAGCGAGCAGGCCTTTCTAATCGACCTGGCCGGGGTATCCTGGAAGGATATTGATCTCATCCCGTCATAAGAGGATGCCTGGTTATTTTTTTTAAATGCCTTCCTCACCATCTTAAATAAGAATGCCCCATTCAAGAAATGTAGAACCTGGAACAGATATAGCCCTTGGTTCTCTCCAGACCTGACTGCCCTTAACCAACACAAAAACATTCTATGGCGTTCTCTGCAGCTTTTCAGGGAAGCTAGAAACCATTATACACAGGCAGTTAGAAATGCCAAGGCTATCTTTTTCAAGCAGAAATTAGCTTCCTGCAACACTAACTCAAAAAAATTCTGGGACACTGTAAAGTCCATGGAGAATAAGAACACATCCTCCCAGCTGCCCAAAGCACTGAAGATAGGAAACACTGTCACCACCGATAAATCCACCATAATTGAGCATTTCAATAAGCATTTTTCTATGGCTGGAAATGCTTTTCACCTGGCTACTCCTACCCCGGTCAACAGCACTGCACCCACCACAGCAACTCGCCCAAACCTTCCCCATTTCTCCTTCTCCCAAATCCAGTCAGCTGATGTTCTGAAAGAGCTGCAAAATCTGGACCACTACAAATCAGCAGGGCTATACAATCTGGACCCTTTCTTTCTAAAATGCCACCCCTATTACTAGCCTGTTCAACCTCTCTTTCGTGTCGTCTGAGATTCCCAAAGATTGGAAAGCAGCTGTGGTCATCCCCCTCTTCAAAGGGGGGGACACTCTTGACCCAAACTGCTACAGACCTATATCTATCCTACCCTGCCTTTCTAAGGTCTTCGAAAGCCAAGTCAACAAACAGATTACTGACCATTTCGAATCTCACCATACCCTCTCTGCTGTGCAATCGGGTTTCAGAGCTGGTCATGGCGTTCTCTGCAGCTCAAGGTCCTAAAAGATATCTTAACCACTATCGTTAAGAAACCGTATTCATTGATCTGGCCAAGGCTTTCGACTCTGTCAATCACCACATCCTCATCGACAGACTCGACAGCCTTGGTTTCTCAAATGATTGCCTCGCCTGTTTCACCAACTACTTCTCTGATAGAGTTCAGTGTGTCAAATCGGAGGGTCTGCTGTCCACACCTCTGGCAGTCTCTATGGGGGTGCCACAGGGTTCAATTCTTGGACCGACTCTCTTCTCTGTATACATCAATGATGTCACTATTGCTGCTGGTGAGTCTCTGATCCACCTCTACGCAGACGAAACCATTCTGTATAATTCTGGCCCTTCTTTGGACACTGTGTTAACAACCCTCCAGGCAAACTTCAATGCCAAATAACTCTCCTTCTGTGGCCTCCAATTGCTCTTAAATACAAGTAAAACTAAATGCATGCTCTTCAACCGATCGCTGCCAGCACCTGCCCGCCTGTCCAACATCACTACTCTGGACGGCTCTGACAACTACAAATACCTAGGTGTCTGGTTAGACTGTAAACTCTCCTTCCAGACCCACATCAAACATCTCCAATCCAAAGTTAAATCTAGAATTGGCTTCCTATTTCGCAACAAAGCATCCTTCACTCATGCTGCCAAACATAAACGTGTAAAACTGACCATCCTACCAATCCTCGACTTCGCCGATGTCATTTACAAAATAGCCTCCAATACCCTACTCAACAAATTGGATGCAGTCTATCACAGTGCCATCCGTTTTGTCACCAAAGCGCCATATACTACCCACCATTGCTACCTGTACGCTCTCGTTTGCTGAACCTCGCTTCATACTCATCGCCAAAAACACTGGCTCCATGTCATCTACAAGACCCTGCTAGGTAAATTCCCCCCTTATCTCAGCTCGCTGGTCACCATAGCATCAACCACCTGTAGCACACGCTCCAGCAGGTATATCTTTCTGGTCACCGCCAAAACCAATTCTTTCTTTGGCCGCCTCTCCTTCCAGTTCTCTGCTGCCAATGACTGGAACGAACTACAAATATCTCTGAAACTGGAAACACTTATCTCCCTCACTAGCTTTAAGCACCAGCTGTCAGAGCAGCTCACAGATTACTGCACATAGCCCACCTATAATTTAGCCCAAACAACTACCTCTTTCCCTACTGTATTTTTAAAAAAAAAATGTTTTTTTTTTTTTTTTTGCTCCTTTGCACCCCATTATTTTTATTTCTACTTTGTACATTCTTCCACTGCAAATCTACCATTCCAGTGTTTTACTTGCTATATTGTATTTACTTTGACAGCATGGCCTTTTTTTTGCCTTTACCTCCCTTATCTCACCTCATTTGCTCACATCGTATTTAGACTTGTTTCTACTGCATTATTGACTGTATGTTTGTTTTACTCCGTGTAACTCTGTGTCGTTGTATGTGTCAAACTGCTTTGCTTTATCTTGGCCAGGTCGCAGTTGTAAATGAGAACTTGTTCTCAACCTGCCTACCTGGTTAAATAAAGTTGAAATAAAATAAAATAAAATAAAAAATTACAATAAACAAACATAGGCTTATTCTGCTCAGCACAACCCAGGGTACAGCGCCATGTCATCTGGTAACAGTACATCTAACATAGGCTCAATCTGTTCAGAACAACCCAGGGTACGGCGCCATGTCATCTGGTAACAGTACATCTAACATAGGCTCAATCTGTTCAGAACAACCCAGGGTACGGCGCCACGTCATCTGGTAACAGCACATTTAAGATACTGATCAGTTTTGTGATTTAGAAATGTGAAGTGCACATTTGGACAAACGTGTGTGTTTATTATAATCCACAAAGTTGATACATCGCGGCCTCTTAATTTACAGCATTTCCCTCACCCAGAGAACACATTTGATTTTCTTTAAGTTAACCAATTACCTGGAGGAATGTATGGCATGTTACTGGACAGACCCTGAGCTCTGATGTCATGTATAGCATGTTACTGGACAGACCCTGAGCTCTGATGTCATGTATGGCATGTTACTGGAAAGACCCTGAGCTCTGATGTCATGTATGGCATGTTACTGGACAGACCCTGAGCTCTGATGTCATGTATAGCATGTTACTGGACAGACCCTGAGCTCTGATGTCATGTATGGCATGTTACTGGACAGACCCTGAGCTCTGATGTCATGTATAGCATGTTACTGGACAGACCCTGAGCTCTGATGTCATGTATAGCATGTTACTGGACAGACCCTGAGCTCTGATGTCATGTATAGCATGTTACTGGACAGACCCTGAGCTCTGATGTCATGTATAGCATGTTACTGGACAGACCCTGAGCTCTGACGTCATGTATAGCATGTTACTGGACAGACCCTGAGCTCTGATGTCATGTATAGCATGTTACTGGACAGACCCTGAGCTCTGACGTCATGTATAGCATGTTACTGGACAGACCCTGAGCTCTGATGTCATGTATAGCATGTTACTGGACAGACCCTGAGCTCTGATGTCATGTATAGCATGTTACTGGACAGACCCTGAGCTCTGATGTCATGTATAGCATGTTACTGGACAGACCCTGAGCTCTGATGTCATGTATAGCATGTTACTGGACAGACCCTGAGCTCTGATGTCATGTATAGCATGTTACTGGACAGACCCTGAGCTCTGATGTCATGTATAGCATGTTACTGGACAGACCCTGAGCTCTGATGTCATGTATAGCATGTTACTGGACAGACTCTGAGCTCTGACGTCATGTATAGCATGTTACTGGACAGACCCTGACGTCATGTATAGCATGTTACTGGACAGACCCTGACGTCATGTATAGTATGTTACTGGACAGACCCTGACGTCATGTATAGCATGTTACTGGACAGACCCTGACGTCATGTATAGCATGTTACTGGACAGACCCTGACGTCATGTATAGTATGTTACTGGACAGACCCTGACGTCATGTATAGCATGTTACTGGACAGACCCTGACGTCATGTATAGCATGTTACTGGACAGACCCTGACGTCATGTATAGCATGTTACTGGACAGACCCTGACGTCATGTATAGTATGTTACTGGACAGACCCTGACGTCATGTATAGCATGTTACTGGACAGACCCTGACGTCATGTATAGTATGTTACTGGACAGACCCTGACGTCATGTATAGCATGTTACTGGACAGACCCTGACGTCATGTATAGCATGTTACTGGACAGACCCTGACGTCATGTATAGTATGTTACTGGACAGACCCTGACGTCATGTATAGTATGTTACTGGACAGACCCTGACGTCATGTATAGCATGTTACTGGACAGACCCTGACGTCATGTATAGTATGTTACTGGACAGACCCTGACGTCATGTATAGTATGTTACTGGACAGACCCTGACGTCATGTATAGTATGTTACTGGACAGACCCTGACGTCATGTATAGCATGTTACCGGACAGACCCTGACGTCATGTATAGTATGTTACTGGACAGACTCTGACATCATGTATAGCATGTTACTGGACAGACCCTGATGTCATGTATAGCATGTTACTGGACAGACCCTGACGTCATGTATAGCATGTTACTGGACAGACCCTGACGTCATGTATAGCATGTTACTGGACAGACCCTGACGTCATGTATAGCATGTTACTGGACAGACTCTGATGTCATGTATAGCATGTTACTGGACAGACCCTGAGCTCTGACATCATGTATAGCATGTTACTGGACAGACCCTGAGCTCTGACATCATGTATAGCATGTTACTGGACAGACCCTGACGTCATGTATAGCATGTTACTGGACAGACCCTGACGTCATGTATAGCATGTTACTGGACAGACCCTGACGTCATGTATAGCATGTTACTGGACAGACCCTGACGTCATGTATAGCATGTTACTGGACAGACCCTGACGTCATGTATAGCATGTTACTGGACAGACTCTGATGTCATGTATAGCATGTTACTGGACAGACCCTGAGCTCTGACATCATGTATAGCATGTTACTGGACAGACCCTGAGCTCTGACATCATGTATAGCATGTTACTGGACAGACCCTGACGTCATGTATACCATGTTACTGGACAGACTCTGACATCATGTATAGCATGTTACTGGACAGACCCTGATGTCATGTATAGCATGTTACTGGACAGACTCTGATGTCATGTATAGCATGTTACTGGACAGACCCTGATGTCATGTATAGCATGTTACTGGACAGACTCTGACATCATGTATAGCATGTTACTGGACAGACTCTGATGTCATGTATAGCATGTTACTGGACAGACCCTGATGTCATGTATAGCATGTTACTGGACAGACCCTGATGTCATGTATAGCATGTTACTGGACAGACCCTGACGTCATGTATAGCATGTTACTGGACAGACCCTGAGCTCTGACATCATGTATAGCATGTTACTGGACAGGCCCTGAGCTCTGACATCATGTATAGCATGTTACTGGACAGACCCTGACGTCATGTATACCATGTTACTGGACAGACTCTGACATCATGTATAGCATGTTACTGGACAGACCCTGATGTCATGTATAGTATGTTACTGGACAGACCCTGACGTCATGTATAGCATGTTACTGGACAGACCCTGAGCTCTGACATCATGTATAGCATGTTACTGGACAGACCCTGAGCTCTGACATCATGTATAGCATGTTACTGGACAGACCCTGATGTCATGTATACCATGTTACTGGACAGACCCTGACGTCATGTATACCATGTTACTGGACAGACCCTGACGTCATGTATAGTATGTTACTGGACAGACCCTGACGTCATGTATAGCATGTTACTGGACAGACCCTGACGTCATGTATAGTATGTTACTGGACAGACCCTGACGTCATGTATAGTATGTTACTGGACAGACCCTGACGTCATGTATAGTATGTTACTGGACAGACCCTGACGTCATGTATAGTATGTTACTGGACAGACCCTGACGTCATGTATAGTATGTTACTGGACAGACCCTGACGTCATGTATAGCATGTTACCGGACAGACCCTGACGTCATGTATAGTATGTTACTGGACAGACTCTGACATCATGTATAGCATGTTACTGGACAGACCCTGATGTCATGTATAGCATGTTACTGGACAGACCCTGACGTCATGTATAGCATGTTACTGGACAGACCCTGACGTCATGTATAGCATGTTACTGGACAGACCCTGACGTCATGTATAGCATGTTACTGGACAGACCCTGACGTCATGTATAGCATGTTACTGGACAGACTCTGATGTCATGTATAGCATGTTACTGGACAGACCCTGAGCTCTGACATCATGTATAGCATGTTACTGGACAGACCCTGAGCTCTGACATCATGTATAGCATGTTACTGGACAGACCCTGACGTCATGTATAGCATGTTACTGGACAGACCCTGACGTCATGTATAGCATGTTACTGGACAGACCCTGACGTCATGTATAGCATGTTACTGGACAGACCCTGACGTCATGTATAGCATGTTACTGGACAGACCCTGACGTCATGTATAGCATGTTACTGGACAGACCCTGACGTCATGTATAGCATGTTACTGGACAGACTCTGATGTCATGTATAGCATGTTACTGGACAGACCCTGAGCTCTGACATCATGTATAGCATGTTACTGGACAGACCCTGAGCTCTGACATCATGTATAGCATGTTACTGGACAGACCCTGACGTCATGTATACCATGTTACTGGACAGACTCTGACATCATGTATAGCATGTTACTGGACAGACCCTGATGTCATGTATAGCATGTTACTGGACAGACTCTGATGTCATGTATAGCATGTTACTGGACAGACCCTGATGTCATGTATAGCATGTTACTGGACAGACTCTGACATCATGTATAGCATGTTACTGGACAGACTCTGATGTCATGTATAGCATGTTACTGGACAGACCCTGATGTCATGTATAGCATGTTACTGGACAGACCCTGACGTCATGTATAGCATGTTACTGGACAGACTCTGATGTCATGTATAGCATGTTACTGGACAGACCCTGATGTCATGTATAGCATGTTACTGGACAGACCCTGACGTCATGTATAGCATGTTACTGGACAGACCCTGAGCTCTGACATCATGTATAGCATGTTACTGGACAGGCCCTGAGCTCTGACATCATGTATAGCATGTTACTGGACAGACCCTGACGTCATGTATACCATGTTACTGGACAGACCCTGAGCTCTGACATCATGTATACCATGTTACTGGACAGACCCTGAGCTCTGACATCATGTATAGCATGTTACTGGACAGACCCTGATGTCATGTATAGTATGTTACTGGACAGACCCTGACGTCATGTATAGCATGTTACTGGACAGACCCTGAGCTCTGACATCATGTATAGCATGTTACTGGACAGACCCTGAGCTCTGACATCATGTATAGCATGTTACTGGACAGACCCTGATGTCATGTATACCATGTTACTGGACAGACCCTGACGTCATGTATACCATGTTACTGGACAGACCCTGACGTCATGTATAGTATGTTACTGGACAGACCCTGACGTCATGTATAGCATGTTACTGGACAGACCCTGACGTCATGTATAGTATGTTACTGGACAGACCCTGACGTCATGTATAGTATGTTACTGGACAGACCCTGACGTCATGTATAGTATGTTACTGGACAGACGCTGACGTCATGTATAGTATGTTACTGGACAGACCCTGACGTCATGTATAGCATGTTACTGGACAGACCCTGACGTCATGTATAGTATGTTACTGGACAGACTCTGACATCATGTATAGCATGTTACTGGACAGACCCTGATGTCATGTATAGCATGTTACTGGACAGACCCTGACGTCATGTATAGCATGTTACTGGACAGACCCTGACGTCATGTATAGCATGTTACTGGACAGACCCTGACGTCATGTATAGCATGTTACTGGACAGACTCTGATGTCATGTATAGCATGTTACTGGACAGACCCTGAGCTCTGACATCATGTATAGCATGTTACTGGACAGACCCTGAGCTCTGACATCATGTATAGCATGTTACTGGACAGACCCTGACGTCATGTATAGCATGTTACTGGACAGACCCTGACGTCATGTATAGCATGTTACTGGACAGACCCTGACGTCATGTATAGCATGTTACTGGACAGACCCTGACGTCATGTATAGCATGTTACTGGACAGACTCTGACATCATGTATAGCATGTTACTGGACAGACCCTGAGCTCTGACATCATGTATAGCATGTTACTGGACAGACCCTGACGTCATGTATACCATGTTACTGGACAGACTCTGACATCATGTATAGCATGTTACTGGACAGACCCTGATGTCATGTATAGCATGTTACTGGACAGACTCTGATGTCATGTATAGCATGTTACTGGACAGACCCTGATGTCATGTATAGCATGTTACTGGACAGACTCTGACATCATGTATAGCATGTTACTGGACAGACTCTGATGTCATGTATAGCATGTTACTGGACAGACCCTGATGTCATGTATAGCATGTTACTGGACAGACCCTGATGTCATGTATAGCATGTTACTGGACAGACTCTGATGTCATGTATAGCATGTTACTGGACAGACCCTGATGTCATGTATAGCATGTTACTGGACAGACCCTGACGTCATGTATAGCATATTACTGGACAGACCCTGAGCTCTGACATCATGTATAGCATGTTACTGGACAGACCCTGAGCTCTGACATCATGTATAGCATGTTACTGGACAGACCCTGACGTCATGTATACCATGTTACTGGACAGACTCTGACATCATGTATAGCATGTTACTGGACAGACCCTGATGTCATGTATAGTATGTTACTGGACAGACCCTGACGTCATGTATAGCATGTTACTGGACAGACCCTGAGCTCTGACATCATGTATAGCATGTTACTGGACAGACCCTGAGCTCTGACATCATGTATAGCATGTTACTGGACAGACCCTGACGTCATGTATACCATGTTACTGGACAGACTCTGACATCATGTATAGCATGTTACTGGACAGACCCTGATGTCATGTATAGCATGTTACTGGACAGACCCTGATGTCATGTATAGCATGTTACTGGACAGACCCTGACGTCATGTATAGCATGTTACTGGACAGACCCTGACGTCATGTATAGCATGTTACTGGACAGACCCTGACGTCATGTATAGCATGTTACTGGACAGACCCTGACGTCATGTATAGCATGTTACTGGACAGACCCTGACATCATGTATAGCATGTTACTGGACAGACCCTGACGTCATGTATAGCATGTTACTGGACAGACTCTGATGTCATGTATAGCATGTTACTGGACAGACCCTGATGTCATGTATAGTATGTTACTGGACAGACCCTGACGTCATGTATAGCATGTTACTGGACAGACCCTGACGTCATGTATAGCATGTTACTGGACAGACCCTGACGTCATGTATAGCATGTTACTGGACAGACCCTGATGTCATGTATAGCATGTTACTGGACAGACCCTGACGTCATGTATAGCATGTTACTGGACAGACCCTGATGTCATGTATAGCATGTTACTGGACAGACCCTGACGTCATGTATAGCATGTTACTGGACAGACCCTGACGTCATGTATAGCATGTTACTGGACAGACCCTGACATCATGTATAGCATGTTACTGGACAGACCCTGACATCATGTATAGCATGTTACTGGACAGACTCTGACATCATGTATAGCATGTTACTGGACAGACCCTGACGTCATGTATAGCATGTTACTGGACAGACCCTGACGTCATGTATAGCATGTTACTGGACAGACCCTGACATCATGTATAGCATGTTACTGGACAGACCCTGACGTCATGTATAGCATGTTACTGGACAGACCCTGACGTCATGTATAGCATGTTACTGGACAGACCCTGACGTCATGTATAGCATGTTACTGGACAGACTCAGACATCATGTATAGCATGTTACTGGACAGACCCTGACATCATGTATAGCATGTTACTGGACAGACCCTGACGTCATGTATAGCATGTTACTGGACAGACTCAGACATCATGTATAGCATGTTACTGGACAGACCCTGACGTCATGTATAGCATGTTACTGGACAGACCCTGACGTCATGTATAGCATGTTACTGGACAGACCCTGACATCATGTATAGCATGTTACTGGACAGACCCTGACGTCATGTATAGCATGTTACTGGACAGACCCTGACGTCATGTATAGCATGTTACTGGACAGACCCTGACGTCATGTATAGCATGTTACTGGACATACCCTGACATCATGTATAGCATGTTACTGGACAGACCCTGATGTCATGTATAGCATGTTACTGGACAGACCCTGACGTCATGTATAGCATGTTACTGGACAGACCCTGACGTCATGTATAGCATGTTACTGGACAGACCCTGACATCATGTATAGCATGTTACTGGACAGACCCTGACGTCATGTATAGCATGTTACTGGACAGACTCTGACATCATGTATAGCATGTTACTGGACAGACCCTGACGTCATGTATAGCATGTTACTGGACAGACCCTGACGTCATGTATAGCATGTTACTGGACAGACCCTGACGTCATGTATAGCATGTTACTGGACAGACCCTGACGTCATGTATAGCATGTTACTGGACAGACCCTGACGTCATGTATAGCATGTTACTGGACAGACCCTGACATCATGTATAGCATGTTACTGGACAGACCCTGACGTCATGTATAGCATGTTACTGGACAGACCCTGACGTCATGTATAGCATGTTACTGGACAGACCCTGACATCATGTATAGCATGTTACTGGACAGACCCTGACGTCATGTATAGCATGTTACTGGACAGACCCTGACGTCATGTATAGCATGTTACTGGACAGACCCTGACGTCATGTATAGCATGTTACTGGACAGACCCTGACGTCATGTATAGCATGTTACTGGACAGACCCTGACGTCATGTATAGCATGTTACTGGACAGACCCTGACGTCATGTATAGCATGTTACTGGACAGACCCTGACATCATGTATAGCATGTTACTGGACAGACCCTGACGTCATGTATAGCATGTTACTGGACAGACCCTGACATCATGTATAGCATGTTACTGGACAGACCCTGACGTCATGTATAGCATGTTACTGGACAGACCCTGACGTCATGTATAGTATGTTACTGGACAGACCCTGAGCTCTGACATCATGTATAGCATGTTACTGGACAGACCCTGACGTCATGTATGGCATGTTACTGGACAGACCCTGACGTCATGTATAGCATGTTACTGGACAGACCCTGACGTCATGTATAGCATGTTACTGGACAGACCCTGACATCATGTATAGCATGTTACTGGACAGACCCTGACGTCATGTATAGCATGTTACTGGACAGACCCTGACATCATGTATAGCATGTTACTGGACAGACCCTGACGTCATGTATAGCATGTTACTGGACAGACCCTGAAGTCATGTATAGCATGTTACTGGACAGACCCTGACGTCATGTATAGCATGTTACTGGACAGACCCTGACGTCATGTATAGCATGTTACTGGACAGACCCTGACGTCATGTATAGCATGTTACTGGACAGACCCTGACATCATGTATAGCATGTTACTGGACAGACCCTGACGTCATGTATAGCATGTTACTGGACAGACCCTGACGTCATGTATAGCATGTTACTAGACAGACCCTGACGTCATGTATAGCATGTTACTGGACAGACCCTGACGTCATGTATAGCATGTTACTGGACAGACCCTGATGTCATGTATAGCATGTTACTGGACAGACCCTGACGTCATGTATAGCATGTTACTGGACAGACCCTGACGTCATGTATAGCATGTTACTGGACAGACCCTGACGTCATGTATAGCATGTTACTGGACAGACCCTGACGTCATGTATAGCATGTTACTGGACAGACCCTGACATCATGTATAGCATGTTACTGGACAGACCCTGACGTCATGTATAGCATGTTACTGGACAGACCCTGACATCATGTATAGCATGTTACTGGACAGACCCTGACGTCATGTATAGCATGTTACTGGACAGACCCTGACGTCATGTATAGTATGTTACTGGACAGACCCTGAGCTCTGACATCATGTATAGCATGTTACTGGACAGACCCTGACGTCATGTATGGCATGTTACTGGACAGACCCTGATGTCATGTATAGCATGTTACTGGACAGACCCTGACGTCATGTATAGCATGTTACTGGACAGACCCTGACATCATGTATAGCATGTTACTGTACAGACACTGAGCCTGACATCATGTATAGCATGTTACTGTACAGACTCTGAGCTCTGATGTCATGTATAGCATGTTACTGGACAGACTCTGTGCTCTGATGTCATGTGTAGCATGTTACTGTACAGACACTGACATCATGTATAGCATGTTACTGGACAGACCCTGACGTCATGTATAGCATGTTACTGGACAGACCCTGACATCATGTATAGCATGTTACTGGACAGACCCTGACGTCATGTATAGCATGTTACTGGACAGACTCTGATGTCATGTATAGCATGTTACTGGACAGACACTGACATCATGTATAGCATGTTACTGGACAGACCCTGAGCTCTGACATCATGTATAGCATGTTACTGTACAGACCCTGACGTCATGTATAGCATGTTACTGGACAGACCCTGACGTCATGTATAGCATGTTACTGGACAGACCCTGACGTCATGTATAGCATGTTACTGGACAGACCCTGACGTCATGTATAGCATGTTACTGGACAGACACTGACATCATGTATAGCATGTTACTGGACAGACCCTGAGCTCTGACATCATGTATAGCATGTTACTGGACAGACCCTGAGCTCTGACGTCATGTATAGCATGTTACTGGACAGACCCTGAGCTCTGACGTCATGTATAGAAGGGAGTAGGGGGCCATTGTTCAACTGTTCAACAACAACAGCTAAAAATAACAGGATGCCATCTACTGTAGACATTGGACTAACAGGTATACATTACTTATCACATGTTTTCAGACATATCATACTGTTTTATGATATTTATTCAAAACCAAAGATGAGGTAATCACAATGGATTTTTTTTTTTTTTTGGGGGGGGGGGTAGTCTTTTTGAAAAACTGTCGGTCTATACATTCCTCACAATGTCCAACTTCATCACCTGCAAACTACCACATTAAATCAGCTATCTCCAATAACTTGTAAAGGGTGGAGGTATACATAATAGTTGACAGGCAGTAGCTGCCAGGCCATTTCCCTCCAGAAATACACCTGTACAGACTGCCGGAGGAACTACTCAGAGTAACTCTCTCTCTGTGGACCCAACTTGAACCATTCGTAGGATAGACCCCTGCCGTTTGCACACTGCACTGCCAGTGTTTGCTCTCATAGATTTCTTCTCCAATGTAATACTTATGGTAGCGCACACATCATGTTTGGCCCGGGGAGCTGTCTGACACACGTCTTTCACAGCTCAGGCAGTTGAAACGGCTTTACAAGGCTGTTCCATGTGTTCTTAAGTATTACCTCACAAGATGGAAAACAGCGATTAGTCTAGCGCACTGTGAAAATGTGCTGTACTGTGAAGGCCCCTAAGGCTGCTCGATAAAACAAACAAACAATGGGGTACGTGCAGAGATTATCACTCCTATAGCCTTAAGGGACAGCGTACAATATGTTGAACAAATGTTTAGTAAACAAGCCAAGCCAAAAAACCTGTGTGGTTGGGGATGATTGAATTTAAGTGAATATGAAGAAATTTATGGTCAATGCTGCTGGGTCCTATTGCAGTGAAATGTTAAGGCTGCTATGCCCAGTTGACTTTAAAAGGCATACCATTTAGAGTTGCATTGTACAGCATGGTACATTACTAGTGTTTCAAAATGTATGACTGTCCAATCTGCATTTGTAACTACCACTGACTGTAGTCTCCTCTCTCTTCAGTACAAGGGATACTGTAGGTCTAGGGCCAGTTTCCTGGACACTGATCATGCTTTTTAGTTCATGACCAGGTTTGGGTCCGTGAAACCTGCGCTTAGAGTTCAGTCATCACAGTCCCGTCAACCTTTTCCATGTGAGTAATAGGCCAAACTTCCACTTAGGAAAACATTGGACGTTGGACCTAACGACGCAAACATAAACCTTGATACTTTGACAAACTAAAACATCCTAGCATCACAGTAGTGTACTAACCCACCCTTGTTATCACCACATTCAATGGTCCTCGATGGAAACTCTATGAGATGTTGAATAGGACACGTTCCCTTACATTGTGAAGTCAACTGATGTACAGTTGTAGAATTTAAATCAGGCAATGAATATGGAACACTCCATTTTCGAATTTCCGTTCTGGAAAAGCAGCTTGTCAATCACAACATCAGTATTCCACTTTTGCTTCACAGGACTAAAATACAGAATTCAGAAATATGATAAATTTGGCATCAATCCTCTGACAGCTATAGTGAAGCTCCACTGCGCTGACCTGCTAACTGTGTATTACATTTAGGAGACGTTCTGAACCACTGACCGTAGACAGACACACACATATACAAGGGAATTTGGAAGGTTCGACACACAGAGACAATGAACCAAGCATGCATTCAACTAAATCCCTCAAACTGAAGGGATTGTGATTTGGAGCTGGTTTTCTACTAGTCGGAGGTGTGATTTATTTTCAAGATTAGTAAGAATATACATATATATATATATATATACTCTACACAGAGACAGAGGTCAATGGAAAGTGTTCCCTTGCTAATGAGCATGCCTGCTTGAAGTCTGGTGTAGTATTTGTTTATGAGAAACATTGTTTTGTTTTGCGTCATGCCATTACGCTATCATTAATAGAAATGAACTTGAAACAATATCTTAATGAATAATCTGCTTGCATTGCGTACAACTAACCATGTCTAATGGCTGGGTCTGCAGGTCTGTGAGAGTGGGTCGTTGTGCTAGCCATGTCTAATGGCTGGGTCTGCAGGTCTGTGAGAGTGGGTCGTTGTGCTAGCCATGCCTAATGGCTGGGTCTGCAGGTCTGTGAGAGTGGGTCGTTGTGCTAGCCATGTCTAATGGCTGGGTCTGCAGGTCTGTGAGAGTGGGTCGTTGTGCTAGCCATGCCTAATGGCTGGGTCTGCAGGTCTGTGAGAGTGGGTCGTTGTGCTAGCCATGTCTAATGGCTGGGTCTGCAGGTCTGTGAGAGTGGGTCGTTGTGCTAGCCATGTCTAATGGCTGGGTCTGCAGGTCTGTGAGAGTGGGTCGTTGTGCTAGCCATGTCTAATGGCTGGGTCTGCAGGTCTGTGAGAGTGGGTCGTTGTGCTAGCCATGTCTAATGGCTGGGTCTGCAGGTCTGTGAGAGTGGGTCGTTGTGCTAGCCATGTCTAATGGCTGGGTCTGCAGGTCTGTGAGAGTGGGTCGTTGTGCTAGCCATGTCTAATGGCTGGGTCTGCAGGTCTGTGAGAGTATTTGTACAGTTATCTGACTGAAGCCTCAGACTCAGACGTCCAGATCCTTGTTGGAAAGCAACAGCCTGTTTATTTTCTTTTTAAGAAGAAGAAGAAGACGAAGAAGACAATGCCGTGAGAAGATCAGCGTTGACATCTCTCAGATCTACTTATTCATCATTTCAATACGATTTCATCATTCCAGCTTCTTGTTCAAAGGCCTCACAAGGACAAGCCAATCTAGAGTAAAAACAAACATACCCTGTCTGTGAGAGTGGGCCGTTGTGCTAGCCACGTCTAGAGGATGGGTCAGCCTTTCTGTGAGAGCGAGTCGTTGTGCTAGCCACGTCCTGAGGATGGGTCAGCAGGTCTGTGAGAGCGAGTCGTTGTGCTAGCCACGTCTAGAGGCCGGGTCAGCAGGTCAAAAATACAGGAGGCCAGTATTCTGTTCCCATTGGATCCCCCAATAATTAGAATCATTCCATATCCTGCAAACTCAGCCTGACCTGTTTTTGCAGAAGGAGAACTACATATGTAGGTTGTTCTTGGGATATGTCCAATCCAATTGACTGGATAGGAAGTGACAGAGGCATAAAAACTTGGAGCAGCGTGGCTGCAGATTCCAAAACCTCTAATTAGCACATTCCCAGGAGACTGTGATGTGTGGTATGTCTGCTGATATCACTGGTGGTGCTTTAGCTATGTCCATGACTTCCTATCTGAAACTGGGGCAACGCTGGATTCAACTTTTATATTGTTCTTTTAAAATTAAATAAATCATGTTTTTTTTTTATTGTACTTTACAACCATAAAGTCAGTGCTGAAGCCAAATTAGGAACAAAATGAGTTGTTTTTATTTCCTTTGTCCATATGTTATCCCATCAACGGGCAAATGGAGAACAGGATGCAGGTTCTGCTTACACCCCAACATTTGAAAAGCGTAACGTATTGATTAACTGAGTTGAAATTAAATAATTGGCACAGGTCTGATACAAGGCTTTATCTCAGAGATATGGCTAATTCTAAAAAAGCAATCAAACAGTAATTGTTCCACTTCTTGAACACATAAAAAAAAAAAAAAAAGCTACAACGATTATGTATTCGTTAATTCATTCCATAAAGCCCATCTGTTTAATTAAAATGGCGGGCTTCATGACCGTGTGCCATGCAACAAATACCTGTCTGGATTGCCTGCCCCTTGATTGCTCTGTGGATTTATGATTTTCTATGGACACATTTGAACATTTGTTAAGTGGTCATTCACTTGTGACTCTCTCTGACTCGCTCGCTCTCCCCCTGACTCTCTCTGACTCGCTCGCTCTCCCCCTGACTCTCTCTGACTCGCTCGCTCTCCCCCTGACTCTCTCTGACTCGCTCGCTCTCCCCCTGACTCTCTCTGACTCGCTCGCTCTCTCCCTGACTCTCTCTGACTCGCTCGCTCTCTCCCTGACTCTCTCTGACTCGCTCGCTCTCTCCCTGACTCTCTCTGACTCGCTCGCTCACCCCCTGACTCTCTCTGACTCGCTCGCTCTCCCCCTGACTCTCTCTGACTCGCTCGCTCTCCCCCTGACTCTCTCTGACTCGCTCGCTCTCTCCCTGACTCTCTCTGACTCGCTCGCTCTCCCCCTGACTCTCTCTGACTCGCTCGCTCTCTCCCTGACTCTCTCTGACTCGCTCGCTCTCTCCCTGACTCTCTCTGACTCGCTCGCTCTCCCCCTGACTCTCTCTGACTCGCTCGCTCTCCCCCTGACTCTCTCTGACTCGCTCGCTCTCTCCCTGACTCTCTCTGACTCGCTCGCTCTCCCCCTGACTCTCTCTGACTCGCTCGCTCTCTCCCTGACTCTCTCTGACTCGCTCGCTCTCTCCCTGACTCTCTCTGACTCGCTCGCTCTCCCCCTGACTCTCTCTGACTCGCTCGCTCTCTCCCTGACTCTCTCTGACTCGCTCGCTCTCTCCCTGACTCTCTCTGACTCGCTCGCTCTCCCCCTGACTCTCTCTCTCTTTCCCTCCCTCCAAATATCTTGTGATGTATTCAGGGCTGTCATGATTAGTTCCAGCTAAGGCTTTGGACATGACTTGGAGATGCTCTTCTCCCCGTTGGAGATGATCCTTTACCCTTGAGTGGGGTCCTTCAGTGGGATTTTCATTGAAACCTTTCCTTGTGGGACACAAATTTTGCTTCAAAACCTTTCCTTGAGGGAACAAATTCCAATTTAGCTTGAAAACTTTTTCTTCGGGGACACAGATTTTGTTGAGTTTAATACCACGACTTTGACAAACAGGCTTTCCTTCAGTTGATGCTGTGTTCTTCAGTTGATGCTGTGTCCTTCAGTTGATGCTGTGTCCTTCAGTTGATGCTGTGTTCTTCAGTTGATGCTGTGTTCTTCAGTTGATGCTGTGTCCTTCAGTTGATGCTGTGTTCTTCAGTTGATGCTGTGTCCTTCAGTTGATGCTGTGTCCTTCAGTTGATTCTGTGTCCTTCAGTTGATGCTGTGTCCTTCAGTTGATGCTGTGTCCTTCAGTTGATGCTGTGTTCTTCAGTTGATGCCGTGTCCTTCAGTTGATGCCGTGTCCTTCAGTTGATGCCGTAGCTTATACATTACATTAGTGTGTTTACCACAATGATACCCTTTTGATTTGAGTTCTTTGATTAACCACACATGTGTTAGAATTGACGTTGTTTGGTCCTGTTCAAAGGGATGTAACATAAATCAATCATTAGTAAAAACCCCTGCTGCTTGCCATTTTAAGTAAGATAGATTGAAAAAATAAAAATAAACCTAACTAGGCAAGTCAGTTAAGAAGAAATTCTTATTTACAATGAGGCCTACTGGGGAACCTGTGGGTTAACTGGTCTAGGAACAGTGGGTTAACTGGTCTAGGAACAGTGGGGTTAACTGGTCTAGGAACAGTGGGTTAACTGGTCTAGGAACAGTGGGTTAACTGGTCTAGGAACAGTGGGTAAACTGGTCTAGGAACAGTGGGTAAACTGGTCTAGGAACAGTGGGTTAACTGGTCTAGGAACAGTGGGTTAACTGGTCTAGGAACAGTGGGTTAACTGGTCTAGGAACAGTGGGTAAACTGGTCTAGGAACAGTGGGTTAACTGGTCTAGGAACAGTGGGTTAACTGGTCTAGGAACAGTGGGTTAACTGGTCTAGGAACAGTGGGTTAACTGGTCTAGGAACAGTGGGTTAACTGGTCTAGGAACAGTGGGTTAACTGGTCTAGGAACAGGGGGTTAACTGGTCTAGGAACAGTGGGTTAACTGGTCTAGGAACAGTGGGTTAACTGGTCTAGGAACAGTGGGTTAACTGGTCTAGGAACAGTGGGTTAACTGGTCTAGGAACAGTGGGTAAACTGGTCTAGGAACAGTGGGTTAACTGGTCTAGGAACAGTGGGTAAACTGGTCTAGGAACAGTGGGTAAACTGGTCTAGGAACAGTGGGTTAACTGGTCTAGGAACAGTGGGTTAACTGGTCTAGGAACAGTGGGTTAACTGGTCTAGGAACAGTGGGTTAACTGGTCTAGGAACAGTGGGTTAACTGGTCTAGGAACAGTGGGTTAACTGGTCTAGGAACAGTGGGTTAACTGGTCTAGGAACAGTGGGTTAACTGGTCTAGGAACAGTGGGTTAACTGGTCTAGGAACAGTGGGTTAACTGGTCTAGGAACAGTGGGTTAACTGGTCTAGGAACAGTGGGTTAACTGGTCTAGGAACAGTGGGTTAACTGGTCTAGGAACAGTGGGTTAACTGGTCTAGGAACAGTGGGTTAACTGGTCTAGGAACAGTGGGTTAACTGGTCTAGGAACAGTGGGTAAACTGGTCTAGGAACAGTGGGTAAACTGGTCTAGGAACAGTGGGTTAACTGGTCTAGGAACAGTGGGTTAACTGGTCTAGGAACAGTGGGTTAACTGGTCTAGGAACAGTGGGTTAACTGGTCTAGGAACAGTGGGTTAACTGGTCTAGGAACAGTGGGTTAACTGGTCTAGGAACAGTGGGTTAACTGGTCTAGGAACAGTGGGTTAACTGGTCTAGGAACAGTGGGTTAACTGGTCTAGGAACAGTGGGTTAACTGCCTTGTTCTCAGGGGCAGAACGACACATTTTTACCTTGTCAACTCGTGGAGTCAATCCACGCAAGCTTTCGTTTACTGGCCCAATGCTCTAACCACTAGGCTACCTGCTGTTTATCACACATAAAAATATATATATATTTTTTTACCACATAAAAAGTAGAACGTATCAATGTGAATAGTACGATGCAATTTAACATCTATAAAGCCTCATAAAACTCTTTGGAAGTTAAAACAGACAAAAAGTTCCATCCAGTGAAATATGGAACCACAAAGCTTTGCACCTTCCTGTGTTTCTCTAACGGTAGTTCACACTGTCTTATAGCAGTTGTCTAGGTTGTCTCCTGTTCTGACAGTAATACTAATCCTCGGTGTCAAGCCAATTCAACTTACTGTCCACATCACAGAAAAGGAACTGAGAATATTATCTCGTAACACAAATGGAGGTGCTGCAGTGTTCAGCTCATCATACTTGAGCTGTGTTTAAATATTCACGTCTTTGCCTCTAGACAGGGAGGCTGTTTTTTTTTTGGGGGGGGGGGGTTTACATCACCAAACTAGGCTTCATGTCATAAACCCATTTTTTTTTTTTTTTTTTTTAAAGAGAAGTTGGTTGCACAACAATGCAGTGTAATTGATGACAGAATATTAGCTATTGATTGAGTTGAGACTGGATAGTAGCATATGCCATATGGCATGGGTCGGCAACAGTCAGCCTGCGGGCCAAAACCGTCCCGCAAGTGATTTCTCTTGTGCAATTTAGTCACCAGCAATTCAGCTACAAAATTAGTTTAATTTAGGAAATACTTGTTCACCAAGTATCCCCACGATAAAAAAAAAGAGACGCAATGGTGTCTCAATATAAGCAAGGTATAAAAGTATAGTTATTTTTGGAAGTACTTTTTTGGGCTTAGTTGTGGTCAATTTGCAGTGTACAAATTACATCCACTCTGACAAAAAAAAAATCACCCCGCAGCTGAATCTAGAACCTGTCTACCCCTGCTGAATGGTATCTTCCCCTGTGAGAGGCAAAATGGAAAATTAGAGTGTACATGAAACTCAAATACTCTCCGGGTTTTCACAGTGGGGTACTGACTTGAAGAAGACAGGGGAATATACAAAGAATATGCAACAGCTATGTGCACTAGCTGCTCTCACATGGATCTAACTGCTGCTTCTGCCTCGCTTCTAAAGCCAATTTTTAATGTGCATCAATCTGTGCAATCTCCAAAGAGTCTCCCATCCAGAATGATGAATAAATGGGAGCGTCTGACAGAGCATTCATAGTCAAGATCAAAAGAGTGTGAGATAATTAACAGTAGACTAATTGGTACCCACCCCAAGTTTTCATCAGATATGAAATAGACTGCAACTTTGCTTGATATTAATTGGATGAGAATGTGCATGAAATATGAATCTCTCGGTATTAGTACACTAACACACTGCAAAGTACCTGGAAACAAACATCCGGCTTTCACTCACCACAGCATATGTTCTAGGCTTAACCTTAAGAACTAAACGTGCTGCACTTATCTTTTTTTCATGGCGTTCCTCGCTCTGTTATTATTCATTTAGAAGTGTCTCAAAAAATAGCTATATGGCGGCAGACTCTAAAATACGGATGCACATCCGGAGAGATGTTTGTTGTCATCGTTAATGCTTATCTTGATGGTTATTTTAGATTTTTTTCTTCTTCACTATGATAATATTCACATCCACACATTAGAAAACATAGTAAGGAACTTTGTTTTGAGACCTAAGGACTTGGCTTTAACTACCCAAGCAGAAATAAAAGCTTTGTCTTATTGGTTTAACACAGTCTTTGTTACGGTGCGTGAATGAGGACCCAAAAGCGAATCAACTTAAACAGAGCTTCTTTAATTACCACACACAGGTAGGTTCAGATGGACCGGCAGATTCCGACAGGACAGGACAAGGTTACAGCAAACATGACGACAGTCTGGTTCAGGCATGAATGACACAAACAAACAAGAATCCGACAAGGACAGGAGCAGAAACAGAGAGAGATATAGGGACCTAATCAGAGGGAAAAAGGGAACAGGTGGGGAACGGGGTGAATGGGTAGTTAGAGGAGACAAGGGACAGCTGGGGGAAAGCGGGGGAGAAAAGGTAACCTAACACGACCAGCAGAGGGAGACAGGGTGAAGGGAAAGGACAGAGACAAGACAACATGACAGTACATGACAGTACCCCCCCACTCACCGAGCGCCTCCTGGCGCACTCGAGGAGGAAACCTGGCGGCAACGGAGGAAATCATCAATCAGCGCACGGTCCAGCACGTCCCGAGAGGGAACCCAACTCCTCTCCTCAGGACCGTACCCCTCCCAGTCAACTAGGTACTGATGACCACGGCCCCGAGGACGCATGTCCAAGATTTTACGGACCCTGTAGATAGGTGCGCCCTCGACAAGGATGGGGGGGGGGGGGGGAAGACGAGCGGGGGCGCGAAGAGCGGGCTTAACACAGGAGACATGGAAGACCGGGTGGACGCGACGAAGATATCGCGGAAGAAGAAGTCGCACTGCGACAGGATTAATGACCTGAGAGATACGGAATGGACCAATGAACCGCGGGGTCAACTTGCGAGAAGCCGTCTTAAGGGGAAGGTTCTGAGTGGAGAGCCAAACTCTCTGACCGCGACAATATCTAGGGCTCTTCGTTCTACGCTTATTAGCAGCTCTCACAGTCTGCGCCCTATAACGGCAAAGTGCAGACCTGACCCTCTTCCAGGTGCGCTCGCAACGTTGGACAAAAGCCTGAGCGGAGGGGACGCTGGACTCGGCGAACTGAGATGAGAACAACGGAGGCTGGTACCCGAGGCTACTCTGAAAAGGAGATAGCCCGGTCGCAGACGAAGGAAGCGAGTTGTGGGCGTATTCTGCCCAGGGGAGCTGTTCTGACCAAGACGCAGGGTTGCGAAAAGAAAGACTGCGTAAGATGCGACCAATAGTCTGATTGGCCCGTTCTGCTTGACCGTTAGACTGGGGGTGAAAGCCGGAAGAGAGACTGACGGAAGCCCCAATCAAACGGCAAAACTCCCTCCAAAATTGAGACGTGAATTGCGGACCTCTGTCCGAAACGACGTCTGACGGAAGGCCATGAATTCTGAAAACATTCTCGATGATGATTTGTGCCGTCTCTTTAGCAGAAGGAAGCTTAGCAAGGGGAATGAAATGAGCCGCCTTAGAGAACCTATCGACAACCGTAAGAATAACAGTCTTCCCCGCTGACGAAGGCAGTCCGGTGACAAAATCTAAGGCGATGTGAGACCACGGTCGAGAGGGAATAGGAAGCGGCCTGAGACGGCCGGCAGGAGGAGAGTTACCGGACTTAGTCTGCGCGCAGACCGAACAAGCAGCCACGAAACGACGCGTGTCATGCTCCCGGGTGGGCCACCAGAAACGCTGGCGAATGGAAGCAAGCGTACCCCGAACGCCAGGGTGGCCGGCTAACTTGGCAGAGTGAGCCCACTGAAGAACGGCCAGACGAGTAGGAACGGGAACGAAAAGAAGGTTCCTAGGACAAGCGCGCGGCGACGGAGTTTGAGTGAGTGCTTGCTTTACCTGCCTCTCAATTCCCCAGACAGTCAACCCGACAACACGCCCCTCAGGGAGAATCCCCTCGGGGTCAGTGGAGGCTACTGAAGAACTGAAGAGACGAGACAAAGCATCAGGCTTGGTGTTCTTAGAGCCCGGACGATAAGAAATCACGAACTCGAAACGAGCGAAAAACAGCGCCCAACGCGCCTGACGCGCATTAAGTCGTTTGGCAGAACGGATGTACTCAAGGTTCCTATGGTCAGTCCAAACGACAAAAGGAACGGTCGCCCCCTCCAACCACTGTCGCCATTCGCCTAGGGCTAACCGGATGGCGAGCAGTTCGCGGTTACCCACATCATAGTTACGTTCCGACGGCGACAGGCGATGAGAAAAATACGCGCATGGGTGGACCTTGTCGTCAGAGAGGGAGCGCTGAGAAAGGATGGCTCCCACTCCCACCTCTGACGCGTCAACCTCGACAACGAACTGTCTAGAGACGTCAGGTGTAACAAGGATAGGAGCGGATGTAAAACGATTCTTGAGGAGATCAAAAGCTCCCTGGGCGGAAACGGACCACTTAAAGCACGTCTTGACAGAAGTAAGGGCTGTGAGAGGAGCTGCCACCTGACCGAAATTACGGATGAAACGACGATAGAAGTTCGCGAAGCCGAGAAAGCGCTGCAGCTCGACGCGTGACTTAGGGACGGGCCAATCAATGACAGCTTGGACCTTAGCGGGATCCATCTTAATGCCTTCAGCGGAAATAACAGAACCGAGAAATGTGACGGAGGAGGCATGAAAAGTGCACTTCTCAGCCTTCACAAAAAGACAATTCTCTAAAAGGCGCTGGAGAACACGTCGAACGTGCTGAACATGAATCTGGAGTGACGGTGAAAAAATCAGGATATCGTCAAGGTAAACGAAAACAAAGATGTTCAGCATGTCTCTCAGGACATCATTGACTAATGCCTGAAAGACAGCTGGAGCGTTAGCGAGGCCGAAAGGAAGAACCCGGTATTCAAAGTGCCCTAACGGAGTGTTAAACGCCGTCTTCCACTCGTCCCCCTCCCTGATGCGCACGAGATGGTAAGCGTTACGAAGGTCCAACTTAGTGAAAAACCTGGCTCCCTGCAGGATCTCGAAGGCTGAAGACATAAGAGGAAGCGGATAACGATTCTTCACTGTTATGTCATTCAGCCCTCGATAATCTATGCAGGGGCGCAGAGACCCGTCCTTCTTCTTGACAAAAAAAAACCCCGCTCCGGCGGGAGAGGAGGAGGGGACTATGGTACCGGCGTCAAGAGCTACAGACAAATAATCTTCGAGAGCCTTACGTTCGGGAGCCGACAGAGAGTATAGTCTACCCCGGGGGGGGGTGGTTCCCGGAAGGAGATCAATACTACAATCATACGACCGGTGTGGAGGAAGAGAGGTGGCCCTGGACCGACTGAACACCGTGCGCAGATCGTGATATTCCTCCGGCACCCCTGTCAAATCACCAGGCTCCTCCTGTGAAGAAGAGACAGAGGAAACAGGAGGGATAGCAGACATTAAACATTTCACATGACAAGAGACGTTCCAGGAGAGGATAGAATTACTAGACCAATTAATGGAAGGATTATGACAAACTAGCCAGGGATGGCCCAAAACAACAGGTGTAAAAGGTGAACGAAAAATTAAAAAAGAAATGGTTTCACTATGATTACCAGAAACAGTGAGGGTTAAAGGTAGCGTCTCACGCTGAATCCTGGGGAGAGGACTACCATCCAGGGCGAACAAGGCCGTGGGCTCCTTTAACTGTCTGAGAGGAATGTCATGTTCCCGAGCCCAGGTCTCGTCCATAAAACAGCCCTCCGCCCCAGAGTCTATTAAGGCACTGCAGGAAGCTGACGAACCGGTCCAGCGTAGATGGACCGACAAGGTAGTGCAGGATCTTGAAGGAGAGACAGGAGTAGTAGCGCTCACCAGTAGCCCTCCGCTTACTGACGAGCTCTGGCCTTTTACTGGACATGAAGTGACAAAATGACCAGCGGAACCGCAATAGAGACAGAGGCGGTTGGTGATTCTCCGTTCCCTCTCCTTAGTCGAGATGCGGATACCTCCCAGCTGCATGGGCTCAGCACCCGAGCCGGCAGAGGAAGATGGTAGTGATGCGGAGAGGGAGGCGACGGAGAGCGCGAGCTCCTTTCCACGAGCTCGGTGACGAAGATCAACCCGTCGCTCAATGCGAATAGCGAGTTCAATCAAGGAATCCACGCTGGAAGGAACCTCCCGGGAGAGAATCTCATCCTTTACCTCTGCGCGGAAACCCTCCAGAAGACGAGCGAGCAAGGCCGGCTCGTTCCAGCCACTGGAGACAGCAAGAGTGCGAAACTCAATAGAGTAGTCTGTTATGGATCGATTGCCTTGACATAGGGAAGACAGGGCCCTGGAAGCCTCCTCCCCAAAAACAGATCGATCAAAAACCCGTATCATCTCCTCCTTAAAGTCTTGATACTGGTTAATACACTCAGCCCTTGCCTCCCAGATTGCCGTGCCCCACTCACGAGCCCGTCCAATAAGGAGAGATATGACGTAGGCGACACGAGCAGTGCTCCTGGAGTAAGTGTTGGGCTGGAGAGAAAACACAATATCACACTGGGTGAGGAACGAGCGGCATTCAGTGGGCTCCCCAGAGTAACACGGCGGGTTATTGATTCTGGGCTCCGGAGATTCGAAAGCCCTGGAAGTGGCCGGTGGATCGAGGCGGAGATGGTGAACCTGTTCTGTGAGGTTGGAGACTTGGGTGGCCAGGGTCTCAACGGCATGTCGAGCAGCAGACAATTCCTGCTTGTGTCTGCCTAGCATCGCTCCCTGGATCTCGACGGCTGAGTGGAGAGGATCCGAAGTCGCTGGGTCCATTCTTGGTCGGATTCTTCTGTTACGGTGCGTGAATGAGGACCCAAAAGCGAATCAACTTAAACAGAGCTTCTTTAATTACCACACACAGGTAGGTTCAGATGGACCGGCAGATTCCGACAGGACAGGACAAGGTTACAGCAAACATGACGACAGTCTGGTTCAGGCATGAATGACACAAACAAACAAGAATCCGACAAGGACAGGAGCAGAAACAGAGAGAGATATAGGGACCTAATCAGAGGGAAAAAGGGAACAGGTGGGGAACGGGGTGAATGGGTAGTTAGAGGAGACAAGGGACAGCTGGGGGAAAGCGGGGGAGAAAAGGTAACCTAACACGACCAGCAGAGGGAGACAGGGTGAAGGGAAAGGACAGAGACAAGACAACATGACAGTACATGACAGTCTTGCGACGTGCAGATGACCTTACTTAACCACTAGGCTACCTGCCTCCCGTACGGCAGTTCTGTTTCCATTAGGGAAGTTGTTTTGGTTTTTTTCCAACCAGATTTGGGAGCAGTGCCACTTGTAAACAAATTTGTGTTCCCGATTCACTTAGTAATTTCTTCATGTTCTGAACACTTCCTTTTAAGCCGAGTTATAACTCCCCGGAGTAAAGTTTCTCCGCCTGCCCTATTGAAATAGGAAAATGCAAAATAGGTGTACAGATTATTCAAGCAAAAGTGGAACCTGAGTATTAGTGGTTGACAATGAGTTATTTTGCTGCAGGTACACACAAACACACCATTACACACTTTTACAACCCTCACAGGGACCACAGCCTCTATAAATACAAGACCTAACAACACATTCAACTCCCCAGCGTACACAGATGTCTTGAGTCAACACACATTCAACTCCCCAGCGTACACAAATGTCTTGAGTCTTTGTTGAACTCTTCTATGTTCTTGTTACATTTTCAGAAGTATGTTAGTTATTTTATTAATGTATTTATTCTGTGTTGTCTTTATAAGCAGGTTGGTATAAAAAAAAATGACTGTACTGTATACAGTATCTTGGCTGTTATCCTCTTACTTTAAGAGACAATAGACATTAGAGCCGAACCTCATAGAACTGATCAAGCATTAAATAGGAAGATAATACTGGGATTATGTTGCTCTTTCACCCTTGTCATAAGATTCTTAGCAAGACAAATAGGAAAAGGTGCAAGTGTCGTGTTTTATGTTTGGACTAAGTCTTATGTGGAGAACTGGGAATCTCCCTGATCCCTATCAATAATCATGCCTGGCTACAAACAAAAGCGTATCAGGGTTTTCAGAACATATTCTCAAAGACTCCATGTACTGCTGGTTTCATTTCATCTCCCTGCAGAGCTGGGCCTATAATCAATTTCCTTTCAACACGCACTGTTCCCACATGCCATGCTTACACCTAATAGCACCCAACTGGTGTCAATAATACAGATTCAACACTGTGCTGAGGCATGTGCTGTATGGGGTTTGCATTGCTCCTAAAGCCTCGTAGAGATCACAGGGTGTGTCTCAATAACGTCTCCTTCTCTCTATTCTCTACTTCCCGAATCTAAATGCATTGGATTGGTGGAGCCATGTGCTAGAGAGAGTTTACACCATATTCACACTTTTCCAGTTGTTTCCTTTCAAATCAGTAGTGGGAAGTGAAGAAGTGCACACTTGGGGAAATAGGAGAGTGAACTGGGACATAGCTTCAGTCGTCAGCCAAGTGCACACTTTGGGAGGTAGGAGAACTAATTGAGACACAGCCAGGATAGATAGAGAATGATGGGTCTCTAGCTACTCAAAGGAAGAGTGGGGTAAGTTGAGCCAAAAGGGGTAAGTTGAGCCACCCTTGTTTCTAGCAAACCGTACACAAAATTCGTAATTTAACCAAATATTTAGGAAGAGATCATAATTGTACAAAGTCAGTGAAAGAACATGCTGGAAAACGTGGGAAACAACTTAGGTAAAAAACAAACAGATTTTCATCAGGTCAAATGAAAGAATGTGTTACAGCAGAGGTTTCATGATGCTTGTGTCTAAAACTAATTAGATCATTTTAAGATTGTACTAAACATCAGTTGGGGTCTCGATAAGCTTCAATATGAGGCCCTAAACCTAGCATGAAAGTGCATCCTTGTAGCGATGTGGGCTAATATAGTCACAATGTTGAAACAATGGCCTTGGGGTAAGTTGAGCCCGTGGTTGAGCCAATGGCAAGTTGAGCCTGTGGTTGAGCCAATGGCAAGTTGAGCCCGTGGTTGAGCCAATGGCAAGTTGAGCCCGTGGTTGAGCCAATGGCAAGTTGACCCCGTGGTTGAGCCAATGGCAAGTTGAGCCCGTGGTTGAGCCAATGGCAAGTTGAGCCCGTGGTTGAGCCAATGGCAAGTTGAGCCCGTGGTTGAGCCAATGGCAAGTTGAGCCCGTGGTTGAGCCAATGGCAAGTTGAGCCCGTGGTTGAGCCAATGGCAAGTTGAGAAAATTGAAGTGTTTTCCTCCCAGGCGAAATGCAAGGCAACAGGGAATGGACTATATTAAAAATATGAAAAGCAAGTACAATGTGTTTGTTAGGTGTTGAGCCTGTTCTAAAATTATCTTAAAATAATTCAAAGACAAAAAAGCAATTGTGTTTGAGAAAAAAAAGATAGACATGGTTGTAAAAAAAATAATAAGTAATATTTCATTCAGTATAGGAATGTATGGGCTGCTCAATTTACCCTTCTCCCGCGGCTCAATTTCTACCATACCCAGGTAATTTGTACAAATAGACCTACAAAGTTATGTTTTCAAAACTGTAAAGTTTACATGAATTCAAAACTGAATTCAGATTTTTCCCGTGATAAACAACATCCTAAAATATAAGTAGATATATATTTGTTAGAAATAATATTATATTTAATTTGACGGAGTGATGCCGATTGTATAAAATAGCTAAATTTACCCTACTCTCCACTACAGTCATGACAACTAGAACTGTACCACTGCCAACACCCATCAACACAAGTACTACCTGATGAAAACGCAATCCATCATCTAATCAAGCAAATCAACATTTGCTCAAAATTAGGCTAATAGCTAGAAGCACTTGATCTGCAAATTATAACACAACCAAACACAGCTGTGACCGATGGACTGAAAGGATGGTGGGGGGTGTCTGCTCGATTCTATTGGAGGGAGAAAACAACTTGATCCATTTGCAAACACCGGACTTGACAACAGCAGAGCTAATTTGTTTGGGTTTGTTTTGAGAGAGCCTGTTGTTGGACTTCAGATTAAAATGTTCTATTTTAGTTTAAACTAGATTCCCTCATGGGATTAGTTGTGAAAATCCATGTTTGCTACAGATGTAAGATCTTAATATGATCACTCTTTTGTTGTCGAAAAATGTCCTGCACAGCAGGAAATGCAAACTTGTAGTGTAAAAAGGCTTCTAGTGTGTCATTTGCACTTTAGATTTCCAGACTTGATTTGGCCTAACAAGTAATTTATCAACCCCTACAAAGATGTCCATTAATTATAATCCACATAAAAATGTACATTTCCTGTTGCTGCAGGATTATTAACCTGATGGAGCAAACTGGCTCAAATTAAGATCCTGCATCTGTACTTTTCATTTCTTGACCAGTGACAGCTGAAAGAGAGGAACCTTTTGTTGTTTAGGCTATCCCTTTCTCTTAGTCACTTGCAGTGCTTGAATTACACATTGACTCATGCAGGTGTCTATCATCTCCTATTACAATGTCGACATCTTTCTTTGGACCTAGATTGATTTATGGATGTTTAGGTTATTATGGAGACGTCCAGATTTGTTATGGGGCATCCTCCCCCATATGCCATTTTTTTTACATGTATTTTTTAATTAACCTTTATTTAACTAGGCAAGTCAGTTAAGAACAAATTCTTATTTACAACGACGGCCCTACAGGGAAACCACATGTAGCCTGCTCGTATGTTGGTTTGGCGTTTGAAATGCTGTGAGTATTTTTCTCTTCTCTTTAAGCTTCACATGAAGTGAATATTTGAAATGTTGTGATTGACTGACGCCGCTTGCAAGGCAACACAGTATTTACATACTGTAAATACACCCCAGCTAGCTAGCTAGGCTACATGTCGCTGAACTCTGGGCCTACATGACTAAAACATTAATCAAACAGACATCCAATTTCTTTTAAAAGTGAGATGGACCATGATGCCAAATTCCCACAACGATGCCTGAAGATAATAGTCAAGTACTCAGGTTCTGCTGAGGCATTGTTGTGAACAAACTCAACAGACAGCTAGTGCTTCCTCTTTCCAAATACCAGCCAGCCAACTGGTGCCATAGTGAGGACAGGGCAACATATAGAATTATAGGACAATAATACAGATTGCTTGGTAACAAGGTTAAACACTGATGGGATTTTGTGCTGCATTTTGTGCGACAGGGTGACTACAGTATCAACCTTTGGGTAGGGAATAATGGCTTCCCTTTCAGGAGGATGTGAAATTGGATTGCTCATACAAAGTGCTTGCTGTGGATAAACCTGTGTTATCCAATTACGGAGCAAAACTACATTAAAAAAGCTGGAGGTGGGGAGAGTCCAGCCAACCTTTTTACGCTGAGTGACAACACATTCACAGACTAATACTGTTTTGACAAAATCAAAATATATTTGTCTGTTTATATATAAAGTCAGATTGTTTATGGGTTTGTTTTTTTCTCGAGGACTGGTACACGTACAGCTTGCTCATTTGATGATGTTGACTAAAAAGCATCACTGATACATCATCAAAACCTTTTCACCAAATGCCAATGTAGATAGCTCTTCTCTCCAATAGAGGGCAATAGTTTATTACGTACTGCTTTGTACCTCTAACTCCATCCCATATTTGGAAGTGAGTTCCTGCCTATACTTTCGTAATAAATGTATTTTGTTTTATCTTGGACATCTTTGTTCTTGTTCTGATATTGGTTTTAAATTGGTTTTTACTACATATGCTATGCATCTGAAAATTGTTTCCTATCTGAATTATTTTTTAGAGAGAATTCACTGTAAAAGCCAGTAACAGCACATTTCAGACACATTTAAAATGTGCCAGGTGCCTGTATATAAAACATACATGAAGAGAACCATCGTCCTGAGTGCATTTACAGAGACCAAAGGTAAACAAGGCCCCAAAAATACCAATAGACATACAGTGGGGTTAAATTATTGACACCCTTGATAAAGATAAGGGAAAGGGTGATACCCAGTCAACGGAATGCCTTCAACTGAAATGTGTCTTCTGCATTTAACCCAACACCTCTGAATCAGAGGTGCAGGGGGTTGCCTTAATCCACATCCACGTCTTCGACGCCCGGAGAACAAGATAAGCAATAACGGCTGTATAAAATAAACAAATCAAATACTGAGCTATATTGAATGCTCAAATGTGTTTGAAAATATATTATTTTATACTAATACAATTGCTCAGAGGAAGAGATTTTGTTTACATTTTTGTTTTAAATAATAATAATTTAAAAGGTAGGGTGCAAAATGATTGACACCACTAGAGATTCTTATAAATAAGACCTTTAGTATTTGGTCCCATATGCCTAGCATGCAAGGACTACATCAAGCTTGTTCATGTTATTGGCAAATGGTGAGAGGTTAGCATGTCTTAGGGGTATGATTTTTGACCCTCTAACTTTCTCACTCATAATCATTCAGGATTATCCCTAATCATGGTAGCGTCTTACTTTTAAACTAAATATATATCTCTGAGCAATTGCATTAGTATAAAATAATACAATTTTCAACAAATTATGGTAGTGTTAATATATTAACTTCACGTAAATATAGCATTTATAATGGATTAGTTAATGGTTCAGTCATAATCGATGAATCATTACTCCTACATTTGTAAATGTTAGTAACCTAGTTATTTATAAACACATTTTAATAGTATTTAATAAAGATTCATAAGATCATTAATCAGATTAATAATATAAGTTTAGGCTATTTATACTTTAGACATGGTTTGAGTGACCAGTGTAATTTCTCACAAAAAGATGGACCATGGATGCCATTGGCAGACATTCTTGCAGTACCTTCCAGCAGCTCCTTCAGGTCTCAAAATGGCTTCTAGAACGTATCAATGGTTCAACAATAAGCACACAACACAGAGGACATTTAAGAAAATGTACCGAACATTTTATTCCAAAACAGTCACACTGTTGTAATAATATGATGTGTAACTTCTGACACACTCTTTTTAATCCCAAAATGTTAACATAAGCGATTCTTGGCAGTGACTTTTCTACCAAAACCAAAGTGTGGATTGCAGGCACTCTTAAAATAAGTCTGTGCTTGGTTACGCCAGAACTAACATCTTGGGTAATTTGGTCAGCTGCATGATTAAGTTCTGTGTCCATACCTATTAGAAATTGGGAGTTCTGGTTTGCGAAGTCTCCAACATCACAAAAGGAAACTCTCAGCCAAAGCCCCATCCCCTTCCACTAATTTCCACACATATGCAAAGCAGTCAAATTATAAGCACCGCCTTCATCCAATCCTGGTGCATCCAAACAATCAGTGACCAATCCTGGTGTATCAAAACAATCAGTGACCAATCCTGGTGCATCCTAACAATCAGTGACCAATCCTGGTGCATCCAAACAATCAGTGACCAATCCTGGTGCATCCAAACCATCAGTGACCAATCCTGGTGCATCCAAACAATCAGTGACCAATCCTGGTGCATCCAAACAATCAGTGACCAATCCTGGTGCATCCAAACAATCAGTGACCAATCCTGGTGCATCCAAACAATCAGTGACCAATCCTGGTGCATCCAAACAAACAGTGACAAAAACCCAAACACAGGAACTACTATTGCTTGTTGCCCTATGCATTCAAAGGTAAGGAAACAATTATCTGAATACCTTATTTCAATGAACTATCCCATTAACGTTTAAAGAGTTAATACCTTTAAAAGCCTAGCAAAGGTGCTGCTAAACAAAACCATGAAAATAGTCTGTGGTTGAAAGTCTGAAGGACTGGAATTAATCAAAGGTTATACATGTAACACTTCTACCTGTAAATCATACAGGTAACACTTCTACCTGCAAATCATACAGGTAACATTTCACCTGTAAATCATACAGGTAACGTTTCACCTGTAAATCATACAGGTAACATTTCACCTGCAAATCATGCAGGTAACATTTCTACCTGCAAATCTTCATCAATCACATACTGTATCAGTAGTAATGGACTACTAAAAATCCACTTGAGAAAACCTGTGCAGTCCGGCCAGCTGTTGTGTGTAGTAGGCTCCATTTCACTGTTTTAGGGTCAGTTCTCCAGGTTGACAACATGAACACAACATTCACAACATTACAACTCTTCCTCCAAAACAGTTTAATAAATGTCCTTTAACATCCATTGGTGTGTGCTTGTTCTTTTACCATTGATATGTTCTAGGCTATTTTGAGACCTAAAGGAGAATCAGGTACTGCTGGAATGTCTACTAATGGCATGTCAATATTGTTTTGTATGAAATGACCCTGGTCAGTCAAAACATTTGTAAAGAGTTTATAAAACATAAATTGCCCACACTTCAGATGATGCTACGCAACAAGGCTTAACTGGGGATTAGTACATGGTTTATACGGACCTGTATTAAACATCTTATGGATGAGAGTACTGATTAATAAATAACTAAAGTATTTATGAATCCATTATAAATGCTTTATCACGTGAAGTTATTATGAAGTGCCACGTTAATTATTTATTTTATACAGACATTATTGCTCATCTTTATCAAGGGGTGTCAATAATTTCAGACCCCACTGTACACCTTGCATTTAGCAGAGTGCCTCAGAGCTGAAACTCAATATGTGATATCACCAGTGAAACACAGTCGTATCCCAAATTACTCCCTATTCCCTATAATGCATAGTTCTATGGCATCAGCGTCCATACGGGCTACATTTTCAGCTGTTCCTACATTTTCACTTGTACATTTCAAGTACAGTGGGTCAAAAAAGTATTTAGTCAGCCACCAATTTTGACAGCTCTTTGGTCTTGGCCATAGTGGAGTTTGGAGTGTGACTGTTTGTGGCTGTGGACAGGTGTCTTTTATACTGATAACAAGTTCAAACAGGTGCCATTAATACAGGTAGCGAGTGGAGGACAGAGGAGCCTCTTAAAGAAGAAGTTACAGGTCGGTGAGAGCCAGAAATCTTGCTTGTTTGTAGGTGACCAAATACTTATTTTCCACCATAATTTGCAAATAAATTAATAAAAAATCCTACAATGTGATTTTCTGGATTTTTTTCTTCTCATTTGGTCTGTCATAGTTGAAGTGTACATATGATGAAAATTACAGGCCTCTCTCATCTTTTTAAGTGGGAGAACTTGCACACTTGGTGGCTGACTAAATACTTTTTTTGCCCCACTGTATGTATATATAATATAATCTAGAAAAATCTTCCAAACACAGAAACAGACTTATTCGAGGCATGAAGGAAGGATTTAGTTAAGAAGTAACACATTTTGCCCTCTCTATTCCATCTCTGACTGTCACCATCATACATACAGTACCACACACATTTTTTGAAGCTTCGTTTTCGCCTTATGATCTTACTCTACAGCTACCAACGTATTATTTTTGGAGGTTACTTTGAGTATCATGTAGTTTGTGAATGTGTGAACTCAGGAGGAATGTTGTGCCATTCCTCTTTACAAAACTGTTTCAGTTCAGCAATATTCTTGGGATGTCTGGTGTGAACTGCTCTCTTGAGGTCATGCCACAGCATGTCAATCGGCTTGAGGTCAGGAGTCCTACTGGGCCACTCCAGAAGGCGTATTTTCTTCTCTTGAAGCCATTCTGTTGTTGATTTACTTCTGTGTTTTGGGTCGTTGTCCTGTTGCATCACCAAACTTCTGTTGAGCTTCAACGGGTGGACGGATAGCCTAACATTCTCCTGCAAAATGTCTTGATGAACTTAGGAATTCATTGTTCCATCGATGATAGCAAGCTGTCCCGGCCCTGATGCAACAAAGCAGCCCCAAACCATGATGCTCCCTCCACCATACTTTACAGTTGGGATGAGGATTTGATGTTGGTGTGCTGGGCCTTTTTTCTCCACACGTAGAGTTGTGTGTTCTTTCCAAACAACTCAACTTTAATTTCATCTGTCCACGGAATATTTTGTCAGTAGCGCTGTGGAACATCCAGGTGCACTTTTGCAAACTTCAGACGTGCAGCAAAGTTTTTTTTGGTCAGCAGTGGCTTCTTCCGTGGTGTCCTTATATCGTAGACTCGTCAACAGAGATGTTAGCAGTCTTTAGCTGACACGCTAGGATTCTTCTTAACCTGATTGAGCATTCTGTGCTGTGCTCCTGCAGTTGTCTTTGCAGGATGGCCACTCCTAGGGAGAGTAGCAACTGTGCTGATTTTCTCCATTTATAGACAATTTGGTTTATCGTGGACTGATGAACACCAAGGCTTTTAGAGATACTTTAGTAACCCTTTCCAGCTTTATGCAAGTCAACAATTCTACATCTTAGGTCTTCTGAGATCTCTTTTGATCGAGGCATGGTTCACATCACGCAATGCTTCTTGTGAAGGGGAGATCTCCTATCTCGTCTCATTGATTGGACTCCAGGTTAGCTGACAAATTAGCTTTTGGAGAAGTCATTAGCCTAGGGGGTTCACATACTTTTTCCAACTTACACTGTGAATGTTTAAATTATGTTTTCAATATAGACAAGAAAAATACAATATTTTTGTGTGTTATTAGTTTGAGAACACTGTGATTGTCTATTGTTGTGAAGATCAGATCAAATTAAAATAGTCTGAAGATCAGATCAAATTTGATGACCAATGTATGCAGAAGTCCAGGTAATTCTAAGGGTTCACATACTTTTTCTTGCCAATGTATGTACATAGTTAGGTGTGCTCCTCTTACTAGTGTGGCTGCATATTAGAGACAATCATTCCTGATGTGAAATGCAGTAGCTAATATTTCAACAATAATCAGTGAGCACATATGTATTAAAACACTTTGGTTATGGTTATGTATGGTATTGCTCGGAGTCCAGAAATATTGGCCTCAGTTGCTTCTTCATTATTTAGTCTGGTGTTATTATTGTCTCCGATCTTAGGAATCGTGGAAAAATATCTTATTCTATTGCTGTACCTCAGAGAGTAGATATGCTGTTCCACGTCATCTATTAATGTGATCCCGTATCCAGGCAAATCAAGAAAGAGTAACAAACTTAGTTTAAAACCACTTAGTTTAAACTTAGTTAGTTAGTTTAGTTTAAAACCTTAGTTTAAAACCACTGGGATCTGAAATGAGATTAAAACCACTGGGTTCGGAAATGATATTAAAACCACTGGGTTCTGATCAACGTTTAGACTAGGAAATTTGTTTAAAACCAGTGGGTTCTGATCAACGTCTAGACTAGGAAATTTGTTTAAAAGCACTGGGTTCTGATCAACTTTTAGACTATAAAATTAGATTAAAAGCACTGGGTTCTGATAAAATGAAAGCCCAATAAATTAGTATTAACCATTACTGAAAAACTCAGCTGATTTTTATTGGGTGAGTAGGAAAGGGCAGATAAAGTACTGCTGCATGTATTCAATTAACATGTATTGTTTTGGTAAATTTGGTTTATATTTGGTCGTGGAATATATTAACCCCCATGTAAGTAAGAAGTAAGAAGTAAGAAAATAAAGAACAGCAACACGATCTCTGTTTGTTTTAAGTGACACTACTACACTAAAGACCCTAACAGATCACCCTCAACTCCCATACTATTTGTGGCTGATGCTGTCAAGAGCACATTTATTAAGTCCTGGTACTTTCTTTTTTTGCAGAACAAGTCTAGCCCTCCTCAGGTCCTTACATCCCCTGAGGTGTAAAGCAATGGTCAAAATACACCGCAGGCTTTGTGCCAAGAGTGATCGAGGAGAGGTTAGAGAGGAGGAAGGGTAGAGAGACACACAGCACTGTGAGGAGTCCCTTTGAAGGACGCTCTAGTAATGACCTGTCCTCTCTGTATGGTCTCTAGAGGAGGCAGACTGCTGCTGCGATGCTGCTCACAGATTAGGCCTGCGAGTGTCAGGGGGTTTCAGGGGGATCACACACTCGTGGTCACCCCTGTCAATGTAGAGCACCATGATCACACTGGGCCACTGACAGGTCTGGTGCTATTGGTGCTGGTGGAGGACATTGAGGGACCCGTCATGGCCTGCCGACTACGCCAACCAGCCACACAGGGCCTGCCGACTATGCCACCCAGCCAGCACAGCCACACAGGGCCTGCAGACTATGTCACCCAGCCAGCACAGCCACACAGGGCCTGCCGACTACGCCACCCAGCCAGCACAGCCACACAGGGCCTGCCGACTACGCCACCCAGCCAGCACAGCCACACAGGGCCTGCCGACTACGCCACCCAGCCAGCACAGCCACACAGGGCCTGCCGACTACGCCACCCAGCCAGCACAGCCACACAGGGCCTGCAGCAGAGTGTATTGCATTTTCTTGGGTGGTCTTAGTGCGAGGCGCCTGCATGACAGAGCCAGTGCATTTCCCAGTCCGTGAGCCTGATAGGTCATGGCAGTGAGCATTTTTTTTAGTTCACTCTCCCGTGCTTGTGTTAATTTGATGACAGGCCTACACAGCTGCAGGGCCGGGCATGTGCTCGCATTTCATAAATAATACCACTTAGTTAAACCATAACATGAGACAAATGTAATGCGAAAAGAAAAGGATCACAGGAAAATCCACTAGGATATGGAAAGGTGATTTAAATTTAATGCCTTGCTGTCAGGATTCTTACTCTGTTGCTTTCTCCCTAGTGAGAAAAAAAGACAAGGATCCACAAGAAAGTGACAAAACATTAGGTACGCTCTGAAGACTACTTACATCTATGCATCTGAGTTATTTAATTTAGCTTTTCTTTAGGTATCTTTTCATAATAACAAGGTAAACCTCAAAATGACAAAACTGCTGTTATACTGTTTATGAAAGGAATTGCCAGCTTGTGAAGTTCAAGTCCAGAAATATTTAGTTAAGCAAGACAGGACCAAAGTTAATCATGAAAAGAAGATTGAAATGAAGAATTTAGAATGATCTACAGTACATCTGCTTCAGGATAATTTGTCAGAATAAATGATAGCAATTAAAAAATAGATTGTTGAATTGAAAGGAAATTGGATCATTGTAGAGCACCTCGTCATTACAGAGAACCTTGAAGATCTCTCAGAACTTTGAAAGAAGGAAGGGATCATCACGTCAGTTTGTCGGCCAATCGTAATGTAGAGGATCATCGTAGGATTCATTTCCCACACTTCCAATTAGCTCCCGGAGGTTCTACTGCCCACGCTGATGTGACTGTGACATCAGCTCATAATGGAGCTGCTAGGCAGACCAAGGCTGCATCCCAAATGACACTCTATTCTCTTTATGGTGCACCTCTATGGCTCTGGACAAAAGTAGTGCACTATGTAGAAAATAGGGTGCTATTTGGGAAGCACCGCAGGGTTAGCAGCACAGCTCTCTCTCTCTCCGGGTGTGAACAAAGCAGATTTCTTGATGTTGAAGTTTTCTCATATGCCCAGCAACTATCCACTGTACAGCTTGTTGCCGTACAGACAGGCAGACAGACAGACAGACAGTGTCCCTATAAAGGCTGAGTTGTGTCTGTGAACATTGTAAAGGCAGAATAAAGTCACAGTGATGTAGATGCAGGTCTTGTCTTTTCAGCCATTGATTTCAGTATTGCAGCATGGTAAAATTGAAAACTAAGCGTTTGTCAGGTGCATTAGATATAGTAGAAAATCCTGAGAAGGTACAGTGGTACAGTCATACAGTGGTACAGACATATACAGGGGTACAGACATACAGTGGTACAGACATACAGGGGTACAGACATACAGTGGTACAGTGTTACAAACGTACAGGGGTACAGACATACAGTGGTACAGTGGTACAGACATACAGGGGTACAGACATACAGTGGTACAGTGTTACAGACATACAGGGGTCCAGACATACAGTGGTACACACATACAGGGGTACAGTGGTACAGACATACAGTGGTACAGTGGTACAGACATACAGGGGTACAGACATACAGTGGTACAGCCATACAGGGGTACAGACATACAGTGGTACAGACATACAGGGGTACAGACATACAGGGGTACAGACATACAGGGGTACAGTGGTACAGACATACAGGGGTACAGTGGTACAGGGGTACAGACATACAGGGGTACAGTGCTACAGACATACAGAGGTACAGTGGTACAGTCATACAGGGGTACAGACATACCGGGGTACAGTGGTACAGACATACAGGGGTATAGTGGTACAGACATACAGGGGTACAGTGGTACAGACATAAAGGGGTACCGTGGTACAGACATACAGGGGTACAGACATACAGGGGTACAGACATACAGGGGTACAGACATGCAGGGGTACAGACATACAGGGGTACAGACATACAGTGGTCCAGGGATACAGTCACACAGTGGTACAGACATACAGGGGTACAATCACACAGTGGTACAGACATACAGGGGTACAGACATACAGTGGTACAGACATACAGGGGTACAGACATACAGTGGTACAGTGGTACAGACATACAGGGGTACAGACATACAGTGGTACAGACATACAGGGGTACAGTCATACAGGGGTACAGGGGTACAGCCACACAGTGGTACAGTCATACAGTGGTACAGACATACAGGGGTGCAGGGGTACAGAGGTATAGTTGTACAGTCACACAGTGGTACAGACATACAGTGGTACAGACATACAGGGGTACAGGGGTACAGGGGTACAGGGGTACAGACATACAGGGGTACAGACACACAGTGATACAGACATACAGGGGTACAGACACAGTGGTACAGACATACAGTGGTACAGACATACAGAGGTACAGTGGTACAGACATACAGGGGTACTGTGGTACAGGGGTACAGGGGTACAGTGGTACAGACATACAGGGGTACAGACATACAGGGGTACAGACATACAGACATTCAGGGGTACAGACATACAGGGGTACAGTGGTACAGACATACAGGGGTACAGACATACAGGGGTACAGACATACAGGGGTACAGTGGTACAGACATACAGGTGTACAGTGGTACAGGCATACAGGGGTACAGACATACAGGGGTACAGTGGTACAGACATACAGGGGTACAGTGGTACAGACATACAGGGGTAAAGTGGTACAGACATACAGGGGTACAGACATACAGGGGTACAGTGGTACAGAAATACAGGGGTACATACATACAGGGGTACAGACATACAGGGGTACAGACATGCAGGGGTACAGACATACAGGGGTACAGGCATACAGTGGTCCAGGAGTACAGTCACACAGTGGTACAGACATACAGGGGTACAGACATACAGTGGTACAGACATACAGGGGTACAGACATACAGTGGTACAGTGGTACAGCCACACAGTGTTACAGTCATACAGGGGTACAGACATACAGGGGTACAGGGGTACAGACATACAGGGATACAGACACACAGTGATACAGACATACAGTGGTACAGACATACGGGGGTACAGACATACAGGGGTACAGGGGTACAGACATACAGGGATACAGACACACAGTGATACAGACATACAGTGGTACAGTCATACAGGGGTACAGACATACAGGGGTACAGGGGTACAGACATACAGGGATACAGACACACAGTGATACAGACATACAGTGGTACAGACATACGGGGGTACAGACATGCAATGGTACAGTGCTAAAGTGGTACAGACATACAGGGGTACAGGGCAGTATATATCCAAGCTTGCTTTATCAATATCTCGCTAATGAAAAAGCATGTAGTTATGTTATTTAATCAAATGTAAAAATATATATATATATATATATATAGTGGATGAATTTCCTTTTTATTTCAGTGTTGTAAAATTGTAGCCACTTCATTCCTTTCATTTTAACTTGGTGTAAAAACAACTAGCAGTCAGCCTCGGAGAGCTTTACGGACACATTCAAACACATTTCAATGATCGGTTGGCAGTTAAACCATAAAAATATGATTAAACATTACCCGAGAGTGGCAAGGCTTTTTAGTCTATTGCTCTCATGTTGAACATAAATAAACAAATACATTGGAGCCTGCATTGGCTGATTGGCTCAGTAAAAAGCCAGTCGTTGTGGCCTGTCTACGCCTGTTGATCTGAAGCAACATAAATATAATGAATGTAAAGCCAGCCTGACAAGAGCATTGTAAACCTACACCTCAATAACAGTGTTAAAAGCACTTCCATCCTCTGTTGTTTTTAAAGATGTTTCAACATGACGGGAACTACAGAGGTAATTATTGTAACTGCTCAGCAATTACCTCAGCAACGATTTGACACGATGACATCTTGCAATACATACATTAGAACATTGTTAACAAAGTGACTTGCAAATTGATCAGAGAGAGAGGTCTGATTTAAAAAACGACAGTTGAAGACATATTGACGGTGTAGAACATAATGATCTAAAACCAAACAGTTAAAAAAAAGCCCAATATAACTCCAATTGTTACATTTCTTAATTTTAGGTGGTTCAGTGGTTCAGGTTGTGTCCAATGTGTTTTACAATGGATTGTTTGAAGGGAGAAATGAAACGCTACAGTGTTACAGTAATGTGGCTTTTCAAGCTTGTGCTGTCTTCCCTTGTGTGTTGACCCTCAACTTCTCCAAACATAGGTGTAGTCAACTGCAGATCCTAAACTCATATTTCCATGAATTATCTGTTTTTTTTATTTTTTAAATCAAACATTCACGTATCCCTGAGTCTATTCAAAGCTTAGATGTGAATAGAAAACTTTCTCTAAATCCTGCTTTATGCGCTGACAATCTATAAGTTATTATATCTTCTTCTTTGAGGACTGCCTGTGACTGGCATTAGGCTGGTAATGAATGCATGCGCATGCCTCGGTGAGTTCGCTAGATGTATAAAACATAAGTTGATATGCTTGACAAATCTGTCTTTTAAACTCTAAATTATAATAGTGTGAATAAAACATGCACAATGGATAAATGAGACACAACATAACATACTATCTAATCCAGTGCAGAATACACTATCATTCCATGGAATTTCCATGCTTCCCGAAACGTGTTGTATTTTCTAGGCATTCTAATTATGCGGTTCCAATTCATTTCCCCAGAGACAAACAAAAGGTGGATCTATGTCTTTAGAGAAACCAAAAACACTATAGTTAATGTTAAAACCATAATATAATAAAAAAAATATATAAATAAATGTGTTCTCCTACTTCCACTGTTGAGAAGCAGGTAAACAGCAGACTATACGCTCCACATTGAAATGATATGACACGATAATCATCATTCTCCTCCGTCTGTTTCAGTGTCAATGTATTCCCTGTACTCATTCCACCTCCTTTATATATCTATAGTGTTATTATGCGTAATATATTTCAAATGTCAGGACTTCCATTTCCACTGAAACAGCTTGTTTTATGTCCCTCAACCAAATAACGGCAAACTAATGGAACACGGTATGAATATATTTCTTATCTTCATATCCTGCTTTTCATCACTAATAATTTATAATTGATCAAGGCCTTGTGCTCGTCATCTCAGAGGAATAATTAAGGTGATTTATTAGGTACCATGAGGCTGTAAGCATGGGCCAAAATAACACAGCTGTGGTCTATCCTGTTGTGCTGAGGGTTTGTCCTTGTAAAATAGAGCTAAATATATACTAGTACGCTAGTGGCTAATATTAGCAACCGTGTAAAATATGTATGTAAGCAAAAGCATATCGTCAGCACCAATAATAATCAGAACAAAAAAAAGTAGATGTGTTTGTCCCATGTTGTGTTTATCATATTGCCGTGTGAATAACTAGAGATTTAGGTTGAGATTTAATTGATGAAATCCTCAGTTCGTATTCACCATTTACAATTGACACAAAACATCTAAAAAGCCATTAATTTGCTGAGCTGCATTTTTTCCCCCACAATGCCTCATTCACATACTGTACCGTCTGAACAGGCTGTTGCTCTCAATTGTCAATCAGTAATTAACACCATTAAGTGCTGCTGACTAATTTGTTAAAGCCACTCTAAGTCCATTAAAAACTACAAGTTCATTTAGCATCAGTAATTATCATTTGACATGTTGGTACTGTACGATTAGTCTCCATGCCGTTGGGAATATCATGACTACTCTACTGTGCTTCACTTGATTGTCTTATTGTACTGTATCCACCAAAGAGAGGGGTCCTCTAGCCTCCATCCTTCACATCACAGGAGCCAATATCGCCCAAAAAAAAGAGGTCTGAGGCAAGTACTTGTTTGAGCTCCTCCCGAGTGCTACTCTTGTTTTTTTTTTTTCATGATCTTGTTCCATCCATGATATCAAATGGAATGAGGGTGTCAATCCATGTTTTTTTTTCTTCATATCTGTAAACCCAATAGGACTACTAGTATGATGAAATGTAGAGAAATGACAGAAGCTGTTTATGTCTTGTACGAGGTCAGTTAGTGATGTGATGGACTTCAGGTTCTCCTCGGGCGTGCCAGATAAAACATGATTTGGTTGGAGCAGACAGTGATGTGATATAAATCACACAGTACATACTGTTTGATGTTATATGAATCGTATGATGTTCACCCGGTACATACCGTATGTTATATAAAAAAAAACTTACGATCATGAATGATGTATTTTTGAAATCAATAATTTCCTAATATGATTAGTAAACTTGGCATCTTGGCCAGCATCTTTATGGCTAGGGAGAACTAACCTTGTTTCTGTACAGTGGTTCTGAAACAACATTTATTTACTGGACAAAATTATCTTATTTTATGACCTTGCATGGCTTTAGCATTCTCTAACTAAATTCATTGTTTTAAATGGGGGAAATGAATGTAAAAAAAAAAGACACATTCTTTGAATGGATGGTTTGGACGATGTAGCTTAGTTAGTTGGTAGGGGGATTTATAGTACTGTGTGTGCTCTGTGAGTTGGCCTGAATGGGTAGAAAACCCTGCCACCTTGACTCATGTCCAACCAGCTCATCCAAGTGGCTACATTCATGTCTCCCTGAATAAATGACTCAAATGAGGCTGTTAGGTTCTATTCCTTAGTACGAGGTAGAAATAGCGGGCTTGTCAAACAGGGAGAGATCAACAAGGAAACAAGAGCATTCATGTTTTGCCCCGGGGAGTTGAACTACAAGCATTCGTGGCTTCTGCATTTGATTTGACAGTCAATGCCAATCACAAACTGCACCACTGTTCTGTTCAAATTGAAGGACATCTTCCCAAGTCTAATACCCGCAGGAGATTAGGACCATGGCGTTCACTATATTTTGCAGGATGTTTAATACACTTAATGTCTACTGTATGCAGGAGGTTTAATACACTTAATGTCTACTGTATGCAGGAGGTTTAATACACTTAATGTCTACTGTGTGCAGGAGGTTTAATACACTTAATGTCTACTGTATGCAGGAGGTTTAATACACTTAATGTCTACTGTATGCAGGAGGTTTAATACACTTAATGTCTACTGTATGCAGGAGGTTTAATACACTTAATGTCTACTGTATGCAGGAGGTTTAATACACTTAATGTCTACTGTATGCAGGAGGTTTAATACACTTAATGTCTACTGTATGCAGGAGGTTTAATACACTTAATGTCTACTGTATGCAGGAGGTTTAATACACTTAATGTCTACTGTATGCAGGAGGTTTAATACACTTAATGTCTACTGTATGCAGGAGGTTTAATACACTTAATGTCTACTGTATGCAGGAGGTTTAATACACTTAATGTCTACTGTATGCAGGAGGTTTAATACACTTAATGTCTACTGTATGCAGGAGGTTTAATACACATAATGTCTACTGTATGCAGGAGGTTTAATACACTTAATGTCTACTGTATGCAGGAGGTTTAATACACTTAATGTCTACTGTATGCAGGAGGTTTAATACACTTAATGTCTACTGTATGCAGGAGGTTTAATACACTTAATGTCTACTGTATGCAGGAGGTTTAATACACTTAATGTCTACTGTATGCAGGAGGTTTAATACACTTAATGTCTACTGTATGCAGGAGGTTTAATACACTTAATGTCTACTATATGCAGGAGGTTTAATACACTGAATGTCTACTGTATGCAGGAGGTTTAATACACTTAATGTCTACTGTATGCAGGAGGTTTAATACACTTAATGTCTACTGTATGCAGGAGGTTTAATACACTTAATGTCTACTGTATGCAGGAGGTTTAATACACTTAATGTCTACTGTATGCAGGAGGTTTAATACACTTAATGGCTACTGTATGCAGGAGGTTTAATACACTTAATGTCTACTGTATGCATGAGGTTTAATACACTTAATGTCTACTGTATGCAGGAGGTTTAATACACTTAATGTCTACTGTATGCAGGAGGTTTAATACACTTAATGTAGACTGAATGTGTTCTGCTGTGTTTTCTTCTCAAGACACAACACAGCACATCATTCTATACATTTGTATTAGTGATTTGGAGATTGACCAAGACCATGGAATGGATTGCTCAACAAACGACCGTAAACCCACTTCGAAACAGAATTGTCCCCAATCAATGTTCTCCAAGGACTATGTGTAGACACTGTGATACAAATAAATGTTTTTTATGTAAATTGGTTGTGTAGAATTAGCTCTTTGGTCCAAGCCAATGCTTCGCTAGTGACACTAAGCAGATATTGGCTGTGCTGGCTGGCTTCCCATATTTCTTCTTCGGAACAAAGGGATGTGATGTGTTTAAATAAAGTGCTCTATAGGCATCACTACAGACCCTGGTTCGATCCTGGGCTGTATCAAATCAAATAAAATTGTATTTGTCACATGCTGCTGAATACAAGCCCTTAACCAACAATGCTTTATGTTAAGGAAAAAAAAGGTGGTAATTAAGATAAAAATAGATAAGTTAAGGAATAATATAAATTAATAGTAACAAATAATTAAACAGCAGCAGTAAAATAACAAGCAAGGCTTTATACAGGGGGTACCGGTACAGAGTCAATGTGGAGGCTTTATACAGGGGGTACCGGTACAGAGTCAATGTGGAGACTATATACAGGGGGTACCGGTACAGAGTCAATGTGGAGGCTATATACAGGGGGTACCGGTACAGAGTCAATGTGGAGGCTATATACAGGGTGTTACAGTACAGAGTCAATGTGGAGGCTATATACAGGGTGTTACGGTACAGAGTCAATGTGGAGGCTATATACAGGGGGTACCGGTACAGAGTCAATGTGGAGGTTATATACAGGGGGTACTGGTACAGAGTCAATGTGGAGGCTATATACAGGGTGGTACCAGTACAGAGTCAATGTCGAGACTATATACAGGGGGTATCGGTACAGAGTCAATGTGGAGACTATATACAGGGTGTACCGGTACAGAGTCAATGCGGAGGCTATATACAGGGGGTACCGGTACAGAGTCAATGTGGAGTTTATATACAGGGGGTACCAGTACAGAGTCAATGTGGAGGCTATATACAGGGTGGTACCGGTACAGAGTCAATGTGGAGGCTATATACAGGGGGTATCGGTACAGAGTCAATGTGGAGGCTATATACAGGGCGTACCGGTACAGAGTCAATGTGGAGGCTATATACAGGACGTACCGGTACAGAGTCAATGTGGAGGCTATATACAGGGGGTACCGGTACAGAGTCAATGTGGAGTTTATATACAGGGGGTACCAGTACAGAGTCAATGTGGAGGCTATATACAGGGTGGTACCGGTACAGAGTCAATGTGGAGGCTATATACAGGGCGTACCGGTACAGAGTCAATGTGGAGGCTATATACAGGGCGTACCGGTACAGAGTCAATGTGGAGGCTATATACAGGGGGGTACCGTTACAGAGTCAATGTGGAGGCTATATACAGGGCGTACCGGTACAGAGTCAATGTGCGGGGGCACCGGTTAGTGGAGGTAATTGAGGTAATATGTACATGTAGGGTAGAGTTGAAATGACTATGCATAGATAATAAACAGAGAGTAGTAGCAGCGTAAAAGAGAGGACTGGGTAGCCCTTTGATTAGCTGGTCAGGAGCTGTTCACAACAGGCCGTGAACGGGAGTCCCATAGGGAGGCGCACGATGGGTCCAGCATCGTCCTGGTTATGGGACTCCCGTTCACGGCCTGGGGTAGGCCGTCATTGTAAATATTGACTTGCCTAGTTAAATAAAGGTTAAACAAAATAAATTCAAATTATAAGTGGCAGGATAAGACCACGTTAAATGCAACTGAGTGTTAATGGAACCCAAAGATTGGACCATTGGCCTGTGCAATATTTATTTTAGAATGGTCTCTCGTCTTGATCGAATGCAACATCAATGGGATCCATGTGTTCGTTAAGAAAGGCATTGCTTAACACCTATAATCTCACGTATGCGGCTTGTGCCGTGAAATGGAACCATGTCCCGAACAGCACCCTATTCCCTATGCAGTGCACTACTTTTGACGAGGGTCCCCACTAAGACAGGTAAAATGGCACCATTTGGGACATGGCCCAGGAGTCGTTGTGGAGGATACGAGACAGGTTAGCCTCCCCAAGGGATCAACAAACTCCACGGTTGCCCTGGTGACAGATGAGACCGCATTCCCTCTGCAACATAATCATGATTTAATATCACAGCTGTTCAACTCTCTAACACCTCTTCCTCATTCTCCTTATTAGATACTTATGCCCAGGGAGGCCTACAGTACAATGTGCCTAGCAAAGCTCTAGCTACTTCTCAGGAAATGATTACTAACATGCTATGCATCCCAAATGGTACACTATATTTCATATGGGGCTGTGGTCAAAGGTATGTCCTAGAGGGACCACGGTGTCATTTGGGATACAACTGAATATCTAGACTGGAATTAAACCCCCAAATAATCTTTAGTACGCAAGACATTTAAATGAAAGGGATTCAATGTAAACTCATTATTATAATTTATTTGACCATGCCCTCTCTGTATTTAATCTGGTCTGAGACATGATGCCATATGAGGGTGTATTTAATCTGGTGTGAGACATGATGCCATATTTTTTATTTTTTTATTTAACTAGGCAAGTCAGTTAAGAACAAATTCTTATTTTCAATGACGGCCTAGGAACAGTGGGTTAACTGCCTTGTTCAGGGGCAGAATGACAGATTTGTACCTTGTCAGCTCGGGAGTTTGAACTTGCAACCTTCCGGTTACTAGTCCAATGCTCCAACCACTAGGCTGCCTTGTCGCCCTGCCGTGTACTTAATCCTGGTCTGAGACATGATGCCATATAAGGGTGTATTTAATCCTGGTCTGAGACATGATGCCATATAAGAGTGTATTTAATCCTGGTCTGAGACATGATGCCATATAAGGGTGTATTTAACCTGGTCTGAGACATGATGCCATATAAGGGTGTATTTAACCTGGTCTGAGACATGATGCCATATAAGGGTGTATTTAACCTGGTCTGTGACATGATGCCATATAAGGGTGTATTTAACCTGGTCTGTGACATGATGCCATATAAGGGTGTATTTAACCTGGTCTATGACATGATGACATGTAAGGGTGTATTTAATCTTTGTTTAGGACATGATGCCATATAAGGGTGTACTTAATCCTGGTCTGAGACATGATGCCATATAAGGGTGTATTTAATCTTTGTTTAGGACATGATGCCATATAAGGGTGTACTTAATCCTGGTCTGAGACATGATGCTATATAAGGGTGTATTTAATCTTTGTTTAGGACATGATGCCATATAAGGGTGTTTAATGTTTGTTTTGTTTCTGTTCTCTCAGGCTATTACTTTGTCAGTGGCCCACGCGGCCACGTGTTTACTTTCCAGGTGAACCAGCGGAACTATCACACACACACACGAAGGCACACAAACACAGAATGGATGGAGGACTGTGAGTCTACACTAATACAATCAGCATGGTAGAAACAGCAGGGGCAGACACACTGTAGACCCATACACCACAGACTTGAGATACTCTGAGCTTCTCTCCACCACAGAGCCCCCCCCCCCCCCCCCTCTTGGTTAGCTTTGATTCTGAAGCACCAGACAGCGAGGAAAGAACATGTTTCATGTTGTGATCAGAGATGACCCACTCCCTGTAGGTCTTCTCTCCGTAGATAGCCATTTCTTGACTGGACACAGAGAACAGATGTTCACCTCACATGTAGTTTACAGATAGGAAATTAATAGTCTGTAATACAACACATGATTTCATATTTGACAGATTAATGTAGTATGAAATTGATCTGAGGAGCTTTGGGTAGCCATTTTGAAATACTCTATGCAGTTGAGTGTATATTTGTTTTCCATAGATATTGGAATAGTAAAATCACAAGGTGCATTCTGAAAGAATTCAGACCTCTTGACTTTTTCCACGTTTTGCTACGGTACAACCTTATTCTAATATTTATTAAATAGGCGTTTAGCACTTTTACATAAGTATTCAGACCATTTACTCAGAACTTTGTTGAAACACCGATTACAGCCTCGAGTCTTCTTGGGTATGACGCTACAAGCTTGGCACACCGGTATTTGGAGAGTTTCTCACATTCTTCTCTGCAGATGCTCTCAAGTTCTGTCAGGTTGGATGGGGAGCGTCGTCGCACAGCTATTTTCAGGTCTCTCCAGAGATTTTTCGATCCGGTTCAAGTCCGGGCTCTGGATGGGCCACTCAAGGACTTTCAGAGACTTGTCCCGAAGCCACTCCTGCGTTGTCTTGACTGTGGTCATTGTCCTGTTGGAAGGTGAACCTTTACCCTAGTCTGAGGTCCAGAGCGCTCTAGAGCAGGTTTTCATCAAGGATCTCTCTGTACTTTGCTTCGTTCATCTTTCCCAAGATCCTGTCTAGTCTCTCAGTCCCTGCCACTGAAAAACATCCCCACAGCATGATGCTTCCACCATCATGTTTCACTGTACTGTGGTTCTTCCTTTAAACGTTTTGAGCTTATGCTGTGGTAGATTGTGGTAAATTGCTCAAGTCTGGCAATAATGGCTGACACTTAAATAACGTGCCATAGAATTCTGCAGCACCCTACAATCTGTTCTGCAGTACACTGCAACTTTTAAGGGAAGAATCGCTGTAGGGATGGTGCCAGGTTTCCTCCAGACGTGATGCTTGGCATTCAGGCCAAAGTGTTCAATCTTGGTTTTATCAGACCAGATAATCTTGTTTCTCATGGTCTAACAGTCTCTAGGTGCCTTTTGGCAAACTCCAAGCAGGCTGTCATGTGCCTTTTACTGAGGAGTGGCTTCCGTCTGGCCACTCTACTATAAAGGTCTGATTGGTGAAGTGCTGCAGAGATGGTTGTCCTTCTGAAAGGTTCTCCCATCTCCACAAGGAAACCCTGGAGCTCTGTCAGAGTGACCATTGGGTTCTTGGTCACCTTCCTGACCAAGGCCCTTCTCCCCAGATTGCTCAGTTTGGCCGGGCAGCCAGCTCGAGGAAGATTCACTTGGTGGTTCCAAACTTCTTCCATTTAAGAATGGAGGCTACTGTGTTCTTGGGGACCTTCAATGCTGCAGAATGTTTTTGGTACCCTTCCCCATATCTGTGCCTCGACACAGTTCTGTCTCGGAGCTCTACTGACAATTCCTTGAACTCCATGTCTTGGTTTTTGCTCTGACATGCATTGCATTGTCAACTGTGGGACCTTATATAGACAGGTGTGTGTGCCTGTCCAAATCATGTCCAATCAATTGAATGTACTACAGGTAGACTCCAATCAAGTTGTAGAAACATCTCAAGGATGATCAATGGAAACAGGATGCACCTGAGCTCAATTTCAAGTCCCATATCAAAGGGTCTGAATACTTACAGTATGTAAATCGGGTATTTAAGTTCTTTATTTTGACCAAAAGTGGAGAAAACAAATCTGAAAACATGTTTTGACTTTGTATCGTGTGTAGATTTATGAGGAAAACATGTATTGAAACAATAAAATAAAATACAATTAAAATAAATTAAAATAAAGCTGTAACTTCAGAAAAAGTTGGAGAAAGTCAAGGGGTCTGAATACTTTCCGAATGCACTGTACATACGAGACAGTTGGAATATTGAGTGAATGATTGAGTAAACACTCTGTGTAGCATTATGATAGGAGCCACCCCCCCCCCCCCCCCCCCCCCCCAATGTGAATAATATCAAGCCAATCATTTGCATGCTGATGTATTTACATATTTCATTTCCATTATAAGTAGGGATAATATGGGATTTAGCCCTGGGCCAAACAGAGTCAACCTTGCAGGCTTTTACTGACAATGTCACCATGAGACCAGTCAGGAGGCATGCTTGAGGCATGGAAAACTCTCAAGGACTTGGATTGGCTTTGGAGTTTGTATTAAATCCATCAATTGTTATCGTGCTAAACACGTACAATCAAAACGACTAGTAGGAAAGTGTCCTGAAATGTGTTATGCAAAAGTAAAAAAAAAAAAAAGTTGAACTAAAAGCTATCAACATTTTTTATCTCTAGTACGATCCCCATTAGCTGATGCCACGACGACGGCTACTCTTCCTGTGGTCACACAACAAAAAAAGACGTTACAGATCCTACAATTGCTAGGAAAAGTGAAATCCACGTAATTGTTTTCTTTGACATTTTGACGTTTTGACAAGACTAAATGTCAAACGCATCTCCAATTACGTGGATTTCACTTTTCCTAGCAATTGTAGGATCTGTAACGTCTTTTTTTGTTGTGTGACCACAGGAAGAGTAGCCGTCGTCGTGGCATCAGCTAATGGGGATCGTACTAGAGATAAAAAATGTTGATAGCTTTTAGTTCAACTTTTTTTTTTTTTTACTTTTGCATAACACATTTCAGGACACTTTCCTACTAGTCGTTTTGATTGTACGTGTTTAGCACGATAACAATTGATGGATACTAGCCTGTTTAAATAAATGGTGTCTCAACTCTGCTTGCTGTTTCCTAATGACCAGCCTCACAGTTGAGTTCAATGACAAGACAAAAATGTCAAGCGCATGTCATGTTTTGAATAGGACATTTTGTTGAAAGACATGTAACTCCTACCTACCCTCATCACTGCCTCTTTTGTTTTCTAGGTCAGTGATGGTCATGGAACTGCAGGTATGCAGGTTTTTGTTCTACCCCAGCTGGAACTGCCCTAGAAACACTGTAATAGCTCTCACTAAATGCCCCTTGTCTACAGTATTAGGAGCTATTTTTTTGATAACTCAATCTGATGGTCAGACAGGAATATATATCAAATAAAGTACTCTTCTTTTCTCCCAGTCAGACAAAGCAGAAAAGGTGTGAATTGTGCCTCTCTCTTCCAGGTACAGTAAGATTGTTTGCAATGCTAATAAGAACCACGGAATGAATCCAATTTGATTTTGTTCCAGGGAAATGTTTCATTTAAAACTGTAGGGGAAGTCAGAAAGTCTTGCAAGCCCCCAGGCTACTTCACTCAGGGGTACATCCCTATGGCCCGGGAGTGGACTAATCTTCATGTATCACTTTATTAACCAGGAAACACGAAATACACCAAACAACAACAGAACATTCATTCCCTTACCGGAGTTGTTTTAAATACAAATATAATGATTGCTAGATGGATAAAGCTGCAAAAAAGACAAAGGTTTATGTGTACAGAGTGGAAGGCATTCGATTTTTGTCTGCTGGCTCCCACTCAAATGTGTCCCGTGTCACGGTGCACGCCGTGCAGATTTTGCACTTTCTTCTAAAAAAATGTATCTTGGTCACCATAAGCTAGACTGCCAGCCAGGGTTGCTGCTGTTCCTTGCCTCAGTGTTAAATTGTATTTTTTAGAATTCCAATCCACACAAAGAATCAATGTGGCTGTAAACATGTTTTTCATGTGTTATGACATTGATTAAATTTAAAGCTTTTACTTCCTCTTCTACCGGGGACTTTAGCTCAGCGATTGCTCCACTGTGTCATTATGAAAGCGCTAAAGGCGTTTATAAATGCCTGTTAAACATTGATTCATATTGGTAGGGGAGACAGACAGAAGTGCAACTCAAGGTAATGTCATGGAGATTGTTCTGCTAGTGACTCACCATACCTCTTAGCTGGATATATGTCAAGAGTACACATTCAATATCATAGTGTGAAGAAAACCCTTACTATTGCCCATGAGTATTACCCAGAACGTTCTCTCAAACCCTCTCTCTCTCTCTGGCCCTGGGACTTAAAAACACATTTTGTAAAAGCTGAGGTAGGCTACCAACCCCTGACGTCAGCCTGAGTCTGTCCTGCTGCAGAAGGCCACTTCACACCTATGCGTTATGCACCAGATGTCCAGGCACAAGAGTCAGCTGAGCCGGTCAGCCAATCAGTGGTTGGACACCCCAGTCTGTCCCTAAACTCTTCAGTTGTTTCCATGATGGCAGGTTGAAACAAACTGCAGGTTAGAGTTAGGGTTTATTTTGCAACACATTTGCTAACGTTTATAAAAACCTTGTGTTTAAATCGATTAAGGAAAAAAAGGAATTTAATTCAGTTTAGAATAAGGCTTTTAACGTGGAGGAGGAGACTATGTGGAGGCACACAGATTAGAGCCATGACTACATGGGACTCTATTCCACAGTACTACATTAGAGCCATGACTACATGGGACTCTATTCCACAGTACTACATTAGAGCCATGACTACATGGGACTCTATTCCACAGTACTACATTAGAGCCATGACTACATGGGACTCTATTCCACAGTACTACATTAGAGCCATGACTACATGGGACTCTATTCCACAGTACTACATTAGAGCCATGACTACATGGGACTCTATTCCACAGTACTACATTAGAGCCATGACTACATGGGACTCTATTCCACAGTACTACATTAGAGCCATGACTACATGGGACTCTATTCCACAGTACTACATTAGAGCCATGACTACATGGGACTCTATTCCACAGTACTACATTAGAGCCATGACTACATGGGACTCTATTCCACAGTACTACATTAGAGCCATGACTACATGGGACTCTATTCCACATCAGGTAACTGAATCAGTAGTCGAATCAGATTTTAAAAAACAAATACAAATGCACCTTATGGAACAGCGAGGACTGTGAAGAGACACACACAGGCACAGACAAACACACACACACATGTTGTATTGTAAATATGGGGTGGTGGAGTGGTGGCCTGAGGGAACACATTTAATGTTTTTTTTGAAAAGTGTTATTAAATGTAACGTCATGTAATAGTTAAAAAAAAATTATACAGTAACTGCCTTAATGTTGCTGGACCCCAGGAAGAGTAGCTGCTGCCCTGGCAAGAACTAATTGGAATCCATAATAAACCCCAGGAAGAGTAGCTGCTGCCTTGGCAGGAACTAATGGGGATCCATAATAAACCCCAGGAAGAGTAGCTGCTGCCTTGGCAGGAACTAATGGGGATCCATAATAAACCCCAGGAAGAGTAGCTGCTGCCTTGGCAGGAACTAATGGGGATCCCTAATAAACTCCAGGAAGAGTAGCTGCTGCCTTGGCAGGAACTAATGGGGATCCCTAATAAACTCCAGGAAGAGTAGCTGCTGCCTTGACAGGAACTAATGGGGATCCCTAATAAACTCCAGGAAGAGTAGCTGCTGCCTTGGAAGGAACTAATGGGGATCCATAATACATACATGTGGCAGAGTTTGCGTGACTCGGCTATTCAGGCCATGAGTTAAAATCTCTAATGTGTACAATTATTTGAGTCATCAGGTGCAGGTAAACTGCGATTCCAAAACGAACAGCTCCTACTGTATGACAGGCCTCTCTGTTCATTACAGTTAATGGAAGTGTTATTGCAACCCTGTCTGTTGACTGAATGCATGCTGCTTACAACACAGCATGATATTAACATCCACCGAATACCTAGTCTTAATCAATCTAATGGCTACAAATGACATTCTTAGATTCCAGAACACGTTATTGGATTCTATAGCACGGGACACGGATGATTGACTTTAATACATATAGACTAAGTGATTAAATATGACAATACGTTAATGAAATACAACTAATGTGATCCATTCACCCAACTAAACAATTAGATACCTCTGTACTGTACGAGGATGTTACTTTCAATTAAATGACTGTTGCAAGAAAATAACAATTCGAAAAAACAAATGACTCAATGGATAAATAAAGGCAAGGAGCAACCAATAGTGTTGTGAAACAACAGACCAACCCTTAAAACGGTCTGGCGGGTTATTGAAGCCTGTTAAAAGCAGCATGGGACCTCCCAGCCTCCACCGCTGCAGCCAACGCAGTGAGAAATATTGTTATTGTTGGTAAGCCTGAGCTTGATCGAATTTCTTTGAGAAATCAGCCAAAAAAAAAAAAGATCAAGTACAAAAAAAAAATTTTAAAAAAAGAAGAACGATTTGTAATTTGTGATAAACTGCAGACTCACTGATCAAGGACGTATGAACATAACATGAGAGCCACTTCTCTCTCTGTAGCTTAGCATTTCAATGCATGATACAAGCAGACCTTTACGGGTCCATTCAAATGGATATTCAAATGAGTAAGGCTATTCGAAAGGGTCACCACTGAGCTCTATTCACACAAATTTATGTCTCGAGTATTTGAAAAGGAAAACAATAATACACACTAATATATAGTATATGGATATCAATATATGGGTATATACCTTGATGAAGAAACTTTACCATGACACTTTCCTTATAAAAAAAAACTATTCTATTTAAAATGGTTGTTATTGTCCCCTTAATTTCTGTTTCTTCTTTGTATTTTCTCTTTATTGATCTCGTGTTTGATGTGTGTATTTATCTATTTACCACCGGGCTCACTTGTAAAAGAGACCTAAGTCTCAATGTGAATCCCTGTTAAAATAAAGGTTTAATATATCAAATAACTAACCCCCCCCCCCCACACACACACACACACACACACACACATACACACACACACACCCTAATAGCCTTAAGCCATTGAAACAGGGGTGTTTATGGAAGACAATCATCATCACATAAAACCATATGGCTGACAATAATAAATTATACCAGATTACAAGTACACTGACCCCTGACCTCTACTGACCCCATGTGTCTCACTGTCCCTTCTGCTGCTGACCTGTTACTGTGTAAGCTAGAACGTTTTTGACACTAATCTTGAAGTATGAAAATCCAGCCTGATAGAACAGTAACCTACCACTATGCATCAGTATATAACCTGATAGAACAGTAACCCACCACTATGCATCAGTATATAACCTGATAGGACAGTATCCCAACAAACAGGAACTAACTAGGATCTACCTGTCAGTTATCATCTGGACATTTAACCTTCCTCAATGGGTTCAGTATTGGCATAATCAGTAGGGCAGTGCTACAAAAGTAGCAATCTTCATGATCCAGAGGAAATTAAATTAAAAAGAGATAGAACTACTGTTAGTTAGAAGAACCCTGTTGATTTGCAAGCTGGTGTAGCTGAATTAAGATCTGTGTCAATACAATTTCTGGCCTGGTTGCCAGTCTCTATCAACCCAGATCAAACAAATCACACTTTAATTGTCACATGCTTCGTAAACAGCAGGTGTTGACTAACAGTGAAATGCTTACTTACTGGCCCATCCCAAGAATGCAGAATACAAAAAAATGTATTATATTAATAATAATAGAAAAAAATTCTAACACAAGGAATACATCTACAATGAGCAAAGACAGCTTGGCTATATACTGTACACGGGGTACGAGTACCAAGTCAATGTGCAGGGGTACGAGTACCAAGTCAATGTGCAGGGGTACGAGTACCAAGTCAATGTGCAGGGGTACGAGGACCAAGTCAATGTGCAGGGGTACGAGGACCAAGTCAATGTGCAGGGGTACGAGTACCAAGTCAATGTGCAGGGGTACGAGGTAATAACATGGCTATATACAGTACACGGGGTACGAGCACCAAGTCAATGTGCAGGTGTACAAGGTAATAACATGGCTATATACAGTACACGGGGTACGAGCACCAAGTCAATGTGCAGGGGTACGAGGTAATAACATGGCTATATACAGTACACGGGGTACGAGTACCAAGTCAATGTGCAGGGGTACGAGGTAATAACATGGCTACATACAGTACACAGGGTACGAGTACCAAGTCAATGTGCAGGGGTATGAGGTAATAACATGGCTATATACAGGGAGTATCAGTACCAAGTCAATGTGAAGGGTTGAGAGGTAATAACATGGCTATATACAGGGAGTACAACTACCAAGTCAATGTGCAGGGGTACGAGGTAATAACATGGCTATATACAGGGAGTATCAGTACCAAGTCAATGTGAAGGGGTACGAGGTAATAACATGGCTATATACAGGGAGTATCAGTACCAAGTCAATGTGCAGGGGTATGAGGTAATAACATGGCTATATACAGGGAGTATCAGTACCAAGTCAATGTGCAGGGGTATGAGGTAATATAAAAACATGGCTATATACAGGGAGTATCAGTACTAAGTCAATGTGCAGGGGTATGAGGTAATAACATGGCTATATACAGGGAGTATCAGTACCAACTCAATGTGAAGGGGTACGAGGTAATAACATGGCTATATACAGGGAGTATCAGTAACAAGTCAATGTGCAGGGGTACGAGGTAATAACATGGCTATATACAGGGAGTATCAGTACCAAGTCAATGTGCAGGGGTACGAGGTAATAACATGGCTATATACAGGGAGTATCAGTACCAACTCAATGTGAAGGGGCACGAGGTAATAACATGGCTATATACAGGGAGTATCAGTACCAAGTCAATGTGCAGGGGTACGAGGTAATAACATGGCTATATACAGGGAGTATCAGTACCAAGTCAATGTGCATGGGTATGAGGTAATAACATGGCTATGTACAGCAAGTATCAGTACCAAGTCAATGTGCAGGGGTACGAGGTAATAACATGGCTATATACAGGGAGTATCAGTACCATGTCAATGTGCAGGGGTATGAGGTAATAACATGGCTATATACAGGGAGTATCAGTACCAAGTCAATGTGCAGGGGTACGAGGTAATAACATGCTCCGTCACCGTTTGTCGTGCCGTAGCAGAGTCTTTGACAATTTTTCGGCCTTCCTCTGACACCACCTGGTATAAAGGTTCTGGATGGCAGGGACTTCGTCCCCAGTGATGTACTGGGCCATACACACTATCCTCTGTACCTATAATTCCACTCCTTGAACTCCATGTCATGTGCCAATATTCCACTCCTTGAACTCTGTTTCATATGCCAAATCTTTGGCACATGACATGAAAAAGACTGGCAACCAGGCTATGCAGTTTCCTTTCTGAGTACCACCCATTTAGCAATCCAGACAAACAGGGCCTGTTTTTTTCAGTAACAAAAAACAAAATAACAAATAGCCTAGTTTAGCTATGTAGCTGTAGAAAACATTGTTTTTACCAGTCCAGCCAAGGAAAGAGAGACGATACCTGATATCAAACCCATTATACATTTGCCAATAGAGAGCACACAGGAGAGCCAAGAGACGAATGCAGGTAAATAACTGAAATGACGGATCCCAATCTTACGTGCATAATTTAAATAGAGAGGAGTAGTCAAAGGGCTAAACAAAATACGAATAAAGAAATGTGGTCCTTTAGAAGTGACGAGAGCCGCAGCATTAATCTCATTCATCTTCCACGGTGCTTTTTTTCCTGACGGCCCTAATATTCCTCATCAATCAGTGAGTTGGGTGTCAAGTGTGGACAATCTGACACAAAGTAAGTGTCAGCCTCTTTACTTGCTGTTCTAACAACCTTGTGGATGAATAGGCTCATGCGAGTTGATGAATATGTATCGATGACAGCTTGTAGAAGTGATGTGCAATAAAGACCAGTTAGTTGGACAGATCCAGTTAAGTACTGACTAGAGGCAACATATGAAACACATTGACCTCTGGCGCAAAATATGCATCTGTCCCAAATTGTACCCTAATCTCAATGTAGTGCACTACTGTTGAACAGGGCTCATCTGGTTGTGGTCAACAGGTAGTGCACTATGTAGGAAATAGGGTGCGATTTGGGACAGGCCCTATAACTCACACACACACACACACACACACACACACACACACACACACACACACATAGAAAGAGAGAGAGAAGAGACACCCACAAATACTAGCAGACATCAAATACATAAAAGGAAGTCATACTAACAATGGACGGGTCAATCAAGCACTTTAAAAGCGAGGAGCGATCACCATGCTCTCCAGAGACACATCTGCTGCACTGATGACAGATTCCAACATCGTCTTTCTTCTTTACACACGTTTTCTCTTTTTTCTTTGCCTTGGCTACACCTCTCCAGGTTGGCTGCTTAGTGTGTGAAGGAACGGACAATGGTAACTTAGAATGTGTGATTATACCGTCATTAGAATATGGCATCTCTGTCTGTCCCTTGACACAGTGATATGTTCTTAATCGGATACATTGAGACTGCTATATTATTAAAACTTAAAAAATTAGCAAGCCATAGCTTGTTTGTCGCTCTTTGCTTCATCGTCACTTTTTAATTATGTTTACAATTAGTACAGACATGGAGTCAGCAACACTTGACTGAAACGTTTAACAAACAAGATAACGAAAAGTACATCTTCATGTTGTTTCTAAACTAATGTATTTGACCAAGGTTTCTTAATTAGGGCCAATTCTTAATTGCATGCATATGCATCACAAAAACAAAAAATAATAGACTGTGATTTATGAAACATGAAGCTAAAATGTCTACTGATAACACAATGGTAAGCGTCCGAAATGGCAACCTATTCGCACTATACAGTAGTGGACTACTTTAGACCAGAGCCCTATGGGCCCTGGTCAAATGTATTGCACCGTATAGGGAATAAGGTGCCATTTAGGATGATTATTGTCAGTAGTTTTTCAAACTGTGATCGACTTCCGGAACAATAGTGTTCTGTTTCAGAACGTTCTAGAGCCTCCCAGAACCATACGCCCTTTTATTTGACCTCATCTCGTCACGATCCTTGGCAAATTAAATAAAACCCAATGCAAAATACATTTTTGGATTTATGAAAATAATAATGTACTGTATACCCATTGATTATTTAAGAATATAGTTGAATATGTCTCATGAGCGTAGTTCAACTGTCACAACATGTTAGTACTCCAATGTTTTAAAAATTGCAAATGTAAAACAAACACTGTATAGTCTGAAAACATGGTTCAAACTATAATGTTGATATCATGGACGGTCGGTCATTGCATCCATAGCTCGGTCTACGAATTTGAGAGTGGTTACATTTATCCAGGCCAAGCCCTCAGCTTTTTAGCAAAAACAGAAGCGGGTTGTTATTGTTTCAAATGTGGATTGGGCCTTTAAAGATGAAAAACTAATAACGCTAAGTAGGCTATGAATTACAAAAACACATGACACACTGGGAACGACAGATTTCTTATAGACTAGCATCAGCGCTTTGTGTTAGAAGAAAATAAACACTAGTGGTGTTTGTTCATCACATCTTAATAAACATCAATAGTTTATCACCCGGGAAATGATCTGCAACCTGTTTTGACGGTGCTAAGTAATTCTGTTTAAAGGCACAGTCAACTTAGTGCGTGTAAACTTCTGACCCACTGGACTTGTGATACAGTGAATTATAAGTGAAATAATCTGTCTGTGAACAATTGTTGGAAAAATTACTTGTGTCATGCACAAAGTAGATGTCCTAACCGACTTGCCAAAACTACAGTTTGTTAATTAACAAGACATTTGTGGAGTGGTTGAATAATGAGTTTTAATGACCCCAACCTAAGTGTTTATAAATTTCCGACTTCAACTGTAGATGTGGCTTGAGTCCTTGTGCTGCACCTACTGAACACAGTACCTGACAGGTCCTAAACCTGCACCTACTGAACACACAGTACCTGACAGGTCCTAAACGTGCACCTACTGAACACACAGTACCTGACAGGTCCTAAACCTGCACCTACTGAACACACAGTACCTGACAGGTCCTAAACCTGCACATACTGAACACACAGTACCTGACAGGTCCTAAACCTGCACCTACTGAACACACAGTACCTGACAGGTCCTAAACGTGCACCTACTGAACACAAAGTACCTGACAGGTCCTAAACCTGCACCTACTGAACACAAAGTACCTGACAGGTCCTAAACGTGCACCTACTGAACACAAAGTACCTGACAGGTCCTAAACCTGCACCTACTGAACACAGTACCTGACAGGTCCTAAACCTGCACCTACTGAACACACAGTACCTGACAGGTCCTAAACCTGCACCTACTGAACACACAGTACCTGACAGGTCCTAAACCTGCACCTACTGAACACACAGTACCTGACAGGTCCTAAACGTGCACCTACTGAACACACAGTACCTGACAGGTCCTAAACCTGCACCTACTGAACACACAGTACCTGACAGGTCCTAAACCTGCACATACTGAACACACAGTCCCTGACAGGTCCTAAACCTGCACATACTGAACACACAGTACCTGACAGGTCCTAAACCTGCACCTACTGAACACAGCATCTGACTCATCCAATCATTCTCATCATATTTCTCTGGCTGACAGTGGCATTGCCAAACTAACAAACAATACAAACGTTAAAATACTCTCAAAGAAATATTTGTAAAACAGAGTCAGTATAGTACAGTCAACATTAAAAGATCCAAGCTTTTTGAGAAAGTACAGTCTGTTGACTCTTTTTGTAGATCAGGTCTGTACTTTTACTCCACTGAAGCTATTTGTCCAAGTGGACAGATCCTTAATAATACTGAACACACAGTACCAGACAGATCATTATGTTGGACATACTAAACACACAGTACCAGACAGATCATTATGTTGGACATACTAAACACACAGTACCAGACAGATCATTATGTTGGACATACTAAACACATAGTACCAGACAGATCATTATGTTGGACATACTAAACACACAGTACCAGACATATCATTATGTTGGACATACTAAACACACAGTACCAGACAGATCATTATGTTGGACATACTAAACACACTTGTCCCGAAGCCACACCTGCATTGTCTTGGCTGTGTGCTTAGAGTCATTGTCCTGTTGGAAGGTGAACCTCCACCCCAATCTGAGGTCCTGAACGCTCAGGAGCAGGTTTTCATCAAGAAGTTCTCTGTAATTTGCTCCATTCATCTTTCCCCCGATCCTGACTAGTCTCCCAGTACCTTCTGATAAAAAAAAAACATCCCATAGCATGATGCTGCCACCACCATGCTTCCCCATATGGATGGTGCCAGGATTCCTCCAGACGTGACGCTTGGCATTCAGGCCAAAAAGTTCAATCTTGGTTTCAACAGACTAGATCATCTTGTTTAGGTGCCTTTTGGCAAACTCCAAGCGGGCTGTCATGTGCCTTTTACTGAGAGAGTAGCCGTCGGGCCACTCAACAATAACGGCCTGATTGGTGGAGTGCTGAAGAGATGGTTGTCTTTCTGGAAGGTTCTCCCATCTCCACATAGGAACTCTGGAGTTCTGTTAGAGTGACCATCGGGTTCTTGGGCAAATCAAATCAAATCAAATCAAATTTTATTTGTCACATACACATGGTTAGCAGATGTTAATGCGAGTGTAGCGAAATGCTTGGTCACCTCCCTGACCAAGGCTCTTCTTCCCCGATTGCTCAGTTTGGCCAGGCGGCCATCTCTAAGAAGAGTCTTGGTGGTTACAAACGTTTTCCATTCAAGAATGATGGAGGCCACTGTGTTCCTATGGATCTTCAATGCTGCAGAAATGTTTTTGTACATTTCCCCAGATTTGTGCCTCAACACAATACTGTCTTGGAGCTCTACGGACAATTTCCTCGACCTCATGGCTTGGTTTTTGCTCTAACATGCACTGTCAACTCTGGGAACTTACTGCATATAGACAGACAGGTGTGTGCCTTTCCAAATCATGTCCAATCGATTGAATTTACCACAAGTGGACTCCAATCATGCTGTAGAAACATCTCAAGGATGTTCATTGGAAACACATTGGAGCTTAATTTCGAGTCTCATAGCAAAGTGTCTGTATACTTATGTAAATACAGTATTTCTGTTTTTGCATTGTCATTATTGGGTTTTGTGTGTAGATTGATGAGGAAAATAATTTAATGAATTTTCGAATAAGGCTGTAACGTAACAAAATGCGGAAAAAGTCAAGGGGTCTGAATACTTCCCAAATTCACTGTACCTTACACAGTACCAGTTAGGTCCATATGTTGGAGATACTGAACACACAGTACTAGACATGTCTTTATGTTAGACATACTGTACATATTTTTAAGTCAAATATTATGTAATATTCCACTCCTCAATGCATTGTGTGTTAAGTGAAACTAAATCTGCATTTAATCAAATCAAATATGTTTTTGTTGTTGTCACATGCTTCATAATCAACAGGTTTAGAACAGTATGAACGGAATGGCACTGGAGGGAATAGTGGACCTTTTATGAGCTCATGAACAATTGTGTTATTTAGGCCCTGATGCAAGGATAATCATATTTTTGGTTCCATTTGAAAGGAAACACTTTGATGTTTGTGGACAATTGAAAGTAATGTAGGATAATATAACACATTAGATCTGGTAAAAGATAATACAAAAAAATAAAACATTATTTTGTATTTGTTTGTACCATCATCTTTGAGAAAGTCCATAATGTATTATTCCAGCCCAGCTGCAATTTAGATTTTGGCCACTGGATGGCAGCAGTGTATGTGCAAAGTGTTAAACTGATCCAATGAACCATTGTATTTCTGTTCAAAATGTTGTATCAATGCTGCCCAAATGTGCCTAATTTGTTTATTAATAACTTTTCATGTTCAAAATTGTGCACTCTCCTCAAACAATAGCATGGTATTATTTCACTGTAATAGCTACTGTAAATTGGACAGTGCAGTTAGATTAACAATAATTTAAGATTTCTGCCAATATGTCTATGTCCTGGGAAATTATCTTGTTTATTACAACCTCATGCTAATCACATTAGCATCAATTTCAAGACTGAAAGAGTTCCTGGACATCAGAACAGCTCTCAATGACCTCAATTTGGAAGAAAGACTTCTACTTCAATGAGTCGGAGGTGAAAGACATATTGATTATCCCGGAGCAGACCCAAATCCCCTACACTTGGAGAAGGAGGAGACAGGATACCTGACAAGATACCCTCCGTTCTATTGGCGAACACTTAATCACAGGAGAATAAACTGGAGAATAAACTGGATGAGTTCCGTTTGAGACTCTCCTATAAATGTGATCAAAAGAAGTGTAACATCCTATGTTTCTCAGAGTTGTGGCTGAACACGGACATGGTAAATATAAATATAGCTGACAGGATGGAACAGAGGCATCGGGGAAGCTCAGGGGAGGGATGTGCATATATTTTTGACAACAGCTGGCGTGCAATCTCTACTATTAAGGAAGTCTCAAGGTTCTGCTTGCCTGAGTTAGAAGCCTTTATGTCCTAGACTTGGCACTCTGGTACCGCTTGCCATGCGGTAGTAGAGAGAACAGTCTATGACTGTTGTGGCTGGGTTCTTTGACAATTTTTAGGGCCTTCCTCTGACACCGCCCGGTGTAGTAGAGGTACTGGGTGGCAGGCAGCTTAGCCCCAGTGATGTACTGGGCTGTACACACTACCCTCTGTAGTGCCTGGCGGTCAGAGGCTGAGCAATTTCCAGTCCAGGCAGTGATGCAACCAGTCATGCTCTCGATGTTGCTGCTGTAGAGCCTTTTGAGGATCTCAGGACCCATGCCAAATCTTTTTAGTTTCCTGAGGGGGAATAGGCATTGTCGTGCCCTCTTAACGACTGTCTTGCTGTGATTGGACCATTCTAGTTTGTGCTCGGTCCTCCTTTTCCTGTAGTCCACATTCATTTCCTTAGTCTTGGTTACGTTTTAAGGAGGGATAGGTTCTTATTCTGGTTTTGTCCAACATGTCTACGCATTGACACAATCATACCCTGGGTCTAGTTTTGTCCCGTGGAATAGATATTGTGGATCTAAATGTTTTTCCTCATAATCCTGGACTATTAGACCACCAACTACCACACATAATTCACTTGGACCCAAATTAAGGATTATCAAAACTCACACTATAAATTGTCAGACAACACAAAGATTTCTAGATTCCCTTCCAGACTCCCTCCACCTACCCAAACTCAGTTGTCTTGAGTCTGCACAGAACTGCCAGGAACCTGGATCAATGGAGACACTCAAGATTTTTAATCCGGACCTCTTGAAACACTCCTCTAAACCTTCCAGCTGTCTACTGGACCCTATTCCAACTAAACTTCTGAAAGAGCTACTTCCTGTACTTGGCATTCCTATGTTGAACATAATGAATGGCACCCTATCCCCCGGATGTGTACCAAACGCACTCAAAGTGGCTGTCAGAGCTGGCGTAGTAGGATTCGATCTTAGTCCTGTTTTGAAGTTGGAACTTTTAATTGTTTTATTTGGATCCCTATTAGCTTTTGCAGAGGAAGCAGCTTTTCTTCCTGGGGTCCACAAAAGCACAAAACATGACCAGTAACAAAACACGGTTACACTGAGACACAAGGACAGACGCACACATTTTAAATATAACAATCTACGAATAATTCAACTAAAATAATTAAATAATTATAATAATACAAACAATACAACTAAAAAACGAATGTGTGTGTCTGAGTGTGGATGTGTTTTTGTGTGTGTAACCTCATCAAACAGACTTGTTGACTGTTTGATGGCTCATTGGAGGTCGTAGTGGGATTTCTTAAGAGCGTCCAGATTAGTGTTCCATTCCTTGAAAGTGACAGCTTTTGCCATTATCTCACTGCTGATGTTGCCTGTAATCCATGGCTTCTGATTGGCATACGTACGTACATACGGTCACTGTAGGGATGTCGTCTATGCACTTATTAATGAAGACTGTGACTGATGTTATTGGATGAATCCCAGAATATACACTTTAATGTAAACATTATTTGATGTACAGATGTCCTACACTGTAATTGTATAGAAATAGACATACATTTTGTCTGATTCCTTTTCACCACATTTTATGTGAGAGATCATTTACTATAGCTGTCAGAACTGGCATTCTGGTTCCACCCATCATTCAGAGAGACTTATTCTATGAGATGGGGAGACAGGATTGGTCATTGAATGCTGCTGTCACATTCTTTTGCATCACGAACGAGAATATAAATAAATAGATAGCTAACCTCCGGAGGCATGCCCTTGCCTAATTTGCTCTCCCCATGCCACTCACTGGAATGGAAAATAAGTGGCCTAAAGAATTCCCCACATCAATCCACGTCATGTTACAATGTTGAACCTCTCTCAGTGACATCCAGCATATGTCTGAGACTACCTTTCTGTTATAGTAGGAGATGTACTGGTTGTAATGTTGCTGGTAGCAGTCTAGCACACAGACCCAAGAGCTGTTATAGTAGGAGATGTACTGGTTGTCATGTGGCTGGTAGCAGTCTAGCGCACAGATCCAGATCTGCTTTAGTAGGAGATGTACTGGTTGTCATGTTGCTGGTAGCAGTCTAGCACACAGACCCAAGAGCTGTTATAGTAGGAGATGCACTGGTTGTCATGTTGCTGGTAGCAGTCTAGCGCACAGATCCAGATCTGTTATGGTAGGGGATGTACTGGTTGTCATGTGGCTGGTAGCAGTCTAGCACACAGACCCAAGAGCTGTTATAGTAGGAGATGCACTGGTTGTCATGTTGCTGGTAGCAGTCTAGCGCACAGATCCAGATCTGTTATAGTAGGAGATGTACTGGTCGTCATGTTGCTGGTAGTAGTCTAGCACACAGACCTAAGATCTGTTATAGAAGGAGATGTACTGGTTGTCATGTTGCTGGTAGCAGTCTAGCACACAGATCCAGATCTGTTAGAGTAGGAGATGTACTGATTGTCATGTTACTGGTAGCAGTCTAGCACACAGACCCAATATCTATTATAGTAGGAGATGTACTGGTTGTCATGTTGCTGGTAGCAGTCTAGCACACAGATCCAGATCTGTTATAGTAGGAGATGTACTGGTTGTCATGTTGCTGGTAGCAGTCTAGCACACAGACCCAAGATCTGTTATAGTAGGAGATGTGCTGGTTGTCATGTTGCTGGTAGCAGTCTAGCACAAAGATCCAGATCTGTTATAGTAGGAGATGTGCTGGTTGTCATGTTGCTGGTAGCAGTCTAGCACACAGACCCAAGATCTGTTATAGTAGGAGATGTGCTGGTTATCATGTTGCTGGTAGCAGTCTAGCACACAGACCCAAGATATGTTATAGTAGGAGATGTACTGGTTGTCATGTTGCTGGTAGCAGTCTAGCACACAGATCCAGATATGTTATAGTAGGAGATGTACTGGTTGTCATGTTGCTGGTAGCAGTCTAGCACACAGATCCAGATATGTTATAGTAGGAGATGTACTGGTTGTCATGTTGCTGGTAGCAGTCTAGCACACAGACCCAAGATCTGTTATAGTAGGAGATGTACTGGTTGTCATGTTGCTGGTAGCAGTCTAGCACACAGATCCAGATATGTTATAGTAGGAGATGTACTGGTTGTCATGTTGCTGGTAGCAGTCTAGCACACAGACCCAAGTTCTGTTATAGTAGGAGATGTGCTGGTTGTCATGTTGCTGGTAGCAGTCTAGCACACAGATCCAGATCTATTACCTCTAGCTGTACATACTCCACCTGAAACTTTTACAGTGTGCCCACTCTTCCGAAATGCAGTCATATACTTTTTTTTCATGCACATTTCCTTTATAAGTAATACAAGTAGCATCTTGATTAAAGCTGATATCACCATTATATACATTACTTTATGTGAAAGATATTGAGAATGTATGCGTCCCAAAAAAATGCCCATTAAGCTATGCATATAGTAATTTATTTTGGATGGTGGAATGGAATTATTTTTATTGGAAAACTTTTTGTGCTTACTCGAGGAAACACACTTTGGAAAAGTCACCTCGCCAGAAATGCATTTATGTGACATAAATGACTTGCCCATGTAATCCTCTTGGAAACAGTGGAAGAAAAGTAAAGCCGAAACGTTGCATGAAAGCTGAGCCAATCCCGGTGGGATTTGTCTTAAAACCTGGCAGAAATCCAACAAATTCTATCTAATTACAGCACCTAGCATTCATGAGTTTCTTTAAGGACACCTGAGAGACACGGATGAGGGAGAGACCCATGGTGTTCTGTCAGGACACCTGAGGTATACGGATGAGGTAGACACCCGTGGTGTTCTGTAAGGACACCTGAGGTATACGGATGAGGTAGACACCCATGGTGTTCTTTAAGGACACCTGAGGTATACGGATGAGGGAGAGACCGATGGTGTTCTGTAAGGACACCTGAGGTATACGGATGAGGTAGACACCCGTGGTGTTTTTTAAGGACACCTGAGGTATACGGATGAGGTAGACACCCGTGGTGTTCTGTAAGGACACCTGAGATATACGGATGATCGAGACACCCATGGTGTTCTTTAAGGACACCCGAGGTATACGGATGAGCGAGACACCCATGGTGTTCTTTAAGGACACCTGAGATATACGGATGAGGTAGAGACCCATGGTGTTCTGTAAGGACACCTGAGGTATATGGATGAGGTAGAGACCCATGGTGTTCTGTAAGGACACCTGAGGTATGCGGATGAGGTAGAGACCCATGGTGTTCTGTAAAGACACCTGAGGTATACGGATGAGGTAGAGACATATGGTGTTCTTTAAGGTCCTTCAAATAATCAAGTCCTGTATATTATGGAGGTAGTCTAGTGTCTAAAGAAAGGGGTGAAATATGTGTTTAAAAAATACATACATTTCTAGGGTTTTTCTTAGCCACTGTGCATCTACATCTGCATTACTTGATGTTTGGTGTTTTAGGCTGGGTTTCTGTATAGCACTTTGTGACATCTACTGATGTAAAAAGTGCTTTATAAATACATTTGACTGAAGTTTGATTGAGTTAAAGGCCCATTGTGTTCGTGTGCAGCATATCCAGTGAAAACCTGAACTTTTTTTACTGAATCTCTGTAAGCTGTATGTGTGTTTGCACAGCCCCAGCATTTGAGTCTGGTCTTCATTGAATACTCAAAAAATGAAAGACAAGTATATAATTTGACATACATGTCCTCGCTACATTGAGGGACAAACAGTGAAATACACCCTATGATTGTAACAGTGAAGACAAAATCTTACTGAATTGTTTACCACTGAACAGGTAACATCGGATTGGAGGGGAAGGAGGAAATTGCATCTGCAGTGGAGGAGAGTCAGTCCTGGATGACCCTGTCTCCACCCCTCCACCCCTGGTGTTGTCCCCAGATAGGTCAGTGGAGGACAGGCAGCCCTGAATGGTCCTGTCTCCACCCCTGGTGTCGTCCCCAGACAGGTCAGTGGAGGACAGGCAGCCCTGGATGGTCCTGTCTCCACCCCTGGTGTCGTCCCCAGACAGGTCAGTGGAGGACAGGCAGCCCTGGATGGTCCTGTCTCCACCCCTGGTGTCGTCCCCAGACAGGTCAGTGGAGGACAGGCAGCCCTGGATGGTCCTGTCTCCACCCCTGGTGTCGTCCCCACACAGGTCAGTGGAGGACAGGCAGCCCTGGATGGTCCTGTATCCACCCCTGGTGTCGTCCCCACACAGGTCAGTGGAGGACAGGCAGCCCTGGATGGTCCTGTATCCACCCCTGGTGTCGTCCCCACACAGGTCAGTGGAGGACAGGCAGCCCTGGATGGTCCTGTCTCCACCCCTGGTGTCATCCCCAGACAGGTCAGTGGAGGACAGGCAGCCCTGGATGGTCCTGTCTCCAGCCCTGGTGTCGTCCCCAGACAGGTCAGTGGAGGACAGGCAGCCCTGGATGGTCCTGTCTCCAGCCCTGGTGTCGTCCCCACACAGGTCAGTGGAGGACAGGCAGCCCTGGATGGTCCTGTATCCACCCCTGGTGTCGTCCCCACACAGGTCAGTGGAGGACAGGCAGCCCTGGATGGTCCTGTCTCCACCCCTGGTGTCATCCCCAGACAGGTCAGTGGAGGACAGGCAGCCCTGGATGGTCCTGTCTCCAGCCCTGGTGTCGTCCCCAGACAGGTCAGTGGAGGACAGGCAGTCCTGGATGACCCTGTCTCCACCCCTCCACCCCTGGTGTTGTCCCCAGATAGGTCAGTGGAGGACAGGCAGCCCTGGATGGTCCTGTCTCCACCCCTGGTGTCGAACTGAGGCAGGTCAGTGCAGGACAGTTAAAGTTCCCAAATAAAGAACATCAGCATTATTTGGGGTCAGTGCGCAGTGCTTACGCATTCATACTCCTTGGGCTAGCTTCCAGGTAGATATGATGCTTGGCTCAAGGTTACTTTCCTATGGGCACTACTATGTCTGAGGCCAGATGCCAAGCAAATTGCCTATAGGGCCTATTCTGATCCTGTTGAATTATATAATGCATTCTGCATGAGTGGAGCTCTGCAACCTGATATCTAAATGTGATGACCTGATGGGTGCAGGTGGTTGTTCTGTAGGGTGTGAAAAGCACACAGTTCTCGACAAAAAAAGAAATGGCCCAAGGTAACTTGCTGAATAATTAAAACAACTATCATGAAGACCCAACTTCTGATTCCTCAGACAACAAATTTTAGATAAATAGTTTGCTGAATAAAATGGAAATAATACGGCATGTTAAAAAAAGGACTTTATAAAAAACATGCTGTGTAATGTACATTATGCCGTAAAGCTTTGTAAAAAACATGCTGTGTAATGTACATTATGCCGTAAAGCTTTGTAAAAAACATGCTGTGTAATGTACATTATGCCGTAAAGCTTTGTAAAAAACATGCTGTGTAATGTACATTATGCAGTAAAGCTTTGTAAAAACATGCTGTGTAATGTACATTATGCCGCAAAGCTTTGAATTATTATTTTTTTTTTTAAATACAATACAAATATTGCTTAGGTTAAAGCGTACGTATTGTCTATTTCCTAAGCAGAGGATGAAAAGCAATTAAGAGGTTTTGCTGTTAAAAACGTATAGATTTCTCACATATAAATGTCTTGGACATAATGTAGAAAGACCGAGGCTCAAGACTAAAAGCTACAGTCCTTTGCAAGTACATTCATTTTAGACTTACAAATTAATAATATATACCCACTGATTCTTGAAGAATATAACTTATAAATGCCTCTTGAGCTTAGTTCAACTTTCGTACCCCATCTGAACACAAAATATACGTTTGTTGTACACCAATGTTTGTAAACAATGTAAATGTAAACAAGTATGTAGCCTCTTGGGGCAGCAGCATAGCCAAGTGGTTAGACTGTTGGACTAGCAACCAAAAGGTTGCAAGCTCAAATCCCCGAGCTGTACAAGGTACAAATCTGTCCTTCTGCCCCTTAACAAGCCAGTTAACCCACTGTTCCTAGGCCGTCATTAAAAATAAGAATTTGTTCTTAACCGACTTGCCTAGTAAAACAAAAAAACATTGTTTAAAACTATACTCATCAGTGTCAAAAGTTGCCATTCCACAGACTCTTTGTGACATGTTTCTTCTTGGCACTGTTTTGGCTATCATAGATACATGGGCAGTCCTTGCAACAATAGCTCTGTCTTTATGAAGTGCAGAGTGGCTTCATTTCTAGTATATACTGCCTATTCCTCAACTTTTTACCAAAACAGGGGCAGGGTGTCCCTTTGTTATTGTTTCAATTAAGGATTCTAGTTTCAACACCTACAATCTTATTGTCAGAGAGGCACAAGATAGTATATACTGTATAATGTGCAAGACGTCTTCATTTTGCTAGTTTTTTGTTGTTGTTGTTATGTCCTTGTACCTGTGTGTGTCTATGGCCACTGTTTACACTCTCACTGTCACCTTTCCATGTCCTAGGGAACCTCCACCAAAGCCACAAACCTTTAGTCACACCTTAGTGGCCCAAGGAATCAGGCTGTACAGGTCACCACAGGCCACTACCCTCAGGGCCTTTTGTTCTGAATATTCGAGTCCCAAATGGAACCCTATTCCCTTTATAGTGCACTACTGTTGACTACTACCCATTGGACTATGGTCAAACGTAGTGCACTATGTAGGGAATAGGGTACCATTTTTGTACACATCCATAGAAGCTAAAGCACAGCCACCCAGCCACTCCAGTACAGGACAGCCTACCTTTCAACATTCTCCAAGTGCAAGCAGCAAGAGAGTTAGCTATGAATCATGCTGACTACAAGTCTCCTACATCAATTAAAATGTGCTTAATTGTATCATAACATAACATAATCACTTTTCTGATTAATTAAGTGTTGTTTTAATATGTCGGTCGGCCCAGGGGCCCGTAAAGATATAAACAAAGTTCTGCACTGTCAGAAATAGCGAATGTTAGGAAATGCACCTGTTGGAAATTAATGACAATCTTATAAATTGTTTTGTTGAGGCCCGGACAAAAATAAATACATATTTAATTAACCTTAGAGGGGACAGAATATATTCAGGCCTCACTGAGTTTTATCTCAAACAAAATACTCTCAAACTGAAATGTGAAGACCATCATCAAAATTAGATCACATTTTTTTTGTGGTTGATTTCTATGGTAGATGAAACGTGTTTAGTTTGTTAAGAGAGGCGTGAACATAACTGCACAGGCAAAGAGTGAAAGGGAATGGTTGAATCCCATCTTTCCAACATGTACAATCCATGCATAATATAATGGTAAACGTTGAGTGACGCAAAATGAAAAGAAAGCTTGAGAATAAAACTTCATAGTTATTATAAAAATGTTTTTAAAGAACCATATATTTTGGTATTTTGTTGTGAGCCTAATGTTTGCTATCTTACCACTATGATATATGATGCATTTCACCATGTTAATTGGACTTTGAGAGAGAAACTCACTGTCAGTGAATTCAGACTCAGAAGAGGGCCTTTTTGGAACTCGTCGGCTCAAAGTCAGCTAAGCATACAACTGAAGTCTAACCGCGCTTTAATGAACCCAACCTCCTAGAAGAGGACCGCAAAGAGACCGAAGCAACCCCGTGGATTTAACTTCTATGTGATTTGATTGAAACGTCAGTGTTTCTTTGTTAACTTCCCACTGTCTGAATGGAACTAACGATGCAAGGCAGTTTGGTAAATAAAGAAGCTATGAGAGCTGTATTCATTATCTTCTGTTGAGTTTCAATTATCCCACGAGTGTCAGTCGAAAACCGCTGTGTGACTGTCGTCTTACTGTTGTCTTGTAATGTGAGATTGATCTGTGTTCTCAGTCGCGACCAGTCATTTGTCGAGAAGTGTTTAAGACATGACTCCTGCGCCCCAAAATTAGACCTTATTCCCTAAATAGTGCACTACTTTTGAACTGTCCTGGTCAAAAGTATTTAATTACACATGGAACTTGTGGCCGTTTGGGACACTACCTGTCTGTAGCTAAAGGATAGAACCATTTATTGTAGGAGTCCATGTATCAGTTGTAATCCAGAAAAGGATTTGTAAGGTTTAATGAAGATTGATAGTTGTATCACGTTTTGTTTGTTGTAACCAAGGTTACATGGGTTCTCAAGCACAAATACACAGAGCATATCACAACAGTATATCATAACAGTATATCACAACAGTATATCATAACAGTATATCATAACAGTATATCATAACAGTATATCATAACAGTATATCATAACAATACATCATAACAGTATATCATAACAGTATATCATAACAGTATATCATAACAGTATATCATAACAGTATATCATAACAGTATATCATAACAGCATATCATAACAGTATATCATAACAGTATATCATAACAGTATATCATAAGAGCATGTCATAACCAACATGTCTTAACGGGATATCATAACAGGATATCATAACAGCATATCAGAACATCAGGACAGCACATCATGTGTAATTGAGAGTAGAGAAAGTAGACTTTAAAATGAAATAAATATTGTTCTGTCAAATGTGGAAATTTGAAACCTCCTGACATTGATCCATCTGTGTACACCAGCATTGTATATAAACGGAAGGCTTTTCTAACATTGCACAAGAAGAAGAAACAAGTATTTTTCCTTCAAACGGCTCAAGAAACACAAAAATATGCTTCATGCTGCCATTCAAATTAAGATTTTACTCAAACATTTTACTAATAAAAATGTATATATATAATGAAAATGAAAACCGTTATAATTAGAATGAAAAACGTTGTTTTGCTTCGCAGGCCGCTGCTCTGAATGGGTTTACCGAGACGTGCGGTAACTGCGTTTTCTTTCTGCTGTTGTCTTGAGTGGGTCGCCATCATTATAGTTTTCGTGTGATGTAAAACAAGTAAATGATTTGGACCACTGTCTCTCTTGTTTGCTGAATGATGTTGATAAGACAAAAACAGATTCACCCGCTGGATGGTAAGATACTAACTTTCTTAATTGTTTGATTCAGTGAGCCGCAAAGGTTCTGGCTGAAGCTGAGTAAAGTCTGTTAGGAGGAACTGTATTACATGGCTTTATAACAGCTGATGCTCTCTGATGATGGGAGTTTTGATTCAATCCATATCCTGCCTTAAAGTTTTGGCTTGTTATTTTATTAAGGCGTAATGTAGAGTATTTGTGATTGAATGAATTGAGGTCTACATCTTGCTGCTAGTGTTGAGTTAGAAGACAGAAAATGCCATAAAATGTTTTATTTTTATTTTCTGGAGATAAAGTCTTGCGTCGACACTTATCCATTTAGCCAATCAGAGAACAGTTTGCTAACGCTCTGTGTTCAGCCAAGCAGCTAGCTAGCTAGCCAAGCAGAGAGCTAGCTAGCTATTTTGCTACCCATCAAGGGCAGTTCCAGGCAAAAGCAACATAAGCGCTTGCTTAGGGACCCAGTCTCAGTAGGGGTCTCAACCTACTATTGAGAGTAAGAATAGCAGAACACACCAGGTGAAATTTCATTGTGCATCAGTAGTTTTTCTCTTGTTATGTCATTCACTGACAGTCTCTCAATTAGCCATGGCAGCTAACAATTCTTAGATTGGTAATTAGTCTAGCCAACTATATAAACTAGCAATCATGGCCAAATACCGGCCAGGCACGTGTCCAGGGGCCCTGACGTCCAGGGGGCCACAATTGATTGTGTTAGCCATTCTCAATCAAATCAAATCAAATCAAATATATTTATACAGCCCTTCTTACATCAGCTGATACAGTATCTCAAAGTACTGTACAGAAACCCAGCCTAAAACCCCAAACAGCAAGCAATGCAGGTGTTGAAGCACGTTGACTAGGAAAGACTCCCTAGAAAGGCCAAAACCTAGGACGAAACCTAGAGAGGAACCAGGCTATGAGAGGTGGCCTGTCTTCTTCAGATATCATTAACATGGTATAAGTATTTGTATTAATTAGAGATCCCCATTAGTTCCTGCGAAGGCAGCAGCTACTCTTCCTGGGGTTTATTATGGATCCCCATTAGTTCCTGCCAAGGCAGCAGCTACTCTTCCTGGAGTTTATTATGGATCCTCATTAGTTCCGGCGAAGGCAGCAGCTACTCTTCCTGGGGTTTATTATGGATCCTCATTTGTTCCTGCGAAGGCAGCAGCTACTCTTCCTGGGGTTTATTATGGATCCCCATTAGTTCCTGCCAAGGCAGAAGCTACTCTTCCTGGGGTTTATTATGGATCCCCATTAGTTCCTGCGAAGGCAGCAGCTACTCTTCCTGGGGTCCAAACACATTATGGCACTTACATTACATATAAAACAAAATATAAAACAGTACATCATATAAAGTTATTACAGCACTAGATATCTACAATAAAACACATATATATATATATATATACAATAGTATTACAAAATGCGTCTGTTTTATTAAAATCTGATTACCTGATGTGGAATAGATTTCCATGGAGTCATGGCTCTATGTAGTACTGTGCGCCTCCAATAGTCTGTTCTGGACTTGGGGATTGTGAAGGGACCGTTGTGCAACTCAGGAGCTGTGCAGCGTGATTGGTCGGGAGTGGGCTACAGTTCTACAGTAAGAGCAAAATAAGAAAATAAGAAAATGAAACAATAAAAACCCCAGTGTAACGACAGTTTTAGTAAGTAATTGTCACGAATATTACCGAAGGTGGCTCTCCTTCTTGTTCGGGTGGCGCTCGGCGGTCGTCGTCGCCGGTCTACTAGCTGCCACCGATCCTTTGTTCCGTGTTCGTTTGGTTTTGTCAAATTGTTTTCACCTGTTCCTTGTTTGGTTGTTAGGGTGGTGTTATTTAAGTTAGTTTAGCCCGCTTCTGTTTGTGCGGGCTTGTTCTTCTGTATTTCTGAGAGGTGTTAGTGTTTTGTTGGGTTTTCTCACTGTCCTGGTATTTTTTGAACTATTTTGAAAATAACTGTTTCGTTATTTTTTGATTTTGGACATTAAAGCGTGTTTTTTCCCATATCCTTTGCTCTCTGCGCCTGACTCCACACCCATTCACTCATTGAGCGTTACAGTAATACTGAAGCCGTGCACAATTATCAGTTTCTATTTAGGTTTATGGTCGCCCATTCATTGTCATTTAGAGACACAGTAGGACCCAAAAGCATAATGAGTGCTCTAACTCCCCCTTGCGGTGGTCTGGAGCAATGAAGTGGTGATGCAGGGTACTGCACTAAACCACAAATTACCTCTAAGTACCACAGCATAATCACAAAACATTTAGTAGAGCAATCACTGTAAATTTTCTAATCTTGCCAATTAAAAAAATCATTAAAATAGTTGGCAATATCAGTGGGTTTTGTGATGAATAAGCCATTGATTAATTGAATGATGGAGCTGAGTTTGCATTTTTGGCCAAAATTTAAGGTGCTCCAAAAAAATATTATATTGTTCTTTATATAATTTATCTTTGTAATTTATCTTTGTTTCATTGTATAAGTTTAGAAATATTATATTGTTCTTTATATAATTTATCTTTGTTTCATTGTATAGTCATCGTCACCGGCTTTCTAGCTGCCACCGATCCACGTTTCTTTTTCCATTTGTTTTGTCTTGATTGTTCACACCTGGTTCCCATTACGTTATTAATATTTCCCTATTTAACCCACTGGTTCTCATTATGTTTTGTGTGTGATTGTTCCTGGTTTTGTGTTAGTCTTTTGTGTTAGGGTTTGTCATCCCTGCGTGGATTAATTGGTTGTTTATTTTTCAGAGTAAAGTACGTTATTTTACTCAGTTCTGTGTCCTGCGCTTGACTCCGTCCCCACCTCTGCACAACTGACACTTGACATCACTGTTGAAACACAAATATTCTTTACATCATCCTGTCACGCCCTGACCATAGTTTACTTTGTATTTTCTATGTTTTGATTGGTCAGGGTGTGATCTGAGTGGGTATTCTATGTTTCATGTCTTGTTTGTCTATTTCTATGTTCAGCCTGATATGGTTCTCAGTCAGAGGCAGGTGTTCGTCATTGTCTCTGATTGGGAACCATATTTAGGTAGCCTGGGTTTCACTGTGTGTTTGTGGGTGATTGTTCCTGTCTATGTGTTTTCACCAGATAGGGCTGTTTAGGTTTTCGTTACGTTCATCACGTTCTTTATTTTGTAGTGTTTGTACTGATTCGTGTTTTACGTTTGTTCATTTAAAACATGGATCGCAATCTACACGCTGCATTTTGGTCCGACTCTCCTTCTCATATAGAAAACCGTTACAGAATCACCCACCACCAACGGACCAAGCAGCGTGTCAACAGGCAGGAGCAGCGCGAGGAGAAGCGCAATAAGGATTTCTGGACATGGGAGGAAATCCTCGACGGGAGAGGACCCTGGGCTAAACCAGGGGAGTGTAGCCGCACTAAGGTGCAGCGGGAGAAGAAACAACAGGAACAGCCCAAGGAGGAGTACAGTATGGAGTATACTACTTGGGAGGAGATCGACAGGTGGGCGGCCGACCCAGGGAGAGTGCCGGAGCCCGCCTGGGATTCGCTGGAGCAGTGCGAGGAAGGTTACCGTAGAATGGAGGCGGTGAAAGCAGAGAGGCGCTGGTATGAGAAGGCAGCACGGCGACGCGGATGGAAGCCTGAGAGGCAGCCCCAAAAATTTCTTGGGGGGGGGGCTAACAGGGAGTATGGCTATGCCAGGTAGGAGACCTGGGCAGACTCCCTGTGCTTACCGGGGGGCTAGAGAGACCGGACAGGCACCGTGTTATGCAGTGGTGCGCACGGTGTCTCCAGTGCGGGTGCATAGCCCGGTGCGGTATATTCCAGCTCCGCGTGTCTGCCGGGCTAGATTGAGCGTCGAGCCTAATGCCATGAAGCCGGCTCTACGCAGCTGGTCCCCAGTGCGTCTCCTTGGGCCGGTTTACATGGCACCAGCCTTGCGCTCGGTGTCTCCGGTTCGCCTGCATAGTCCAGTGCGGGCTATTCCACCTCGCCGCACTGGCAGGGCGACCGTGAGCATTCAACCAGGTAAGGTTGGGCAGGCTCGGTGCTCAAGAGCTCCAGTGCGCCTGCACGGTCCGTTTTTTCCAGTACCACCTCCACACCCCAGCCCTCCGGTAGCAGCTCCCCGCACCAGGCTTCCTGTGCGTGTCCTCGGCCCAGTACCACCAGTGCCAGCACCACGCATCAGGCCTACAGTGCGCCTCGCCTGTCCAGCGCTGTCGGAGCCCTCCTCCTCTCCAGCGCTGTCGGAGTCTCCCGCCTGTTCAGAACTGCCAGTTAGCATAGAGCTGCCAGTTAGCATAGAGCTGCCAGTTAGCATAGAGCTGCCAGTTAGCATAGAGCTGCCAGTTAGCTTGGAGCTGCCAGTCTGCAAGGAGCTGCCAGTCTGCATGGAGCTGCCAGTCTGCATGGAGCTGCCAGTCTGCATGGAGCTGCCAGTCTGCAAGGAGCCGCCAGAGCTGCCTGTCTGCAGGATGCCGCCAAAGCTGCCAGTCTGCAAGGAGCCGCCAGAGCTGCCAGTCTGCAAGGAGCCACCAGAGCTGCCAGTTAGCATGGAGCAGCCAGGGCCGCCAGTTAGCATGGAGCAGCCAGGGCCGCCAGTCAGCATGGAGCAGCCAGGGCCGCCAGTCAGCATGGAGCAGCCAGGGCCGCCAGTCAGCATGGAGCAGCCAGGGCCGCCAGTCAGCATGGAGCAGCCAGTCAGCATGGAGCAGCCAGAGCTGCCAGTCAGCATGGAGCAGCCAGTCAGCATGGAGCAGCCAGAGCTGCCAGTCAGCATGGAGCAGCCAGTCAGCATGGAGCAGCCAGAGCTACCAGTCATCATGGAGCAGCCAGTCAGCATGGAGCAGCCAGAGCTGCCAGTCGACCAGACTCTTCCAGATCTGCCAGTCGACCAGACTCTTCCAGATCTGCCAGTCGACCAGACTCTTCCAGATCTGCCAGTCGACCAGACTCTTCCAGATCTGCCAGTCGACCAGACTCTTCCAGATCTGCCAGTCGACCAGACTCTTCCAGATCTGCCAGTCGTCCAGACTCTTCCAGATCTGCCAGTCGTCCAGACTCTTCCAGATCTGCCAGTCGACCAGACTCTTCCAGATCTGCCAGTCGACCAGACTCTTCCAGATCTGCCAGTCGACCAGACTCTTCCAGATCTGCCAGTCGACCAGACTCTTCCAGATCTGCCAGTCGACCAGACTCTTCCAGATCTGCCAGTCGACCAGACTCTTCCAGATCTGCCAGTCGACCAGACTCTTCCAGATCTGCCAGTCGACCAGACTCTTCCAGATCTGCCCGTCGTCCAGACTCTTCCAGATCTGCCCGTCGTCCAGACTCTTCCAGATCTGCCCGTCGTCCAGACTCTTCCAGATCTGCCAGTCGTCCAGACTCTTCCAGATCTGCCAGTCGTCCAGACTCTTCCAGATCTGCCAGTCGTCCAGACTCTTCCAGATCTGCCAGTCGACCAGACTCTTCCAGATCTGCCAGTCGACCAGACTCTTCCAGATCTGCCAGTCGACCAGACTCTTCCAGATCTGCCAGTCGACCAGACTCTTCCAGATCTGCCAGTCGACCAGACTCTTCCAGATCTGCCAGTCGACCAGACTCTTCCAGATCTGCCAGTCGACCAGACTCTTCCAGATCTGCCAGTCGACCAGACTCTTCCAGATCTGCCAGTCGACCAGACTCTTCCAGATCTGCCAGTCGACCAGACTCTCTCAGATCTGCCAGTCGTCCAGATTTTCCAAGATCCGCCAGTCGACCAGATTCTCCCAGATCCGCCAGTCGACCAGATTCTCCCAGATCCGCCAGTCGACCAGATTCTCCCAGATCCGCCAGTCGACCAGATTCTCCCAGATCCGCCAGTCGACCAGATTCTCCCAGATCCGCCAGTCGACCAGATTCTCCCAGATCCGCCAGTCGACCAGATTCTCCCAGATCCGCCAGTCGACCAGATTCTTCCAGATCTGCTAGTCGACCAGGATCTGCTGAAACCGCCAGCCAGCCAGGTTCTGGTAGTTTCTACTACCTGCCTGGGCTTCCTCTCAGTGCTGAGCTTCTTCTCAGTGCTGAGCTTCCTCTCAGTGCTGAGCTACCCATCTGTCCCGAGTTACCTCTGTCCCGAGCTGTCCCTCTGTCCCATGTTATCATTGTGGTGGGTAACCTATTTAGGGACGTTTAGGAGGGGGATTAAAACTGCCATGGAGTGGGGTCCACGTCCAGCGCCAGAGCCGCCACCGCGGACAGATGCCCACCCAGACCCTCCCCTATAGGTTCAGGTTTTGCGGCCGGAGTCCGCACCTTGGGGGGGGGGGTACTGTCACGCCCTGACCATAGTTTACTTTGTATTTTCTATGTTTTGATTGGTCAGGGTGTGATCTGAGTGGGTATTCTATGTTTCATGTCTTGTTTGTCTATTTCTATGTTCAGCCTGATATGGTTCTCAGTCAGAGGCAGGTGTTCGTCATTGTCTCTGATTGGGAACCATATTTAGGTAGCCTGGGTTTCACTGTGTGTTTGTGGGTGATTGTTCCTGTCTATGTGTTTTCACCAGATAGGGCTGTTTAGGTTTTCGTTACGTTCATCACGTTCTTTATTTTGTAGTGTTTGTACTGATTCGTGTTTTACGTTTGTTCATTTAAAACATGGATCGCAATCTACACGCTGCATTTTGGTCCGACTCTCCTTCTCATATAGAAAACCGTTACACATCCACATATGAATCACTACAAAACGTATTGTATTACCTCTTATACACTATATTAGGCCCAGCCTTTGGAACTTTGGTTTTCCAATATATAGCTACTATATTGTGATCATTACATCCTATGGATTTGGACAGTCTTTAAAGCAAACATCTGCAGAATTAGCACATATTGATGATTTCATTCCTGTGCTGTACCTTGGTAGGTTGACTGATAACCTGAACCAGATTGCAGGCACCGGTTACAGTTTTGAGCTTTTTATTGAGTGCGCAGCTTGATGAAAGCCAGTAACATTGAAATTACCCAGAACATATACTTCTCTGTAGATATCACATACATTATCAAGTATTTCGCACATATTATCCAGATACTGACTGTTAGCACTTGTTGATCTATAGCATCTGCCCAAAAGAATGGGCTTCAGGTGAGGCAGATGGACCTGTAGCCATATTACTTCTACAGTATTTAACATGAGTTAGTCTCTGAGCTTTACTGGAATGTGGTTCTGAATGTAGACCTCAACACTGCCCCCATTGGCATTTCTGTATTTTCTGTAGATGTTATAACCATGTCTTACTACCACTGTGTCATCAAAGTTGTTATCTAAGTGAGTTTCAGAGATAGTGAGAATATAAATGTCATCTGTTACTAGCAATTTATCTTCTTCATAAACCTTGCTTCTTAGACTATACATGTTGATATGGGCAATTTTGTAGCACCTTTCTGGGATGTTTGACTGTTTTTAATGCTTTACTTGGAAGCTTATCAGAAGTAGACTGTCATCTTATTTATATTGGAGCTGATAGTGCAGGGTGAGCTACACACAGTGAACTTCCTGCTAGGGCACACCGTCTGAGTGCTATCAGTATAACTCTGGTTCATAGGCATATGATTACAGTATACAATAGCTATAGAATCGACAGAGGTATTTAGGACAGTTCGGGGGACATAAATTAAGCTACTTACATTGTGTCTGCTACACCCATGAGATAATGGTCATTTGCTGCAGCATTATGGCCACTCATCGACACCATGGTAGGGTCTTGGGTAGTGAGCTGGTCTTGGGTAGTTGAAATAGTTTTGTCTCATTTCAGCCTTGAATTTCAGTGACAGAGTCCAGGAGCCAAGATGATTTGAATGGACTCCGTCATTCCTGTAGAGCCTCTGTTTCCAGAAGGTGTCAAAGTTATCTATAAAAGTGATTCCAACAGAGCTACCGCAAATATTTAGCCAGGGATTAATGCCAGTAGCCTGCTGAATCTTTCACACCCACGGCCCAACGATGGTACCAGACCTGAAATTATTTGCAACTTCTTTCAGTACTAGAACTAGTTCCTAAAAGTATTTTTTTCCTGAGGTTCTGAGCTAGCCCTTCTGATGTTGTTTGACGTCACATGGACTACGATAGCGTCTGCTCCCGGCATTTGTTGTAGATCGGAGGGAAGCAGCCTTGTAATGTCCTAAACTTGTGCTCCAGGATAGCACAGGGTTTTTGCCTCAGGAACAAAGATGCTTCTTACAATAGCGCTTCCGATGATGACAGCTGGTGCAATGAATGAGGAAGTTCTGCCATACTTTAGCCTCGTGTGGTTTCGCAAACCCCTCGAGGACTGAAGGGCGGTGGTGCCCGAGCCAGCTGTAGTATCCCTTGTGGATGATGAATGTGCCAGAGTCTCAGGCATCCTCAAGGTCTGATGAGGGTGGGAGCTCTGAGGATCTTAAACAGAGGTAGAAGCCACCGGAGAGGGAGACAGAACAGGGATGAAAGTGCAGATACCTCCGGATCCGATCTCGAATCAGAAGCAGGGAAGAAGGTGCCAATTCTTCTCGGTCCAGGGCGGCAAAGCCTTTTCTGGCCTGTGTCTGGTCCGGGCTTAACATCTCCAAGGAGAACCCCGTTGCCAGAGGTCTTCGACTTCCACGGCAAGTGACATGTCTCCATGGCTGGTTGGTAGGACTGAGAACAGGAACATCCCCCACATCATCCAGGAGCATCCTACTAGCTCCGTTCTCCGGTGTAAATCAGTGACACAAAATGCCTTGCTTGGGTAGATCTCCAAAGTTGCAGCATGTTGGCTTTCACGTCATTTTAGAACGTTTGCTGCATGTAGGTTTTCACAGCATTTTAGAACATTTGCAGCACTACCATTTTTCACACCATTTTAGAACCTTTGCAGCACTACCATTTTTCACACCTTTTTAGAACTTTTGCAGCACGCAGGTTTTCACACCATTTTAGAACTTTTGCAGCATGCAGGTTTTCACAGCATTTTAGAATGTTTGCAGCACTACCATTTTTCACACAATTTTAGAATGGTTGCAGCACGCTGGTTTTCACACCACTTATTTATTTCAAGATGAGCTAACACTTCAGGAAGAGGGGAAAAATGGTCTACAATGCTGACCACAGCAAGTAGAGTTTTGGCCAGAAGTTTTTAGAATGACACAAATATTAATTTCCACAAAGTTTTCTGCTTCAGTGTCTTTAGGTATTTTTTTTCAGATGTTATTATGGAATACTGAAGTATAATTACAACTATTTCATATGTGTCGAAGGCTTTTATTTATAATTACATGAAGTTGATGCAAAGAGTCAATATTTGCAGTGTTGACCCTTCTTTTTCAAGACCTCTGCAACCCACCCTGGCATGCTGTCAATTAACAATGGGCCACATCCTGACAGACGGCAGCCCATTCTTGCATAATCAATTAGAGTTTGTCAGAATTTGTCGGTTTTTGTTTGTCCACCCGCCTCTTGAGGATTGACGACACGTTTTCAATGGGGTTAAGGTCTGGGGAGTTTCCTGGCCATGGACCCAAAATATGTTTTGTTCCCCGAGCCACTTAGTTATCACTTTTGCCTTATGGCAAGGTGCTCCATCATGCTGAAAAAGGCATGATGGAGTTGCTCTTGGAGGATGTACCATTCTTTATTCAGGGCTGTGTTCTTAGGCAAAATTGAGAGTGAGCCCACTTCCTTGGATCAGAAGCAACCCCACACATGAATGGTCTCAGGACAAGCTTTACTGTCTTCTCCGGACAAGCTTTTTTCCAGATGCCCCAAACAATCGGAAAGGGGATTCATCAGAGAAAATGACATTACCCCAGTCCTCAGCAGTCCAATCCATGTACTTTTTGCAGAATATCAGCCTGTCCCTGATGTTTTTCCTCGTAAGAAGTTATTTTTCCTCCCTTCTTGACACCAGGCCATCCTCCAAAAGTCTTCGCCTCACTGTGCGTGCAGATGCACTCACACCTGCCTGCTGCCATTCCTGAGCAAGCTCTGTACTGGTGGTGCCCAGATCCCACAGCTGAATCAAATTTAGGAGAAGCTCCTGACACTTGCTGGACTTTCTTGGGCGCCCTGAAGCCTTCTTCACAACAATTGAACCGCTCTCCTTGAAGTTCTTGATGATCCGATAAAAGATGACAGCACGTGTTTCCTTGCATGTAACCATGGTTGACAGAGGAAGTACAATGATTCTAAGCACCACCCTTCTTTTGAAGCTTCCAGTCTGTTATTCAAACTGAATCAACATGACAGAGTGATCTCCAGCCTTGTCCTCGTCAACACTCACACCTGTGTTAACGAGAGAATCACTGGCATGATGTCAGCTGGTCCTTTTGTGGCAGGGCTGAAATGCAGTAGTAATGTTTTTTGAGTTCATTTGCATGGCAAAGAGGTACTTTGCAATTAATTGCAATACATCTGATCACTCTTCAGAACATTCTGGAATATATACAAATTGCTGTCGTACAAACTGAGGCAGCAGACTTTGTGAAAATGAATATCTGCGTCATTCTCAAAACTTTTGGCCACGACTGTAGATAGCCACAATAAGTTTTGTTTGAAGAAAAGTCACCTAACTTTGTAAGCTACCTACTGTAGATATAACTAACTAGCTATCTACTAGCTAGTTACATTTCCCTCACAATTATAAAGCCAGCAAACTGTTAACACAAAACAGCATGTTACTGACCAAAAAGGTTAGCTGTGTTAGCCCAGTCGCTAGCTTATCCAGGGTCAGTGATGCATAGAGCAACCATGTACTGTCTATCTATGGGAACCACTGCAATCATTTTGAAAGCAACATTGCTATTATGAATCAAATAAAATTATATGATCCTCATAAAATGGTATCTGTAATGCTCATCTCCTGTAGCCTAACTGTCATTTTCATACTGTACCTAAGAGTTACAAGAGTTGGATTTGCACGAAACTATTTTATATGTTAGCGCTTAAAAGGCAAGTACAAAATCTGGCGTACGGTTTGACTCATAAACGTTGTCTACTGGTATCATTTTAAATTGAGAACATGTAGCTCAATATATAAACAACGTGTGATTTTAGCTATTCTCTGCTTCTGATGACCGATGACCATTAGGCCTGTAATACCATCATACTGTAGGCCAATGGTTACATTGGTGATGCATGACATATGATAAGCTGCACAAAGGATTCACATGGCCGATATACTGAGAGACAGTGACAATCAAATCAAACGGATCGGAGATTGTACAACTTGACCAAAAGGAAATGTTTATTTGAGAATAAAACGCAAAAATACAGATTGTGCAGGATTGTGACAAGTGATTATTTAACATTTACACTAGTTCATTTTGAATAGTAGTTTAACAATGAAACACATTTAAAGGCTTACCTTCAAATAATTAACACTTCATCACTTGTGAAAAGGCATCTCAGTCTAAACAACAACAGATAATTGAGTAGTAATAAGTAGACTATTATTACTAAAAGCATAATTTCATGTAAAATGAAATAATCTCCAGCGGTGGCCAACCTTGCTCCACTGAACCTGTCACACCCTGATCTTTATCACCTGTCCTTGTGATTGTCTCCAGTGTATTTATCTCTGTGCTTCCTGTCTCTCTGTGCAAGTTCGCCTTGTACGTTTGTCAAGTCAACCAGCGTGTTTTTTTTCCCCTTACTCCTTTTCTCTTCTCTTTGCTAGTCCTCTCGGTTTTGACCCTTGCCTGTATTCTGGACTCCATTCCCGCTTGCCTGACCATTCTGCCTGCCCTGACCTCGAGCCTGCCTGCCCTTCGGTACCTACTCGACTCTGACCTGGTTTTGACCTTTTGCCTGTACACAACCATTCTCCTGCATACAACTTTTTGGATTAATAAAAATCGAACACTCCAACCATCTGCCTCCTGTGTCTTCATCTGGGTCTCGCCTTGTGCCCTTATTGAACCCTGATCTACTGGGTGAGGAGACTTATATTTCAGCCCAGCAATAGCACACTAGATTATAAACTCATTAGATTTTGATAAGTTAAATCAGGTGTGTTATTGCTGGGATGAAACGGAGCCCTGAACACACAGCAGACCTCCAGCAGGGTTGCCTGCTCCAATCGTAATAGGTTTATACATTGTGTGTGATGTTTAACTGTATTTTTGCAGTGGTGGAAAAAGTACCCAATTGTCCTACTTGAGTACAAGTAAAGATACCTTAATAGAAAATTAAGTCACCCAGTAAAATACCACTTGAGTAAAAGTCTAAAAGTATTTGGTTCTAAATATACTTAGGTATCAAAAGTAAATATAATTGCTAAAATATACTTAAGTATCAAAAGTAAAAGTATTAATCATTCCAAATTCCTTAAATTAAGCAAACCAAATTCTGCAGCGATACGCCATCCCATCTGGTTTGTAGCTTAGTGGGACTATCATTTGTGTTTCAACAGGACAATGACTCAACACACATCCAGGCTGTATAAGGGCTATTTCACCAAGAAGGAGCGCTGCATCAGATGGGAGTGCTGCATCAGATGACCTGGCCTCCACAATCACCCAACCACAACCCAATTGAGATAGTTTGGAATGAAACAGACCGCAGAGTGAAGAAAAAGCAGCCAACAAGGTCTCAGCATATGTGGGAACTCCTTCAAGGAGAAGCTGGTTGAGAGACTTCCAAGAGTGTGCAAAGCTGTCATAAAGGCGGGTGGTTACTTAGAAGAATCAAATGTCAAATGTAAAATATAATTTGATTTGAAACCTCGCTGGGATAGTCGTCCTGCTAGCGGTGAAACTGGAGGGTGCGCAATTCAAATAAATAATCATACGAATTATGGATATTAAACATGCATGTACATACAAGTGTCTTATATTGGTTAAAAGCTTGTTAATCTAACTGCACTGTTCGATTTACAATAAGCTTTACAGCGAAAGCATGCCTTGCGATTGTTTGAGGACTGCACCCCCCACCAGCACAGGTTACATAAATTCACAAACAACGAATAAATATTCACTTACGCTTTGAAAATCTTCCTCTGATTTGCCATTCAAAGGGTCCCAGCTACAACGTGTAGAGTCATTTTGAAAGATAAAATCCTTCTTTATATCACAAAAAGTATGATTAGTTGGCGCCATCGATTTGAGTAATCAAGAGAAAGGAATACAAAAAGCTACTACTAAACTTTGTTTAAACATGTAAAAATACGTTTCTATCCAATCCTCAGGTACCCTAAAACGTAATTAAACTATAATATTTTATACGGAAAGAAGTGTGTTCAATAGGAAAACGATATCAGCAGGTGCGCGTCCTCTTTGTCGCGCGTGCACAGACTGCTTTCCAAGTCTAGACTATACTACTTAAGTAGTATTTTAAAATATCTTTACTTAAGTATTTTTCACCACTGTATTTTGTATAGACAATTTCCTAAAATATGTAGGCCTAGACACATAACCCATGTCTTATACAGTGGGAGATACCCTTAGTCTCTTGGGACGTTCATTTGGACCTCTGTCACGAATCCCGCCGAATATGGTTCCTCTTCCTGTTCGGGCGGTCGCTCGGCGGTCGTCGTCGCTGGCCTACTATCTGCCACCGATCGATCCCCTTTTCTGTTTCAGTTAGTTTTGTCTGATTAGTTTCACCTGTTTCTTGTTTGGGTTTTGTTTTGGGCTATTTAAACCCGGTAGGCCCGCCTGCTTTTGTGCGGGCTTGTTTTTCTGTTCATGGTGTGTGGATTTATGTGGATTCCTTTTTCCGGCCGGTTTCGTCCTGTTTGTTGGACTTGGTATTTATGCGCCCTTGTGTTTGGCGTGACCGTTACATTGTTCCTGGAATAAAGTCCCACGTTTGAACTAACTCTGCTCTCTGCGGCTGACTCCTCCACCCACTACTCCTAGAAGCTGTGACAAACTCTCTCTTTATCAGCAAACAGGCTTTCTCAGCTTTTCATATCTGAGAACAGAAAACATAAAAAAACAGGCTTAATTATACTGAAATTAGACAGTGCTGAATATTATGTCGCTATTATCTATCTGTCCTCAAAGTTTTCCCCTCTAGGGACTGGAACTGAAGATATTTTCATAATGTCCTCCCACAAAATGAACTTCCCTATCCAGACCAGTACAGTAGCATACACTCTCCCAGCTGCAGCTGCAATTTAAACCTCTTCCATGGCTGTTGTCTACAAATGCATTAGGAGACTGTGATTTTCATTTACAATGATTACATCAAGATAGTTAGATACAGTGCCTTCAGATAGTATTCATACCCCTTGACGTATTCCATATTATGTTCTGTTACATGGATCGTTTTTTTCCCCCACCAGTCTACACACAATACCCCACAATGAGAAATTGAAAACATGTTTATGGTAATGTTTGCTAATATATTGAAAATGAAACACAGAAATATTTCATTTACATAAGTATTCAAACCCATGAGTTAATAAATGTTAGAATCACTTTTGGCAGTGGTTACAGCTGTGAGTCTTTCTGGGTAAGTCTCTAAGAGCATTGCACAACTGGGTTGTACAATATTTGCAAAAATAAATTCTTTAACCTCTGTCAAGTTGCTTATTCATAATTGATAGACAGTCATTTTCAATTCTTGCCATAGATTTTCAAACAAATGTATGTCTAAACTGTAATATGGGCCACTCAGGAACATTCAATGTTGTCTTGGTAATCAACTACAGTGTTTATTTGGGCTTGTATTTTAGGTTATCCTGCTGAAAGACATCTCCCAGTGTCTGTTGGAAAGCCCCCCCCCCCCCCCCCCCCAACCAAATCTTGCTTAGGGCCCTCAAACGCTAGAGCTGTCCCTGCTGCCTATAGCTAACCTAGCTTGTTGATATTTATCTGACAAGTCACAAAGTGTACCCTGTTTCTTGTGCATGTATTTCATGACACTTGTTTGCTACAACACCTTGCTACAACAAGTGTTTTGGCAATCACATCATTGTAAAGAGCTACCGTGGAAACGGTCTCTATTGCATATCTCTTCTTGTCGATCTGAGTGTTCCTTCTTTAGTCAGCTGTTGTACAACACAACATTCTAGTTTGAGCTTGGCTTGACCTCAGATAAAACATTACAGCCCACCCCAAACTGGAATCACTTAGGAAGTATCAATACGAAACAGTTATTTGAAAAATACCCAGGATAAAATGTCAATGGGCATTAGCTAATTTCATCACATGCTTTTTATTAAATTATTTTAAAAGCCATTTGTGTCCCTTTGCCAAGATGTCATATTCATTCAAGGAAGAGTCCTTGAAAGAAGGATACCCCAATTTGTATATTCACATTTTAAGACAGCCTCAGTAACTCTTGCAGCCCACGCAAAGCAAACACAACATATCATATGTTTCTGTTATTATCAATGCATAGTCACTTTAATAACTCTACCTACATGTACATGTTACCTCAATTACCTTGACTAACCAGTGCCCCCGCACATTGACTCTGTTCCGGTACCCCTGTATTTAGCCTCCACATTGACTCTGTACCGGTACCCCCTGCATATAGCCTCCACATTGACTCTGTACCGGTACCCCCTGTATATAGCCTCCACATTGACTCTGTACTGGTACCCCCTGTATTTAGCCTCCACATTGACTCTGTACCGGTACCCCCTGTATATAGCCTCCACATTGACTCTGTACCTGTACCCCCTGTATATAGCCTCCACATTGACTCTGTAACGGTACCCCCTGTATATAGCCTCCACATTGACTCTGTACTGGTACCCCTTGTATATAGCCTCCACATTGTTATTTTCCTGCTGCTCTTTAATTATTTGTTACTTTTATTTCTTTTCTTTTTTTAGGTATTTAGGTTTGTTAAGTAAGCATTTCACTGTAAGGTGAAACACCTGTTGTATTTGACGCATGTGACCAAAAAAAATCTGTGATTTTATTTGATTTGATATAGAGGTAGAAAGCTACGTTGGTACACTGCCGGGGTTAACCCAGTACTGCACCGTGTTTACCCATTTAAAAAAAAAATAGGTCAAAAGACCTTAGCAACTTCATTCATCACTATACATTCACTATACACTTGAGTGCCATAACTATACTTTGACATTTCAGATGGAATCCATTAGTATTTCTTGATATTTGAACCATCTGTCCTAGTTTCATGAGCTGAACACATTGACAATGGACCTGCATAAGGAGACAGAACATATTATTTTCAAATGAATGTTATTTCATACTAAATAACATAATACGGCATGTTTACAACAGAACAATACAAAGCCAATGTTCTTATAAGCCCTAAAAGTGAATACGACTTTGCAGAAAGGAACAATGAATGACAACGATAAATGCCCTTACTTGTATGTGTAATTGTTAATGGGCTCCCGAGTGGTGCAGCGGTCGAAGGCACTGCATTCTCAGTGTAAAGAGGCGTCACTACATTTCCTGGTTTGATTCCAGGCTGTATCACAACCGGCCATGATTGGGAGTCGCATAGGGTGATGCACAATTGGCTCAGCGTCGTCTGGGTTAGGGTTTGGACAGGGTAGGCCGTCATTATAAATAACAATTTGTCCTTAACTGACTGACTTGCCTCGTTAAATAAAGGTTAAAAAAAAATAACGAAAACACATTTCTGATAGAAAGAAGCATAGAACAAACGTCTTAAGACATACATAATTATGAGTCATATTCAAAAATAAGTGAAAGAAAATGTCCTTGTTTAGCGAGATCATCCCTCGCTTGTTCTCAATACTCTTAACTTAACTTTTATACGACAGCAAGTCTGAGCCACCGGAAAGAGAACGACAGCAGCTATCCTAATGTGAATATGTAATTTGACATGAGGGGTACGACAAATCTTATGTCTATGTTTATGACTCGGTCATGTCCATGTCATACTGACCCTGTCAAATAAAGTGGTACCTTAAACTTAACACGCAGGAAGACAAGTTGTCCAAGATAGTCAAAGACAGATGGAGTTCAATTTTTTTTTTTTAAACAATACAGCTGCATTAAATGAAACAAACCACTGTTTTCTTTGAAACTATACTTCAGCTATAACTTGGAGGCATTGGATTCAGGAGTAGCGAAGCAGAACACTTGTTACCATGGATACTTTTCCACGCAAACAGAGAACTGAAGATGTGAGTGGGCATCCGAGAGGGAGTGGGTACGTACTGAACGTTCTTCAACAGCCCGTTCTTCAATAGGTACTGGAGAAGATAAACAAAACGGTACAATGCAAGTAGTTGGATGGTTAATATATGTGATTAAAGATGATTGAAGTGTTACATATCAGACAACTTTGAATTTAGTAGGCCTACATCAGCTGTTTGCGATGCAGTCCATTTCAAACATGCCCTACTGTTCAAAAGTTTACGGTCACTTAGAAATGTCCTTGTTTTTGAAAGAAAAGCATATTTTTGGTCCTTTAAAATAACATCAAATCTATCATAAATACAGTGTAGACATTGTTAATGTTGTAAATGAATACATACATAGGCGCACATAGGCCCATTATCAGCAACCATCACTCCTGTGTTCCAATGGCACGTTGTGTTAGCTAATCCAAGTTTATCATTTTAAAAGGCTAATTGATCATTAGACAACCATTTTGCAATTATGTTAGCACAGCTGAAAACTGTTGTTCTGATTAAAGAAGCAATACAACTGGCCTTCTTTAGACTAGTTGAGTATCTGGAGCATCAGCATTTGTGGATTAGATTACAGGCTCAAAATGGCCAGAAACAAAGACATTTCTTCTGAAACTCATCAGTCTATTATTGTTCTGAGAAATAAAGGCTATTCCATGCGAGAAATTGCCAAGAAACTGAAGATCTCGTACAACGCTGTGTACTACTCCCTTCACAGAACAGCGTAAACTGTCTCTAACCAGAATAGAAAGAGGAGTGGGAGGCCCCGGTGTACAACTGAGCAAGAAGACAAGTACATTAGAGTTTCTAGTTTGAGAAATAGACGCCTCACAAGTCCTCAACTGGCAGCTTCATTAAATAGTACCCACAAAACACCAGTCTCAATGTCAACAGTGAAGAGGCGACTCGGGATGCTGGACTTTCAGGCAGAGATGCAAAAAGGCAGTAGCTCAGACTGGCCAATTAAAAACAAAAGATTAAAAGAACACAGACACTGGAAGGTCAGCATAAAAGGTGTGTAGGGAGCCGTCTTTCGGATGGGACGTTAAACAGGTGTCCTGACTCTCTGAGGTCATTAAAGATCCCATGGCACTTATCGTAAGAATAGGGGTGTCAACCCTGGTGTCCTGGCTAAATTCCCAAGCTGTCCTTCATAGCATCATGGTCGCCTAATCATCCCCAGCTTACAATTGGCTCCTTCATCCCAGCTACTCTCCCCTGTAACTATTTCCCAGGTCGTTGCTGTAAATGAGAAAGTGTTCTAAGTCAACTTACCTGGTAAAATAACAGATAAATAAATAAATAAGTAAAAAATCCCGGAGTCGCTTCTTCACTGTTGTTGTTGAGACGGGTGTTTTGCGGTTACCGTTTACTGAAGCTGCCAGTTGGAACCGGTTCAGGGAACAAAACCAAAAAACTGAAAATAATTTTTTTTTTGGGATAACAGAGCTGGGAAATAACGCGATACTGTTCTGGAATCCGCTATTTTAAAAGCACGGGAACTAACATTGGTTTAAATTCCGGGCATTTCACTTTCAGTCCCAGAAAAGTCAAACAAAGCGCGTATACAAAGCCCTCACTCTGTCACTCAGAAACATCAGCTGAAATAGATCTGGTCCAGTGCTCAGCCAAATATCTGAAGGTCCATATAGATACCACACCGGTGGATGGATTATATTGGCAAAAGGAGAAATGCTCACTAACAGAGATGTTAACACATTTTGTGAAAACAATTTTAGAGAAACAACCTTTTTTGTGCATATGGAAAACGTATGTGATCTATTATTTCAGCTCATGAAACATGGGACCAACACTTTACATGGTGCGTTGTATATTGAGACAAATTACAGACAGTCGCCTATTAGTAGCAACATTTTTTTTTATTTTTTTTTTATTTTACCTTTATTTAACCAGGCAAGTCAGTTAAGAACACATTCTTATTTTCAATGACGGCCTGGGAACAGTGGGTTAACTGCCTGTTCAGGGGCAGAACGACAGATTTGTACCTTGTCAGCTCGGGGGTTTGAACTCGCAACCTTCCGGTTACTAGTCCAACGCTCTAACCACTAGGCTACCCTGCCGCCCCTGCATAGAACATACAACTCAACAGGTTGAACATGCAATCTATTTCAATATGATTGAAATAGGCCTAAAGCCTAATGTTTATATTTTTATGTATTCATCTCAGTTTTCATTTGAAAAGTATTTGTTGCTTGATTTGTATCAGTTGCAATTGATATTGGCGACAATTGAATTTGTAGTCAACTTTGTTCTGAAGTGGACACACAGAAACAGATAAACCACGTGATTCTACATTTAGCGGGGGATCTTCTGTCTATGAAGTAACGAGGGAGGGTAAAAAAAAAAAAAAGCATCTAAGGATGCACTTTGCTGATCTCTGAAGCAGGCTGTTACGGCTTTCTTCTGTGGACGAAGGAGAGGACCAAAGCGCAGCGTGGTTAGTGTTCATCATGTTTAATAAAGACGATAAACGTGAACACTACAAAATACAAAAACAACAAATGTGGGGGGGGGGGGGGGGGAACAACCAGTTCTGTCTGGTGCAGACGAACGAAGACAAAAGACAACCACCCACAAAAACCAACACAAAACAGGCTACCTAAATATGGTTCCAAATTAGAGACAATGACTAACACCTGCCTCTGATTGAGAACCATATCAGGCCAAACATAGAAACGGGAAAACTAGACATACAACATAGAATGCCCACTCAGCTCACATCCTGACCAACACTAAAACAAAGAAAACACAAAAGAACTATGGTCAGAACGTGACACAGGCATTAATTGAATTCATTAATATATGTAAATAGTGAATGAATGGAGGAAAAAAAAACAATGCATCTGTTTTAATCTCAATATCAAATCATTTCTGGGTAACAATGAAGTACCTTGTACTGTACTGTGATTGAAATAGTCAAAAAAAGACACAAAAACAGCTTTTTAGCAAAATGTTTTATCAAGCAATAATTGTGCTTATGTAACGCTTGTCGTTGGAATGAGATGAGGACCAAAACGCAGCGAGGTACGTGTTCATCATTTCATTTATTCAACAGAGAACACTAAACAAAATAACAAAGGAGAACGAAACGAAACAGTTCTGTAAGGTGACAGACACAACAAAACAGGAAACAATCACCCACAAAACACAGGTGGGAAAAGGCTACCTAAGTAGCCTTTTTTTTTTTTGTCTAAGTAGACAACGAACGACACTTGCCTCAATACCAGGCCAAACACATAAACACAACCTAAAAAAAAGACCATACTAAAACAAAGACAAAACAAAAAAATTAAGGTCGGAACGTGACAGCTTAGACTTTCTGGGAGTGGTCTGAATTGCGAGAGGGAGGGATATATAATCTGAAAACTAGCTGCTGTTGTCAGAAAGGTTTGGAACTCTCTTTGTGCTTGGCCTGTATTAATTTATACCTCTTGGTGATGTCACCAGGAAAGCCAAAACTCCACCCATGCAAAACCTGCTGATTAGAATGTCCTGTGTAAGATTGTATTTTCAGCCAGCAACTATCAGGAAATGAAACTGATCAAATGTCTTCACAGTTTTCATCATCTGTTGTGCAATATAATACAAAACACAGGAAATACTATAATTTTGTGTGAAGATTGAAACAATATTTTTTTTGGCAAGCCTTCTCCCCAGAAGCTAATATCCTAGTCTACCTCAGACCACAAGCCATATGACTGTTGATCAGGAAACACTATTGCCCCCTTGAGACTTGGCTTTTTCACTGCATTGTTTTCCCTTGTCTGAAGAAGCTGCTAAGTGTACCCCAAGTCATACCCTATTCCCTATATAGTGCACTACTTTTTGACCAGAGCCCTATGGGCCTTAATCAAACGTAATGCACTTTAACAAACATTTGGGACCCTGACCCTATGTGTTTTGTTTAAACAAGTTTATTTATTCCAAAGTGATATTGGCAGTAGATTTTCATTTAATCACACAGAATCACCGACCGGGAAGAGGAGGGGTTGCATCTTGACTTAAAATATTCAGTCGACGACCTTATTGCCACGAGGCAGAGACACAATGCACTGGCAATTGCTTGGCAGCCAGATTGTGACTTTTAATTTAAAAAACTGCAAGTAAACAGAGGGCTGTCTAATGAAATGATGGACCCAGTAGAAGCTAGAGGGTGAACGAACTGTCTGAACCGAAAAACAAAGAGGGAGTGATGGTGTTGTATTTCAACATGGGTGCATCCCAAATGGAATCCTTTTTCCTGTATAGTGAACTACTGGTCAAAAGTTGGGCACCTAGTGAATATGTAGCCTTTTCAAATGCATCCAGTCTCCCATAATACTTTGAACCCGACTTGAACACATAGCACAATCTATCTTGTTTTTATAATGTTCAACAACTGTTCAGCAATAATGTTCAGCAACCTTTTTTAAACAAAGGAGACATACCATGGAAAAACCATAGGATGGAACTAACATTATATGGAAATAACATTAGATGGAAATAACATTATATGGAATATAACATTAGATGGAAATAACATTATATGGAATATAACATTATATGGAAATAACATTAGATGGAAATAACATTATATGGAATATAACATTAGATGGAAATAACATTATATGGAAATAACATTAGATGGAAATAACATTATATGGAATATAACATTAGATGGAAATAACATTAGATGGAAATAACATTAGATGGAAATAACATTATATGGAAATAACTTTAGATGGAAATAACATTATATGGAATATAACATTAGATGGAAATAACATTAGATGGAAATAACATTAGATGGAAATAACATTAGATGGAAATAACATTAGATGGAAATAACATTAGATGGAAATAACATTAGATGGAAATAACATTAGATGGAAATAACTTTAGATGGAAATAACTTTAGATGGAAATAACATTAGATGGAAATAACATTAGATGGAAATAACATTATATGGAAATAACTTTAGATGGAAATAACATTAGATGGAAATAACATTAGATGGAAATAACATTAGATGGAAATAACATTAGATGGACATAACATTAGATGGAAATAACATTAGATGGACATAACATTAGATGGACATAACATTAGATGGACATAACATTAGATGGAAATAACATTAGATGGACATAACATTAGATGGAAATAACATTATATGGAAATAACTTTAGATGGACATAACATTAGATGGACATAACATTAGATGGACATAACATTAGATGGACATAACATTAGATGGACATAACATTAGATAGAAATAACATTAGATGGACATAACATTAGATGGACATAACATTAGATGGACATAACATTAGATGGACATAACTTTAGATGGACATAACATTAGATGGACATAACTTTAGATGGACATAACATTAGATGGACATAACATTAGATGGACATAACATTAGATGGACATAACATTAGATGGACATAACATTAGATGGACATAACATTAGATGGACATAACATTAGATGGACATAACATTAGATGGAAATAACATTAGATGGAAATAACATTATATGGAATATAACATTAGATGGACATAACATTCGACATGCCATGATTTCCCAGATATGTTTCTCCACTGGCTATATTGGCTCAAAGAGTAATATTTCCTGCATATCTATACATATATATACTCATTATATTTATATATTATTACAATTTCAAAGCCAAAACACACCAACATAAATGTGAGAGCATTGAGACTGTGACAGAGAAAGTCATACTCTACAGATTAAATTTATTTCAGCTGAATCTATTTCCCCCTATGCTCTATATACCCGTGGAAAAACAACTGTCCACATTCGTTCACCAGTATTCCCAAGGACATGTCAGGCTATTGTATTGCTGCACTTATTTGGTGATATTTCTTCAGCCAATGTGTTACATTGGCATTATTGGGCAACTGTCAACAAATAGAGCTCTCTGAAACAGATAATTGTGAAAATAAAACTTTTGAAAGTTGATGGAAGTGTTCTCAGAATAAGATTATAATGCAGATAACTGGCAAAATAAAGGAAACCCCAACATAAAGTGCCTTAATATGGTGTTGGGTCACCACGAACCAGAACAGCTTCAATGCACCTCGGCATAGATTCTACTAGTGTCTGGAACTCTATTGGAGGGATGTGACATCATTCTTCATGAGGAATTCCATCATTTGGTGTTTTGTTGATGGTGGTGGAAAACGCTGTCTCAGACGCCACTCCAGAATCTTCCATAAGTGTTCCATTGGGTTGAGATCTGGTGACTGAGACGGTCATGGCATGTGGCTTACATCCTTTTCCTGCTCATCAATTCCTTCAGTGACCACTTGTGCCCCTTGAATGGGGATAGTGTTATGCTATGGAGGCATAGCCATGATGGCCAAAATAATGGCCTGCCCAGCATTTTTATAGATGACCCTAAGCATGTTAATTGCTTAATTAACTCAGGATGCCCGCCTGTGTTGAAGCACCTGCTTTCAATATACTTTGTATCCCTCATTTACTGAAGAGTTTCCATTATTTTGTCAGTTACCTACATGTATATCATATTTATGTAGATGTCCAACTAATTAGTTGAATTTCTGAACTTTTTATTGTGATATTTACTTGTACTTTATTCTGAGACTAGAAACCTTCCCCTCCTACATTAGTTCATGGGACAACAGTAAAGAGACTGGAATCCTTCCCCTCCTACATTAGTATATGGGACAACGGTAAACAGATATATTGTCAGCTTCTAGACTAGTGTCCTGTCCAGGGAGTGTACGTGTACATCAAGCTGCCTCATGGTACAGAAACAGGAGATAGGCTCCTGCTCTATGAGCTGTTCTGCCGTGGGACAAGGGCTACTTACTCTACTATTGCCAGTTGGAAATGTAGAAACAGTAGACTGTACTTCTCATACTTCCTGCCCCTAGTTCTCGCATCATTGCCCAATCAGAGCTAGGACATAAGACATGAAAAGCAGGTTTCTGCCACACAGTTATGAATTCAACCATAGGTTGACACCCTATTCCTTAGTGCACTACCGTGGGCCCCGGTGAAAAGAAAAGCACTATATAGGGAATAGGGTGCCATTTGAGACACAAAAGCATGGGAGGAACAGTCTGGTTTCATCAAAAAGACATCAGGATTGCGTATTTCAAAATCCTTGTGTTGCTGTGAGGTCAGCACCAATCACTGTCATAAAACAGAGGTTCGTTCAGGTGTGGGACTGACCTCCGTGACAGAAACACCTTTCTGTTCAATTGCGTTGATTTGTTGTTGAGTTAAGGAACTGTGTTTAGATACCAGTACAGCTGTAATGGTGTCCTATATCAATGTTTGATACAGATTTGAAAGTGTTGTAAGTTATGTTGATTTGATGATAATGGTGATGACGACAACAGGGATTATGTAACTCCATCTGACGTTGTGTCTTAGATTCCTGAAATCCATTGTGTTCCGCAATGATTCTATTTGCGTTTTTTTGGTCCTTTCTGCTTTGATCATTAAATGTCAATCTCCCCAGCTCTGGTGAAGCAGAAGTAGTCAATATCGCCTTGTATCCCTTGTGAAGTCTAAACTGGGATTCACAGACAGGCTGCCTGCCTGTCTGCACCAGATGCATTGGTCCTCTCCAAGGGATGGTTCATTTATTTTTTTTATTTAACAATGCAAGTCAGTTAAGGACAAATTCTTATTTACAATGACGGCCTACCGGGGAACAGTGGGTTAACTGCCTTGTTCAGAGGCAGAACGACAGACCTTATCAGTTCAGGGATTCGATCCAGGAACCTTTCGATTACTGGCCCAACTCTCCAACCACTAGGCTACCCTGCCGCCTCATAACCCAAAGCAGAGGTGCTGAGGCAGAAAGAGAACAAGCTTCCTGATTGCTTTGAAAATAATGGCATTTGCAGCGCTGCACCATAACACACAATACAATATGAAATCCCTTCTCTGGAGTTTCGTCATCAGGCGCGTGCTTAATTATAGTATTATATAGAAAGATTGTGTGAGATGGAATGATTATTACTTCATTTAAGATAATTTTAATTAGCTTATTCTAATTATTGTATTATTTGAAAAGGTTGTAATGCAAATAGCAAAACATAGCTGCAAAATATGATTATGAAAAGATATGGAAAAACAAATGAGTTGTCACTAGGTCTCATGGGATTTGGGTTGAGCACTGAGCAGCAGCCTGCATGCCCATTAGACCACATTATTAATTAGTACCAGTAATGACTACATTCTAATAGATCTGCTGGTGGTAATAGTGCTGTAGGGTAATGATGGTGGTAATAGTGCTGTAGGGTAATGATGGTGGTAATAGTGTTATAGGGTAATGATGGTGGTAATAGTGTTGTAGGGTAATGATGGTGGTAATAGTGTTATAGGGTAGTGATGGTGGTAATAGTGTTGTAGGGTAATGATGGTGGTAATAGTGTTGTAGGGTAATGATGGTGGTAATAGTGTTATAGGGTAATGATGGTGGTAATAGTGCTGTAGGGTAATGATGGTGGTAATATTGCCGTAGGATGATGATGGTGGTAATAGTGTTATAGGGTAATGATGGTGGTAATATTGCCGTAGGGTAATGATGGTGATAATGGTGCTGTAAGGTAATGATGAGCTGATTGTGGTAATACTTTATTGGGGTAATGATGATCTGCTGGTGGTTATCCGCTTTTGGCGCATTAACCGCTAGCGGGGCACCTACGACAACATCCGGTGAAATTGCAGTGCGCGAAATTCAAAATTCAAAAATCATAATATTAAACATTCATGAAAATTCAAGTGTCATACATCATTTAAAAGCTTTACTTCTTGTTAATCCAACCCCTTTGTCAGATTTCAAAAAGGCTTTACTGCGAAAGCATACCATATGATTATCTGAGGACAGTGCCCCACACCAAAATACTTTTTTCAACCAGCACAGGCGTCACAAAAATCACAAATAACGATTAAAATAAATCACTTACCTTTGAAGATCTTCCTCTGTTTGCAATCCCAATGGTCCCAGCAACACAATGAATGGTTGTTTTGTATGATGAAGTCCTTCTTTATATCCAAAAAAGTCTGTTTAGTTTTCGCTAATGATCTCAGTAATCCACCCGTTCAACATGCAAACAAACAAATCCAAAACGTTACCGGTAAAGTTTGTCCAAACAAGTCAAACGTTTCTAATTAATCCTCAGGTACTCTAATATCTAAATAAATTATAATATTTAAGACGGAGAATAGTATGTTCAATAGGGAAGGTAAATAATGAAGAGCTCGCACCTCATTCATGCGCCAACAAGACTACTTTTCTAATGATAGACACCTTGTAGTTCTTCCAACTACTTGCTCATTTAAAAAAAAAAAAAGCCTGAAACCCTTTCTAAAGACGGTTGACATTTAGTGGAAGAGCTGGTAACTGCAATCTGGGTCCTATCTATTTGTTTTTCCCATAGGCTAACAATGGCCTGTGACCTCAAAAAAAATAATATTCTGGATGTATTTTCCTCTGGGTTTTAACTGCCATATCAGTTCTGTTATACTCACAGACATTATGTAGACAGTTTTAGAAACGTCAGAGTGTTTTCTATCCAATAATATCAAGTATATGCATATCCTAGCTTCAGGGCCTGAGTAACAGGCAGTTTACTTTGGGCACGTCAGTCATGCAAAATTCCTAACAAAAACCGGTCTTCAAAACAGGTTATAGTAGGCTACCTGGGGCGGCAGATACCCTAGGTTAGAGTGTAGAGGCGGCAGGTTCCCTAGTGGTTAGAGTGTAGGGGCGGCAGGTACCCTAGTGGTTAGAGTGTGGAGAGGGCAGGTACCCTAGTGGTTAGAGCATTGGACTAGTAACTGGAAGGTTGGCAGATCGCATCCCTGAGCTGACAAAGTAAAAATCTGTCGTTCTGCCCCTGTACAAGGCATTTAACCCGCTGTTATTGAAAATAAGAATTTGTTCTTAACTGACTTGCCTAGTAAAATAAAAAAAAATTGTGTTGAATTGTATTCTGCTTTTGGTAATAGTGCTGTAGGGTAACAAAGGTGGTCAAATTGTTGTAGGGTAATGACGATCTGATGGTGGAAATAGTTCTGTAGGGTAATGACGATCTGATGGTGGAAATAGTTCTGTAGGGTAATGACGATCTGATGGTGGTAATAGTTCTGTAGGGTAATGACGATCTGATGGTGGTAATAGTTCTGTAGGGTAATGACGATCTGATGGTGGAAATAGTTCTGTAGGGTAATGACGATCTGATGGTGGTAATAGTTCTGTAGGGTAATGATGATCTGCTGGTGGTAATAGTTCTGTAGGGTAATGACGATCTGATGGTGGTAATAGTTCTGTAGGGTAATGACGATCTGATGGTGGTAATAGTTCTGTAGGGTAATGACGATCTGATGGTGGTACTAGTTCTGTAGGGTAATGACGATCTGATGGTGGTAATAGTTCTGTAGGGTAATGACGATCTGATGGTGGTAATAGTTCTGTAGGGTAATGACGATCTGATGGTGGTAATAGTTCTGTAGGGTAATGACGATCTGATGGTGGTAATAGTTCTGTAGGGTAATGACGATCTGCTGTAGATTTACGATTGTCATAAATTATCTCTCCATGGATCCTCCAGGTATGTGTTTCAAATAACACCCTAATCCCTATAAAGTGCACTAGAGGCCTATGGGCCCTGGTCAAAAGTAGTGCAGCAAACAGGATGCTTTGGGCTCAGACCATTAACATAATCCTCTGTCTTGGTTTAGCTAACCAGAGCATGTATGAACATCAGCATTGAAAGCCAAATGGTGCAATTCAACTATGACCTGCAGTCACCATAAAATTAATCAGAATGACCTTCCTCTGGTAGCTCCCACGCAGTCAGTACCATCGTAAAGAGACACGCAGCTTTTACCATCGTAAAGAGTCACGCAGTCTGTCATAATGAGCCAAGCAACTTTTCCTTCATTCTAATGATAACATGGTGCTTTGCCATACACTGTGATTATCAAGGGAGATTCTCCATCCATCCCTGTGTTGGCTGGCATCACAAACAAAAGAGGGAGTTTTTTTAATTTTAACTAGCAAGTCAGTTATGATGGTACAGACTGCATGGGAGCTACCAGAGGAAGGTCATTTTTTATTTCTAATGACAGCCTTCTAGGAAACAGTGGGTTAACTGCCTTGTTCAGAGGTAAAACAACAGATTTTTACCTTGTCATCTTAGGGATTCGATCCAGCAACCTTTCTGGTTACTAGCCCAACGCTCTAACCACTAGGCTATCTGCTGGCCCGTTGTTTAAAGGGAGAGGTAAAGGTCTGGAGCCAGATTTTCTCTGGCTGGCACAGTCTGCGTCAGTTTCATGAGGCAGCACTGATGGATCCTCTTGGACAAAGCCACAGACAGATTTTAACCAGCTGACAATAGCGACTGACTATAACACACAGCCTGTTGATGTCTCTTCTGAGGAGCCTGATTGTATGTTTCACAAAGTCAGTACACATCAGAACGTTGTTAGCTAGAGTACTTCTATGAAGCTGCCTCTTCACTCGGGGGCCAGACCTTTAATAAGACTGTCAAAGTGATGAAAAATTACATCTGTACATGTTGTGAATGATACAGTTTAATGTTAATAATAAGTAACAGAAGTCAAATTATATGATTCCAAATTTCATTTGAGCATACGGTCTATAACAGATGGCTTGTTTAAAATATTTATGAGAAAGATAAAAAATAAAAATGTTATAATACTATTTCTTTAAATGCTTTAAAGTAGTGGTTATGTTACAGGGTACTAGAAATGTGTTCTACTACTTATGAGATGTCAGAGAAAAATCAAGTATCTGTTTGAGGGTCACCTCTTGGGGAACTGTGTGTGGGCGGGGGGGAGGGGGGAGGGGGGGGGGGGGTGGAGAAGGGGGAGGGGGGGAGATCCTGGCGGTTGGGAGTCTGCACCAGTGGATGACGGCTCGCTGGTTCGGATCCCCGTTTTGGACCTTGTGGGAGATCTGTCGACGTGTCCTTGAGCAAATATCTGTTTGAGGGTCACCTCTTGGGGAACTGTGTATGTGTGTGGGGGGGGGGGGGGGGGGGGGCGTGTCCTTGAGGAAGGCGTTGAGCCTGGTGAGTCTGTTAGAGGACCAATGGGATGCAGACGTTGAGCGGATACTGCAAGTAGTTTGTATGTTTTTTTTGCGTGTGTCTTTTTACCCTTTTTGCCTCCCCAATTTCATTGTATCCAATTGGTAGTTACAGTCTTGTCCCATCGCTGAAACTCCTGTACGGACTTGGGAGAGGCGAAGGTCGAGAGCCGTGCGTCCTCTGAAGCACAACCCAACCAAGCTGCACTGCTTCTTGACCCAATGCCCACTTAACCCAGAAGCCAGCTGCACCAATGTGTCGGAGGAAACGCTGTACACCTGGCGACCGTGTCAGCGTGCACGCGCCTGGCCAGCCACAGGTGTCGCTAGAGCGCAACCTGAAAAAATTCCAGGTGAAGCTGGTTGAGAAAATGCCAAGAGTGTGCAAAGCTGTCATCAAGGCAAAGATTGCCTATTTGAAGAATCTCAAATATAAAATATATTTTGATTTGTTTAACACTTTTTTTGTTTGCTACATGATTCCATACGTGTTATTTCATAGTTTTGATGTCTTCACTATTATTCTACAATGTAGAAAATAGTGAAAATAAAGAAAGACCCATGAATGAGTAGGTGTTCTAAAACTTTTGACTATTACTGTATATATATATATATATATATATATATATATATATATATATATATATATATGTGTGTGTGTGTTTTTTCAACCATAGGCAATTGGAATGAGATTATTTAATTTAAAGTAAAGTTTTTCACAATGGTTTACAGATATCATCAGAGAGCAACAGAGTCAGATTTGACCCCTATGACTCAGAGGCAGATAATCACATCTAGTGTTTGTAAATCCTTCATACTGCAATTTGGAGTGAAATAAATTGGCACCATGGTCAGAGAGAAGATTGGATCAATACATTTGATCAATTCTGCTTTTGCAAATCTGCTTCTGATGTTGCAAGTGTGCTTGTGTTTATTTGTGTGTGTGTGTGTGTGTGTGTGTGTGTGTGTGTGTGTGTGTGTGTGTGTGTGTGTGTGTGTGTGTGTCTGTGTGTCTGTGTGTCTGTGTGTCTGTGTGTCTGTGTGTCTGTGTGTCTGTGTGTGTACGTGCGTTTGTATCCAGCAGTCTCTAGTTGAGAAAAAAAAAGTAAACTTTTGTCCTCATTGTTTTTCAGGGAAATCCCTTCAATTAGTCAGGGAAGGGAAGCACATTCGGCGACATCACCTGTTGTAAACATGAAGCAGTGGATTTGCTGCGGTGTCGTGTTTGCCTAATCTTGTTTTAATTGTGGGGGTGGGTGCGGTTATCCTCCTTTTGTAGTTGTTCTAAGTCTAATACAGCTAAATCCATTAGAATTGAACCGTGTTAAAGGCTTTGAGGAATCTCTTTTGTTGACTAGATGTTGGTGCGTAAGTGATAACAAGATTGAGTTGCTTTCATGTTCAACAAGAGAGTTTTGTGATAATCCAGTCAGAGAGTTATGGTAATCTGGTGTGCCATCGGCAGGAAGGAAACCTCTGAGAGATCTGGTTGTCTAGTTGGTTAGCGCAGACATTTGATTCACTCTGGTTGTCTGGTTGGAAAGAGTATATTTAAAGCTACATCTGACACAAACAGCTCAGTAACTCTTCTAGTTGTTAACATCTTTAAATTGTTTTGAGCATATCCTTCAATTTTGAAGACATTATCCACACACTATTGGCCATTGACTGTAAACTTTTTGATTATTATCCGCATAGGTCTGCATTATCGTGCTGCATTATCAGCATACTGGGAATGAACGTATCCCGGAAAGTTGTCAAAATACAAAGTTTGGTCAAGTAATGTGGCATTCAGTCCATGTACACTGAACCAAGGGACATCTGATTCCGTCCACCCATAAGATTGATCCATGTTAGAGTTTGCTTTTCTCTCCTACCGACAGACACTCAGAAATCTCCTGCTATAGGTTGGCCCACACCTACCCAGGCCAGAATCTCTTCCACAAGCCTTAGCTGGAATCTTTATGTTCCCAAAGCTCCTCCTGTATCCTAATTGGCTTTTGTGATTGTCTTGTTAGATAGCCCAGGCCCCCCATCCTGGATATTCCGTCTCAAGTGTGGGCCATTCGTTTTCACTGTGAGTCAGAATCCTTAACAAGATGTCCAGGTCTCCAAGGTGAGAGAGCCTATGATCCTCTGGAGGGCAATCACTTAACACTCTCTCCTTCGGTGTCTTAGAAGGGGCCTGGCTGAGGTCATTACCAGAGGTCAGGGAGCGTGACACACTTAAACACAAATTCATTCTCTACTTCTAGCCAACTAATTAAACATAAGAACAGAATATTTCTTGGCAACGCTTGAGTAAAGAAGAGTAGCATTGCAGTTGTAATTAGGTGTGCTTTATTCCTACTTCGTTAAGTGGTGTATCTATAGAGTGGTAGGTGTAAGAGTTCTCAGCTGGCTATATTTTGGTTCAGCCTTGCAGACTTACTGTATTACTCAATGTATTTAACATTGAGTCCATGGGGACACTGCTGACATTGCCGTGATAATGAAATCAAGAGACAGAGATCTTATCTTTCTTAATATCCTGTTATATAAATCTTCCCCTTTATTGATTGTGTAAATGACTTGTAAAATGCAAAAGCTCGAGGTATTTGAAAGTAACAAGCAGAGTGATTTTTTAATGACACAGAATTGATTCGCTAAAACACCACATAGATCCTGCTAGATCATTTTTTATCTGTAACTCAAGACCTTTATCAAGGTAATACATTCAACCAGACACAACTCATCTAAAGTTGGAATCCAGGCTTCCACACGAATTCCCATTTCCATGGTAATGTCGCATTTATTTTCAGTTAAAACAAGATAAGACAATGAGTTTAGTCATGGGATGTGGAATCAGTTTATGGTGTGTATTTCTATTGCATAGTTGCAGGGCCCTGGTTAGTGGATAGAGAGAAAGTAGCAGAGGGGAAAACATTGTTTCAAACAACGACCAAACAAAGACTACACAATATTACTTTCAAATATACCCACAATTCAACTGAACTGTGACAACAATGAGACAACAATCACTTACATTGTTATGATGTGCATGTGTGTACATGGCACGTACAATTGGTGTAGTATTTTAAAGACTTGTTGTAAATATTGCCGTGTTGTGCATATCACTTCAGGTAAGATCACTAAAGCCTTGGTAAATGACTTTTGGCATCCAGTGGTGTGTTAAGTCTGATTTTATCTCTAGCTCGCAAGGCTTTTCAAGTGTGCCGCTGTATCTGCTGCACTTTGCTGTGACAATTCTGCTGAAATCCATCAAGTTGTAATAATAAGTCGTTTATTTCCTGTTTCCTTTTTTAAACATTGTCTAATGTCAGTATAACACATTTTATTGAAAAGCAAATCTTGTTGCTTATTTGAAAATTGCTGTAGATAGATACTGTAAGAGCAAATCTATTGTGGCACAGCACTTTGTAGAGATTTTATAGAGAAAGCACCGCAGGTAAATAGCTATATGAAAAGAAAGTGCTATAGTGTAACTCTAATAGTGTCATAACTAATGGGACTGCTCTTTTATTTAATGAGGAAAGTCATTGTAAATTCTTATTTTCAATGACGGCCTAGGAACAGCGGGTTAAACTGCCTTGTTCAGCGGCAGAACGACAGCTGTTTACCTTGTCGGCTTGGGGATTCGATCTTGTAACCTTGTGGTTACTAGTCCAACACTCTAACCGTACGGCCTAGGAACAGCGGGTTAAACTGCCTTGTTCAGCGGCAGAACGACAGCTGTTTACCTTGTCGGCTTGGGGATTCAATCTTGTAACCTTGCGGTTACTAGTCCAACGCTCTAACCGCTAGGCTACCTGGCTAATAGTAGGCTAATATGATTAGCCAGAGTGTGCATGACTAGAAAAGTCAAGTATACCACTTCGTTTTCTAACTGGAGACATGGTATATAAGTAATAGCACATTGGCCGTTCAAGGTAAATACATTTTCGATTTGAATGTTATCATAATATAACTATCAGAGTTGTCTGTTTAACTCAATTTAGATTTCTGTATATATTTGGGGCAGAATAGTAGCACATTTATGTTACAGGTAAACATCTGTCTCTCCATTCATTGATTGCGTATCAATAATGGAAGCAAGGTCTTCTTGTACCCGAAAGCAAGGTTTTCTATGACAGAAGGAAAAACTCCATATCACAGCATTTAAACTTGACACAGGTGAAATGTAATCCCAGTACTGTATGTTCAAAAATGGTGTTAATAATTCCTAGATCAGAATAAGAGATGTCAGAGCTTATTGTTGTCTCGTTCCTGCTACTACTGACTGCTACTACTGTTTTCAGGAAGAGTTGTTTATGATCATTAACACTTCAGTATGTTTTTGGCTATGGGCTTCTAGCTAGCTGGCAAAGCTCCCCATTCTGTCGTTGGCACACTCTCTCACATCTTGTGTTTTAAATTGTAGGAGGCAGAGAATGGAGCTGTGTGTGGGGCTTGTTTGTTAACGACACAACAGCCTCATGAGTGCTCGTTGGCAGCCTGCCTAGCCCCTGGAACTGTGGTGGTACAGAGAGAAAGCTGGAAGTGAACCCAATCTTATTTTAAATGTGTGTATTTACTCATTTACCCAGCAGTCATTAGAATTACGCCGATTGCTCTGTGATCTATTCCCCTTAATTGGTTCTAACTGGCTCTGTGTTTTTAATTTGCTCACAATAGATGACATGAGTCCTTTTCTCAAATGGTTTTCCAAATGATAGAAGTATGCATTGAATGGCGATTGAAATAACTCATTCAAATTCAATTTGATGATGTTTCCAATTGTCTACCAACCCCAACTGAGGTGTTAATTCTGCTTTGATTAGACTCATGTTGGCTGTTTCATAATCCTATGTAGGTCCTAGACCAGGGGTGTCAAACTCATTTTGCCCCGGGGGCTGCATTCAGTCTTTAACAAGGCCTGGAGGGCCACACAGAAAATTGGTTATATTTCCTTGCCATTAAAATGTGTCCTGTATCCATCGTTTTGGGAATTTTATATGCTTCCTGACTGTCTACCTTTCATTTCGGTGATCATTAGTCAAGAAACTGTATGAATGTTGGCCCATTATCATTTCTACACAGTTATTATTATTATTATTTTAAAAGAAACCACCCACGGGCCCCTCGTGGTCAGGATTTGGCCCGCGGGCCGTAGGTTTGACACCTCTGTCCTAAGCCAATAGAGATGTGGGAAAAAAAAGAAAAAAAACTCAAAACATTTCAGAATGCTGAGGACACGTTCCAGGCAACCTACATTGCATATACTTTGATGATCAGATTGTATAATCATCATGTTTATTTGTGCTCCTGGAACATATGGAATGTAACCTGACTGTCGATGGAATTCAATCATATGGCATGTTGGTTTTTAGCAGTGTGGCCCTTGACAACATTTATGAGTACTCACCTACAATTAAATTCCATCCATTAAGGGAATAGTCTTAAATGCAGCATATTTGATTGGGGAACTTCATCAATTAATATTTACAATCCTTGAAGGTGGCTGATTTTCACGTATAAACAAAGGAAACCAAAGCAGGCTATTTTCTGCTCTGATTGCATCTTTCCCAGTAGGCAAAACCGGTTGATGTAAATGATGTCATTTGAACCAGTTTTGGCCACTGGGTTGCTGGGAAACCATGTCGAGACTGCTGGTCTCCATTTTCTTCCAAGAAATGTCTTTGTTTCTACCTCAAATTGACATAAAACTGAGATAGGAACTGAGATATTCTGAGAAATATCTCTTTGGCTTCACAGGCACTCAACTAGACATAAAAGTTGCAACGATTTCCACGGGGTGTTGCTGGAGACTTTCCGACTGTATAGTGTTCTCTTTCCTCAATATTTTACATCAGGATGAATCCTGTCAGCTGAGCACCATATCACTATTTGTGATGAAGCTCAGGACTCCGTCAGTGTGACTTTATATTGTTCTCTAGCGGCTAGCCTTAATAAAAGCTCTTAAGGTAGTCTGAGACAACTGATAACCTCACTTATAAACATTTAATCTGGTGAGAGGATATTACTTTAATGTGATGCTGTGGATTGATGTAGTAAGCCACACTCATTTCCTCAATGCATTTTCAGAGTCGTTTCAAAGGCTTTTTTGTAAAAAGGAAGACCAGAAAAGATACAAATTAAGTCCACTTAAAAAAAAAAATGGAACCCTCTTGTTTCTTTCAGCTTTTCTAAAGGGTCACAGTGTCATCACATTGGGCAGTGGATAGAGTCTGTTACTTATAAAGGGTCACAGTGTCATCACATTGGGCAGTGGATAGAGTCTGTTACTTATAAAGGGTCCGTAACAGAACGGTCTTTATGTGCAGAGTGATTTTGCATTCAGCTTTTAATATTGAGACTATTCAGCGGCTTAATTACTTCAGTGGGAATCATTTAAATCTGGCTACTTTAAAGTGTATTCATTCACCTTGATTAAATGTTCAAGCCTGCGAGGTTTATTTATTTAACCAGGTTAGTCTCTTTGAGATGAAAAACCTATATATTTCAATTAGAGACCTGGACCAAGACGGCAGCATCAACGTAATGTCGTCAAAACAAACAGGCACGTGACATCGACCTGATTCCAATGACAGCAATACAAGAGGCAGAGCGTCAGCCGCTAACATGTACACAACACAACATCGGAATGTAATATGACCAACGTCACAGCTAGTTATGGTCTTTCTGATGTCACTCACACACCAGCTTACTTTAAGGAACACAGTTCCTCCACCAATTGTTTAATTTAACTAGGCAAGTCGGTTGAGAACAAATTCTTGTTTACGATGACGGCCTAGGAACAGCGGGTTAACTGCCTCGTTCAGGGGGCAGAACAAACATACTTTTACAGTTACTGGCCCAACGCTCTAACCACTAGGCTACCTGCCACCCTATGAATGGCATGCTCTCTTAGAATATTTGAATATTAGTAGAAGGCGTTGTTAACAGTGGGTGGTGAAACAGTTGTAGGTTGTCAAAGGTGTCTTCTTTTCTTAAGCCCATAACTATGTGTGTGAGGTGTAATACTTTTGTTTCAAAGTAGATTTGTTTAAGACTAACAAGAAACACTCTGTGTGACCCTGATTTAGCCCACTGCAGTAAAAGGTTTTAATTACCTGATTGCTAGCTTAGAAACAATATGACTTAAAATAGACAGCGTGAACATTAAAGACGTTTACTGTTTTGTACTCCTACACTTCCACTGTGGAGAGGAGAGTTTCAGGCCGTTGCTATGATACTACTGCATGTCCCTGTACTCTTCATTGGGGTCTTCAATTCTCTCTCTCTCTCTCTCTCTCTCTCTCTCTCTCTCATGTGATTATTGTGGATAGACAGACTAATATAGTAGTTTGATTCAAACGTTTACATGCTTGCACAAATGACTATTTCCTTAATCCTGTTTACACGGACACATCTGAAATCTGATGGCTAATCTGATAAATGCAGAAAATCACCAATCAAAATAAACATTCTACCAACATGGTGTTTTTGGGAAGCATATATATAACCTCTTCTAAGATGAATACATTCAGTTGTTCCGAACTCACTTCACTCGCGCTAAAGAGGGAGGCTCTCGGATGGTGCTAGCGCATGCTCTCATCTGATTTCAAGGTGTTTACATATCCTAATAATTAAAAAGATTGCTCAGAAAACCACGTGTTTTAAATCAGCATGTGCTTACTTACATGACTATTAGATAATCTGCCCACTGCCATAATCAGTTTAATATTGAAATATTACCTTCATGTAAACATACTCTCTGTGACTAATGATCTTCTAGTAATGGGTTGTTTCAACTGCATGGTTTTTTATTTGTTATTTTTATTTAACCTTTATTTAACTCATTCTTATTTACAATGACGGCCTACACCGTCCGAACCCGGGTCTCCCAATCACGGCCGGATGTGATTACAGCCTTGATTCGAGCCAGGGTGTCTGTAGTGAGGCTTCTAGCACTGGGATGCAGTGCCTCAGACCGCTGCCCCACTAGTTTAAAGCAGTATGGAAGAAAATCCAGACCTTCTTAATAAAATGAAAGTCATTGTACTTTTTCCTACGTTTTCAAAAAAAATTATCTAATTATTTCTTAACGTTGACCCACACATTAGACCGGCAATGGTTCAAACATTTGAAAGAATGTTTGAAATGCACTTGAAAATAACTCCACGTAGTAAATAATTTATAATGGATTAGTAAATTGTTGATTCATAATTTATTAATCATTACTCCCATGTTAGTAAAATGTTAATAACCAAGTTATTCACACATTTATAACCAACTGTTAGAATATATAATCATGTTACATACGATGATTCAGATGTTTAGTATAGATCCATATAACCCACTCACTAATCATAACTTAAGTATGTTTGTGTGGACTCGTCTAAAGTGTGGTATATTTAATAAATAAAGTATAAATGTTATACTTTCTGAATACTGAACACATGTTTTGAGCTACCAGTGTAATTTCCCACCAAAAGAAGGCCCTGGTATGGGTAGGCTTTCCAGCATTCCCATGATGCTCCTTAATTAAAGTCTCTAAATAACATGAAGTTGATCAAAAATACAGTGTAGACATTGTTAATGTTGTAAATGACTATTGTAGCTGGAAATGGCTGAGTTTTTAAATGGAATATCTACATAGGCGTACAGAGGCTCATTATCAGCAACCATCACTCCTGTGTTCCAATGACACGTTGTGTTAGCTAATCCAAGGTTATCATTTTAAAAGGCTAATTGATCCAGGCTGCATCACATTGGGATTCCTATAGGGCGGCACACAATTGGCCCAGTGTAGTCCGGGTTTGGCTGGTGAAGGCCGTCAATGTGGGCGGCAGGGTAGCCTAGTGGTTAGAGTGTAGAGGCGGCAGGGTAGCCTAGTGGTTTAGAGTGTAGAGGCGGCAGGGTAGCCTAGTGGTTAGAGTGTAGAGGTGGCAGGGTAGCCTAGTGGTTAGAGTGTAGGGGCGGCAGGGTAGCCTAGTGGTTTAGAGTGAAGAGGGGGCAGGGTAGGCTAGTGGTTAGAGTGTAGAGGCGGCAGGGTAGCCTAGTGCTTAGAGTGCTGCACTAGAAACCGGAAGGTTGCAAGTTCAAACCCCTGAGCTGACAAGATACAAATCTGTCGTTCTGCCCCTGAACAGTTAGTTAACCCACTGTTCTTAGGACTTCATTGAATTTAAGAATGTGTTCTTAACTGACTTGCCTAGTTAAATAAAGGTTTAAAAAAATGTAAATCGGAATTTGTTCTTAACTGACTTGCCTAGATGAATAAAGGTTAAATAAAAATAGACAACCCTTTTGCAATTATGTTAGCACATCTGAAAACTGTTGTCCTGATTAAAGAAGCAATAAAACTGGCATCAGCATTTGTGGGTTCAATTACAGGCTCAAAATGGCCAGAAATAAATAATTTTCTTCTAAACTCATGTCTATTCATGTTCTGAGAAATGAAGGCTATTCCAAGAGATAAATTACAAAGAAACTGAAGAACTCGCACAATGGTGTGTACTACTCCCTTCACAAAACAGCGTAAATTGGGTCTAACCAGAATAGAAAGAGGAGTGGGAGGCCCCGGTGCACAACTGAGCAAGTGGACAAGTACATTAAAGTGTCTAGTTTTAGAAACAGACGCCTCACAAGTCCTCAACTGGCAGCTTCATTAAATAGCACCCGCAAAACACCAGTCTCAACGTCAACAGTGAAGAGACGACTCTGGGATGTTAGCCTTCTAGGCAGAGCTGCAAAGAAAAAGCCATATCTCAGACTGACCAATAAAAAGTAAAGATTAAGATGGGCAAAAGAACACAGACACTGGACAGAGAAACTCTGCTTATTGTTGAACCATTGACATGTTCTAGTGGCCATTTTGAGACCTGATTGAGCTGCTGGAAGGTATTGCAGGAACATCTGCCATTGGCATGGCCATATTTTTGTGAGAAATTACACTAGTAGCTCAAACCATGTCTAAAGTATAAATAGCCTAAACTTTAGATGAGGTCACGTTAAAATACTTAACTAATTATTAGTAAATCGTTTATAAGGAACTATATTAAACATCTTATGAACGGAGTAATATTAAGTCAATTATGAATACAACTCTCTATAAATGCTATATTTGTTGGAATTATTAAAAAGTGCTACCGTTGTTTGAGATGATAAAGTTGATTAATACCTGGAATCTTATTATTAAAGGGATGCTTCGGGATTTTGGCAATAAAGCACTTTTTCTACTTCCCCGGAATCAGTTTTGCGAGCAAATGCTAACTAGTGTTAGTGCAATGAATGGAGGTCTATGGTATCTACTAGCATGCTACCAGTTACCATAGACTTCCCAGTCATTTTGCAACTTCCTTCAAACTGCACGCATAAACAACATAATGATGGTATCAACGAGTTCATCTGACTTTGGGGAAGTAGATAATCCTGGGGAAGTAGATCATCCTGGGGAAGTAGATAATCCTGGGGAAGTAGATAATCCTGGCGAAGTAGATCATCTTGGGGCAGTAGATCATCCTGGGGAAGTATATCATCCTGGGGAAGTAGATAGTCCTGGGGAAGAAGATCATCCTGGGGAAGTAGATAATCCTGGGGAAGTAGATAGTCCCGGGGAAGTAGATCATCCTGGGGTAGTAGATCATCCTGGGGAAGTAGATCATCCTGGGGAAGTAGATAATCCTGGGGAAGTAGATCATCCTGGGGCAGTAGATCATCCTGGGGAAGTAGATCATCCTGGGGAAGTAGATAGTCCTGGGGAAGAAGTTCATCCTGGGGAAGCAGATCCTCCTGGGGAAGTAGATAGTCCCGGGGAAGTAGATCATCCTGGGGTAGTAGATCATCCTGGGGAAGTAGATCATCCTGGGGAAGTAGATAATCCCGGGGAAGTAGATCATCTTGGGGAAGTAGATCATCCTGGGGAAGTAGATAGTCCTGGGGAAGAAGTTCATCCTGGGGAAGCAGATCCTCCTGGGGAAGTAGATCATCCCGGGGAAGTAGATCATCCTGGGGAAGTAGATCATCCTGGGGAAGTAGATCATCCAAAATCCTGATGCATCCCTTTAATACCTGATGAGATAATCTTTACCCGGAACCTTATTATTGCCATGAACTGTTCTATCCCTGGAAGAACAAACATGCTTTAACCTAACAAGGAGTCCCCCCCCCCCCCCCCCCCCCCCCCCCCACCCTGCCCACTCTCACACACTAATCAGACCTACAACAATTGGGACAGGTTTCCATGGAAGATACTGACAGTGCCATTAAGTATTTATTAACAACAATGATGTTTACAGGATAATATATTCTAGGCTAACCTAGTTCATTCCCTGCATGCTAATTTCAATATGTATTTATTGTTCCTGTGTGTATGTTGCCGTTATTTATTTAGAATATTGAACTTTCATTTTGTTTTTGAATATGGCTAGAAATTCATATATGGTATCTCTATTGCTAACAGGGATGATCTTGATAATGTTCAATTTTAGAAATATTTTCAGTTACCAGTGCTGGAAAAGCAGCACAATGTTGTAGCCACAAGCTTGAGCAGTAGTCTTAGAAAAAACGTTCACGTCCTCTTCACATGGCGGTATCAAATATATCACATATTTTCATTGCGGTATCACACATAGATTTAAGGATTTCTTCCCCCTTCCCACTTTCACAGATAGAGATGTTAAAGATTGATCTTAAACAGAGAGCCAGAGTGTCACGTCGCTCACCAATGTAACCTTTCCTTGGTCTCTGAGCAACGTGATTCTCTCTCGCATGGTGCAAGCTCTATTACTCCTCTATGTTGGACCACAATACAGTGCCTGAGGGGCCAAGAGGTTTCTCCGGCCCCGTTGACTGTCGGTGATGCAGTTTAGCTTTTTTTTGTTTCTCCAAGGCCTGAGGAGGAAATATATAATTGAGAAATCAGCAGGGGCCCTTCCTCCTCCTCAAAGTCGTTGGCTTACACACTGTGTTCCCACACCAATCATCATCTTAACGGCTTAGTCCTATTTGTACTGGAAGATTGTATGGATGGTGGCGCCTGCTTCTTATCCTGGCAGGGGTTGTGAAGGAAAGTCGAAAACTTTTGGTCCGGTATGGACACAGTATTGATCTATCTGCAGTATGATAATCTCACATACAGTATTGATATATCTGCAGTATGATCCTCTCACACACAGTATTGATCTATCTGCAGTATGATCCTCTCACACACAGTATTGATCTATCTGCAGTATTTTCCCAGCGCACACAGTATTGATCTATTGGTAGTATTGTCCTCTCACACACAGTATTGATCTATCTGCAGTATGATCCTCTCGCACACAGTATTGATCTATCTGCAGTATGATCCTCTCACACACAGTATTGATCTATTGTAGTATTGTCCTATCACACACAGTGTTGATCTACTGGCAGTCTTGTCCTCTCACACACAGTATTGTCCCATCACACACAGTATTGATCTATTGACAGTTTTGTCCTCTCTCACACACAGTATTGATCTATTGGTAGTATTGTCCTCTCACACACAGTATTGTCCCATCACACACCATATTGATCTGTTTGCAGTATTATCCTCTCACACACAGTATTGATCTATCTGCAGTATAATCCTCTCACACACCGTATTGATCTGTTTGCAGTATTGTCCTCTCACACACAGCGTTGATCTATTTGCAGTACTTTTCCCAACACAGCCCTGATGATTAAAATAATTTGCACTGTGTTTAACTGCATAACCTGGAAAGAACAGACAGGTATCAACATGCATTGAGAAGGGTGATATAGTAAATATCAAATACATATATCCTGTCAAAGTTTTGCTGCTTCCAAATGTTGATGTTGAGTATTGACATTAATAGGGTATTGAGGCAATGTAAATAAAAAATAAAAATAAAATATATATATATATATATATATTTGCATATTGTGCACAATTTTATGTTAGTACGATGAATGCTTATTTTTTTTACATTATGTAATTTCATTTTATTCCGCCCCGGTGGATTATCAGAAGGTAAAAGCTTTCTGCCCATGATTATTTATGCTGACATTGTGAAAACCTCAATTGGGTATAAATAATAAGGAAGAGGAGGAGAAAGCCACAGTAACATACTTTAATTCAGATAACTAATTACTACTGAACAAAGAAATCCATTTTTTATGACAACAGGTATGAATAATGATCAGAGAGACAGTTAGCGATGATGGTGTTGACTACAAAAATCACCTACAGCTATGAGCCTTGAGCTAACACGCTGACACAAGATGATTAGAAGGAAGCATTTGCACTTTTCCCTTCCCGGGATATCAAGAAAGTCATTTAAAGCTGTTGATTTATTGTCAAGCTAAAGGTTCAGTGGCGTGGGTAAGGCACGTATGTTCTGAGGTTTATTCATATGTGCTTACTCTGGACCATACCACCTCTCCTATCCTGTCGAAATGAACCGCTGGCTGTGGCTCTAAGGCCAGGTGAAAAGGCATCATAATACAATAGGAATTCTCGACTGGAACCTAACAGAGATTGAAATGTTTTCATAGCATTCCACAGTCTTTAATTAAATCAATACAATTGGCAGAGCAGAACGGTTTAGAAAGAGAAGCAGTTGGTTATATAATGCAATAGATTGGAAATGCACTAGACTAGCCCTTTCAAGGCTGTGTGTTTTGAAATTGTTGTGAGATAGCAGTTGAAAGCCCTTCAAATTATACTATGCTACTCAGATGGAGGCAAGGCTCATTCATCATTGGGTCTGCGATTAGTAAAATGTAATAAATCATCTGTTTCTTGATTTAAAAAAAAAATGTATTTATTCAACTAGGCAAGTCAGTTAAGAACACGTTCTCATTTACAATGACAGCCTACCCCGGCCAAAACCAGACGACGCTGGGCCAATTGTGCGCCCGTCCTATGGGACTCTCAATCACGGCCGGATGTGACACAGCCTGGATTCAAACCAGGTACTGCAGTGACGCCTCTTGCACTGAGATGCTGTGCTTTAGACCACAGTGCCACTCGGGATCCCATTCTTAACGAGTGACCGTTCAACAGGGTCTGATGTCCCGTACAATAGGAACGGAGCCAATATCACACTGTGACATACAATACAGGCTGTTATCAACTTTGACTCCTGGCATAGGTTCTGGACAAGATCATTTAACTGTCGTCTGGAACCATACAAAATCACCCAGAGCTGAAAAACACTATCACCTTGCTATTGGGTGAATCTTCCCTTTACGAGACATGGTTCAGCTAAGAATTATGACATGCAAAAAAAAAAATATATATATATATATATATATATTTATATTATTGTATTATTTACTTTAATGTTCACCTTGGACGTTTTCCTTTGTGAGATTAAAATAATAATTTAAAAAGCAGTAAATAATCTGCCCTGGGACATATCATATTCTCTGACGGTCCGTGAATTATTTATTATAATCTGGCAATGCTGCGGTTGTTTATCATATATTAATGTGCTACATCAGGGAGCAGTTTCTCTCCGTCTGTAGCAGGCAACATGTAGTATCTGCCAGGATTCATGGAGCTGCAGTCACATGATGTTAATCTGACTGCTGCGGGGCTCAATCACAGGGGACGGTGATCATTCTCTCCCGCAGACACCTTGTCGCCACACCAAGTATTCCCAATTACGAATGCTAAAGAACAAATGGTTTAACTTTTTTTTTTTTTTGAGAAGAGGGAGAATTCATGAAAAAGTGTTCATTTGAATGTTTTGGGTTTTAAAATACAGATTTAAAATGAACTGTGCAACTTCAAAAAGCTACCGTGAGCACAAATAAAACTGTTTTGCCACATATTCACTCTTATAGACTAATTGTTTCATAACAGGATTTATGCAAACGGTAATGAAAGTCTGATTCACACTCACATTGTTCACTGTTCTTTTTATTCTTCTTCGTTAGTTTTAATTGAGCTCAGTCTTGATGACAAGGAACCTGGTGTCCCAGTTCGTGTGCATATGAATAACATGAGACCCGTAGCGGGAGGAGCTCTGTGAATAACTAAGATATTACATTGTTTATTGTGATTTTGAGTTCAGTTGAGGTGACGGTACTTCGTCTTCTCATTTCTAGGCATTTGTTCACTGTGTGGGCCGGAGTGATAATATGTTACCGTGAGGTAGAGGTGGAGCGCTCAGTGTAGATGTTACCATTTGTCTGTAAGTCATCAGAAGGAGAGATTGGCTTCAGGCTCATTAGACAGAACAGCTGGTTGGGTAATGAACAGTGAACAGCATGTCACTAGGTTCACTCAACTTCCCACCAGATGTACAGTATTATTGAGAATGTGACTATGATTGAAAAGGAAAAAAATAGATGAATGGTGAATCGTCATTAGCTAGTGATGGTAAAATCCCTTTGAAAGTAGGGCAGTACTTGTAGCCTATACAAAATAAATGTTAATAAGTGCCTTTCCCTTACATTTTGTTTACATATTTTACACTATTGCTTGATTAAAAATATATATATATTAGAAGTTCATACAGAGTATCATACAAAATGTTGAAACCTCCGTATCCATCCATTTCACCCAAGCTATGTCAACCAATCATGGAGGGGAAGAGTTAGAACTATAATTCCAACTAAGTGCCATTTGGAAAGATGATGAAAAAAAAAATGTATTTCCTAAACTCTTCAGCTTTTTTACAATTACTGGTCTTCACACACTAGAAATCCCAGCTGTCACTCGGAGTACTGGGTTGGTTCTGGCCGTAATCCCTCACACCAACTCCTACTTTATGATTAGCCAATTGTATCATTATGTTGTCCATCCATCCATTTTAAACATCCCTGTCACTAACTCACAAGTGGGTCGACGTTTATTTGGAAGGAGCCAATAGCAACAGCTGAGGTAAATACTACAAAAAACCTTGACAGCAGCAAGATGATATCTAGTACATTGTGAATCCATCAATGCAACCAGTATTGTTTAATGTAAGTACATGCATTAACAACTTGTATTCATAATTGACTTGCAGTCTTTCCAACTTTGTGATGAAACATCCTATTGACAGTTGCAAACCCTCGGAAAAGGACTTGCAACAGCTATAATTTCCTACTGAACATTACATCTGTATTTATAACTGATATGATGTCCCGTATACTGTACCTTACATTTGGTCTTACAACTGATATGATGTCCCGTATACTGTACCTTACATCTGGTCTTACAACTGATATGATGTCCCGTATACTGTACCTTACATCTCATATTACAACTGATATGATGTCCCGTATACTGTACCTTACATCTGTTATTACAACTGATATGATGTCCCGTATACTGTACCTTACATCTGGTCTTACAACTGATATGATGTCCCGTATACTGTACCTTACATCTGGTCTTACAACTGATATGATGTCCCGTATACTGTACCTTACATCTCATATTACAACTGATATGATGTCCCGTATACTGTACCTTACATCTGTTATTACAACTGATATGATGTCCCGTATACTGTACCTTACATCTGGTCTTACAACTGATATGATGTCCCGTATACTGTACCTTACATCTGGTCTTACAACTGATATGATGTCCCGTATACTGTACCTTACATCTGATTATTACAACTGATATGATGTCCCGAATACTGTACCTTACATCTAAAATTACAACTGATATGATGTCCTGTATACTGTACCTTACATCTGGTCTTACAACTGATATGATGTCCCGTATACTGTACCTTACATCTGGTCTTACAACTGATATGATGTCCCGTATACTGTACCTTACATCTGGTCTTACAACTGATATGATGTCCCGTATACTGTACCTTACATCTGATTATTACAACTGATATGATGTCCCGAATACTTTACCTTACATCTAATATTACAACTGATATGATGTCCTGTATACTGTACCTTACATCTGGCCTTACAACTGATATGATGTCCCATATACTGTGCCTTACATCTAATATTACAACTGATATGATGTCCGTATACTGTACCTTACATCTAATATTACAACTAATATGATGTCCTGTATACTGTACCTTACATCTAATATTACATGTAATAATCTGTCCGTTGGACTGTACCTTACATCTAATATTACAACTGATATGATGTCCCGTATACTGTACCTTACATCTAATATTACAACTGATATGATGTCCGTATACTGTACCTTACATCTAATATTACAACTAATATGATGTCCCGTATACTGTACCTTACATCTAGTATTACATGTAATAATCTGTCCGTTGGACTGTACCTTACATCTAACATTACATGTAATAATCTGTCCGTTGGACTGTACCTTACATCTAATATTACATGTAATAATCTGTCTGTTGGACTCTACCTTACATCTAATATTACATGTAACAATATGTCCGTTGGACTGTACTTTACATTCCTCTGCACTATAGTGAAGTGAGCAGGTGACTTCTGAAGGCTCTATTTGTAGATATGATTGGGATCAAAATTATTAAAATGTCTGAAAGTTAACATCCATCCATTGTGACACGTTGTGTCTGCTGTTTTACAATGATTACTTCATTGATTACTTTACTTACATACAGTATACACTGAGTGTACTAAACATTAGGAAGTCCTTCCTGATATTGAGTTGCTCTGTCAGGAATAGCGTCTGTGTATGGTCGGCCCTGGCAGGTACAAATACCTACACTAACCTTTCTGAGCGGCCGCATCCCTCGGGTCCGCCATTGAAATTATAATTAACTTGTGAGGAAATGTGGGCATTTTTCTATTAGAAGAGACATCTTGTCAATTTCGATCCTGGCGACGATAGTCACAGCACTTCCTGTTGGGAAAAAGGTCAATAGCTGAGTGTAATGAGTGATTGACTCAAGGCAGAACAGCTCACACTGTGTTCTGATCAAGTACCAAAATGGGATTTATTTCCATATCATTTTCCCTCTCATTTATAATTTGGTATAGAAAATCAGGCCCTGATTGAAGTGCCCGCCGTTAGGGCCAATCCTGGAGGAGAAAAGTAATTGAGCTTAAGTAGAAGGGTGACACGAACATAGATGTGCGTTTTCCTGAGCCAGCTAGGGACTAGGGACAGACATGGAATTATACCGCCAAGATGGAGCAGAACTCTCACTTAGTCCTGCAGTATGGTGCCCATTTTAGGGAAGCTGAAGTATGGTGCCCATTTTAGGAAAGCTGAAGTGTGGTGCCCATTTTAGGGAAAATGAAGTGTGGTGCCCAATTTAGGAAAGCTGAAGTGTGGTGTCCATTTTAGGGAAGCTGAAGAGTGGTGCCCATTTTAGGGAAGCTGAAGTATGGTGCCCATTTTAGGAAAGCTGAAGAGTGGTGCCCATTTTAGGAAAGCTGAAGTATGGTGCCCATTTTAGGAAAGCTGAAGTGTGGTGCCCATTTCAGGGAAGCTACGGTTTGGAAATAGTAGTATTTTTTTTATTCATTTTTTAACCTGAAACTAAAACTCATCAATGAACAATACAAGGTAAAGTAGTCAGTCACACCCACAAATCCTTCATGTTTTCCAACGTAGTTTTCTCTGTGTTTAGAATATTTAGTATTGGTGCGACATGATATATGATATTCCGATAGTTGAACAAGTAAAGTAATTCAGAAGAAAGTAAAGAGATGAATAATGTAAAAGGCTGGTGAGATTGTTATAGGGGGCTCAGTAGTGTTAGCCTGGTAGTCTGGAGGATTGAATATTTATAGAAGTTGTATGACTAACGACTGGGACAGTAGAATACACACACAAAGTTTGATGATAGCCTGTGGGCATGAGATATTTTTTGTTTACATTATTGCATGACACATGCACGCACGCACACACACACACACACACAACCACACACACACACACACACACACACACACACACACACACACACACACACACACACACACACAACCACACACACACACACACAACCACACACACACACACACACACACACACACGCAACCACACACACACACACACACTAATGGAGCACATTCAAAATAATCCTGTCGAAGACAGCAACCCTGATTAATTTACACTATTTAGTAGTCAATGTCCAAAATAGTTGGATGTTGGATGTTGCCTTGATAGAATGAGGAATCTCCAATCAAAACCTCCTTTGGGATTAATCAAAGGTTGTTTGAAGTTCTCATATTAGTTTAGATGTTTTAATTGTATTTTGAGTATCTTTAGGAAGACCAGTGGGTTTGTTTCTTTGTACTAGTGCTGTAACTATTGTGAATGCATGAATCAGAATTCTGTAAATCATGCAGAACCTTATGTCACGATCGCAGATTTTTAGAGAAACAACAAATGTCGGTACGCATTGTCTTATATTGGCTGAAAGCTTAAATTCTTGTTAATATAACTGCACTGTCCAATTTACAGTAGCTATTACAGCGATAAAATGACATGCTATTGTTTGAGGAGAGCTCCTAACAACAAAACACTTTTTTCACCAAGATAGGTTTGATAAATTCACCTCTGAAGGTGAAATGTGTACTTACATTCTGAAATCTTGCTCTGATTTATCATCCAAAGGGTCCCAGAGATAACATGAAGTATCATTTTGTCAGATAAAATCCTTCATGTCTACAACATGTATGTGTGATAGAAATATACTGTACACTGTAAAAAAAATAAAGACAATCTAGTTGTTTCAACTAATTATTATTGTACTTCAAGGTAAATCTCAGCTCTGTTAAAAGTATACTCATAAAACAAATGTGTATTTATGATTTGTTAAGGAGTAACATTAAACAAATTAACATGCCCCCACCAACATTAGACAACTATACAGAAAATAACTAACATTTGCGGAAATAAGTCAATGAAATCAATGATGAAACAGTCAGATTAACTGATAATTGACACGTTGACACGGTGGCTTAGCAGGCAGATCATAAGGCCATCCTCCAAGAGATTGTGAGATCAAATCCCAGTTGAGGACATGTTGAATATTATTTGCTGTATATAATAATAATAATAATATAAATGAACAGGCATAATGTATGTCAAATATGCAAGTTGAAAAAAAAAAAATGTTATACGCAATCTTTATGTTTATATAACCAATTGCACAGCCTTTTTGTTGTTGTTAGGATGCCCAAATTGTAATTTATAGTTGAAGGAACATTTGAGGCAAGTTCAGCAAGCAAATAATTTTAAATTTACAGGATTTTTGACTGTCTTTCTAAGTTGGAGCTAAATTTGGGCCAACTCATTTTTTTTGGTTGTTTTTCAGGTTAAACGTGGACAGAAAAGTTGAGTAAGCAAAAAAACGGCTGTGGAACCAGTTACAAAATAATAATTACACTCAACAAAAATATAAACGCAACATGCAACAATATCAAAGATTTTACTGATTTACAGTTCATACAAGGAAATAAGTCAAATTATATCAATCAATTATGCCCTAATCTATGGATTTCACATGACTGGGAATACAGATATGCATCTGTTGATACCTTAAAAATAGGTAGGGTAACCAGTCAGTACCTGGTGTGACCACCATTTGACTCAAGTCGCTCCTTCGCATTGAGTTGATCAGGCTGTTGATTGTGGCCTGTGGAATGTTGTCCCCACTCCTCTTCAATGGCTGTACGAAGTTGCTGGATATGGGCGGGAACTGGAACACAGTGTCGTACACATCGATCCAGAGCATCCCACACAAACGTTGATAGAGAATACCAAACATACTCAACGGCTGACATGTCTGGTGAGTACGCAGGCCATGGAAGAACCGGGACATTTTCAGCTTCCAGGAATTGTGCACAGATCCTTGAGACGGGGCAGTGCATTATCATGTTGAAACATGAGGTGATGGCAGTGAATGAATGGCACAACAATGGGCCTCTGGATCTCATCAGAGTATCTCTGTTGACATCAGCAAACTGCTCGCCCACAAGACACCATGTCTGCCATGTGCCCGGTACAGTTGAAACCTATTGCACGCTCCCTCAAAACTTGAGACATCTGTGGCATTGTGTTGTGTGATAAAACTGCACTTTTTAGAGTAGCCTTTTATTGTCCTCAGCACGAGGTGCACCTGTGTAACAATCATGCAGTTTAATCAAAGTTTCTTGAAATGCAGGGCCTTGTAAAATGGATGGATTTATTATCTTGACAAAGGATAAACATTTATTAACAGGGATTTAAACAAATTTGTGCACAACATTTGAGAGAAATACGCTTTTTGTGCATAAGGAACATTTCTGGTATCTTTTATTTCACCACATGAGGCATGAGACATCACTTTACATGTTGTGTTTTATTTTTGTTCAGTATAGTAGAAATGAAGATGGCACATTTCCAAGGCCTTACATTAAAATGCAGTAGTGTCCATCTTGAATATATTCTATAATTAACTAACATAAGTGATGAGATCCAGAGTCAGTTTTTTTTCTTCATTGGAGACTAACCTACTTCATATTTAAAGATCAATTCAATGTTCATGATCAAGCGCTAGCAGGACTAGGAGTCCAGTTCAGCTCGTACCCAGTTTTTCCAGATACTGCATACACTAACTACAGGTTGTGTGGGGCGGAGTCTGTAAACTAGAACAGGCTGCTGAACTGTTGCTTAGGCCACAGGCCTCTGAAATCAAAGGAATTTAAATTGAAGAAACAAAAAAAAAAAGACAAGTGAACAACTATAAAACAACTATAATTCCAAACAACTATAATTCCCATTCCCTCTGTCTCGGATCGTGATAGGACACATTGTCTTAATAACGTATAACATTATCAAACAATCTAACAATTAGACTCTCCATTATGGCAGGTCTTGCAACTGACAATTATAATTGACCTTTGCAGTGCATTCGGAAAAAGTTCAGACCGCTTGACTTTTTCCACATTTTGTTACATTAAAGCGTAATATTCTAAAAATGTATTAAATAAAAATAATTCCTCCTTTGATCGAGGACAACTGAATCAATATTAGAATAAGGCTGGGGGCGGTAGGGTAGCCTAGTGGTTAGAGCATTGGACTAGTAACCGAAAGGTTGCAAGTTCACAACCCCGAGCTGACAAGATACATCTGTCGTTCTGCCCCTGAACAGGCAGTTAACCCAAAGGTTCCTAGGCCGTCATTGAAAATAAGAATTTGTTCTTAACTGCCTTAGTTAAATAAAGGTATAAAAAATATGTGGAAAATGTAAAGTGTTCTGAATAATTTCCGAATGCTCTGTACATCATAGTAGCAACACTGATCTAGCAGAACATGTTATTCTGTATCAACGCTCAGTTCATATCCGCTTGGGCGAATGCAAAGTTTTCCCACTGTATCCCAATCGGCACCCTTTCGCTCACATAGTGCACTACTTCTGTCCAGAGCCCCTTTTAGCCATTGTCAAAAGTAGTGCACTATATAGGGAATAGGTTGTCATTTGGGACAAATGCATCATTTGTGTTGCTAAGCAATATCCGTCAGAGTCCACTGCCATTATATTAATTCCATGTTATTATGATGATGTCTGGTTATGTACGGGACGTCATGACGAGCATGGTTTTTATGTTTTATTCACGCACTAAGGACACTTTACCTGACTGAACGGCAGGGTAAATATTAACACAGCCTGCCGTAAAGCTTAGTTTTCAACCTTGACTCTGACACCGACTCCTTGTGACTTTCGAGGATGTCCTAACATGGACACCGTATCCTGTGGTTTCTCTTGAACCTGAGGTGAAAAGGGGCATACCGGAGGGAAAGTATCAGTTGGTGATGTTCAACAGCACCTCAGGTTCAAGAGAGACCACAGGATACGGTGTCCATGTTAGGACATAAAAGTATCAGTTGGTGATGTTCAACAGCACCTCAGGTTCAAGAGAGACCACAGGATACGGTGTCCATGTTAGGACATAAAAGTATCAGTTGGTGATGTTCAACAGCACCTCAGGTTCAAGAGAGACCACAGGATACGGTGTCCATGTTAGGACATAAAAGTATCAGTTGGTGATGTTCAACAGCACCTCAGGTTCAAGAGAGACCACAGATACGGTGTCCATGTTAGGACATAAAAGTATCAGTTGGTGATGTTCAACAGCACTGACCCCCCCCCCCCCGTTGGATTTATACTACAGCATAACAAAATAAAACAGAAACCTTGATAACAATAAATCAAAATGAAAGATGGACAAGGAATATACTACAAGCCCTCCTCATGTCTCAGTGTACTATTCTAGTGGCAACTTGACTTTTTACCAAGAGATGTTGTTCCATCTCCAGATCCTATTTTAATGCCAGTAAGTTATCTTTACTTCTCAGGAAATGCCAAATCTAATCCCTGACACCTGAGATCTCACCTGAAACTTGGAGCTGTACAATACTGCCACACAAACGCACGATGTCTAAACTACACAGTGGAGAGCTGTTCAATACTGCCACACAAACGCACAATGTCTAAACTACACAGTGGAGAGCTGTTCAATACTGCCATACAAACGCATGATGTCTAAACTACACAGTGGAGAACTGTTCAATACTGCCACACAAACGCACGATGTCTAAACTACACAGTGGAGAACTGTTCAATACTGCCACACAAACGCACGATGTCTAAACTACACAGTGGAGAGCTGTTCAATACTGCCATACAAACGCATGATGTCTAAACTACACAGTGGAGAACTGTTCAATACTGCCACACAAACGCACGATGTCTAAACTACACAGTGGAGAGCTGTTCAATACTGCCATACAAACGCATGATGTCTAAACTACACAGTGGAGAGCTGTTCAATACTGCCACACAAACGCATGATGTCTAAACTACACAGTGGAGAACTGTTCAATACTGCCACACAAACGCACAATGTCTAAACTACACAATGGAGAGCTGTTCAATACTGCCACACAAACGCACGATGTCTAAACTACACAGTGGAGAGCTGTTCAATACTGCCATACAAACGCATGATGTCTAAACTACACAATGGAGAGCTGTTCAATACTGCCACACAAACGCACGATGTCTAAACTACACAGTGGAGAGCTGTTCAATACTGCCATACAAACGCATGATGTCTAAACTACACAGTGGAGAGCTGTTCAATACTGCCACACAAACGCATGATGTCTAAACTACACAGTGGAGAGCTGTTCAATACTGCCACACAAACGCATGATGTCTAAACTACACAGTGGAGAGCTGTTCAATACTGCCACACAAACGCACAATGTCTAAACTACACAGTGGAGAACTGTTCAATACTGCCACACAAACGCACAATGTCTAAACTACACAGTGGAGAACTGTTCAATACTGCCACACAAACGCACGATGTCTAAACTACACAGTGGAGAGCTGTTCAATACTGCCACACAAACGCATGTTAGAATTATCAGTCAGCCTTAAAAATATCAAAATGTGTAGAGATTTTTTTTTTTTGGGGGGGGTTGAGACAATTGAATGGGTATTGTAATCCTTTATGAGTAAAATTATTATCCTTATTATTATTATTATTATTTTGACAATGAGGTAGTTAAAAGAAGAAAAAAAAATCAACATCAAAAAAGGTAAATTTTATTTATTGATGTGCTGGTTTTTAAGAGTCTTAAAATAGGATACTCCATGGTGTTAATGTGTGTCTAAAAGTATCTGTAATAGCTAAAAATGACCTTAAAATCAATACATTAATGAGCACTAAGAGCCTTGGAAGGCAAGATACATCTTCCTGTCTCCACAGGAACATGCAAATACACTTTGGGTCCCATGAAGCTCAACAACCGGTGTTTCTCGACGTGTGAGATGATTTCTCATGGACTTTGCATGCCATATCAGACACAGGGCTGTAATGTAATGAAACAAATGAATGACTCTGCCTGCGCCACAAATTGCACTGTGTTCCATATATAGTGCACTACTTTTGACCAGGGCCCACAAGGTACACCCATGGGGCTCTGGTCAAAAGTAGTGCACTATAATCGTAACAAGGGGGTCAATTGGGACACAGGCCCTGATGAGTACAGCCTGGCTACAGCAGGGTAGAGGGAGGATGCAGAGGTACACTTTTGACTTTTCTCCAGGAAGCTTTCTCCTCTGCAGAGCCATCAACAGACTCATATCAGTAAAGGGTCATTAGAGCTGGAATCCAACTGTAGAAAGGTTTTTTTTGCAACATTAAATTTAACACTGCCAATCCAGTAAATAATACTCTAGTTACAGCCATGATCGCCTTACAAAAAAAAAAAAAACACACACTTGAGAACTTAATGGCATTTTCCTCAAAGACTGGGTTTGGAGAATCGAGGTGCTAAATTAAGGGCTTTGTAAATGAAAGTGGTTAAATGGTTACAGATGGTTAAAGATGGTTAAAGATGGTTAAAGATGGTTAAAGATGGTTAAAGATGGTTAAAGATGGTTAAGTGGTTAAAGATGGTTAAAGATGGTTAAAGATGGTTAAAGATGGTTAAATGGTTAAAGATGGTTAAAGATGGTTAAAGATGGTTAAAGATGGTTAAATGGTTACAGATGGTTAAAGATGGTTAAAGATGGTTAAAGATGGTTAAAGATGGTTAAATGGTTAAAGATGGTTAAAGATGGTTAAAGATGGTTAAATTACATGCTCAGATTTTTAGAATGTGACACCGTCCATCCTTTATGAGATTTGACCGAGACTTGGTGGAAAATAATCCGAAAATAACCAGAAAATGTTACATTTGAAAAGTAACAATTGTAAAGTTACATTCAATAGAGTAGTAATACCACCATTTTGGGATCATAATCTGCAGTAACTCAATAATTTGTTAACTAAACCACACTTTGTAACATACATAACGATAAGGGCCGAAAAATGACTGAACATATTGACAGTTTAATATCAATGAATCACTCAAGGAGACTTGTGTGATTTGACAAAACTTGCAAGTTGCCATCCAATTATTGCTTTGAGAAGAGCTGATGGGAAATGAGAGAATCAATAGATTAATTAATGAATCTCCGATGCAACTCCAAAAATATGTCATCAGTTTAAAATGAGACCAAGGTCAATGGGATAATTAATGAGTTTCCGATTTCTGCAATCAACATAGTGTCATTTTACTGTTATTTTCCTTCTTATTTTAACACTCATCTGAATCAATACGCTAAAGACATGCTTCTCTGTCACAACAGGTTAATGAAATATTTACAGAAAGAAAAAAAAATCACCAACAATGAGTCAGTTCTGAACCGAGTGAAAAATGTACATGTAAAATATGTTTTCTGGGAAGGAGCATTTTCTGTCTATGAGCTGAACGAGCTGAAGTGGAGTTAACTAGGATATGGGGACCACACAGGTCCAGCAGAGTTCAATATAGAAAGCTGGACCAGATGTTGATGATTATGGATTAGCAGGGATGGTGTGGAATGCATAATTACGTGTACCTGAACAGTGTACAAATTCACTCATGGACCTTTTAGAATTTAAACCCCAGAATTTAGCATTTGCATAGTTGTAACTATTTTCTATTGAACATCCTTCCCAGTCATGATGACTAACAGCTGGCCACGCCTACGCACACACACACACACACACACGCACACACACGCAAGCACGCACGTACGCACGCACACACACACACACACACACACACACACACACACACACACACACACACACACACACACACACACACGCACACACGCACGCATGCACGCACACGCAAGCAAGCACGCACGCACGCACGCACACACACACACCCACTGTTGGTTAAGTCCCAAATCGCTCTCTATTCCCCATATAGTGCACTACATTTGCCATGGACCCTAACCCCATGGACCCAAACCCCATGGACCCTAACCCCATGCACCCTAACCCCATGGACCCTAACCCCATGGACCCTAACCCCATGGACCCTAACCCTATGGCCCCCTAACCTTATAGGCCCTGGTGAAAAGTAGTGCTCCATCAATGAAATGGGGTACCATTTGGGATACTTGCCATAGAGTGATACGGTCAGTCTTTGTTGAGGGTAAATGCAAGGTACAGTTCCGGTCCATTCTCACGAGTCATTAGAACTGGACTGTCGTGCTCCTGAAACAAGAACATGATGATGAGAATGACCTGAATATGGGGAATACATAGATAGATGTGTTAGATGGACTAGATTAAAGGTCTAGATTTTAACCTTCATTGAACTAGGCAAGTCGGTTAAGAACAGATTGTTGTTTACAATGACGGCCTACCAAAAGGCAAACGGCCTCGTTCGTCGACGGGGTCTGGGATGACGTTTTATTTTTCATTTTTAAATACAATATAAATATAGGACAAAACACACATCACAACAAGAGAGACACCACAACACTACATAAAGAGATGATAACATGATAACGTTAAAGTTTGTACATGATAACACAGCATGGTAGCAACACAGCTTGACAACAACATGGTAACAAACACAACATGGTAGCAGCACAAAAACATGGTACAAACATTATTAGGCAAAGTCAACAGCACAAAGGTTAAGAAGGTAGAGACAACAATGGCAGCCCACTCATTCCTATCTAACCTCGTCAATGGAACATCAGCCCAAAACTATTACATTCAGTGAAAATTACCATGTGACATACAGTTAGTCTTTTTTTTACATTTAACCTTGATTTAACTAGGCAAGTCAGTTAATACCAAATTCTTAACTACAATGACGGGCCTACCGGGGAACAGTGGGTTAACTGCCTTGTTCAGGGGCAGAACGATAGATTTTTACCTTGTCAGCTCAGGGATTCGGTTACTGGCCCAACGCTCTAACCACTAGGCTACCCTGCACACCTAATGAAGTGCTTTCGACACTCACAACTGGAGCACGTGTAACCCTCCCTTATTCAGTGAAAGCCAGTCGATGCTCAAATAATATTTTTTTTATTGCACCAGAAGAGGGGGGGGGGGTCTTAGAAGAGGTGCAATAGGGTTCTTCACTTTTTTTCACTACAGGGAACTTCTCAATGTTAAATGTGTTGGCATGTGAACAAAACGTCCCAAACAATTGCCGGACTTTGAAGTTTTTGTCTTTAATGTCATTTTGAAGCTGGGTGGTGTTTAAAGACATTAATTATAAAATACTATCAGTTCCACCACCTTGACTCATATTCATATTTCCCCCTGGTTGCTTTTTATGTCCCGTTTCCTCTGCAGCGCTCTCTACCTCTCGAACATTAAGGTTGCATACCAATCATTACATTTGTAATATCCCTTTGAGATTAACATGTAGGCGGTGTCTACTGTTGAACCCTAGACACAGGTCATACGATGTAGCCATCAGATGATCTAGAGGTGGATAGATATAGATTACTGTATATGTTGAAATTTGTAGAGTATATGTTGTTGTTTTCCCCCCATTTACCTTATCCTTAAAATGGTAAAATACACTTTGCAATGATAACACCAGTAGAGCAAATAACACATGGACACAGCTACCACACGTACCATAGACAGGTCACCTTCATTTTCAAAACAACATATATATATATTCAAGTTGACACAGCAAAGTTTATACATTAATGGGAGGAGCATGAGAATTAAAAAGATAAAAGATACAATTTTCCACAGCTGAGCAAGTCATTAAGTAACAAAACAGGTCATTGATTTAACAGCTTTGTCCAGAGATTTTATGGGACATAAGTGACTCTCATAAGATTTCACTATGGATCATTAAATGAGAGCTGTGGATGATCCCCCCCCCCCCCCCCCCCCCCCACCAAAAAAAGCATTTTACTTTCAATAACGTCATCAGGCTTAAGGCCTTTTGCTCTACTCTCCAAAGAGTTGGGTTTACTTACCTGGAGATACAGGTAGGTGCTGCATATATGGAACTAAAACAGAATGAAGTAGGACAAAGCAAAGTTCTGCTAGTATTAAGACTCACAAGGTTGTTTTTGCATGTCTAAATAAAAAAATAACAAAAAATAATTTAACATTTGAAAAAATGTAATGTACCAATGTAACGTTTAACTCTTCGTCAATTTAGGTTTCGGGAACATCATACTCTTGCTTGAAAGGATTGATGAGCCTCGTGTTCTAGCCTTTTTAAATTAATTTAATAATACATGAACATGCTTTTAAACACTTTGCATATCTTAATGGATGACCTTCTGAAGAGAGACAGTCTAAGTGGTATGGAAGTGTTGCTGGATCTTAAAGAGACAGAAAATATTCAGACCCACATTTTGTTACGTTACAGCCTTATACTGAAATTGATTAAATTGTTTTTCTCATCAATCTACACACAACACCCCATAATGCCAAAGAAAAAACAGTTTTTTAGAAATGGTAGCATATGTATTAAAAATGTAAAACGGAAATATCACATTTACATAAGTATTCAGACCCTTTACACAGTACTCTGTTGAAACACCTTTGGCAGCGGTTACAGCCTCGAGTCTTCTTGGGTATGGCGCTACAAGCTTGGTACACCTGTATTTGGGGAGTTTCTCCCATTCTTCTCTGAAAATCCTCTCAAGGTCTGTCAGGTTGGATGGGGAAGTCTCTGCACAGTCATTTTCAGGTCTCTCCAGAGATGTTAGAATGGATTCATGTCCGGGCTCTGGCTGGGCCAACTCAAGGACTTTCAGAGACTTGTCCTGAAGCAACTACTGCATTGACTTGGCTGTGTGCTTAGGGTTGTTGTCCTGTTGGAAGGTAACCCTTTGCCCCAGTCAGAGCTCTGGAGCAGGTTTTCATCAAGGATCTCTCTGTACTTTGCGCCGTTCATCTTTCCCTTGATTCTGACTAGTCACCCTGTCCCTGCCGCTGAAAAACACCCCCACAGCATGATGCTGCCACCACCGTGCTTCACCTCAGGGATGGTGCCAGGTTTCCTTGGTTTGATCAGACCAGATAATCTTGTTTCTCATGGTTTGAGTTCTTTAGGTGCCCATGTCATGTGCCTTTTACTGAGTAGAGGCTTCGGTCTGGCCACTCCACCATAAAGGCCTGATTGGTGGAGTGCTGCAGAGATGGTTGTCCTTCTGGAAGGTTCTCCCATCTCCACAGAGGAACTCTATCCAAGTGACAATTGGGTTCTTCGTCCAAGGCCTGACCAAGGCCCTTCTCCACCAATTGCTCAGTTTGGCCAGGTGGACAGCTCTGGTTGCAAAAATGTAAGAATGATGCAGGCCACTGAGTTCTTGGGGACCTTCAAAGCTACATAACATTTTTAGTATCCTTCCCCAGATATGTGCCTCAACACAATCCTGTCTCAGAGCTACAAGGACCATTTTATTTTACTTAATTTTAACCAGGCAAGTCGGTTAAGAACAAATTCTTATTTACAATGAAGGCCTACCCTGGCCAAACCCTCCCCTAACCTGGACAACTCTGGGCCAATTGTGCACCGCCCTATGGTGCTCCCGATCACGACCGGTTATGATACAGCCCAGAATCGAACACGGGTCTGAGGTGACGGCTCTAGCACTGCGATGCAGTTCCTTACACCTCTGTGCCACTCAATCCCCCACAATTCCTTTGACCTCATGGCTTGGTTTTTGCTCTGACATGCACTGTCAACTGTGGGACCTAATATAGACAGGTGTGTGCCTTTCCAAATCATGTCCAATCAATTGAATTTACCACAGGTGGACTCCAATCAAGTTGTAGAAACATCTCAAGGATGATCGAGATGAACAAGATGAACCTGAGCTAAATTTAGATTCTCATCTCAAAGGGTCTGATTAAGTAAATAACATATTTCTGTTTTTTTATTTTGGCAAACGTTTCTAAAAAATGATGGGGTATTGTGTGTAGGTTGATGAGGATTTATTGAAATGTAATACATTTTAGAATAAGGCTGTAATGTAACCAAATGTGGAAACAGTCAAGGGGTCTGAATACTTGCGCTGTAAGTGGTATAGAAGTGTTGCTGGATTTGAAATAGTCAGACTAAGTGGTATAGAAGTGTTGCTGGATTTTAAAGAGACAAAGTGGTATAGAAGTGTTGCTGGATTTTAAAGAGACTAAGTGGTATAGAAGTGTTGCTGGATTTTAAAGAGACTAAGTGGTATAGAAGTGTTGCTGGATTTTAAAGAGACTAAGTGGTAAAGAAGTGTTGCTGGATTTTAAAGAGACTAAGTGGTATAGAAGTGTTGCTGGATCTTAAAGAGACTAAGTGTTCCAGAAGTGTTGCTGGATCTTAAAGAGACAGACTAAAGGGCCGTCCACACCAAGAACTATAAATATAACAATAAAAAAAACTAAATCTAATTTAAGAGAACAGGGGCATTCACACTACAACCATAACTACAAAATGAGTGGAGAACGATAACGAGAGGTACAATTACAATCACTTTCAGAGCTATTTTTTTGCATGTACCCTGATACGATAAAACATTGCATTCTAAAAAATGCATTCTATTGAAGCGTTCTTGGTTCTAGATGCTCGAGGATGCTCGGAGAGAAGAGAAGGCAGAGGATCGGGTAAGCTCGCCTGAATAACTGGCCATGTGTAAGCCTATTATTGGCCACAACGATGATAGGACGACTTGGGAGAGTGATGACAAACAGCGCACGAGAAGGCCATATTCTCCGATGCTAGGCATATCTGCTGACACATCCTGACAAAATGCACACTGTGACTGGCTTGCTAAAGTGCCTTTCTGGACCTGGCAAACTGTTGAGAAAAAAACCCATTAATCAATCCATCGGCAAGTTTATTATTATTTGGGAATGAAACATCAAAACACAGGGCTTTTTAGCGGTTATTGAATTGTAAGATTCACTGCAGTTTACAGCCTAGACTAGGGTTCGTAACTCACAAACATAATAATACATTTTTAAAAAAGTAATTATTGCATTGTGTTGTTATAGCCTAGGTATGATCATTGTCTTGTCCCTAAAAAAGTATTAGTAGAATCAGGCCTAATATTTAGCTAATGACTGATGGGTTGTATATGCTTCTAACTTAGTCTACACATCTGTAGTCTGTCTTCACGGTTCTCTTTGTGCAATAAAGCTACAGCTATTCCTCTTAGCTCTTGGAGTCCCAGGAAAAGCTAGACTACAATAGATTGTTGTAAGCCTACACTTAATTTAAGCATTTTATCTACTACTACTACTACTATCGAGGAATGACTCCAGCTTGCTCTTGCTTGCTGAATGTAAAATATGAGAGTTTGAAAGGAGAGAGAGAGAATGTGTGAGTAGCCTGCTAATGTACCTTTCTGGACCTTGTAAAACTGTGGAGAATAAACCCACAACTGATCAAATCGTTGCATAATCAGAACCTAAGTTGTAGGCCGTTCGGCAGGAAGCATTCAAAACAGGAAGTTTGAGTGGTTATCCAAATGAGCTTACATCACTGCAGTTTACAACCCTAGACAATGATTGTGTCCTCACTTGATAACAACAATACTTTTCACTCATTGTACTGTGTAGTTGTTGCCCAGGTAGAATCATGTTCCTGTCTTAAAACGTAGACCTAATCAATAGTGGAGCTTTGCGTGTTAGTGACTGCGGAGAGCAGCCTGGAGGAATGCACAGATATGCCATTTCATATTCCGTTAACTTTTTTTTTCTCACACTTTGATAGGTGAATATTTATAGCCTTACTATTTGGCAAATGAATGGCCTAATATCTAGCTGGTATTTAGCTTCTTGCTTTGGCTACACATCTCTAGCCTCTCTCTTCCAACTGTTCCCCTTGCTCAAATCCAGGGTACCAACACCACACCACTATTCCTCTTCACGTGAAATCCAAGGACAAGCTATAAACTATGTATTTGTAGATTTTTTTTAAGCCAGCCCTACTAGCCATTTTAAGCTAGCCCAAATAGCCATTTTAAGCTAGCCCTAATAGCCATTTTAAGTTAGCCCTAAAATCAATTTTAAGCTATCCCTAATAGCCATTTTAAGTTAGCCCTAATAGCCATTTTAAGCTAGCCCTAATAGCCGTTTTAAGCTAGCCCTAATAGCCATTTTAAGCTAGCCCTAATAGCCATTTCGCGGAGAGAAGTCTTGTTGTTTCTATTTGCTAAATGTAAAATGGGATTGATCTTAAAGAGACAGACAAAATTATATAGAAGTGTTGCTGGATCTTAAAGAGACAGACTAAGTGGTACAGAAGTGTTGCTGGATCTTAAAGAGACAGACTCTGTGGCACAGAAGTGTTGCTGGATCTTAAAGAGACACACTCTGTGGTACAGAAGTGTTGCTGGATCTTAAAGAGACAGACTCTGTGGCACAGAAGTGTTGCTGGATCTTAAAGAGAAAGACTCTGTGGTACAGAAGTGATGCTGGATCTTAAAGAGGCAGACTCTGTGGTATAGAAGTGTTGTTTGATCTTAAAGAGACAGACTCTGTGGTACAAAAATGTTGCTGGATCTTAAAGAGACAGACTCTGTGGTACAGAAGTGTTGCTGGATCTTAAAGAGACAGACTCTGTGGTACAGAAGTGTTGCTGGATCTTAAAGGGACAGACTAAGTGGTATAGAAGTGTTGCTGGATCTTAAAGAGACAGACTCTGTGGTACAGAAGTGTTGCTGGATCTTAAAGAGACAGACTCTGTGGTACAGAAGTGTTGCTGGATCTTAAAGAGACAGACTAAGTGGCACAGAAGTGTTGCTGGATATTAAAGAGACAGACTAAGTGGTACAGGAGTGTTGCTGGATCTTAAAGAGACAGACTCTGTGGTACAGAAGTGTTGCTAGACCTTAAAGAGACAGACTCTGTGGTACAGAAGTGTTGCTGGATCTTAAAGAGACAGACTAAGTGGCACAGAAGTGTTGCTGGATCTTAAAGGGACAGACTAAGTGGTATAGAAGTGTTGCTGGATCTTAAAGAGACAGACTCTGTGGTACAGAAGTGTTGCTAGACCTTAAAGAGACAGACTCTGTGGTATAAAAGTGTTGCTGGATCTGAAAGAGACAGGCTAAGTGGTACAGAAGTGTTTCTGGATCTTAACGTGTGGATCTAGACATGTACATCAATCCATCTGTCCAAATAACTCATCGTAGTTTATTGCACTGACAAAATGACACATGAAACCATTGACAGGATAGTACCTCCACTACTACTATTACTATAGATCAGCAGCATATTCACCTACACAGACAGACTTCACTCACTACAGCATATTCACTCACTACTATTCACTCACTACAGCATATTCACCTACACAGTGAGACTACACTCACTACAGCATATTCACCTACACAGACAGACTACACTCACTGCATTATATTCACCTACACAGAGAGACTACACTTACTGCAGCATATTCACCGACACAGAGAGACTACACTCACTGCAGCATATTCACCTACACAGATAGACTACACTCACTACAGCATATTCACCTACACAGACAGACTACACTCACTGCAGCATATTCACCTACACAGAGAGACTTCACTCACTACAGCATATTCACCTACACAGAGAGACTACACTCACTACAGCATATTCACCTACACAGAGAGACGTCACTCACTACAGCATATTCACCTACACAGACAGACTACACTCACTGCAGCACATTCACCTACACAGAGAGACTTCACTCACTACAGCATATTCATCCACACAGACAGACTACACTCACTACAGCATATTCACCTACACAGACAGACTACACTCACTGCATCATATTCACCGACACAGACAGACTACACTCACTACAGCATATTCACCTACACAGACAGACTACACTCACTGCATCATATTCACCGACACAGACAGACTACACTCACTACAGCATATTCACCTACACAGACAGAATACACTCACTACAGCATATTCACCTACACAGACAGACTACACTCACTGCATCATATTCACCGACACAGACAGACTACACTCACTACAGCATATTCACCTACACAGACAGACTACACTCACTACAGCATATTCACCGACACAGACAGACTTCACTTACTACAGCATATTCACCCACACAGACAGACTCCACTCACTGCATAATATTCACCTACACAGACAGACTACACTCACTACAGCATATTCACCTACACAGACAGACTACACTCACTACAGCATATTCACCTACACAGAGAGACTACACTCACTACAGCATATTCACCTACACAGACAGACTACACTCACTGCATAATATTCACCTACACAGAGAGACTACACTCACTGCAGCATATTCACCTACACAGACAGACTACACTCACTACAGCATATTCACCGACACAGACAGACTACACTCACTGAAGCATATTAACCAACAGGCATCCTTCACTCACTCCAGCTTCTTAATGGAGCATGAATGCATGTCCATTTAGAATCCTCTCATCCCTGCAATTATAACAAAGATGCTTTTGTTGGTTTGCCATGCAGAGACAAATCTGAATTTTCCTCAAATGTAGTTGTAAATGGGGTCTGAGATGCAGCTATTTCCAAAGTTTTAACCCTCTGGAGTTGGGTTGGCAGGGCTGTACAATCAGTATGCGGCAAGCAGCCAGCTAACTCTGATGGCTATGGGATGGCATCGGCCTTGCCACGGTGCAAAAACATTAAGGAAAGACATTTCCCTCCCCCCAAGCTATATAGAAGGCTATGTATAAAACCCTGACCTGGTTGTCATTTCCATATTCTATTCAACCTCTGTTAAAGGTCCAAAGCAGCTTTTTTTCCCCCATCTCAATATCAAATCATTTCTAGGTAACAATTGAGCACCTCACTGTGATTTTGTTCAGTTAAAATTGTAAAAAAATAAATTAAATAAAAAGCTGTTTCTCAAGCAATACTTTTTCTATGGCTGTCTTGGAGTGGTCTGAGTGGGGAGGGGGAAAACAAAAACAAACAAAAAAATATTATTGGCAGAGAGGTTTGGAACTGTCTTTTTTTTAAACTAATTTACCACATGGTGATGTCACCATGGAAGGCCAAAACTCCACCCCACCCGACAGTTCTTACACTAAAAGGGCATCATCATCATCATCTTCACAGTGTTATTGTCAAATCATAGAATGGAAATATATACTGTATATACAGTAAAACACAGGAAAATCCAATATATTAACTGCACTGGGGTCTTTAAGAGATCCGTTCACTCTCATTATGAAACCCACTCATACGTTCACAGTAAACACATCCCTCAATTATTTAATCAACCAAATAAGCTCTGTGAGCATTAAACCTTAGCCAAACAGGTTCTTGCTGTAGCTATCACAGAATGGAGATAGGTGGTCATTTTGTTTGCTTTGTGTAATATCTAAATCATCAACCGACAACAAACAGGGAATGCTGATTGAATAGGGAAAATAACATGAAATGGGAATTTGTATTTGGATTATTATATAGGCTGTTTCTCATCTAATGTGGCAGATTTGCCAACAGTTTTACCTCCATCCAGTTTAGGAAAGATTAGTCTTCCATCTGTGATGCAGTTTGTTCAAGGCTTTGGTAAAGACTAATTTCACCAGCATTTTTTGAGCATGTGTGACTGACATCGGCACGGGCTGTTTCCTGGTTGATTATCATCTCAACAGTCATAGCCAGTGGAACAAGGTGTCAGACATTTAAACTTGTGGGAAATATCTCTTTCTATGGTTTGTTTTATTTTTTACTTCTGTTATTCAGTGTTTCCTCTAAAAGGGTAGAGATGTCAACAGATTGCCTCACTGCGACCACCTAGTCTCAGGGGCCCTGTTAATTAGGTCACCACATGGGGGCATGATGACGCAACACTGATTCAGAAAACCTAGTCAAAGTACACAACTTATTGTTTTCCCTCTGAGCAGTTGTGGACAAATTAGTAAATGTGGCCATAGAACAACTGCTAAGGGGATAGACCACCTCAGGGCTACAGTGGACTGGTAGATAGACCACTACAGGGCTAGAGTGGACTGGTAGATAGACCACTACAGGGCTACAGTGGACTGGTAGATAGACCACTACAGGGCTACAGTGGACTGATAGATAGACCACTACAGGGCTACAGTGGACTGGTAGATAGACCACTACAGGGCTACAGTGGACTGGTAGATAGACCACTACAGGGCTACAGTGGACTGGTGGATAGACCACTACAGGGCTACAGTGGACTGGTGGATAGACCACTACAGGGCTACAGTGGACTGGTGGATAGACCACTACAGGGCTACAGTGGACTGGTGGATAGACCACTACAGGGCTACAGTGGACTGGTGGATAGACCACTACAGGACTACAGTGGACTGGTAGATAGACCACTACAGGGCTACAGTGGACTGGTGGATAGACCACTACAGTGGACTGGTAGATAGACCACTACAGGGCTACAGTGGACTGGTGGATAGACCACTACAGGGCTACAGTGGACTGGTGGATAGACCACTACAGGGCTACAGTGGACTGGTGGATAGACCACTACAGGGCTACAGTGGACTGGTGGATAGACCACTACAGGGCTACAGTGGACTGGTGGATAGACCACTACAGGGCTACAGTGGACTGGTGGATAGACCACTACAGGACTACAGTGGACTGGTAGATAGACCACTACAGGGCTACAGTGGACTGGTTGATAGACCACTACAGTGGACTGGTAGATAGACCACTACAGGGCTACAGTGGACTGGTGGATAGACCACTACAGGGCTACAGTGGACTGGTGGATAGACCACTACAGGGCTACAGTGGACTGGTAGATAGACCACTACAGGGCTACAGTGGACTGGTGGATAGACCACTACAGGGCTACAGTGGACTGGTAGATAGAACACTACAGGGCTACAGTGGACTGGTAGATAGACCACAACAGGGCTACAGTGGACTGGTGGATAGACCACTACAGGGTTACAGTGGACTGGTGGATAGACCACAACAGGGCTACAGTGGACTGGTGGATAGACCACTACAGGGTTACAGTGGACTGGTAGATAGACCACTACAGGGCTACAGTGGACTGGTAGATAGAACACTACAGGGCTACAGTGGACTGGTAGATAGACCACAACAGGGCTACAGTGGACTGGTGGATAGACCACTACAGGGTTACAGTGGACTGGTGGATAGACCACAACAGGGCTACAGTGGACTGGTGGATAGACCACTACAGGGTTACAGTGGACTGGTAGATAGACCACTACAGGGCTACAGTGGACTGGTAGATAGACCACTACAGGGCTACAGTGGACTGGTAGATAGACCACTACAGTGGACTGGTAGATAGACCACTACAGTGGACTGGTAGATAGACCACTACAGTGGACTGGTAGATAGACCACAACATGGCTACAGTGGACTGGTAGATAGACCACTACAGTGGACTGGTAGATAGACCACTACAGGGCTACAGTGGACTGGTAGATAGACCACTAAAGTGGACTGGTATTTAGACCACTACAGTGGACTGGTAGATAGACCACTACAGTGGACTGGTAGGTAGACCACTACAGTAGACTGGTAGATAGACCACTACAGTGGACTGGTAGATAGACCACTACAGTGGACTGGTAGGTAGACCACTACAGGGCTACAGTGGACTGGTATATAGACCACTACAGTGGACTGGTAGATAGACCACTACAGTGGACTGGTAGACAGACCACTACAGTGGACTGGTAGATAGATCACTACAGTGGACTGGTAGGTAGACCACTACAGTGGACTGGTAGGTAGACCACTACAGGGCTACAGTGGACTGGTAGATAGACCACTACAGTGGACTGGTAGGTAGACCACTACAGGGCTACAGTGGACTGGTAGGTAGACCACTACAGTAGACTGGTAGATAGACCGCTACAGTGGACTGGTAGGTAGACCACTACAGGGCTACAGTGAACTGGTAGATAGACCACTACAGTGGACTGGTAGATAGACCACTACAGTGGACTGGTAGGTAGACCACTACAGGGCTACAGTGGACTGGTAGATAGACCACTACAGTAGACTGGTAGATAGACCACTACAGTGGACTGGTAGGTAGAGCACTACAGGGCTACAGTGGACTGGTAGATAGACCACTACAGTAGACTGGTAGATAGACCACTACAGTGGACTGGTAGATAGACCTCTACAGTGAACTTGTGGGTAGACCACTGCATGTCTACAGTGGACTGGTAGATAGACTACCGCAGGTCTACAGTGGACTGGTAGATAGACCACTACAGTGGACTAGTAGATAGACCACTACAGTGGACTGGTAGATAGACCACTACAGTGGATTGGTAAGTAGACCACTACAGTGGACTGGTAGATAGACCACTACAGTGGACTGGTAGGTAGACCACTACAGTGGATTGGTAAGTAGACCACTACAGTGGACTGGTAGATAGACCACTACAGTGGACTGGTAGATAGATCACTACAGTGGACTGGTAGATAGACCACTACAGGGCTACAGTGGACTGGTAAATAGATCACTACAGTGGACTGGTAGATAGACCACTACAGTGGACTGGTAGATAGACCACTACAGGGCTACAGTGGACTGGTAGGTAGTGGGAAGACCACTACTCTGTAATGGAACGTTTATGTGGGTAACCTGGCTGTGATAATGGTTAGAACCTTGCTGCCAGTCGTGGTCAGGGGTGGTTGTAAGGTTTACAGGGCCAGTACAATTGTGGTCAGGGCTAGTGGTAATGTTTACAAGGCCAGTACAGCTGTGGTCAAGGCTAGTGGTAATGTTTACAAGGCCAGTACAGTTGTGGTCAGGGCTAGTGGTAATGTTTACAAGGCCAGTACAGTTGTGGTCAAGGCTAGTGGTAATATTTACAAGGCCAGTACAGTTGTGGTCAGGGCTAGTGGTAATGTTTACAAGGCCAGTACAATTGTGGTCAAGGCTAGTGGTAATATTTACAAGGCCAGTACAGTTGTGGTCAGGGCTAGTGGTAAGGTTTACAAGGCCAGTACAATTGTGGTCAGGGCTAGTGGTAATGTTTACAAGGCCAGTACAATTGTGGTCAGGGCCAGTGGTAATGTTTACAAGGCCAGTACAGTTGTGGTCAGGGCTAGTGGTAAGGTTTACAAGGTTAGTACAATTGTGGTAAGGGCTAGTGGTAATGTTTACAAGGCCAGTACAATTGTGGTCAGGGCTAGTGGTAATGTTTACAAGGCCAGTACAATTGTGGTCAGGGCTAGTGGTAATGTTTACAAGGCCAGTACAGTTGTGGTCAGGGCTAGTGGTAATGTTTACAAGGCCAGTACAGTTGTGGTCAGGGCTAGTGGTAATGTTTACAAGGCCAGTACAGTTATGGTCAGGGCTAGTGGTAATGTTTACAAGGCCAGTACAGTTGTGGTCAGGGCTAGTGGTAATGTTTACAGGGCCAGTACAGTTGTGGTCAGGGCTAGTGGTAATGTTTACAAGGCCAGTACAGTTGTGGTCAGGGCTAGTGGTAATGTTTACAAGGTTAGTACATGCACAACTTTGTAGTTTACATTTTATTGAAGTACTTCCAAGTAAAAGCAACCATTATCAAAATAATATTTTCTAACAATGAAAATAGATCTGGTGGTGTTGGCAAATAGATACATTCAGTACAAACTGAATAGCAGTACATACGAGCTTCTCAAGTTCAGAAGAGTTTGAACGTTCTGTGTCATAGAGTTCATTCTCCAATAACACAGGAAGGAAGTCAGTGCTCAGCGACAGACAGACATCTCCACAGTCAGAAAGCCTTGGTGTGTAACTCTCTCTGCTGTGGTTCTTCTATTCATTATCTTTTTTTTGTCAATTACTTAGATTTGGGCCTGTGCTTGATGAGGCGGGAGCCCCTCTGTCCGGTGTGATTAGGTGTCTGTGTGGCCGGTGTTGCCAGTGGCCCTGCTAGCTGGTGCTGTGCGACACGGTCCGTGGTCACAGTGGCACTCACTGCAGTTATTCACTGGAACTGGGAGATAGCATCTAAATGTTTGTCAGATCCATGGCTCCTGTTTAGCACGGCCATTATTTTTTATTCTGTCAGAAATGTCACTTTGAATCTGGGACCGTGTCAGTGTAAGTGTTGTCGCCCACAGGGGGCAGCTAGGCTTATCCTTCCTCCCTCTACTGACACTACTGTACGTAGGTCCACACCAGCCAAGGCTTTGGTCAGAGTTTGTGTCTTTTTTTTTGTTGTGTGTCTGTGACCCTGACTGTCCACATCTAATGGAAAGTCAGGGTTGTTACGCTGTAAAGGGGCTGCTTTCCAGACGGTTGTGTTACTTCAATCCAAGGTACTTTAACATCCCTCTTCGAACATGAAACTATGCACATTAAATCACATTATCTCTCTACCTTCTGTTCTCACAGTTGTATGCAGAAGATATTATTCCCGGAAAAATCTAAAATTTTACATTCCCTAATAATGTGCAGAAAGAGATGACATCGCCAAGAGACAATGTCTAATGCACGGAAGTCGCCTGTGGAGCTCATCTACAGTTGCTTGTTCACAAATGCTGACAAACGTTTCTGATCTGGTGTAATATCGAACAGTCACTATTTAAAGGTCTATAATGTATGTTTTCCTCGTCCCTTCAAGCATTACCGTGTTCAAGATATCCCGGGTTCTTTACATTGATTTATCCTTTGAATTACTTGACCCCGAGGCAAAGCCTTACAGCTAAGCCTGTGTCAATCATTACGGGATGGTATTGACTTCCACGGTGACAGACTGAACTCCTTTAGGGTTTTGTTGACTCTGACAGCGGAGGGAAAAGTCAAGGTAGCTGTTCAATATTGGACTTGGACATAGAAACTTTGCCTTCATGTTAACTTGTGTGTAACTCTTAATGCTTCACATACAGTTCACCGTGGATCCTGTGGGTAGAACCCCACCCATCTACACACAGAATGGGAACATTCACACAATAAAATGTCCGTCCCTTATATAGCCAGAAGAGATTAAGGTCTTCCCTATTCCCTGGTCCTTCTAGAAGGATTAAAATGATCTATTTCAGAAGATCATTTGCATGCCAGTATCCCTGATCGGTTTTCCGTTAGCCTAATTGACATATTTGGTTGTGAGGTATCAAGGAGAATGACACATTCTAGTCATAGAGTTGTAGTCGTCTGCATTAGGGACACATCATCCCTAGGACATCATCCCTCCAGCCCCTCCTCTCAGCATGTCAGCAAGGTGTCCTTAAGATACCCACCTACGCCCCCGGGCTGATTAAAGATCCTGTCAGCTTGCATCTTCCAGGACCAATAATGAACATGGAATCGTAAAGCTGGGGACTAATGAACAGGGGCTGGATAATCATGTATTCAATAAGTACAGCATGTGTCTTTGTGTGTAATTTGCTTCTGAATTAATGCTATGCTTGCATTTCACCGAGATGTGTCAATTATTGTACTGTGGCTAAATCAGTCATCAAGAGTGTCCTGGTTGAACCTGAGACTTACAGCCATGTACAGTGTACTACATTCAGGGATAAATTGACAAATAAGATAAGATTTGGTTTAACGTCTTTGAGAACCTTGACAGCATTGACAAACAGAGTCGTCGTGGTGGGTGGAAAACACATGATGAAACGTTAAAGGAAGACCTCATTTTGGTTTAACTGAATGCGTTTATTTGTATTTATTTGTTAATGTGGTGTCTCTTCTAAGAAGATACTTTCACGTGTTTTGCTCCAATAATAAGGACTTGAAACTTGTGTTTGCGGTGTCCCTTTAATGACGTCTGATTTTTTTTTTAACATCTTGATTCAATTCCCTAAAGATGAATCCATCCGTCTTGGTACCTTGGTGGCTTGGTCTGGATGTTTCTGGTGTGCAGGACCTTTAAACAATTAAACACAACACTGTTTTTCTTCTGCTATTAAAGGGGTCGCTTTATGGATATCGGATGTTTACCCCCCCACCATGGAATTAGGATTTCATTTGAAAGTTGAGCAATTGTGGCAAAGAAATTGCAATGTCATTTTGATGTCCGACTGAGTTGTGAGCGCACTCCCCTCGTTCGAATCGTAGATTTAGATTTTAATGCTGTCCTAAATAATGAAACGTGTTAATATTTCAGACAGCTAAATGTAATATCAAAGTCAGGGCACCCCATTAAGCTCAGAGAAACACATTAAACTTCAAACGTATATATATAACCATGTAGGATTTGAAGCCTTGATGGCCATTGGTCAGCCAGCCATACACATCCACATCAAATCAAATTGTATTTGACACATGCGCAGAATACAACAGTTGCAGACCTCACAGTGAAATGCTTGCTTGCAAGCCCTTATTAACGAACAATGCATTTCAAGATTTACTAAATAAACAAAAGTTTAAAAAATGTAAATAATAGTTACATAACGATAATGAGGCTATATACACGTGGTACCAGTACTGAGTCAATGTCCAGGGGCACAGGTTAGTCAAGGTAATTTTTGAAGTGACTATGGATAGATAATAAAGAGCGAGTAGCAACGTAAATAGTCCGGGTGGCCATTTGAGTAATTGTTCAGGAGTCTTATGGCTTGAGGGTAGAAGCTGTTAAGAAGCTTTTGGTCCTAGACTTGGCTTTCCGGTGCAGAGAGAACAGCCTATGACTTGGATGACTGGAGTCTTTGACAATTTGTGTTTTATTCCTCATTTAAACTAGGTTAGCAAGTTTAATTTGATGGAAGTCATTATGTGACATTAAGGCACAGGCTGATGGACTGATAGACTGGTGGCCTGGCTGGTCCTGGGCAGAATCACATCCCTAATTAATATTGTTCTGGCTTCCCTTTCATGCTTATTCTACTGTGCATCATCATGCAACAGTAAAAATAGGGCCAAACAGTGGGTAGGCCTACGGTACATTATGAAGAACATTTTAGGGCAGCCCAAACCATGAGGGGCATCTAGATAAAAATGCCAAGCAAGATGAATGGGGGTTAATTTGCTAAAGATGTTGAATAATGTGAGTTGGTGTTTATTTTTTTGCAATTTTTTTTTATTGTCTGGACTTTTAGTTAAAACTTACAACAAAACGACATGAACGATTAATGATGTTGTTGTTGTTGTTGTTGTAAAATGACATACGAGGGGAAGACTTTGTACTGTACCTGTCAGCAGTGTGTCCATCTTCTGTTTCGTTGTCTGCATTTCATTTGACCTCATCACAAAGAAAGATGCTGGAAATCCTACTAAAACAGATACAACTTTAAACAGCACCATTTGAACAAAAACATTTGAATTGTGAATAATATTTGTCCAGGCTATTTTAGCATACGTGGCGTGGTAAGGAATGTAGATATACAGTATATTGTGGTATGTTCACAGAGCAGCGAGGGCCTCAGAAGGCTCAGGAGTGATGTGTGGTGACAGTGCAGTGCCAGGCTGTTGACACAGCCGTCATCTCCTGGGTACTGGGGGTGGGAGAGCCCCAGGCCTGATTATTTACAGGCCTGTGCTGCCTGCCTGCGTGTCCTAGCTCCCTCCAAAATGTGCATCCCAAATGCCACAGTCTATTCCCTACACAGTGCACTACTTTTGACCAGAGTCCTATAAGGCCCCGGTCAAAAGTAGTGCACAATGTAGGGAATAGGGTGCCGTTTGGAACGCGTGGCACACCAAATGTTCCGTGCACACCAAATGTTCCGTGAGGACACCAGGAGATCTCTCCTCTTCCAAGCCCCTTAATTGGATCAGAGCCATCATTTATTAATGGCCAAGTCTATGCCATCTAGTGTGCTGCATGATTATTAATGGCTGATGGTATCCAAAGAGCAACATGACCTGTAGGATACCACATTCTGTCAGGGATGGGAAATATATTCTATGTTTCTATGAAAACTAGGGAAGTGGCATTTAGAGAGAGAGAGAGAGAGAGAGAGAGAGAGAGAGAGAGAGAGAGAGAGAGACAGAGGGAGAGAGAGAGAGAGAGAGAGAGAGAGACAGACAGAGAGAGAGAGAGAGAGAGAGAGAGAGAGAGACAGACAGAGAGAGAGAGAGAGAGAGAGAGAGAGAGAGAGAGAGAGGGGGAAAATTTACATTTGTTGGTCAATGCTTGTAGTTTGTGTTCATTATTTGGGTTGAAGATTGTCCTTCAGACAGAAATCAAACAGAGATTTAAATATCCATCAACATCATAATCTCGGTTATACTCATAGTGTGTGCAGTGGCGTGGCACAGTTCTGTCTAACTTCTTACAATTCTACACATTTTGAAAATGTTCCTTTTTTCATATTGTATTAGTCACATGCTCCAAATACAACAGGTGTAGTCACCTTACAGTGAAATGCTTACTTACGAGCCCCTAACCAACGATGCAGTTTAAAAAAAATGTGGGTAAGAATAAGAGATAAAAGTAACAAGTAATTAAAGAGGAGCAGTAAAGAATTAGCAATATATATACGGGGGGGTGTCGGTACAGAGTCAATGTGCAGGGGCACCAGTTATTTGAGGTAATATGTACATGTAGGTAGAGTTAATTAAAGTGACATCAGAGAGTGGCAGTGGTGTGGACAGGGGGGGGGGGGCAATGCAGGTAGTCTGGGTAGCCATTTCATTAGATGTTCAGGAGTCTTATGGCTTGGTGGGTAGAAGCTGTTTAGAAGCCTCTTGGACCTAGACTTGGTGCTCCGGTACCGCTTGCCGTGAGGTAGCAGAGAGAACAGTCTATGACTAGGGTGGCTGTAGTCTTCGACAATTTTTATGGCCTTCCTCTGACACCAGCTGGTATAGAGGTCCTGGATTTCAGGAAGCTTGGCCCCATTGATGTACTGGGCCGTTCACACTACCCTCTGTAGTGCCTTGCAGTCGGAGGCAGAGCAGTTGCCATACCAGGCGGTGATGCAACCAGTCAGGATGCTCTCGATGGTCCATATCAAGGAAGTTCAGCATTATAGTATGATTGATGTGTAAAGTTAACTTCCGATTGAGCCAAACATATGCAGTGTTTACCGTGAATGCAGTCTCAGCTAACGAGGAAACATTGCCTTTAAATGTCTAGCGCGCTGTACCACAGATCTTCAGCGCTATGGATTGAATTGAGCCCTAAATCAAATCCCTCAAATAAAGCTGGGATTTGATTTCCAGAGCACCAGCTAAGATATAAATGACTACACTACATTGTGTAGAGGATTGTATTGAAAATGCTCCCTTGTCCTCAAATGCTTTCAGAGACTCCAAAAACCGAAAATAGCATACTTAAATAATTCAACAGGAATACTTAAGATGAGCTCAAAGATTCTGAAGAAAAGGTTCATTCCGTGAACTGAAGAAACTGAAGAAAAGTGTTAGACCTTTACTGACAGAGGGAACAACACTTCCCTTCGTACATCGAGAAGGAAATAGTATGAAGAGAGAAGACTTAGGACAGGAAAGAGGATATTTTAAAACTGAATTTTGCAGCACCACCAGTCACTGCTGGATCGATCGGTGCAACCAAATGAGACATGACATTCTCTTGACAGCCCTGCGTACTTGTTTAGATTAATTATTTATAACCTGCTCTGGCTTAGTATGTCAGACTGGAATTTAATTGTCAAAGTCTCATTAGGCCCAAAGGGCATTTTCCTGTCATTCATTTCACTAAATTGTGTATGTACACTTCGCAGGATGACAGTCAACACTTGTGTTGTATTTCACCTCTGTGACAACGGCACTCTTGGGGCTGAGGAGTGTTTCAATAACTCTGAATAGTATTTAAAGGTTATTGCTTTTAGCATTGAATTAGATAAAAGGGTTGTATGGCAATGTGATCATTTCTGAAAGTACACAATTGAGTGCGTCCTTGATGGCCCAAAAGTTCTAGATTCTGAAAAGGTTTTCCATATTTCTAGCAAAACACTCATTGTGACTTTAGTTCCCATTGCTCAGCACAATTGACAAATTAAATAGTCACTTATCTACAGATACAGGTGACAAAAATATTTTATAATTTTGCTCAAAATGAAAATCCCAGTCTTTATTGTCAGTTGTGATTAATTGTATCAAATGTCAAGTAGAGACAGATTCAAGCCATGTGCTGTCGCTGTTGGTTAGGAATAAAGAGTGAATCTCAGACACTGCCACAAGCTCTCTTTAGAAGGCCACTGACGATTATATAATCATACGTCAATCACATAGACACAAATATATTACGGTGACAGTCACAATGTAAAATGAACAATTATACACAGGATTCTTTAATAAAACCGTGGAAGATGAGGCCATCATGGGTATTCAAATAGAGCGATAGTAAAAGCACAGAGTAAAAGCTGGTGGTGGCATCACAGGTTCAGAAGTGGTGTGGTGATGTGTTTGTGTCTTTTCTGGGGCCTGGAGTTTTTCCTGCTCTCTTGACCTGGTCAGGTAAACCTCTGTGTCATATTTTGTAGGCTATGACAGAGTCCAACATTAACACAGCCATCTCCTGGGTACTGGGGGTGGGAGAGCCCCAGGCCTGATTATTTTACAGGCCTGTGCTGCCTGCCTGTGTGTCCTAGCTCCCTCCAAAATGCGCATCCCAAATGCCACAGTCTATTCCCTACACAGTACACTACTTTTGACCAGAGTCCTATAAGGCCCCGGTCAAAAGTAATGCACTGTCCCAACCGGGCCAGTTGGCCGATAATCTATTAATAGGCTATATTTGGATATTATGACATCTATTAGAAAGCCTTTTAATATTATTTAGCGCCGATGACGTCATAGCACCAATTTGCCTTGTTGTAACCGACTTAGCGGTTGGACTTGACTGATCTTGGACACTCTGTGGTTGCTGTGATAGAGTTAGGAATTACTTCCAGTGTGATGAAAGAGGTTGCGCTGACATCTGACTGATATCCAGATTGGGCCAGACAGAGTTTGTGGTTTTTGGCTGACAGTTGGCTGCAATTTGGCTCAGGCAAACTGACGTTGAGTAGAAACACACTGCAGGATGATGAATGGAGTGTGATCTTGTTCACAGCGGTCATGTTGTTTGTTAAAGTATGATGATATAACTGTGCCTATCTTTCATTATTATGACTGGCCAGATCAAAGACTGTTAGGCTATTCTATATGTTTGTGTACTCTTCATCTGAAGATCAGGATAGTTGATCAGGAAAAGTATAAACTACCGCCACCAAAAACAAGTTTCTCTGCCTACGGACAAGCGCAAAGACAAGTCAAAATATCTAAAGTTAATATAGAGTGAGGGTCCTCAAAGTAGCACAACCTAAATGTGCTAATGGGTTTAAATATGGAGTTTAACACACGCCTGTCAATCAAGCCGTTGGCATTGTTACCGTCTGACAGTCAGGTCATCATTTCCTTAAAGGGACAGGCGCACTTTAAACACGTTACGCTGCTGCTTATCACAGACGCTGCCGCCACTTTCCCCTGGGGCTCAAATATGGAACTTGCATTCAGCAATCGCCATGGTGAGCGTCAATAATCGAAAATCATTCATTGTTTCACTAATGTACACTAAGCAAAAAATATAATCATAACATGGTAAAGTGTTGGTCCCGTGTTCCATGAGCTGAAATAAAAGATCCTGACATTTTCCATAACCATAAAAAGCTTATTGTCTCAAAATTTTGTGCACAAATTTATTGACATCCCTGTTAGTAAAAATGTCTCCTTTGCTAAAAAATAATCTATTCACCTGACAGGTGTGGCATGTCAATAAGCTGATTAATCAGCATGATCATTACACAGGTGTAACTTGTGCTGGGAACAATAAAAGGCCACTCTGCCTCAGTGCCACAGATGTCTAAAGTTTTGACGGAGGGTACAAATGGCATGCTTACTGCAGGAATGTCAACCAGAGCTGTTGCCAGATAATTTATTGTTCATTTTTCTACCATAAGCAGTTTTAGAGAATTTGGCAGTATGTCCAACCGGTCTCACAACCGCAGGCCATGTGTAACTACGCCAGCCCAGGACCTCCACATCCGGCTTTTTCACCTGAGGGATCGTCAGAGTCCAGCCACCTGGACAGATGACAAAACTGGGTTTGCACAACTGAAGAATTTCTGCACAAACTGTCAGAAACCATCTCAGAGTAGCACATCTGCGTGCTTCTCATCTTTACCAGGGTCTTGACCTTATTGCAGTTCGGCGTTGTAACCGACTTCAGTGGGCAAATGCTCACCTTTTATGTCCACTGGCACCCTGAGAAGTGTATTCTATACCAGGGGTATTCAACTTTTACAAAGTCCGTAGCCTGCTGGTTGTCTGTTCTACCTGATCATTAATTTCACCCACTTGGTGTGCCAGGGTGGAACAATAAAAACAAGCAGAGGAACTGCTTTCGCGGTCCAGTGTTGAGTTTGAGGATTCTAGACAGTCAGTGGCATATTAGAACACTCACTTGGAGATAAGATACGTGTTGAGATTAGATCTCTTTAGTTTCAGAATGGAGATTCCTGTGAGGACTTTTTTCTTGTCTTTTTAGAGATCTTTGTACATTGTTAGGCAGGGGTTGAATTGTGCTTGGCCTGCAGTTCAATGTACTTGCCAATTAATTCTAACAGTTGTACATAGAAATGTAATGTACTCCATCAATAAAGAGTTTATTTCCATACCATACTCCATAGCCACAAACATTAACTTAAAACATCTCTGTCCAAATACAACTATACAGTGCCTTCAGAAATGATTCATACCCCTTGACTTCTTCCACATTTTGTTGTGTTACAGCCTAAATTCAAAATGTATTCAATTTTTGTTTTTGTCTTCGCGTTTTTCAACATTTTTGCACATTTATTGAACATTTAATACCGAAATATCTCATTTCTATAAGTCTTCACACCCCTTAGTCAATAACATGTTAGAATCACTTTCGGCAGCAATTACAGCTATGAGTCTTTCTGGGTAAATCTCTACGATTGTGTCTATACTTGACTCTTTAAATGCGACTTCTGCTATCAGAATACAAGGACCACGTTGAAAAGACCAGACTAGATACACAAAAATTGCATTGTGGTCTGATTGTGTTAAGATCTGTCTTACCACATCAGGAAGTGGATCAAAAAGTGGTCAGGAAGTGGTCAGGGAGGCATTGTGTATCTGTCTGACCACATCAGGAAGTGGCCAGGGAGGCATTGTGTATCTGTCTGACCACATCAGGAAGTGGTCAGGGAGGCATTGTGTATCTGTCTGACCACATCAGGAAGAGGTCAGGGAGGCATTGTATATCTGTCTGACCACATCAGGAAGTGGTCAGGGAGGCATTGTGTATCTATCTGACCACATCAGGAAGTGGTCAGGGAGGCATTGTGTAACTGTCTGACCACATCAGGAAGTGGTCAGGGAGGCATTGTGTATCTGTCTGACCACATCAGGAAGTGGTCAGGGAGAAATTGTGTATCTGTCTGACCACATCAGGAAGTGGTCAGGGAGGCATTGTGTATCTGTCTGACCACATCAGGAAGTGGTCAGGGAGGCATTGTGTATCTGTCTGACCACATTAGGAAGTGGTCAGGGAGGCATTGTGTATCTGTCTGACCACATCAGGAAGTGGTCAGGGAGGCATTGTATATCTGTCTGACCACATCAGGAAGTGGTCAGGGAGGCATTGTGCATCTGTCTGACCACATTAGGAAGTGGTCAGGCAGGCATTGTGTATCTGTCTGACCACATCAGGAAGTGGTCAGGGAGGAATTGTGTATCTGTCTGACCACATCAGGAAGTGGTCAGTTAGGCATTGTGTATCTGTCTGACCACGTCAGGAAGTGGTCAGGGAGGCATTGTGTATCTGTCTGACCACATCAGGAAGTGGTCAGGGAGGCATTGTATGCGAATTTCTTCTATGTTTGGATGTCATGGATGTCAAGGCTACTGAACGTGAATACAGTGGGCGATGATCATCAGCACTCTGCCCACAAGTCTGCAGAAAACGTGTTTTGGGAGTGAGAGGCATCTTTTTTTTAAATTAAAACTTTGGAGAAAATATGTTCCTAGCACGTGAGGAACGTGTTTGTTGGCTTCATAAATGTTAGCCAGCTAGACTATTTAGAAAAATGATTTGTTTGGCAAGAGTTTTGCGAACCTGTTTGCAATCCATTTAGCTTCGCTAGCTAGCTTGCGGGCTAGTCAGCTACAGTAGTTGGCTACTGTTGTCAAGTTGTTGTTGTGTTTTTTTTATCAGATTTAGCATGTTCCACCGTTTGCAGAATGCATGCTGGCATTTGAATATAGTGCGGTACACAGTAGACACATTTACACGTAGGTGTAGACGCATGAAGTGTTCAGAATTCCATCATCAGAATACAAAAGCAGCATGAACTGGCAAGTGTAGACTGTGAGTCTTTCTCGCAAGTCTGTAAGAGCTTTACTCACCTGAATTGTACAATATTTGCACATTATTCTTTTCAAAAATATTACATCTCTGTCAAGTTGGTTGTTGGTCATCATTAGACAGCCATTTTCAAGGTCTTCACCTGTTGTATTTGGCGCGTGTGACAAATAAACTTTGATTTGATCTATATCACCATTGGCCTCATGATGAAATCCCTGAGTGGTTTCCTTCTTCTCCAGCAGCTGAGTTAGGAAGGATGCATGTATCTCTGTGGTGACTGGGTGTATTGACACCCGATCTAAAGTTGAATGAATAACTCCACTGTGCTCAAAGGGATATTCAATGTCTACCAATAGGTGCCCTTTTTTGGAGGTATTGTAAAACATAACTGATCTTTGTGGTTTAATCTGAGTTGGAAATTGCAAATGTGTGGGGTACAGAGATGAGGTAGTTATTAGAAAATCATGTTAAACACTATTATTTCTAGGAACATAATTCCACTTCGACATTATGGGGTATTGTGTGTTGGCCAGTGACACAAAATCTCAATTTATTCTATTTAAAAAAAAAAAATAAGGCTGTAAAGTCAAGGGTTGTGAATCCTTTCTGAAGGCACTGTACGCCTTCCATTCCACCTGATCCTACCCCCCAGTACACATACACAACACCTTCCATTCCACCTGATCCTACCCCCCAGTACACATACACAACACCTTCCATTCCACCTGATCCTACCCCCCAGTACACGTACACAACACCTTTCATTCCACCTGATCCTACCCCCCAGTATACATACACAACACCTTCCATTCCACCTGATCCTACCCCCCAGTACACATACACAACACCTTCCATTCCACCTGATCCTACCCCCCAGTACACATACACAACACCTTCCATTCCACCTGATCCTACCCCCCAGTACACATACACAACACCTTTCATTCCACCTGATCCTACCCCCAGTATACATACACAACACCTTCCATTCCACCTGATCCTACCCCCCAGTACACATACACAACACCTTCCATTCCACCTGATCCTACCCCCCAGTATACATACACAACACCTTCCATTCCACCTGATCCTACCCCCCAGTACACATACACAACACCTTCCATTCCACCTGATCCTACCCCCCAGTACACATACACAACACCTTCCATTCCACCTGATCCTACCCCCCAGTACACATACACAACACCTTTCATTCCACCTGATAATACCCCCCAGTATACATACACAACACCTTCCATTCCACCTGATCCTACCCCCCAGTATACATACACAACACCTTCCATTCCACCTGATCCTACCCCCCAGTACACATACACAACACCTACCATTCCACCTGATCCTACCCCCCAGTACACATACACAACACCTTTCATTCCACCTGATCCTACCCCCAGTATACATACACAACACCTTCCATTCCACCTGATCCTACCCCCCAGTACACATACACAACACCTTCCATTCCACCTGATCCTACCCCCCAGTATACATACACAACACCTTCCATTCCACCTGATCCTACCCCCCAGTACACATACACAACACCTTCCATTCCACCTGATCCTACCCCCCAGTACACATACACAACACCTTTCATTCCACCTGATCCTACCCCCAGTATACATACACAACACCTTCCATTCCACCTGATCCTACCCCCCAGTATACATACACAACACCTTCCATTCCACCTGATCCTACCCCCCAGTACACATACACAACACCTTCCATTCCACCTGATCCTATCCCCCAGTATACATACACAACAATTGACTCTACTTGTCACTACTGTAAGTGACATTTCCCTTGATTGAGGGAGGAAATGAGATGACATTTCAGAATGGATGGTTTCAAACTTAGTTATATTCAACCGGTAGCAACAAAGAGGAGGACAGTCGTCAGAGTTTCAATACCTACCTTTTGTCACCCAGATTCTCAGAAGTGACAGAAATGTTATTTTGGACTGACTAACTTTGACTTGTCAGATTCTTGCAACCTGTCATCATTTCAAATGCGTCTGCAGGGTCTCCGCCACTACCTTAAATCTCAGACTGAAGTCCTGTATAATTTTCCCATCTTCCCAGTTCCCTCTGTGCTAAATTGCATTGGGAGATGGATTTTTGGCATGTGAGGTTGTCAGGCCTGCGCCAGAGAAGACTTTATGCACTGGTACACCCGCTATGAAAGAAGTGAATTCTGGAGGGATGGAAGGAACTCAAAGTGGGGAGTCAAGTGCTGCCACTCTAGCACGTCTTTGGCCATTTTTCTTTGAGTGATTGTATGTATTTAACAAAATGTACATATTTGGAGATATCTTTTTGAGCTTCTTCACATGGAATTGCAATCCCATACATTAGCTTTGCAATGATCATTAATATTTAATATGTAATATTAATATAAAATAGTAACTTCATATTTATCAGGAAAAAAAAACCATCTGCAATGCATAAAATTAACAAACGCCGCTCTAGCTGTGCCACCTTTCACCACAGATTAGAAAGTGAGATGCAGATGGATGTGGTGGATTGAGACACGTCCAATGCAAACAAACTGATGGATTTTGTGGGGGAATTTTTAATTATGCTAATATGATTTGTTATCCTAATTAGCTTTTCAGACAGTATGCTCTCGATGGTGCTCCTGTAGAACACTGTAAGGGTCCTCAGGGACAGGCTGAATTTCTTCAGCATCCTGACGTTGGAAAGTTGCTGTCGTGCCTTTTTTCATTACGGTATCCATGTGGTTAGACCATTTCAGCTTCTCTGAGATGTGTACGCCTAGAAATGTTAAGTTATTGACAGTCTCCATAGCGGCCCCATTGATGAGGATGGTGGGCATGTCCAGCCTGGTTCCTCTAGAAGTACACAATCAGCTCCTTTGTTTAAATAACATTGAGCACTTCGGCTGATGTAAAAAGGGCTTCTTAAATTTGTTTGATTGATAGACTGATTGACGCCCCCCCCCCCCCCCCCCCCCCCCCCCCATACCATCATGGCCACCTAATCATCCCCCCTCTTCTCCCCTGTCACTATTCCCCAGGTTGTTGCCATAAATGAGAATGTGTTCTCAGTCAACTGACCTTGTAAAATAAGGGTTAATCATTCACTGTGTATTTATTTCTCATGTCGCTATTTCTATTTTTCTATTTTTATATTTCCATTTTTATCTTTACCTCTGGATTGTTGGAAAAGGACCGATAGGTAAGCATTTCTAACTAGCTCTCACGTCAGAATTACATTCATGTAATTCATGTTTCTCAAACGTCAAATTTCGAAGTTGTTCCAAACACCACATTTCAAAGTATTTAAGTTTAATTTTAGGCATTAACTCTGAAATCTTACGGTTAGGCAATTATGGTAAAGGTTAAGGTTTGGGATAGTCTTAAATCAAAAATATTTATATCGCTAGACTCAAACTTGCAACCTTTGGAGTCAGAGGCAGATGCTTAGGTAACTCCGCCATCTCGGTCTACAACTTCCTAGTAAAACCGAAACCTACCTGAAGGTAAGGTCGGCCTGATCTGGAAACCAAATACTCTCCAAGGTGCATCTCTCCTGGCTATCATACTGGTAACATGGCCTCTGTTGCGTTGCTGTTTTGATGGGCCCCCAGCATTTAATCGCATGGAGTAAGTTACCGTTCTCTCTTTGCTGTTGTTATGCCGGCGAGTTTTGTGTCTTGGTTGTGTATATTGTCGGTCCTAGTGCTGGCTGGGTTCTTGTCTGTCGCCGGGTTCTGGCTTGCTGCCTATGTGGTGATCCAATCTTACCGACTATCACACTGTATGGATTGATTGACTTTTAGCTGATTCCTCACCAACCTATTTTATTTGTGTGGATTTTAACTGACTTTTTCCTAATTGGCGTATACCACTTTCCGCCATACGGAGAAACTGAGACTAACACCTTCAGAGACTACGTGATTGTTTCATCCCATGTAGGAGCCGCACCTATTTGGCACATTTCAGGAACAATATTGACCGGCAACATTTCCAATGTGGAAACTGTCAGCTTATTGAGGAATACATATCTGAGCTGGACACCCAGAGTAATCAAATTGAGACATTACAATGTATCCTGGATAGGACCCACTCGAAGACATTACAGTGTATTCTGGATAGGTCCCACTCTAAGACATTACAGTGTATCCTGGATAGGTCCCACTCTAAGACATTACAGTGTATCCTGGATAGGACCCACTCGAAGACATTACAGTGTATTCTGGATAGGTCCCACTCTAAGACATTACAGTGTATCCTGGATAGGTCCCACTCTAAGACATTACAGTGTATCCTGGATAGGTCCCACTCTAAGACATTACAGTGTATCCTGGATAGGACCCACTCGAAGACATTACAGTGTATTCTGGATAGGTCCCACTCTAAGACATTACAGTGTATCCTGGATAGGTCCCACTCTAAGACATTACAGTGTATTCTGGATAGGACCCACAGTAAGACATAACAATGTATTCTGGATAGGTCCCACTCTAAGACATTACAGTGTATCCTGGATAGGTCCCACTCTAAGACATTACAGTGTATCCTGGATAGGTCCCACTCTAAGACATTACAGTGTATCCTGGATAGGTCCCACTCTAAGACATTACAGTGTATCCTGGATAGGTCCCACTCTAAGACATTACAGTGTATTCTGGATAGGACCCACAGTAAGACATAACAATGTATCCTGGATAGGTCCCACTCTAAGACATTACAGTGTATCCTGGATAGGTCCCACTCTAAGACATTACAGTGTATCCTGGATAGGTCCCACTCTAAGACATTACAGTGTATCCTGGATAGGTCCCACTCCAAGACATTACAGTGACTCAGATATTGCCTCAGAGACATACTAAGCCACTCTTAGGTAATACCTCCCATCCTTTTTGAAAGCATTATCGTCCTACTATTTTCTATACTCCAATTGCCCCCCAGGGCAATTTACCTTATTCCATAGTCTGCTCCAAAACACAGCTGGCGGAAAATAGGTATTCGGTGTGGACATCTAGTCCGACTCAGGAGGCGTGCACACCATCCATTTACAAGCATTTGCTACACCCACAATAACATCTGCTAAATATATGTATGTGACCAATACAATTTAATTTGATTTGATTTATAGTGCCAGGGGTGTTGTCAGTTGCAGTCTACCCATTCACTTGCACTCCACTCTTAGATCTGCTATTCTTGGATCAGAAGAGAAGCCCACTGTGGTCTGCTCACCCAGTACTTTTAGTTCAAATGTGAATTCCATAAACTTGAATACCCCCTCGGTTTTCAAATCACGTACAAGGCTTGGGCTGTTTCACGATACTCTGAGAGTTCCCCATGTTGACATCGGCTGTGGCCTCAGGCCCTATGGCGCTAACCTTGGAAAGTCATTCAAATTTCTACTACTTCCACTTTTACAAATAAGGATAGACCAAATGGTGCAGTTCTATGCAATCTTATTGCCATACCAACTACTGTATTTAAATATCAACCATCAGCCAGGGCATGAAACTGCCTATTGAACATAGCTTGTTTGAGTTTGAGATTCCATGTGACTTTAAAAATCGTAAAGTACTTGGTTTGATGCATCTGAAAATGAGGAGCTAAATTCCTAAACTGGATTGCGTCAAGATCTGGGCTATGCCAGATGAGATCTAATCATAAATGGCATTCATACTGTCCAATTTGGCGTAATAAAGAATTCTTAGCATGTAGGAAACCATTTATATCAAATTCTTGGTGTAAGAAGGGTATTTATACTTTCAAAGACATATTCAACGTGAATGGATTCCTCCGTTACCATGACATTCGCCAGTGTGTTTTAATGTCCCAGGTTCATCGCGTCTACGGGGCCCCTGGGGAGCAGAACTAGCAGTACACCCATTGGTCAAACTTCTAACTGACAGACACCTCTCAAAAGGAGTTGTTTCTGATCTCTATAGTTAATTAATTACAGCACCACAAAAAAACATGAACTATATCCACTGTATGGGAAAATAATTGTACACTTGCTGACAGACAAATATATTGGGAGACCGTGTGGGAAAATATGTGTGAATCATCTAGGAACCCCAATCACCAATTCATGAATTTAAGAATTTGCCATAGAATCTTTGTAACACCTAAAAAATAAACATGGGTATTAGTCCATCACCATTATGTATGTTCTGCACCACAGGGGACCTTGGTACTTTTCAGCATGTTCTGTGGAAATGCCCGGAGGTGGTTGAATTCTGGGGGAAAGTCAAGGATATAATCTCTGTACTAGTAGATACAACAATGCCATTAGACCCAATATTGACATTGCTTTGTGATGACTCTGATTTGCACTTGTCAGACAACCAACGGAGAGTGTGGTTTGCAGGAACTACAGCTGCTAAGAAAATTATTGTACAAAGGTGGACTACACCTTATCATTTACCGTTGCAACAATGGCTGCTCACATTTAATAATCCTGGGTGACCTAAACTATGATTTGGAAATGCAGGCTTCAGACAATCTAAAAGATGTGTAATGATCTAAACCTAACCCAGCAGGTGAGTAACCCTACACGGCCCAACCCTTAAATATCCTTCAAAGTCAACTCTGATGTATCTTGTCTTAACAAATACACCGGAAAAATATGTATCTACTGGTGTCTTCGCCTAATACATTAGTGTCCATTGCCCAGTTGTTTGTGTTAGAGATGTGAGAATGCAAAAATCTTTCAGGCCTTGTGACGTCATAAAGAGTAACTTTAAGAACTTCAGTGAACAGGCTTTTGTACATGTTTATTTTAGTAACCTTCATTGTTTTTCAGCTATCCTTGAACCTGATTTAGCTTTCAGCCTTTTGGCAGATGTCTTCAATAATATTGTGGGATGCTCCCTTCAAAAAATTGTAGAGTTAAAGGTATATCAAATGCCTGTGACACCCTGGAATTATCAGAAGTCATTCATTAAATGTATGATGCTTGGGTCAAGGCCAGGAACACAGGTTTAGCCAGGACTGACAAGCTTTTAAGCAATAGAAGAATTTGTGTAAGACAAATCAGAAAGGCTAAATCTGATTATTATGTAAGCGCTCCTTCGGATTGTAATGGGAACACGGCGAAATTCTGGAAAACTGTCAAATCCCTGAAGGGTTCTCCTTCCTCCTCTCTGCCACAACAAATTAATTCAGACAATGGCCTCATTACGGGGAAAATTGTCTTAATTTAATCACCACATCTCTTTGAAATAGCTTCTAAGCCTATTCACAAATATATTGTGTCACACCCTGATCTGTTTCACGTCTTGTGCTCGTCTCCACCCCCCTCCAGGTGTCGCTCATCTTCCCATTTATCCCCTGTGTACTTATACCTGTGTTTTCTGTCTGTCTGCTGGCAGTTTGTCTTGTCTCGTCAAGACTACCAGCGTGTTTTTCATGTACACCTGTTTCTCTCGAGCCCTTGTTTTTCCGGTTTTGACCACTCTGCCTACCATGAGCCTGCCTGCCATTCTGTACCTGTCTGACACTGCCCTAGATTACTACCCTCTGCCTGCCATTCTGTACCTGTCTGACACTGCCCTGGATTACTACCCTCTGCCTGCCATTCTGTATCTGTCTGACACGGCCCTGGATTACTACCCTCTGCCTGCCATTCTGTACCTGTCTGACACGGCCCTGGATTACTACCCTCTGCCTGCCATTCTGTACCTGTCTGACACTGCCCTGGATTACTACCCTCTCCCTGCCATTCTGTACCTGTCTGACACGGCCCTGGATTACTAGCCTCTGCCTGCCATTCTGTACCTGTCTGACATGGCCCTGGATTACCACCCTCTGCCTGCCATTGACCTGTCGTCTGCCTGCCCCCTTTTTCGTAAAAAAAAAAAAAACTATTTTTCGAACTGTCTGCATCTGGGTCTTTTCCTGAGGTCTGATATATTGGGCTCGATGCTGATAGGGGAAACTTGCTGAATGATAAGAGAAATGACAGTCAGTGCTGTTCTTTTAGTCTATTTACAGACAAATAAGTCCGGGATTCTGTCCTAGCAATAGACAACAAGAAATCCAGAGGGAACAACCAATTGGATCCCGGTCTGCTTAAGTGGGCAGTGCCCATCATCGTTGGCTCAATAACCCGCATTTTTTATATGAAATATTGTTATCAGGAAATATTCCAAAAGGTATGTAAATCAGCTCTTATGCTGCCTCTCTATAAGGACGGAGATGGAGGGGTCTTAATCGTTACAGCCACCTTTTTCAAGCCTTCCTAAGGCTTCCTCTTATTGAATCCCTGAGAAATTTACAACTTCACTATTTTGAGTGTAAACCATTCAGGGTTTAGGCCTTGAAATACAGTTGAAGCCAGAAGTTTACATTCACTTAGGTTAGAGTTTTTCAACCTCTCCACAAATTTCTTGTGAACAAACTATAGTTTCGGCAAGTCGGTTAGGACATCTACTTTGTGCACGACACAAGTCATTTTTCCGCCATTTTTTTTTTACGGACAGATTGTTTCACGTATAATTCTATGTATCAATTCAATCCACAATTCCAGTGGATCAGAAGTTTACAAACACTCAGTTGACTGTGCCTTTAAACAGCTTGGAAAAGGCTAATTGACATCATTTGACATCATTTGAGTCAATTGGAGGTGTACCTGTGGATGTATTTCAAGGCCTACCTTCAAACTCAGTGCCTCTTTGCTTGACATCATGGGAATATCAAAATAAATCATCCAAGACCTCGGGAATAAAAATTCTAGACCTCCACAAGTCTGGTTCTTCCATGGGAGCAATTTCTAAATCCCTGAATGTACCACGTTCATCTGTACAAACAATAGTGTGCAAGTATAAACACCATGGGACCACACAGAAAGGAAAATGAGGAATGAAGGAAAATTATGTGGATATATTGAAGAAACATCTCAAGACATCAGTCAGGAAGTTAAAGCTTGGTCGCAAATGGGTCTTCCAAATGGACAATGACCACAAGCATACTTCCAAAGTTGTGGCAAAATGGCTTAAGGACAACAAAGTCAAGGTATTGGAGTGGCCATCAAAAAGCCCTGACCTCAATCCTATAGAAAATATGTGGGCAGAACTGAAAAAGCGTGTGCGAGCAAGGAGGCCTACAAACCTGACTCAGTTACACCAGCTCTGTCAGGAGGAATGGGCCAAAATTCACCCAACTTATTGTGGGAAGCATGTGGAAGGCTACCCAACATGTTTGACCCTAGTTAAACAATTTAAAGGCAATGCTACCAAATACTAATTTAGTGTATGTAAACTTCTGACCGCCTGGGAATGTGATGAAAGAAATAACAGCTGAAAGAAGTCATTCTCTCTTCTATTATTCTGACATTTCACATAATTAAAATAAAAGTGGTGATCCTAACTGACCTAATACAGGGAATTTTTACTAGGATTAAATGTCAGGAGTTGTGAAAAAGTGAGTTTAAATGTATTTGGCTAGGGCTAAGGTGTATATAAACTTCCAACTTCAACTGTAGATGCAGATTGTAATATTATGTATGCTATTGCCCAGACTTTTGATCTGGCTGTGTCAAAACTACTGTCAGATTTTATAGCTAGGCAGGAATCCTTTTTCTGATTTGAAAACTTGTGCTTAATACAGGGAAAACAAAATACATGTTGTTTTCAAATTCTCGAAAGAATGTTTCAGATGAACTACATGTTCACTCATTAAATGGTTCTCAAATCGAACGTGTTACCGCCTACTTTGCAGACAGATTTCAGTGTGTCAAATCGGAGGGCATGTTATCCGGACCTCTGGCAGTCTCTATGGGGGTGCCACAGGGTTCAATTCTCAGGACTCTTTTCTCTGTATACATCAATGATGTCGCTCTTGCTACCGGCGATTCCCTGATCCACCTATACGCAGACGACACCATTTTGTATACTTCTGGCCCTTCCTTGGACACTGTGCTAACTAACCTCCAAACGAGCTTCAATACCATACAACACTCCTTCCGTGGCCTCCAACTGCTCTTAATTAAACCAAATGCATGCTTTTCAACCGTTCGCTGCCCGCACCCGCCCGCCCGACTAGCATCACCACCCTGGACGGTTCCGACCTAAAATATGTGGACAACTATAAATACCTAGGTGTCTGGCTACACTGTAAACTCTCCTTCCAGACTCATATTAAACATCTCCAATCCAAAATCATATCTAGAATCGGCATTCTATTTCGCAACAAAGCCTCCTTCACTCACGCCGCCAAACGTACACTCGTAAAACTGACTATCCTACCGATCCTCGACTTCGGCGATGTCATCTACAATATATAACTTATATAACTTTGCTGTTGAAGTATAGACACCTGAGTTGTCTGACCTGTTCACAGGATTGGTTAAAAACGTCTTAGGGCTGAAATCCCGTTAACGGGATTGATATGACAACAGCCAGTGAAAGTGCAGAGCGCCAAATTCAAAATTCCTCAAACATACATGTATCTTATACCATTTTAAAGGTAATCTTGTTGTTAGTCCCACCAAAGTGTCCAATTTCAAATAGGCTTTACAGCGAAAGCAGCACAAACAATTATGTTAGGTCACTGCCAAGTCACAGCCATTTTTCCAGCCAAAGAGAGGAGTCACAAAAAGCACAAATAGAGATAAAATGAATCACTAACCTTTGATGATCTTCATCAGCTGACACTCATAGGACTTCGTGTTATACAATACATGTATGTTTTGTTCGATTAAGTGCATATTTACATAAAAAAATCTCAGTATACATTGGTGCGTTATGTTCACTAGTTACAGAAACATCCGGTTATATTGCAGAGAGCCACATCAATTTACAGATATACTAATTATAAATGTTGATGAATACAAGTGTTATACATGGAAATATAGATTTAAAAAAATGTTTTGCGGAAAAGCAAACCATGCAATAATCTGAGAATGGCGCTCAGAAAGCAAATAGATATATCCGCCATGTTGGAGTCAACAGAAATCAGAAATAACATTATAAATATTCAATTACCTTTGATGATCTTCATCAGAATACCCTTCCAGGAAGCCCAGTTCCACCATAAATGTTTGATTTGTTCGATAATGTCCATCATTTATGTCAAAAATAGCTACTTTTGTTAGCGCGTTTGGTAAACAAATCCAAAGTCACGAAGCACATTCAATAGGAGCAGACGAAATGTCAAAAAGTTCCGTTACTGTCCGTAGAAACAAGTCAAACGATGTATGGAATCAATCTTTAGGATGTTTTTAACATAAAACTTCAATAATATTCCAACCAGAGAATTCCTTTGTCTTCAGAAAAGCAAAGGAGCACAACCTACCTCATGTGAAATGCGCATGACCAGTGTGTGACTGCTGCCAGACCTCTGACTCATTCCCCTCTCATTCAGTCCCCTTTCATAGTATAATCCTCAAACAAGATTCTAAAGACAGTTGACATCTAGTGGAAGCCTTAGGAAGTGCAACATAACCAATATCCCACTGTGTATTCAATGGGGGCTGAGTTGAAAATCGACCAACCTCAGATTTCCCTCTTCCTGTTTGGATTTCTTCTCAGGTTTTTGCCTGCCATATGAGTTATGTTATACTCACAGACATCATTAAAACAGTTTTAGAAACTTCAGAGTGTTGTCCATCCAATGCTAATAATAATATGCATCTGGGACTGAGTAGGCAGTTTACTCTGGGCACCTCTCGGAACCTTATTCATCCAAGCTACTCAATACTGCCACCCAGCCATAAGAAGTTATTAACTCTTGAGGTTCCTAGAGTCTCCACAGAGCAAATCTGCTTTTAGTTTTAATGCACTGTATTCCTGGAACAAAATTCAAAATACATTTCATCTTGATGTATTGGGAGTTATTTGTGGACGAATGTAACAGTTTTCTGGGTGATTTACAATGTTTTATTTGTGCTTCACATGACTGTATTTTTGTGTTTTAATATGTATATTTTTGGGTAAAATGGGTATATTTATGTTGTATATACAGGTCACATTTTCCAAAGCGCTATGGAAGGAAACGAAAGAGGAGGTCTGTAGTTCTTGATGTCAAATGAGTTGAGTGTTGGTTTCCTGGTTTCCTGAGGAGGGGAGCAACTCAGGCCATTTTGAAGTCAGAGAAGAGTTGATGAGGAATGGGAGAACGTCCCAGAGATGGACTGGAGAAGGGGATGGGGTCGAGCGGGCAAGTTGACAGGCGGCCAGACCTCACTAGTCGTAAGGATTTCATCTGGAAAGAGAGGGGAAAAAGAGGTCAAGGCGTAGGGTCATTTTTGTGTGAGTGAGACCAGTAGACTCAATAGCCTGTGATTGAGGAGCGGATGTCGTCAACCTTCTTTTCAAAGTGGGAGGGAGAAGAGAGGGCCGGAAGGATTAAGGAGGAAGGAGGTGGCCTGGCTGAGAATGTCACTGTTAGTCTACACCTGCTGTTTACGAAGCGAGTGACAAATACAATTTGATACGGCCCAGAGAGGTCCTCAGCTTCAGCTTCCTCTCTGTCAAGTGGATATGGTCCAGATAGGTCCTCTGCTTCAGCCTCCTCTCTTTCACGTGGATATGGTCCAGAGAGGTCAGCTTCAGCCTCCTCTCTGTTAGGTGGATAGAGAGGGCCTCAGCCAGCCCAGGGAAAGTGCAAAGCTGAGCCATCAATCTCTGTACCTCTCTGCCTCCACATGCACATGATTACCTGCCTGCCTGCTGCCTGCCTGCTGCATCCCTAAGTGGAATGTGTGCCGGGATTGAACAATCAGCCGCGTTACCCGGGAGAAATGTACCCCAGCCCCCCCCCCGTTGAACAACCCAGCCCACCCCCGTTGAACAACCCAGCCCGCCCCCCTTGAGCAACCCAGCCCGCCCCCCCTTGAGTAACCGTGCCCGCCTCCCTTGAGCAACCCAGTAACACAGGCCTGCCTCTTGATCTTTGTCTGTCCCCTGCTAGGATCACAACTCAAAGCTTTGACAGTTTTTTTTCTAACATTGACTGATGTGTAACTTCAAAGTGTCACTTTTACTTACACTGACTGATCTAACCCTTCTGGGGTTTTTCTTTTTAGGCGGGGGGGGGGGACGTTGTATTTAAAAATGTATTTGGGTGCATCTTCCCCTTCCAAATCAACTAATATGACAGCATAATGATTTTAAATAAATTTTACCTTTGGTAAAACATTTTTACAAGTAGGAGTAGTAACATCAATGATGCTAACGTGAATGAGACATTGTAGGTCATTGAGGATTTTCTGGAATAGATCTCACACATGCTCAAATCCAAGGTCTTTGACCCCTCGAAAATATTTTAAGGAAGTGATATGAATAATACTTTTGCTCACAATATTATTTCCCCTGATTTAAATTGAGTAACACAAAGGGACACTTTGGATTTAGAAAAACCAAATGATCAATGAAATCCTCAAATGTATGACATAATAAATGGGTGTGATTAGTTAATAATTGAATATGCTGTAGATCCCTCCTCTGATAACAGTTTGCTACTGAAAGGAGGTCGAGGTCCTTGTACATGGTTGTAATGAGTGATTTTCTAACACCAACTATATAACACTGAGGGACATGCAGTACAGTAGGAACATTTACAGAATTCTTTGTTTTTATTGATCTGGACAATCAATTACATATTTTCATTCACTTTATAGCATTCCAAATAATGGATAGATCTCTCTCAACATGTAACTACAACTCTACGCATCACCACTGGGACAAGCAGCCAATTTGCCTACCATAAATACATTAATTAATCAATGCATAAATGTATTTATGTTTATTGTACTTTATTTAAGCAGGGAGTCACCACTGAGACCAGGGTCTCTTTCACAAGGGAGCGCTTAAACAAATATCAATATTTTAAATTGCCCGATCGACACCAGAACATCCTATTGTAATGTACTGTGTTGTTGGTTCCAGCAATGAGATTTCTCTAGTTCGGGTGGAGACCCGAAGAACATCAAGAGTCACACAACCTTGTGAACGGGTTTGACATCTCATATTTTTTTTGTATTTTAACAGCGAATTTATGGAAATCAGAAGCTTGTTTAGAAGTAGAGCTTTGTAAAAAAAAAACACAAAGGGAACATTGATATTCTGCCCTTGCAAAAGAGTCCCCTTTCTTAAGCATTAGCTGGAAGATAAACTCTTTCCAGCACTGTATTACTGAAAAATGATTTATTACCACCAGTTAACAGGTACGGTATTAGAAACGGAGTAAAACTGACATAGAAGTAAGAAAAACAACCAGAAGTAAAAGTATGCTGAACACGAAGCTCAATTCTCACTAACAGCACAGCGTGTATTTTTGACCTATGTTATAATATCATCATGAGATATACTGCCATATGCAAAAAAATATATTATAAATTGCATAGAGCAGATATCTCTAACCATGCAGCTATCAAGACAATACGTAAATCTATCACTTAATCATCCGTACAAAATATCATCAAGAATTGTATAGTTAATTATGTTATTGTTGTTTTACCTACAGACAATTCTTCTACAAATTGATTACAAGAATGGTGGAATATCATAATATATGCAGCTCCACAGTGACTTTCACCATTTGTCACTTTCACCATTTGAAACATAAGCAAACAGACATTATCAGTGAATCTAGTGACCAAACATGGAATTTACCTTAAAATGAATTCAAACCAACTACAGGGGCCAGAACACTCCCAGACTAGTATCTGTAAGGACGCCAACATTGACACTAGAACTTAAAGTTACTTATCCATCTTTGGAGAGAGGAGTAGTAGAATCTCTGAAACTGGGTACAGAAAGGTCATGACCCTGTCTTGCTGTCTTGACTTCAACCGTTCTTACTTTCCCATCTCTTCCAGGAAATGTCTTCACGACGATGCCCATGGGCCGGTCCTTTCTTTTCACTTGACTGTCTCACAGCGTCACAATGTCTCCCTCCTGAAGCTTGGGCTTCTCTTTCTTCCACTTCCTACGGCTCTTCTTCCAGCGGTGCCGGAAGGTGTTGACAAGGCTTTGAACTTGCCTCCAATGCCGGCTGAAGAGATCTTTCATTAAATTCACCTGCAGCAACCTTTTGGGAGAGGAGTGTCGCTAGTGTCGAGATGAGGGGGAAGTCTGTCGATCTGTGGAAATAGGAACCTCTGTATAAGCATTCGCAATGGCTGTGACTTCTACCATGAATGTGGTCAGGACTCCGTAAGCTTGGATGGACTCACCATCAGCAGCATGGAATCCATGATGCGCCTCGTGATGACAGATCATTCTGTTGCAGCTGCCTCCTACAGTGGGGAGAACAAGTATTTGATAACTGCCGATTTTGCAGATTTTCCTACTTACAAAGCATGTAGAGGTCTGTAATTTTTTATCTGTGAGAGACGGATAAAGAGACGCGGAATCTAAAACTAAAATCCAGAAAATCATATTGTATGATTTTTAAGTAATTTGTTTGCATTTTATTGCATGAAATAAGTATTTGATACATCAGAACTTAATATTTGTTTACTGAAATTGCAGTTACAGAGCTCATACTTTTCCTGTAGTTCTTGACCAGACCACACACTGCAGCAGGGATTTTGGCCCACTCCTCCGTACAGACCTTCTCCAGATCCTTCAGGTTTCGGGGCTGTTGCTGGGCAATACGGACTTTCAGCTCCCTCCAAAGATTTTCTATTGGGTTCAGGTCTGGAGACTGGCTAGGCCACTCCAGGACCTTGAGATGCTTCTTACAGAGCCACTCCTTAGCTGCCCTGGCTGTGTGTTTCGGGTCGTTGTCATGCTGGAAGACCCAGCCACGACCCATCTTCAATACTCTTACTGAGGGAAGGAGATTGTTGGCCAAGATCTCACGATACATGCCCCCCCCCCCCCCCCAATATGGTGCAGTCGTCCTATCCCCTTTGCAGAAAAGCATCCCCAAAGAACGATGTTTCCACCTCCATTCTTCACAGTTGGGATGGTGTTCTTGGGGTTGTACTCATCCTTCTTCTTCCTCCAAACATGGCGAGTGGAGTTTAGACCAAAAAGCTCTATTTTTGTCTAATCAGACCACATACCTTCTCCCATTCCTCCTCTGGATCATCCAGATGGTCATTGGCAAACTTCAGACATGCGCTGGCTTGAGCAGGGGGACCTTGCGTGCGCTGCAGGATTTTAATCCATGACGGCGTTGTGTCTTACCAATGGTTTTCTTTGAGACTGTCGTCCCAGCTCTCTTCAGGTCATTAACCAGGTCCTGCCGTGTAGTTCTGGGCTGATCCCTCACCTTCCTCATGAGCTTACACAGCTCTCTGGTCTTGGCCATTTTGGAGAGGTTGGAGTCTGTTTGATTGAGTGTGTGGACAGGTGTCTTTTATACAGGTAACAAGTTCAAACAGGTGCAGTTATACAGGTAATGCGTGGAGAACATGAGGGCTTCTTAAAGAATAACTAACAGGTCTGTGAGAGACGGAATTCTTACTGGTTGGTAGGTGATCAAATACTTATGTCATGCATTAAAATGCAAATGAATGACTTAAAAATCATACAATGTGATTTTCTGGATTTTTTTTGTTTTAGATTCTCTCTCACAGTTGAAGTGTACCTATGATAAACATTACAGACCTCTACATGCTTTGTAGGTAGGAAAACCTGCAAAATCGGCAATGTATCAAATACTTGTTCTCCCCACTGTACATGAGACCCAGTGTGGTGGGTTGAAGACCCAACTACACCCTTTACTTTTTGACCTTCTTCTCTCTCTCTGAACGGCCTCCATCTTCAACTCTCTGCAAGCTCTGATGAAGTTTGTGCCACAGTCAGACTTGATTTGTTTGGCTGGTCCTCTGATAGAAAAGAACCGCCGCAGAGCATTTATGAAGAATTCATGAAGCATTGACTCAATGTGGATGGCCTCATACAAGGTTAAGAGCACAGCCCAACGGTTACTGCTTGCTAGTCCACCCCTGGTGCTACGTGCTGCAATCATCCAGCGGGTCGAACAGGCTGTTGATCGTCGACAAGACTCCAAGTCTGATGTATGGTTTCTCTGTTGAAGACTAGTTAAGAACAAGGGCCTCACACAGTTAAAGCTCCCAATTCACAGCGTGAATTACAAAATAAACACATTTCACCTCACATGACCATTGCGGACATGACGAATGCTGGGTGCAAAAACTAGTTGTGTACCTCTAAAAATGTGATATCAATGAGATGGGCACATGTAGTAGTACCAAAAAAGTATATACATTTACAAAATGACCAAGTAGGAGACCTGGAAGGCAACATAAATCAAATAACATAATCATGGTTCAGACCTCTAGGAGACATGGTAGACAAAACAGTGAATTCAATACAACTCTCTTCTCAATAATAGACCATCAGTATATCCACCCCTCCTAGGAGTCTTAACATATTCAATGCCAATGTACAGTGCCTTGCAAAAGTATTCATCCCCCTTGGCGTTTTCCCTACTTTGTTGCATTACAACCTGTAATTTAAATGGATTTTTATTCTGATTTCATGTACATGGACAGACACAAAATAGTCCAAATTGGTGAAGTGAAATGAAAAAAATTACTTGTTTCAAAAAATTCTAAAACTAAAAGAAACGAAAAAGTGGTGCTATGAATCCCCTAAATAAGATCTGGTGCAACCAATTACCTTCAGAAGTCACATAATTAGTTAATAAAGTCCACCTGTGTGCAATCTAAGTGTCACATGATCTCAGTGTATATATACACCTGTTCCGAAAGGCCCCAGAGTCTGCAACACCACTAAGCAAGGGGCACCACCAAGCAAGTGGCACCACCAAGCAAGTGGCACCATGAAGACCAAGGAGCTCTCAAAACAGATCAGGGGAAAAGTTGTGGAGAAGTACAGATCAGGGTTGTGTTATATAAAAACATCAGAAACTTTGAACATCCCACGGAGCACCATTAAATCAATTATAAAAAAATTGAAATAATATGGCATCACAACAAACCTGCCAAGAGAGGGCCACCCACCAAACCTCACAGACCAGGCAAGGAGGGCATTAATCAGAGAGGCAACAAAGAGACCAAAGATAACCCTGAAGGAGCTGCAAAGCTCCACAAAGGAGATTGGAGGAGCTGTCCATAGGATCACTTTAAGCCATACACTCCACAGAGCTGGGCTTTACAGAAGAGTGACCGTAAAAAAAGCCATTGCTTAAATTGTTCACCAAAAGGCATGTGGGAGACTCCCCAAACATATGGAAGAAGGTACTCTGGTCAGATGAGACAAAAATTTAGCTTTTTGGCCATCAAGTAAAACACTATGTCTGGAGCAAACCCAGCACCCATCTTCAACCCGAGAACACCATCCCCACAGCAAAAAAAATGGTGGTGGCAGCATCATGCTGTGGGGATGTTTTCCATCGACAGGGACTGGGAAACTGGTCAGAATTAAAGGAATGATGGACGGAGCTAAATAAAGTGGGAAATTGAGGGAAACCTGTTTCAGGCTTCCAGAGATTAGACCGGGACGGAGGTTCACCATCCAGCAGGACAATGATCCTAAGCATACTGCTAAAGAAGCACTCAAGATGTTTATGGGGAAACATTTCAATATCTTGGAATGGTATCAGACCTCAATCCAATTGAGAATATGTGGTACGACTTAAAGATTGCTGTACACCAGCAGAACCCATCCAGGAGCTGGACCAGTTTTGCCTTGAAGAATGGGCAACAATCGCGGTGGCTAGATGTGCCAAGCTTATAGAGACATACCCCAAGAGACTTGCAGCTGTAATTGCTGAAAAAGGTGGCTCTACAAAGTATTGCCATTGGAGGGGGGTGAATAGTTATGCACGCTTTTTTGTCTTATTTCTTGTTTGTTTCACAATATCAAATATTTTGCATCTTCAAAGTGGTTGGCATGTTATGTAAATCAAATGATACTAGCCCCTCCCAAAATAAATTTAAATTCTAGGTTGTAAGGCAACAAAATAGGAAAAATGCCAAGGGGGGTGAATACTTTAGCAAGCCACTGTATCTCAAAGAGCTAATGCTGTGAAGAGCCTCCATGAAATGCACAGCCACAGCTTTCTCTGGTCAAGGGTCCTGATATGACTCATGTGTTCTGCTATCCTTGTTTTCAGAGCTTGTTTTCTTTTTCCTACATAGCGTAGACCACAAATACACTTGATCAGGTAAAAACATGTTTTTGTGGAACATTTAATGATGCCCTTAATCTTAATGGCCTTGCGCATAATAGGGTGATTGAACATTGTACATTTGTTTGTAAAGTTTACACTTCTCGCATGGATTCTGGCCCGTCAACGGCAGTAGAGAATTCTTACTTCCAAGCCCAGTAGTTCTCTGGCTTGTCGTTGAACTTGGTAAGTCCAGTTGTGAGGAGGTTGCGGTGTGCTAGGAACTTCACCAGCTCTGCAACATTGGAACAAATCAAAATGGGTCACATTGGATTAATGACATTCTACGCTAGGTGACTGGCAATCAGTACGAGTGGGAGCGCAGGAGACAGGATGTACTAGTAGTAGTGAGCTGTGGACCAGCTTGTTGTGGGAGGGAGACAGGACGTATGAGTATTAGTGAGCTGTGGACCAGCTTGTTGTGGGAGGGAGACAGGATGTAGTAATGGTCGTGAGCTGTGGACCAGCTTGTTGTGGGAGGGAGACAGGATGTACTTGTCGTCGTGAGCTGTGGACCAGCTTGCCGTGGGAGGGAGACAGGATGTACTAGTAGTAGTCGTGAGCTGTGGACAAGCTTGTTGTGGGAGGGAGACAGGATGTAGTAGTAGTAGTCGTGGGCTGTGGACCAGCTTGTTGTTGGAGGGAGACAGGATGTACTAGTAGTTGTGAGCTGTGGACCAGCTTGTTGTGGGAGGGAGACAGGATGTAGTAGTAGTCGTGAACTCTGGACCAGCTTGTTGTGGGAGGGAGACAGGATGTACTAGTAGTCGTGAGCTGAGGACCAGCTTGTTGTGGGAGGGAGACAGGATGTAGTAATGGTCGTGAGCTGTGGACCAGCTTGATGTGGGAGGGAGACAGGATGTACTAGTTAGTAGTAGTCGTGAGCTGTGGACCAGCTTGTTGTGGGAGGGAGACAGGATATACTAGTAGTCGTGAGCTGTGGACCAGCTTGTTGTGGGAGGGAGACAGGATGTACTAGTAGTAGTCGTGAGCTGTGGACCAGCTTGTTGTTGGAGGGAAACAGGATGTACTAGTAGTCGTGAGCTGTGGACCAGCTTGTTGTGGGAGGGAGACAGGATGTAGTGGTAGTCGTGAACTCTGGACCAGCTTGTTGTGGGAAGGAGACAGGATGTAGTAATAGTCGTGAACTCTGGACCAGCTTGTTGTGGGAGGGAGACAGGATGTAGTAATGGTTGTGAGCTGTGGAACAGCTTGTTGTGGGTAGGGAGACAGGATGTACTAGTTAGTAGTAGTTGTGAGCTGTGGAACAGCTTGTTGTGGGAGGGAGACAGAATGTACTAGTTAGTAGTAGTCGTGAGCTGTGGACCAGCTTGTTGTGGGAGGGAGACAGGATGTACTAGTAGTGGTGAGCTGTGGACCAGCTTGTTGTGGCAGGGAGACAGGATGTAGTAGTAGTCGTGAACTGTGGACCAGCTTGTTGTGGGAGGGAGACAGGATGTAGTAATGGTCGTGAGCTGTGGACCAGCTTGTTGTGGGTAGGGAGACAGGATGTACTAGTTAGTAGTAGTCGTGAGCTGTGGACCAGCTTGTTGTGGGAGGGAGACAGGATGTACTAGTAGTCGTGAGCTGTGGACCAGCTTGTTGTGGGAGGGAGACAGGATGTACTAGTAGTAGTCGTGAGCTGTGGACCAGCTTGATGTGCGAGGGAGACAGGATGTACTAGTAGTAGTCATGAACTCTGGACCAGCTTGTTGTGGGTAGGGAGAGAGGTTGTGTGACTGGAAGTGATCAACTGGAGGAGGCCATTCAACCTGGCTGTGACACTTCCGTGTATGCCGATGGCTGATGGTATTTCACAAAGGCTTGCTGGTCTTCTACATCACATGAAGTTGGTGGCACCTTAATTGAGGAGGATGGGCTTATGGTGATGGCTGGAGTGGAATGGTATCAAATACATCAAACAAATGGTTTCCATATGGTTGACGCCCTTCCATTTGCTCCGTTCAAGCCGTTATTATGGGCTCCTGAGTGGCGCAGTGGTCTAACTCTCTGCATCTCAGTGCAAGAGGCATCACTGCTGTACCTGGTTTGAATCCAGGCTGCATCACTTCTGGCTGTGATTGGGAGTCCCATTGGGCAGCGCACAATTGGCCCAGTGTCATCTGGGTTTGGCAGAGGTAGACCGTCATTGTAAATAAGAATTTGTTCTTAACTGAGTTGCCTAATTAAATAAAGAGTAAATTAAAAATTATGAGTCATCCTCCACTCGGCAGCCTCCTGTGTTTTACAAACTTCTCAGTCCTCTCGAGAGAACGGTGTTAAATTGATTACAACGTTTTTTTTTTTCCCTCATCGATCTCCATACAATGCCCCATTATGACAAAGCAAAAACAGGTTGCTTAAAATTTGGACAACATATTCACTACATTGAACAACAGATAGACTCCAAAACATTTTTTTTAAAGGAAGATTGTTCTGAAGTGTGTTGTCCTGCACCTTCTTTTTCTAACTAAACAGTCTCCATATATACTAACTTTAATTTCTTCAACTGGTACCGGGGGACATTCAGATGAGTCTTGCATCCAATAAAGAAAAACTGATATCCGTAGCTTAAACTGGCCTATTTTTATGGGGATGTTTTGTTATGCTAATTAGACATCGACTCTAGGGGACTTAACAAACCATTTGTAATTTATCAAGTGTTTTATCATGGTTGCAAAGGCAAAGGACACAAATGCCACCACAATTCAAGAATAACCCTTGTAAAATTAAAAGATGGGCACTCAAAATCCTGATGATCTTGCCACATTCATAATATCACAAACAACATATTTCAACCATAAACAATATATTCCAAACACAAACAACATATTCCAACTGTTCCTAAAAGTGTGTACCAAGGTACAAGAAAAGAAACCTTGGCAGTGCAGCACGGTATTGGCAGGATTAGGTGTTATAAAGCTCACCAAGAGCTCACAGATCTTTTTGCAGTACTTACAGAATATCTCTTCTTGCCCAGATTTTCAATAGAAAAAGATCATTTACGATTCCAGCAAACTTGTAGAGAATTTGGTGGCATTGGCATTTTTAAACAAAAAAACAAACAAAATGGAGGGATATCAGAAAAAAAGAAAATGACCTCTAGTCAAATGTCTTCTTTACACAGACTGAGCCTCCACAGTAAAATGTCTACTTTAGACAGACAGAGCCTCCAGTAAAATGTCTTCTTTACACAGACTGAGCCTCCAGTAAAATGTCTACTTTACAGAGACTGAGACTCCAGTAAAATGTCTTCTTTACACAGACTGAGACTCCAGTAAAATGTCTTCTTTACACAGACTGAGCCTGCAGTAAAATGTTTACTTTACACAGACTGAGCCTCTAGTAAAATGTCTACTTTAGACAGACTGAGCCTCCAGTAAAATGTCTTCTTTACACAGACTGAGCCTCCTGTAAAATGTCTTCTTTACACAGACTGAGCCTCCAGTAATATGTCTTCTTTACACAGACTGAGCCTCCAGTAAAATGTCTACTTTAGACAGACTGAGCCTCCAGTAAAATGTATTCTTTACACAGACTGAGCCTCCAGTAAAATGTTTACTTTACACAGACTGAGCCTCCAAGAAAAAAGTTTACTTTACACAGGCTGACCCTCCAGTAAAATGTCTACTTTAGACAGACTGAGCCTCCAGTAAAATGTCTACTTTACACAGACTGAGCCTCCAGTAAAATGTATTATTTACACAGACTGAGCCTCCAGTAAAATGTATTATTTACACAGACTGAGCCTCCAGTAAAATGTCTACTCTACACCGACTGAGCATCCAGTGAAATGTCTACTTTACACAAACTGAGCCTCCAGTAAAACTTCTACTTTACATAGACTCAGCCTCCAGTAAAATGTTTACTTTACATAGACTCAGCCTCCAGTAAAATAACTATTTTACATAGACTCAGCCTCTAGGTTGCTGCATGCAACATGTCTTTACACTAACTGAGCCTCTAGGTTGCTACGGGCAACATTTCTTCTTTACACAAACTGAGCCTCCAGTAAAATGTCTACTTTACATAGACTCAGCCTCTAGGTTGCTGCAGGCAACATGTCTTCTTCACACTAACTGAGCCTCTAGGTTGCTACGGCTAACATGTCTACTTTAGACAGACTGAGCCTCCAGTAAAATGTCTACTTTACACAGACTGAGCCTCCAGTAAAATGTCTACTCTACGCAGAGTGAGCATCCAGTAAAATGTATTATTTACACAGACTGAGCCTCCAGTAATATGTCTACTTTACGTAGACTGAGCCTCCAGTAAAATGTCTACTTTACATAGACTGAGCCTCCAGTAAAATATCTACTTTACATAGACTCAGCCTCTAGGTTGCTGCTGGCAACATGTCTTTAAACTAACTGAGCCTTAAGGTTGCTACGGGCAACATGTCTTATTTACACAGAATGAGCCTCCAGTAAAATGTCTACTTTACATAGACTCAGCCTCTAGGTTGCTGCAGGCAACATGTCTTCTTTACACAAACTGAGCCTCTAAGTTGCTACGGGCAACATGTCTTCTTTACACAAACTGAGCCTCTAGGTTGCTACGGGCAACATGTCTTCTTTACACAAACTGAGCCTCTAGGTTGCTACGGGCAACATTCACGGTAAATGACAGGTCATTGTAGTTTTTAGACCCTCCTGCCTGGCTACTCGCCACTTCATATCAGTTTATGTACGCTGTGTCTCCTACAAGAGACATGCAGTAGGCTAGGCTGGGCTGTCTAAATTGTCAAAACTCCTGATCATTATCTTGCCCCTTTCTGCTCTATTTTCTGTCATTTCGCCTTGAGTGTTGATCAATCTGAGCTCCGGTCTCTGATATTAAATGCTAGAAGGAACTGGTTTACCTCAACACCTCAATCAAAATGAGTTGAAAGTCCCGCCCCATTCAAATGAAATAGAGAAACCATCTGATGTGGCAGTGTGACTGAAATGTTGGATGCATCACACATGGCACCCTATTCCTTATATAGTTCACTATGTTTGACCAGGGCCTATAGGGTAGTGCATTATGTAAGTAGGATGACATTTTGAGAGGTTCTATTTTTTTTTATCTTCATTTTACTAGGCAAGTCAGTTAAGAACAAATTCTTATTTTCAATGATGGCCTAGGAACAGTGGGTTAACTGCCTGTTCAGGGGCAGAACGACAGATTTTGTACCTTGTCAGCTCAGGGATTTGAACTTGCAACCTTTCGGTTACTATCCAATGCTCTAACCACTAGGCTACCCTGCCACCCCGACATTGTTGTTGTGAGTTATTGACGTAGCCTCGTTCTGGTTCAATGTTCTCTACCTATGTAGTATTCTACATACCTTCCTTCATGTCTTCAAAAGAATACTATAAAATCATTTCTGACAACATTCAAACCAATGAGATATCGGAGCTTTAATGCCAGTCTCAGAATCATCTTTTTTGCAGATAGAACCGTAGAATTCCGAGCTCTCGATTTGGAACAGAGCCTTTGTGTTCCAAAGGGTTCAGCAATCCATGTCCCTCTGAATAATCCCTCCTTGAGGACTAGTTCTACTGGTTATCCAACAAAGCTTTGAACAGATTCCATTCAAGCCCATTATAGAGTAAATTATCCAATCTAAAATGTCAATCTCTTTCTAACAAATATAACCCAGAGACTGTCACACCCTTATCTGCTTCACCTGTCTCTGTGATTGTCTCCACCCCCCTCCAGGTGTCTCCCATCTTCCCAATTATCCCCTGTGTATTTATACCTGTGTTCTCTGTTTGTTTGTTGCCAGTTCATTTTGTTTTGTCAAACCTACCAGTGGTTTCCCCTTAGTTCCTGTCGCTCGATTGTTCCTGTTTTCTAGTCTTCCCGGTTTTTACATTTTCTGCCTACCCTGAGCCTGCCTGTACCTTTGCCCCACCTATCTGGACTATTGACCCCTGCCTGCCCTTATTGGATTAATAAACTGTTGTTAATTCGATGTTGTCTGCATCTGGGTCTTTCCTTGAAAGGTGATACTACCTAGAGCAAAAAAGAAACAAAAAACATGCTGTCATAAAAGAGCTGCTAGAACAGCTAAATGGAACCATTTACTGAGTACAGTAGATGTGATTTCCACCGTAATGCTGATATATTCAAATCCCACATTCATGAAGATACACATTTTCTACACCTACAGTATACCAATATTATATGTAGGCTAAACAAGAGAGGAATTGCTTAGATAGATGTTACACTACAGTACACCAATATTATATGTAGCCTAAACCAGAGAGCAATAGCTTAGATAGATGTGTAGTGCCGATCAGGCATAAGCCCCTACTCTCCCCAGCTGTGGTAAGAAACCCCTGAGGTATTGCTCCACAAGCCACCCTGTAAAGCCCAACCACATCACATCTGGGTCCCAGCAGGTGCTGTGAAGTCCCAGCATACATCAGCATTCAGTTCAACATTGAACCTTTGTACTGGTGTCCCCTGGCAGTGCCCATGCATTCACTCTGATTTGATCATAAGCATCAGAAATCTGGACCAAGTACCAGGGATGACATGACGTGCAGAGTATAAGCAACGAGTGACCACTACAGGGAGAAGGGAATACTCTATTAGAGTAAAGTCCACAAGTATTGGGCATTAGAATTGGCCATGTTAAATGGGTTCCCTTTGGAACGAAGCCTTTTTCGTCTTGCCACTTCAATGTCTCCTGACCTGAGTCATTATGGTGTAAAAAAATCTGTGTCTTTAAAAGTAATGCTGTTGTATCTGGTTATTGTGGCCCTTGAGGACGAGACATACTGTGTTCTTTGTTTACATTTTTATTTAGCATACTGTATATATATATATATATACTGAACAAAAATATAAACACAACATGTAAAGTGTTGGTGCCATGAATCATGAGCTGAAATAGAAGATCTCAGAAGTGTTCCTTAAGCACAAAAATAAATGTGTTTCTTTCAAATGTTGTGAACAAACTTGTTTACATCCCTGTCACTGAGTATTTCTCATTCACTAGGATAATCCATCCACCTGACAGGTGTGGCATATCAAGAAGCTGATTAAACAGCATGATCATTGCACAGGTGCAACTTTTGCTGGGGGACAATAAAAGGCCACTCTAAAACGTGCAGTTTTGTCACAAAACTGACAGGTGTGGCATATCAAGAAGCTGATTAAACAGCATGCCACAGATGTCTCAAGTTTTGAGGGAGTGTGCAATTGGCATGCTCACTGGAGGAATGTCCACCAGAGTTGTTGCCAGAAAATTGAATGTTAATTTCTCTACCATAAGCCACCTCCATTGTAGTTTTAGAGAATTTGACAGTACATCCAACTGGCCTCACAACCACAGACCATGTGTAACTAACTATGCCAGCTCAGGATCTCCACATCCGGCTTCTTCGCCTGTGAGATCATCTGAGACCAGCTGATGAAACTGAGGAGTATTTCTGTCAGTAATAAAGCACTTTTGTGGGAAAAATCTCAGCCTGGTTGGCTGGGCATGCCCTCCAGGGCCCATCCATGGCAGCACCAATTCCCAGTCATGTGAAATCCATAGATTAGGGCTTAATTTATTTATTTCAATTGACTGATTTCCTATATATGAACTGTAACTCCGTTAAATCGCTGAAATTGTTGCATGTTGTGTTTATATTTTTGTTCAGTGGAAGGACAAGGCAAGGCGAGCCAAACGTCACAATCTCATTCATATTCTACACGGCGGCTCTACGGCCATGTTATCCCTGATGAGCACAGCTAGGAATAATTGGCATAGATACCTTTTATTTTATCAATCATTATCTTTGATACTTGTCTGTCTGCAGGTTTTTAAATTGTAATAGTTTTTCCTCAAAATATCATTGATTTTCATATCACTTATCAGCAGGCATATTAGAGTCGTGTTTGATGGTGTCCATCAGGAGAAAATGATACGGCTTTGGCAACTAGGTCAATGTAACCTAATTGATTGGTGGTAAATAAAACAATGACTGCCTCTAGGAAATGTTGCCGTGCAATAAGGCTCTTTTAGCTAAACAAATGCTGAAAAGTCAAAGATGAAGAATGATTGTGGTTTCCACGGACTGTTGATTTACATATATGCATGACTAGATAAAACATGTTCACGCATGTCTATTCCTCCCCATGTCCACACCTGCCCCAGAATCTATTCTTAGGCCTTGTTTATATTTCAGGAGAAGATGATTGCAGGATAATACTGCATGGAACCATCACAGTCTGAGCAGAACCCTGAAGCTTCTCTTCTGATTTTGAATCATCTTTATCATACTGTAGTCTGGATCTCTGGAGGATCGGATAGGAATCCTACTCCTTAGGAAGGTATTGTGTGTGGAGATGTAGCCTGCAGGTTTAGGAAAGTGTGGTTATCCAACTGGGTCAAAATATAAGGTGGCTGGCTGGCTGTCCTCTTTGAAGGGAGCACATTATATCTGCAAAAACTGTGTTTTACATGCGAGCAAGCCAAGCTTGAAAATAGCTAAGCGGAATTCGATTAGGCTGTGCTCCTCCAACCCCGGGGTCTGAGAGAAATACTGGGTGTGTTTGTGCATTGAATCCTTCCCTTCAACTTGTCAGTACTTTGATTCCTGGACAGATTCCCTAGCTGCATTTTTGCTTCAGTGCTCATCACACTCTGTTGTCTCTCACTTTTAGTATCTGTCTCCTATCTTAAAGAACAGGAGCTGCCAGGCAACATACAGCTCCTATCTTATATTACAGGAGCTACCAGGCAACACACAGCTCCTATCTTATAGAACAGGAGCTACCAGGCAACACACAGCTCCTATCTTATTTAACAGGACCTGCCAGGCAACACACAGCTCCTATCTTATAGAACAGGAGCTGCCAGGCAACACACAGCTCCTATCTTATTTAACAGGACCTGCCAGGCAACACACAGCTCCTATCTTATAGAACAGGAGCTACCAGGCAACACACAGCTCCTATCTTATTTAACAGGACCTGCCAGGCAACACACAGCTCCTATCTTATATTACAGGAGCTGCCAGGCAACATACAGCTCCTATCTTATAGAACAGGAGCTACCAGGCAACACACAGCTCCTATCTTATTTCACAGGACCTGCCAGGCAACACACAGCTCATATCTTTTTTAACAGGAGCTGTCAGGCAACATACAGCTCATATCTTATATAACAGAAGCTGCCAGGCAACATACAGCTCCTATCTTATAGAACAGGAGCTACCAGGCAACACACAGCTCCTATCTTATTTAACAGGACCTGCCAGGCAACACACAGCTCCTATCTTATATTAACAGGAGCTGCCAGGCAACACACAGCTCCTATCTTATATTACAGGAGCTACCAGGCAACATACAGCTCCTATCTTATATAACAGGAGCTACCAGGCAACACACAGCTCCTACCTTATATAACAGGAGCTACCAGGCAACACACAGCTCCTATCTTATATAACAGGAGCTACCAGGCAACATACAACTCCTATCTTATTTAACAGGAGCTGCCAGGCAACATACAGCTCATATCTTATATAACAGAAGCTGCCAGGCAACATTCAGCTTCTATCTTATATAACAGGAGCTACCAGGCAACATACAGCTCCTATCTTATTTAACAGGCGCTGCCAGGCAACATACAGCTCATATCTTATATAACAGAAGCTGCCATGCAACACACAGCTCCTATCTTATATAACCGAAGCTGCAACACACAGCACATTGCCTGGTTTCCATTTATAAACATATTGTCCTGTGGAGCTGCTGCTTAAATGCCCTCATTGAGATACAGATAAAATTGTATGGAATGTATGGATCAATGTGGTACTATAGGACAAAAACTAAATGTTGCATAATATCACACATTCCTCCAACTGGGAAAATACATATTATTACCATAGTAGCGGCCAAAAATATTCTGGGATGTTAATGATTGTTAAAATTGGTCTTCTTTTAAGCACATCACACTGACTGAAAAAAAAAAAGAGAGAGACAGCGCTATCTAGCAAAATGTCAAAACTCAATCTTACGGTCTCAAGTTCATTATTGGGAAGTTTTTCATGTTCTCAGAGTTTCCCTGTCTCTTTAGGATGTCTCTCATTGGAGCACATCCCCCGCTGTTGCAAAAGAGAAGCACATTACCCAGTGCTGCAAACGAGACAGAACAATCTTCAGAAGCTTCAGCGTGCCCGTGAATAGCTGCAGAATGAGTGAAGGGTCAGCTCAGCAACAGTTAGGGAGGGGGGGGGGGGGGGGGGGGGGGGGTCACTCATGGACCTGTATAAAATTGGATCTGCCATTTCTGAAAAATGTGCTGTTGAGTTGATACTCTTCCGTCTGGCTTTTGTAGGGAGGGATGTCCGGACAACTGATGAAGATAAATGCCAGGTGTTTCCTTTAGAGGAAGAGAAACAAGCAGATTGCGAGGAGACTGTCTTCTGACAACTGAGCAGATTTCTTAGTTTTCCTGTTTCAGACCCTCAATACTACTATAATCTGTCAATTATAATGTTTGTTAACAGCCCTTTCTTAGCACAGGAGTATATTAGAAGGACTTTGTGTATAGCTGTGAACTTAATATGTGGAATACTTGCCATATAACAGGTGTTCTATATCACTGAAAACAGTAGCACCAGGTGTAATCTCAATTGTTCTTGACATACCCCCCAACAAACAACAACAGAATAATTTAGAAATTAAAAGGACACCATTATTTGTATTTAATTATTATTATTTTTTTTTACCTTTATTTAACTAGGCAAGTCAGCTAAGGACAAATGCTTATTTATAATGACGGCCTACCACGGCCAAACCCGGATGACGCTGGGACAATTGTGCGCAGCCCTATGGGACTCCCAATCACGGCCAGATGTGATGCAGCCTGGGATTATGATATCCTACTTGTGACCAGAAGAAACCCCTCTTAGAGCTAGGCGTCCCGCTAGCGGGTCAACTTCAGGTGAGACAGGAGGGCGCGCAATTCAAATAAATAATCATAAAAATTATGGATATTAAACATTTAGGTAAATATAAGTGTCTTATATCGGTAGAAAGCTTAAAATCTTGTTAATGCAACTGCATTCTACGATTTACAGTAGATATTACAGCGAAACCATGCCATGCGATTGTTTGAGGACGGCGCCCCACATCAAAATATTTTTCCACAGGCACAGGTTTCACAAATTCACGTCATTCAGGCGGAAATTGAGAAAAAGGGGCCTAGCCAAAACTAAAATACAACATTATGATATTCTACTTGTGGCCAGCAGCAGTGATAGCCAGCATGTGGCCAGCATCAGCAGCGGCAGTGATAGCCTACTTGTGGCCAGCATCAGTGGCAGTGATAGCCTACTTGTGGCCAGCATCAGTGGCAGTAATAGCCTACTTGTGGCCAGCATCAGTGGCAGTGATAGCCTACTTGTGGCCAGCATCAGTGGCAGTAATAGCCTACTTGTGGCCAGCATCAGCAGCAGTGATAGCCTACTTGTGGCCAGCATCAGTGGCAGTGATAGCCTACTTGTGGCCAGCATCAGCAGCAGTGATAGCCTACTTGTGGCCAGAAGCAGCAGCAGTGATTGCCTACTTGTAGCCAGCAGCAGCAGCAGCAGTGATAGCCTACTTGTGGCCAGAAGCAGCAGCAGTGATTGCCTACTTGTAACCAGCAGCAGCAGCAGTGATAGTCTACTTGTGACCAGAAGCAGCAGCAGTGATAGCCTACTTGTAACCAGCAGCAGCAGCAGCAGTGATAGTCTATTTGTGGCCAGCATCAGCAGCAGTGATAGCCTACTTGTGACCAGAAGTAGCAGCAGTGATAGTCTACTTGTGGCCAGAAGCAGCAGCAGTGATAGCCTACTTGTGGCCAGCATCAGCAGCAGCAGTGATATCCTACTTGTGACCAGAAGCAGCAGTGATAGCCTATTTGTGGCCAGCATCAGCAGCAGCAGTGATAGTCTACTTGTGACCAGAAGCAGCAGCAGTGATAGTCTACTTGTGACCAGAAGCAGCAGCAGTGATAGTCTACTTGTGACCAGAAGCAGCAGCAGTGATAGCCTACTTGTGACCAGAAGCAGCAGCAGTGATAGTCTACTTGTGACCAGAAGCAGCAGCAGTGATTGCCTACTTGTGACCAGAAGCAGCAGTGATAGTCTACTTGTGACCAGAAGCAGCAGTGATTGCCTACTTGTGACCAGAAGCAGCAGTGATTGTCTACTTGTGGCCAGCATCAGCAGCAGCAGTGATATCCTACTTGTGACCAGAAGCAGCAGTGATAGCCTATTTGTGGCCAGCATCAGCAGCAGCAGTGATAGTCTACTTGTGACCAGAAGCAGCAGTGATAGTCTACTTGTGACCAGAAGCAGCAGTGATTGCCTACTTGTAGCCAGCAGCAGCAGCACAAGTATGTAGCATTAGAATATAGAATGTCTCTGTGAGTGTTCCACAGGCTCTGCTCCAGTCCAGCAAACTGAAGAGTGTTTTGGGGTGTTTTTGGTGGCATGCAGCCTTATTGGCATTTTCTATGCAGATTTCAATGAGCTTAAACTATTAGAATCACCGAGGGCTCCATCTAGTCCCCGGCAGCCTGTATGCTAACCGGTGAGGCATCCCAAATGACACCCTATTCCCTATATAGCGCTGTACTTTTTACCAGGGGATATGGGGCTGTGGTCAAAAGTACTGTTCTATATAGGACATAAGGCTATCATTTGGAACCCAGCTAGAGAGTACTCCCTGGAGCCTCTGTTTACCAAACCAAGTCGGATTTGCTGCTCTCGTAGACACACAGACCGACAGACAGACAGACCGGGTAAGGCTCACCTCCCCCCCAGAGGATTGCATTTTGTCTCACAACCTAAGTCTACTTCAGCCAGAATCTATTCAAAAGTTACCAGACTAAGAGTTTTTTATGTAAATCTCTTTAGAGGGAAAAACAGCGACCATGGTTACAAGCCCAGTCCTCCATTCTGAAAAACACACTTCAAACAGAAAGCATTTCAATCTCTAACAACAAAATAAGGGAGCAGCTCATTTTTTTTTTCTTCATTATTGACTTTACAACTAGAGGGTGTTATTTAAGACGGCTGTTAATAAACAGAAGAAAGAATAAAGCTTTTTTTTTTTGTTTGTTTATTTTCTTTCTTACCAAGTTTCCTCAGCCTGTGAGAAAGTGGAGCGAATGCGTATTTAAAGTTATTTTTTGTATTTTTTTTTTTTTTCAATCGAATGTTTGAAGAGTTAGACAATCAGACACAGTGTCTCTTGTATCATTATACTATTTTTAATCATAGATTTTTTTGGGGGGGGGGGAGGGGGGGGGCACTTTGATATTCAAAACAAAATCTATCTCCGCGGGTGGCTGTGAAATAAATTGCTATCTTTCTCAGAACTGGGCATCTTGATGATCAAGAGGGACCAACTGTTTAAGGCAACGCAAGAAGGGAATGTGGCTCACTTGTTCGTCCAATGCTGCAGGCGAGAGGCCTTCCAATAATGACTGTGTTTGTAACAATAAACCACATCAGATGAAGCTGTGTAATGCTCTGTCATTTGAAAACAAATTGTGTGTTTCAATGTATGTATGTAGAAGGACAGTTTTTTTGTAAGAGCTTGAAACAATACCCTAAGAAATTACATTTTATATAACTTTTTAAGCTAAATCACCGTTCAGGCCATATTATCCTCTCTAAAGGTCAAATCTTAACCTGATGTTGTCTGTTTTAAATGGAAATATCACACAACAGTCATTTGTGATTGTGCATTCAATTACACACATGTATCTCAAGTTAGTAGTCAATAAACAGCTCTTATATGAGTAGCTTAATATAAAGTTTGAGAAATTTGAAAAACAGGGTCAATTGAATAACAACAAGAACTCAGTGGTAATTCACCCAACAATATTTTTTTGGGGTTAGAAGGTTCCAGCAGGAGGCAACACAAGTCATGACAGAGTTGACCATATAGCCTAATGTAAACAGCTGAAATGAAATTAATCAAATTTCACATTTAATTCACTTTAATTGAATGTGTTCTACAGTGCGGGTACACAAAGCAACTCACATGTAAATCTGGGACACGCTGGTAACATTGGTTGCTAATGATGGCAGAATTATTTTTTTTTTTTAAGATTGTGGTGTCTCCTATACTATGAATAACTTTTGATGGATTATTGCCCGCATTGAAATGATAAAGATTTTCCAGACTGCATTTGTTGGTTCTCCTGCTTTTTTTAAAACCCAAAGTACAGGCACCCTTATATAAAATGATTATGCTTATAACTGTGTGGAATATTTATGGTAATTTGTGTGACGCATTCTACATGTACTGTAGGTACTTCCTGTTTGTAGGCACAACATGGTTACTGTAGGTACTTCCTGTTTGTAAGCACAACATGGTTACTGTAGGTACTTCCTGTTTGTAAGCACAACATGGTTACTGTAGGTACTTCCTGTTTGTAGGCACAACATGGTTACTGTAGGTACTTCCTGTTTGTAGGCACAACATGGTTACTGTAGGTACTTCCTGTTTGTAAGCACAACATGGTTACTGTAGATACTTCCTGTTTGTAAGCACAACATGGTTACTATATGCATTCATCTTTGTGGTATGTCTTGCTGGGGAACTTCCTGTCTGTATTATTTTAAAAACTGCTGCATTGTGCTAAACTGCGAACCGTCCCTTTGTGATTGTAGCCTATGTTATGAGTTCTGGTGCTTTGTGCACTTTGAAAGGCCAACCCTGTAAAAAGAAACCTGTAAAAAACAGTTTCTTCTTCTTGTCTGTGTACCAAATGACCCCCCTATTCCAAATATAGTACACTCATTTTGACCAGGGCCCATTGGGATCTGGTAAAACGTGTGTACCATCTAGAGCATAGGGTGCCATTTGGGTCGCTGTCCTTCTGTACCTTAGGTTGAGTCTGTCACAGACAGGGAGGTGAATCACAGCCCATCACTCTCAGCTGCAGAATTCAAGGCCTCCAGACATGAAATCAATATAAATCATTTTGCCACTGATGGACGGATACTGGGAAAGGCAAATTCCCTCACCAAAGACTGCACTTGATTGAACCCCACTTAGATGGTTAATGTGACTGCCAGACGGATCTGGAGTACTGTGAGTTACTGTCTCCTACTGTATTGAGATGAGCTGTTATTGATGAGTACAGAGAGTTACTGTCTCCTACTGTATTGAGATGAGCTGTTATTGATGAGTACAGTGAGTTACTGTCTCGTACTGTATTGAAATGAGCTGTTATTGATGAGTACAGTGAGTTACAGTCTCCTACTGCATTGCGATGAGCTGTTATTGATGAGTACAGTGAGTTACTGTCTCCTACTGTATTGAGATGAGATGTTATTGATGAGTACAGTGAGTTACTGTCTCCTACTGCATTGAGATGAGCTGTTATTGATGAGTACAGTGAGTTACTGTCTACTACTGTACTGAGATGAGCTGTTATTGATGAGTACAGTGAGTTACTGTCTCCTACTGCATTGAGATGAGCTGTTATTGATGAGTACAGTGAGTTACTGTCTCCTACTGTATTGAGATGAGCTGTTAGTGATGAGTACAGTGAGTTACTGTCTCCTACTGTATTGAGATGAGCTGTTATTGATGAGTACAGTGAGTTACTGTCTCCTACTGTATTGGAATGAGCTGTTATTGATGAGTACAGTGAGTTACTGTCTCCTACTGTATTGAGATGAGCTGTTAGTGATGAGTACAGTGAGTTACTGTCTCCTACTGTATTGAGATGAGCTGTTATTGATGAGTACAGTGAGTTACTGTATCCTACTGTATTGAGATGAGCTGTTATTGATGAGTACAGTGAGTTACTGTCTCCTACTGCATTGAGATTAGCTGTTATTGATGAGTACAGTGAGTTACTGTCTCCTATTGCATTGAGATGAGATGTTATTGATGAGTACAGTGAGTTACTGTCTCCTACTGTATTGAGATGAGCTGTTATTGATGAGTACAGTGAGTTACTGTCTCCTACTGCATTGAGATGAGCTGTTATTGATGAGTACAGTGAGTTACTGTCTCCTACTGCATTGAGATGAGCTGTTATTGATGAGTACAGTGAGTTACTGTCTCCTACTGTACTGAGATGTTTTCTTTTTTTATTTGACCTTTCTTTAACTAGGCAAGTCAGTTATTTAGAAAAAAATCTTATTTACAATGACTGCCTAGGGACAATGGGTTAACTTCCTTGTTCAAGGGGCAGAACAACAGCTTTTCACATCTAACAAGTATGTCTAATCACAGTACAGTATATCTAACTAGTATGCCTAATGACATTACAGTGTATCTAGCTAGTACAGTTGAAGTTGAAAGTTTACATACACCTTAGCCAAATACATTTAAACTCAGTTTTTCACAATTCTTCACATTTAATCCGAGTAAATTTCCACTAAATTTAACTCTAGTAAATTCCCACTAAATGTAATTCTAGTAAATTCCCACAAAATTTTATTCTAGTAAATTCCCACTAAATTTAATTATAGTAAATTCCCACCAAATTTAATTCTAGTAAATTCCCTTTCTTCGGTCAGATAGGATCACCACTTGATTTTAAAAATGTGAATTGTCAGAATAATGATAGAGAGAATGATTTATTTCAGCTTCTATATATTTCATCACATTCACAGTGGGTCAGAAGTTTACATACACTCAATAGTATTTGGTAGCATTGACTTTAACTTGGGTCAAATATTTTGGGTAGCCTTCCACAAGCTTCCGACAATAAATTGGGTACATTTTGGCCCAATCCTCCTGACAGAGCTGGTGTAACTGAGTCAGGTTTTAGGCCTCCTTGCTCGCACACACTTTTTCAGTCCTGCCCACACATTTTTCTATAGGATTGAGGTCAGGGCTTTGTGATGGCCACTCCAATACCTTTACTTTGTTGTCCTTAAGCCATTTTGCCACAACTTTGGAAGTATGCTTGGTGTCATTGTCCATTTGGAAGACCCATTTGCGACCAAGCTTTAACTTCCTGACTGATGTCTTGAGATGTTGTTTCAATATATCCACAAAATTTTCCAGCCTCATGATGCCATCTATTTTGTGAAGTGCACCAGTGCCTCCTGTAAAAAAAGCATATCCACAACATGATGCTGCCACCCCCATGCTTCACGGTTGGGATGGTGTTCTTCGGCTTGCAAGCGTCCCCCTTTTTCCTCCAAACATAACAATGGTCATTATGGCCAAACAGTTCTATTTTTGTTTCAGCAGACCAGAGAATATTTCTCCAAAAAGTACGATCTTTGTCCACATGTGCAGTTGCAAACCGTAGTCTGGATTTTTTTATGGCGGGTTTGGAGCAGTGGCTTCTTCCTTGCTGAGCGGCCTTTCAGGTTATGTCGATATAGGATTTTTTTTTACTGTGGATGTAGATACTTTTGCACCTATTTCCTCCAGGATCTTCGCAAGGTCCTTTGCTGTTGTTCTGGGATGATTTTCACTTTTCACACTGAACTACGTTCATCTCTAGGAGACAAAACGCATCTCCTTCCTGAGCGGTATGACAGCTTTGTGGTCCCATGGGCCTTTGTTGTCCTTAAGCCATTTTGCCAAAACTTTGGAACTATTCTTGGGGTCATAGTCTATTTGGAAGACCCATTTGCGACCAAGCTTCAACTTTCTTCAATATATCCGCATAATTTTCCTTACTTCCTCATTTTCCTTTCTGCGTGGTCCCATGGTGTTTATACTTGCGTACTATTGTTTGTAAAGATGAATGTGGTACCTTCAGGCATTTAGAAATGTCTCCCAAGGATGAACTAGACTTGTGGAGGTCTACACATTTTTTTCTGAGGTCTTGGCTGATTTATTTTGATTTTCCCATGATTTCAATCAAAGAGGCACCGAGTTTGAAGGTAGGCCTTGAAATACATCCACAGGTACACATCCAATTGACTCAAATTATATCAATTAGCCTATCAGAAGCTTCTAAAGCCATGACATCATTTTCTGGAATGTTCCAAGCTGTTTAAAGGCACAATCAACTTATTGTATGTAAACTTCTGACCCACTGGAATTGTTATGCAGTGAATTATAGGTGAAATAATCTGTCTGTAAACAATTGTTGGAAAAATGACTTGTGTCATGCACAAAGTAGATGTTCTAACCGACTTACCAAAACTATAGTTTGTTAACAAGAAATGTGTGGAGAGGTTGAAAAACGAGTTTTAATGACTCCAACCTGAGTGTATGTAAACTTCTGACTTCAACTGTATATCTAATCACATTACATTCTAACTATTGCATCTAATGACATTCCTGTCTAACTAGTATGTCTAATGACATTCCAGTCTATCTAACTAGTATGTCTAATGACATTCCAGTCTATCTAACTAGTATGTCTAATGACATTAGTCTGTCTAACTACTATGTCTTTCGACATTACGGTGTATCTAACTAGTATATCTACTCACATTACAGTTTAACTAGTATATCTACTCACATTACAGTCTAACTAGTATATCTATCACATTACTGTTTAACTAGATTAATGTATCTACTCACATTACATTCTAACTTGTATGTCTATACACATTACAGTCAAACTGGGATGTCTAATCAGTCTATGTTCAGTACTAATTGTTTGTTTAACAAATCTGCATCGTATCCTTTTCCATATCTGTCCCTGAAGCCTTAGGCCTTAATTCCTTCATGCTGTGATCAACAAGCTGACTACTTTCACTATGCCTGTTCTCATCCGTAGAAGCTTTCCTCTTTTTCAATATAATTGTCCTGTCTTATAGTTCTGTGTCTTGTCTTATAGTTCTGTGTCTTGTCTTATAGTTCTGTGTCTTGTCTTATAGTTCTGTGTCTTGTCTTATAGTTCTGCTTATTGTCTTATAGTTCTGTGTCTCGTCTTAATTTGTAAGGATTGCTAAGTATTTGGGGCCTTTCCCGAAATACTGAACTATTTTCCTCCTTGTTTTCATTGGAATATGAAATTTGCATGAAACCACAGACATTTTGCATTAATCCGAGACAAGAAATGGGATATTTTGGTCAGATACAGTGCTTCTATTATTTTTTTAGGAGGGATAAATTTGCATCATTTTCAGGAACTGAGAAAGGCATGCTACAAGCGACATCTTCAATAACAAGAGTTTCCTTTGACTGTTGTCTGCCTAGACACAGCTACTGTAGAACTAGGCAGGCAGCTAAGCTTGTTGTATGGTCAAATCAAGAACAATTCATTTTCACTTCATAAATTTGTATTATTTAATTCCTGTCACAGTCAACTGTTTTTCTTGACCTACAAATTGCGAAAATATCCTGTTTTTTGACATGCATATTAGACGTTTATTGCAGCTACTTTGTATTCATATATACGTATATACAGTATTGCTCCTAGATAGGGTGTGTGCTTTCCCGTGGTTAGTTGTAGTAATGTTGGCAACAACTCCAAGGTCTAGAAGATTTTCTCTGGGGCCGTTTCACTGCCAAAGGGCAGCCTCCTTTAGGCAACGTCTAACACTTTAATTACAAATGAATCATGTTTAGTATTCCTATGTAGAACGGAGCATGTAAAGGAAGTTGTAAAATTAAACACGAGTAGGAAAGGGTTGAATATACACATAGTATTGTACACGTGTAGGCTCCCTATGGAGAAACGAGAATGTAAAGGACGTTGTTTAAACACAAGCATGGAAGGGTTGAGGTTATGAAGATGGTTTAGTCTAACCATTTATATGGTTTGATTTTGTGCATTCGTTGTATTTTATTACTATTTGTTGTTGCTATGAAGAATATGAGGATGAACAGTGCATTCGGGAAAGTATTCAGACCCCTTCACTTTTCAGGTCTCTCCAGAAATATTAGATCGGGTTCAAGTCCAGGCTCTGCCTGGGCCACTCAAGGACATTCAGAGACGTATCCCGAAGCCACTCCTGCGTTGTCTTGGCTGTGTGCTTAGGGTTGTTGTCCTGTTGGAAGGTGAACCTTCACCCCAGTCTGAAGTCCCGAGTGCTCTGGAGCAAGTTTGTCATCAAGGATCTCTCTGTACTTTGCTCTGTTCATCTTTCCCTCGGTCCTGACTAGTCTCCCAGTCCCTGCTGCTGATTAAAATCCCCACATCAATGATGCTCCCACCAACATGCCTCTCCATATGTATGGTACAAGGTTTCCTTCAGACGTGACGCTTGGTACTCAGGCCAAAGAGTTCAATCTTGGTTTCATTAGACCAGATAATCTTGTTTTTCATGGTCTGAGAGTACTTTAGGTGCCTTTTGGCAAACTCCAAGCGGGATATCATGTGCATTTTACTGATTAAAGGCTTCCGCCTGGCTTCTCTACCCTAAAGGCCTGATTGGTGGAGTGCTGCAGAGATGGTTGTCCTTCTGGAAGGTTCTCCCATCTCCACAGAGGAAGTCTGGAGATCAGTCAGAGTGAGCATCGGGTTCTTGGTCACCTCCCTGACCAAGGCCCTTCTCCCCGATTGCTCAGTCAGCACTAGGAAGAGTCTCTAGGAAGAGACTTGGTGGTTCCCAACCTTTTCTATGTAAGAATTATGGAGGCCACTGTGTTCTTGGGGACATTCAAAGCTGCAGAATTGTTTTGTTACCCTTCCCCTGTCGCTGACCTTCTTGCCATCACTGATCCATTTTTCATTGATTTTTTGTCTTGTCTTCCTTCACACCTGGTTCCAATCCCATCAATTACACGTTGTGAATTTAACCCTCTTGTTTCCCCTCATGTCCTTGTCGGAGATTGTATGATTGTGTGTGATGTGCATATTATGTGTTGGTGTGCTACGAGTTTTGTACCCACTTTTGATATTTTGTATATTTTGGTTTTTTAAGTTTTGTCAGCACTTATTAACCGACTCCGTTTTATACCAAGTTGGTTCTCCTGACTTCCACGCCACCAACACGCACCATTTACATCCCCAGATCTGTGCCTCGACACAATCCCGTCTCGGAGCTCTACAGACAATTCCTTCGACCTCATGGCTTGGTGTTTGCTCTGACATGCACAGTAAACCGTGTGTTCCTTTCCAAATCATGTCCAATCCGTTGAATTTACCACAAGTGGACTCCAATTAAAGTTTTAGAAACATCTCAAGGATGATCCATGGAAACATGATGACGCTGAGCTCAACTTCGAGTCTCATAGCAAAGGGTCTGAATACTTGTGCAAATAAGGTATTTGTTTATTTTATTTTTAATACATGTTTTATCATTTAGTTTTTGCTTTGTCATTATGGGGTATTGTGTGTAGATTGATGGGTAAAAAAAATATATTTAATACATTTTAGAAAAAGGCTGAATACTTTCCAAATACAATGTAAAGACAATCATTTTAAACATGTAGGAAATGGTTGAAGTCTTGGAGATACTCTAGTGGTCTGATTGTAGGCATTTTTATTATAATGTGCTTGTAGCTATGGAGACAGGAGGATGTAAAGACAGGTGTTGTATTTTAATGTGCTTGTTGCTATAGAAACAGGAGGATGTAAAGACAGTTGTTGTATTTCAATGTGCTTGTAGCTATGGAGACAGGAGGATGTAAAGACAGTTGTTGTATTTCAATGTGCTTGTAGCTATGGAGACAGGAGGATGTAAAGACAGTTGTTTGTATTTTAATGTGCTTGTAGCTATGAAGAAAGGAGGATGTAAAGACAGGTGTTGTATTTTAATGTGCTTGTGGCTATAGAAACAGGAGGATGTAAAGACAGGTGTTGTATTTCAATGTGCTTGTTGCTATGGAAACAGGAGGATGTAAAGACAGGTGTTATATTTCAATGTGCTTGTAGCTATGGAGACAGGAGGATGTAAAGACAGGTGTTATATTTCAATGTGCTTGTAGCTATGGAGACAGGAGGATGTAAAGACAGTTGTTGTATTTCAATGTGCTTGTAGCTATGGAGACAGGAGGATGTAAAGACAGTTGTTTGTATTTTAATGTGCTTGTAGCTATGAAGAAAGGAGGATGTAAAGACAGGTGTTGTATTTTAATGTGCTTGTAGCTATAGAAACAGGAGGATGTAAAGACTGGTGTTGTATTTCAATGTGCTTGTTGCTATAGAAACAGGAGGATGTAAAGACAGGTGTTGTATTTTAATGTGCTTTTTGCTATAGAAACAGGAGGATGTAAAGACAGTTGTTTGTATTTTAATGTGCTTGTAGCTATGAAGACAGGAGGATGTAAAGACAGGTGTTTGTATTTTAATGTGCTTGTTGCTATGGAGACAGGAGGATGTAAAGACAGGTGTTTGTATTTGAATGTGTTTGTTCCTATGGAGACAGGAGGATGTAAAGACAGTTGTTTGTATATTAATGGTTTAATTTGATGTAGCATTTTCTTTTGTTTTGTATTGAGGAAGAAGGGACAATGTTCAGGATTACCAAATGTCAAGTATACCCAAGGAAACCTAGTCTCCTTGTAGATTTGTACCATACACAAAATTATCTCACTTGTAGTCTTCCACAAAAGCAGTGCCTCTTTGGTCTTTAGAGTCCAAAGCTAAGGACCTGGGATTCATTCTCTGAAACAAAAAGTATTCCTGCTCACTCTGCCTTTGCATTCACCATGTCTTTGGCACCGGGCTCACACAGTTTACAAGGATTGCCATCGATTTTACTCATCAAACAATGGTTGTGTACACAGTCCCATTCACGGCAGACAACATGCAACACAACGTGACAAGAGCATCAAACATTTAGACCATCTGGGAAAGAAGAGCTAGAGCCAAATGACGACTCTCAGTGATTATCTATCTGAGCATTATTATTTCTGTCCTTGTAACACTCAAAGCAGAATAAAGGAGTGTCTGTCGCCATTAATCTATACATCTTTCCATTCATCTGGTTGTTTCAGTAGCCGTGGTCAGCTTCTATCTCCTCCTACAACATCATCTGGTTGTTTCAGTAGCCGTGGTCAGCTTCTATCTCCTCCTACAACATCATCTGGTTGTTTCAGTAGCCGTGGTCAGCTTCTATCTCCTCCTACAACATCATCTGGTTGTTTCAGTAGCCGCGGTCAGCTTCTATCTCCTCCTACAACATCATCTGGTTGTTTCAGTAGCCGCGGTCAGCTTCTATCTCCTCCTACAACATCATCTGGTTGTTTCAGTAGCCGTGGTCAGCTTCTATCTCCTCCTACAACATCATCTGGTTGTTTCAGTAGCCGTGGTCAGCTTCTATCTCCTCCTACAACATCATCTGGTTGTTTCAGTAGCCGCGGTCAGCTTCTATCTCCTCCTACAACATCATCTGGTTGTTTCAGTAGCCGTGGTCAGCTTCTATCTCCTCCTACAACATCATCTGGTTGTTTCAGTAGCCGCAGTCAGCTTCTATCTCCTCCTACAACATCATATGGTTGTTTCAGTAGCCGTGGTCAGCTTCTATCTCCTGCTACAACATCATCTGGTTGTTTCAGTAGCCGCGGTCAGCTTCTATCTCCTCCTACAACATCATCTGGTTGTTTCAGTAGCCGTGGTCAGCTTCTATCTCCTCCTACAACATCATCTGGTTGTTTCAGTAGCCGTGGTCAGCTTCTATCTCCTCCAACAACATCATCTGGTTGTTTCAGTAGCCGTGGTCAGCTTCTATCTCCTCCTACAACATCATCTGGTTGTTTCAGTAGCCGTGGTCAGCTTCTATCTCCTCCTACAACATCATCTGGTTGTTTCAGTAGCCGTGGTCAGCCTCTATCTCCTCCTACAACATCATCTGGTTGTTTCAGTAGCCGTGGTCAGCTTCTATCTCCTCCTACAACATCATCTGGTTGTTTCAGTAGCCGTGGTCAGCTTCTATCTCCTCCTACAACATCACCTGGTTGTTTCAGTAGCCGTGGTCAGCTTCTATCTCCTCCTACAACATCATCTGGTTGTTTCAGTAGCCATGGTCAGCTTCTATCTCCTCCTACAACATCATCTGGTTGTTTCAGTAGCCGCGGTCAGCTTCTATCTCCTCCTACAACATCATCTGGTTGTTTCAGTAGCCGCGGTCAGCTTCTATCTCCTCCTACAACATCACCTGGTTGTTTCAGTAGCCGTGGTCAGCTTCTATCTCCTCCTACAACATCATCTGGTTGTTTCAGTAGCCGCGGTCAGCTTCTATGTAACAAAAGAAAAGACACTGTGAAATATCATAACAAAAAGACGAGAGCTTCTAGTCATTGGCGTTTAGTGATTGAGGGCTCCCCAGTCATTTTCCAATGCAATTCATTCCACCTGCTTTTGTTCCCAGCGGAGCCAGTCTAGTCCCTGACCTTACAAAGGATAGTCATTAAGATTAAAATCTTCACCACATAAACATTTATTTGAAATCAATTCTATGACCTTCACATGCAAAGACAGGGAGTGTCAAGCACATCAGAATCTGAGTCGCTGCGTTATACGAGTGTTGCATGGCTGAATTAATCAGTTCTCTCTGGGTGACATTAAAGAGAAAAAAAGAAAGAACAAAAAAAATTCATTTGATAGCAAACTTTTAATAGTGGAATCCGTAGCTGTGAAACGTCGTTGCGATATTACAACAAAGACGTTACTTCAAACGAGAAAGTTACCTCGGACATCATTACACCCGTGATAGAACAACAGAGTTACTTTAACCACAATGCATTTCCTCAAAGCAAAAACACTAACCTGGGGGGGGGGGGGGGGCAGTGGCGCTGATCTCAGCTTTAAGGGGGAACTATGTCAATGGTATACCATTTACACACATATTTTAAGAAAATGTTATTTGATCGTTTGAGGGAGGTGTCATTGGTGGTGTGTTGACATTTGCTTGAAAATAAATCCCGCCAACAGTATTACATCATCAACAGTCATCTGCTCGGCAAGTTAAGAAAGAAAGTCAAAAGAAAGTGAGGGAGACTTGATTCCTCTGAGTGGAGCAACAACATCCTTGATCATCGGTCAGTGTTCTGGGTTCTTGGGTTTTCATCTCCTCAGGACACAGCTGGAGGGAAAATCACTACGTCCAGGTGTCTCAAACAACCAAAAAAGAAAAGTGTCTGTCAAAACGTCTTGAACTTGGAAAACAAAAAATCAATTCTGAGAACTAATTTGGAGAAAGCATCACAGGAAAACTGAGAAGAATGGGACCAGCCATTGATCTTCAAAGGTTACAGTATCAACATTATCCAAGATCTTAAAATATCATACTCTTTGTGTTTGAATATATTTCTATTTGTTTTGTATTGGTACACTGTAGCTGCCTGTAGAGTCTCTGTAGAATTACTGGAGGTGAAGCACTGTGGAACGTTTGTTATGCATACACACAACAAAGTGATGGTGCAACATTCTGTCACAGAAAGCAGATGTGTTATGCAGGGATCTATGTCAAAAGAACAGGAAGACTGCGGGCACATTTTAATATCATTTCTTATTCAAATGTAATGCCAAGAACAAACAGTGACTCCCATTGATGGCAAGATGAGCAAACATAATGATAACATAACTGTCATTTCTCCACCTGCACTGTTATACAAGATCCAACTAGTATTCAATGATAAATTAAAATCCGACTTGAAAGAGCATATGAAATTAATAAAGTACCAATACGAAACTATATTATATGAGCTGTATAGTACAAATAGAGGTACTCTTGATGATGATGTCACTCCTGCAGTAATAATATTGAGCTCATACATTTCTCTATACGTTAAACATTATTATTTTTTTTAAATGTAAATGACATGTATGTAGATTAAGAACAGACATGAAATCCAGTCAAAATCCTTACATGATCATTGAACCTCACAGATGTAAAAATGTTAATGACCACGTCCTAATTGGTATCCTAATCCCTATTTAGCTCACTACTTTCGACAGAGGCCCGTAGGGGGAACTATGTAGGGAACATTTGGGAAGCATACAGTGAGCTATTGTTAAAAACCCAGCTCTAGTAACCTGACATCGGTTGCCTGTTTTGTTCATTTTGCAGATTGTTTTTTAATCTAGTTTAGTGAGTGAATCATCTCCGGATCACTAAATCACCCTGTATCAATATGTATGATCCTAGTCCTTTCAATTAAAACTTCTTCAGGATTGGTGGGTCCCCCCGCGGGATGGTAGAGCTAACGTAGGCTAATGCGATTAGCATGAGGTTGTAAGTAACAAGAACATTTCCCAGGACACAGATATATCTGATATTGGCTTAGATTCTTGTTAATCTAACTGCACTGTCCAATTTACAGTAGCTTTTACAGATAAATAATACCATGCAATTGTTTGAGGAGAGTGCACAGTTTTGAACATGAAAAGTTATTAATAGACTAATCAGGCACATTTGGGAAGTCTTGATATAAATTTTGGAACAGAAATGCAATGGTTCATTGAATCAGACTAAAACTTTGCACATACACTGTTGCCATCTAATGGCCAATATCTAAATTTCACCTGGTCTGGAATAATACATAATGGCCTTTCTCTTGCATTTCAAATATGATAGTACAGAAAAATATATTATAAATATATTATAAATATATATAAATATTTTTTTCTTGTATTATCTTTTACCAGATCTATTATGTTATATTCTCCTACATTCCTTTCACATTTCCAAACACTTCAAAGTGTTTCCTTTCAAATGGCACCATGTAACGCTCTGGGCGTAGTGGGTGCGAAGTCAGGTGCAGGAAGCAGAGAGTACAGGGTAGTGCTTTTAATTGCACACACGGCGAACATAAGCCACCCCACGAAACACAGAGAGCACAACAAAACAAATGCCCCAAACATGGGGACTCAAACAGTCCGGAGAAAAGCCCACGAAACGTAAAACACGTCAACCTCAAACGTGCACAGTAGCAACACAAAACAATCCCGCACAAAGAGCAGGGCGACCCGGAGGGCGACCCGGAGGGCGACCCGGAGGGCGACCCGGAGGGCGACCCGGAGGGCGAGGCGCAGGGCGATCTGGATGGAGGCGATGGAAATCCCTCAACAGTGACGGGTCCAAGATGTCTCCCCCCGGGTACCCAGCTCCTCTCCTCCGGACCGTACCCCTCCCAGTCCACGAGGTACTGCAGGCCCCTCAGTCCAGAATGGCACGTATGGTGTACGCCGGGGACCCCTCGATGTCCAGAGGGGGCGGAGGGACCTCCGGCACCTCACCTTCTCGCAGAGGACCAGCTACCACCGGCCTGAGGAGAGACACATGAAACGAGGGGTTAATATGATAATAGGAATGGAGTTGTACTCTATAACACACCTCGTTTATCCTCCTCAGGACTTTGAAGGGCCCCACACACTGCGGCCCCAGCTTCCGGCAGAGAAGCGGAGGTGTAGGTTTTTGGTCAAGAGCCAGACCCTGTCCCCCGGTACGAACACGGGGGCCTCACTGCGGTGGCGGTCAGCACTCCTCTTCTGCAGTCCACTGGCTTGCTTGAGGGATTCCTGGACGGCTCTCCAGGTCTCCTTGGAGCGCTACACCCACTCCTCCACCGCAGGAGCCTCGGTCTGACTCTGATGCCATGGTGGCAGGACCGGCTGGTAGCCCAACACACACTGAAATGGTGATAGGTTCGTAGAGGAGTGACGGAGTGAGTTCTGGGCCAACTCCGCCCATGGGACGTACCTAGACCACTCCCCGGGCCGGTACTGGCAATACGACCGCAGAAACCTACCCACCTCCTGGTTCACTCTCTCCACCTGTCCATTACTCTCGTGGTGATAACCGGAGGTCAAGCTGACCGAGACCCCCAGACGCTCCATAAACGGCCTCCATACCCGGGACGCGAACTGGGAACCTCGATCAGAGACGATGTCCTCCGGCACAACGTAGTAGAGACGGGTGAAATGAAGGGCCGAATGTACCCCTGTCCCAGAGATTACGCGACGTATGTCTCCATAGCCAACGTCTCCTCCAGCGACAATGGGTACACGTGACTCTTGGGAAAGGAAAAAAAAGGAAAAAAATAAATTCAAACATGTGACAAACAGGGGGTTCTGGGTGAGTTTGGTGCTGACTGACCTGGGGTGACCGAGAAGTGTTCTGCCTGCCCTCTCGACTCCCAGACGGGCTCCTCCAGCACCGGCCGGCCGTGTGTCCTCTCAGACCACATCTGGAGATATCCCTCTAGTGGTGAGGGGGCTGTGCTTTGGCAAAGTGGGTGGGTATATATCCTTCCTGTTTGCCCCTGTCCAGGGGTATCATCAGATGGGGCCACAGTGTCTTCTGACCCCCCCTGTTTCAGCCTACAGTATTTATGCTGCAGTAGTTTATGTGTCGGGGGGCTAGGGTCAGTTGTTTATATCTGGAGTACTTCTCCTGTCTTATCCGGTGTCCTGTGTGAATTTAAGTATGCTCTCTCTAATTCTCTCTTTCTCTATTTGTTTCTCTCTCTCGGAGGACTTGAGCCCTAGGACCATGCCTCAGGACTACCTGGCTGTGCTGCTGCTCCAGTTTCAACTCTTCTGCTTGTGATGAACAATGAACATTTGAACATCTTGGCCATGTTCTGTTATAATCTCCTCCCGGCACAGCCAGAAGAGGACTGGCCACCCCTCATAGTCTGGTTTCCTCTCTAGGTGTCTTCCTAGGTTTTGGCCTTTCTATGGAGTTTTTCAGAGCCACCGTGCTTGCATTGCTTGCTGTTTGGGGTTTTAGGCTGGGTTTCTGTACAGCACTTTGAGATATCAGCTGATGTACGAAGGGCTATATAAATACATTTGATTTGATTTGATTTGATTTGGGTGCAGGAGAAGCCTCCTCCTCCAGTACCCTTCGGCACGGTCCCCCTAACTCCATAGGAATGGGAGCGGGAGTGTTAGGAGGTGGAACAGACAGGACCCTTTCGAACGCCAGCGGGCAGCCAGCAGATTGTCCAGCCAGATTGACATGTCTATCAGTTCGTCGAGGGAGAGAGCGGCGTAGCGATACGCTAGCTCCCTGAAGAGACTACACCGGTAGTGGTCTTCAAAAAGTTGACTCAACATGAATCACTCTTTCCAAACCAAACAGATACAGCACTTCAGTGTAGTTTAGCATCCTGAATTGCAGATGAAAGTTGCAAAAACTTTAGAACAGACAACACTAACCGTGTTGGTCTGTCGTTCCACCCAGCCCCAGCGGCCAACTCCAACGCGAAATCCTGCACGCTCCTCGTCTCCTGCCTAAGATGGAATAGTCGCTCACCCGCCGCTCGGCCCTCTGGAGGGTGGTCAAATATGGCACTAAAGCGGCGGGTGAACTCTGGATAGTGCTCCTTCGCCGAGTTTGGGCTATTCCAGACCGCGTTTGCCCACTCCAGAGCATGACCCGTTAGGCAGAAGACGAGGACAATCGCACTCTCCTCCACCGAGGGAGTCGGTCTCACGGTAGCCATGTACAGCTCGAGTTGGAGCAAAAACCCAGCCACCGTACTCCCTCGGGAGCGCAAGACGAAGTGCGCCGAAGCCGGACGCGGAGGGAGGAGGAGGTAGACTCTTCGGAGGAACCAGAGGTGATCCATAGCCGATCCTATCCGATGGAGGATGGTGGTATGATGGAGGACGCGTTCAATGGAAGGGGGGTGGCAGCTGCTCCTGCTGACTCCATTAGTAAGGTGCGAGATTCTGTAACGCTCTGGGCGTAGTGGGTGCGAAGTCAGGCGCAGGAAGCAGAGAGTACAGGGTAGTGCTTTTAATTGTACACACGGCGAACATAAGCCACCCCACGAAACAAACTAAAAATAATGCCCCAAACATGGGGACTCAAACAGTCCGGAGAAAAGCCCACGAACGAAAAATACGTCAACCTCAAACGTGCACAGTAGCAACACAAAACAATCCCGCACAAAGAGCAGGCGGGTCTACTGGCTAACATAGCCTGACTAACACACAAAACAGATGAAACCAATAAACAGAAAATGGAAAAAAAGGATCAGTGGCAGCTAGTAGGCTGGTGACGACGACCACCAATCGCCACCTGAACAGGAAGGGTAGCCACCTTCGGTAGGAGTCGTGACATACCAAGAAAATGCATAACCTTGCTTCAGGGCCTGAGCTACAGGAAGTTAGATTTGGGTATGTAATTTTAGACGAAAATTGAAAAAATAGGATATAAGGATATAACCCCACCCACTTAGCCAAAGCACAGCCCCCACACCACTAGAGGGATATCTTCAACCACCAACTTGCTATCCTGAGACAAGGCCGAGTATAGTTCACGAAGATCTCCTCCACGGCACAAGCCCAAGCGGGGGCGTTGCTCCAGTGCCTTTTCGTTCACTTTCATACTCCTGGGCCAGACTACACTCAATCATAGAACCTACCGAAGGGATGAGTCTTCGATAGAGACTTAATGTCGAGAATGAGTCTATGTCTCTCACATGGATAGGCAGACCGTTCCATAAAAATGGAGCTCTACAGGAGAAGGCCCTGCCTCCAGCTGTTTGCTTAGAAATTCCTGGGACAGTCTTGTGATCATAGCGTACGTGTAGGTATGTGTGGCAGGACCAAATCAGAAAGATAGGAAGGAGCAACTCATGTAATGCTTTGTATTTTAGCATTAAAACCGTGAAATCATCCCTAGCATTAACAGGAAGCCAGTGTAGAGAGGCTAGCATATGATCAAATGTTGGGGTTCTAGTCAAGATTCTAGCAGCCGAGTTTAGCATTAACTGAAGTTTATTTAGTGCTTCATCTGGGTAGCAGGAAAGTAGAGCATTGCAGTAGTCGAACATAGAAGTGACAAAAGCATGGATACATTTTTCTGCATCATTTTTGAACAGAAAGTTTCTGATTTTTGCAATGTTACGTAGATGGAAAAAAGTTTACCTTGAAACAGTCTTGATATGTTCGTCAAAAGAGAGATCAGGGTCCAGAGTAACGCTGAGATCCTTCACAGTTTTATTTGAGACGACTGTACAACCATCAAGATTAATTGTCAGATTCAACAGAAGATCTCTTTGTTTCTTGGGACCTAGAACAAGCATCTCTGCTTTGTCCGAGTATAAAAGTAGAACATTTGCTGCCATCTCCTTCCTCATGTACGAAACACAGGCTTCCAGGGAGGGCAATTTTGGGGCTTCACCATGTTTAATCTAAATGAACAGCTGTGTGTCGTCTGCATAGCAGTGAAAGTTCACATTATGTTTGGAAACCCAAATCGGAAACCCAAATCGGTCTACACAAACTTGTTTGGTATTAAAAGCAGCACTAAGGTCTAGGAGCACAAGGACAGATGCAGAGCCTTGGTCTGGTGCCATTAAAAGGTTATTTACCACCTTCACAAGTGCAGTCTCAGTGCTATGATGGGGTCAAAACCAGAATGAAGAGTTTTGTATAAATTGTTTGACTTCAGGAATGCACTGAGTTGCTGCGCAACAGCTTTTTCCAAAAATGTTGAGAAGAACGGGAGATTTGATATAGGCCGATAGTTTGTAAAATCTTCTGGGTCAAGGTTTGGCTTTTTCAAGAGAGACTTTATTACTGCCACTTTTAGTGAGTTTGGTTCACATCCGGTGGATAGAGAGCCGTTTATTATGTTCAACATAGGAGGGCCAAGTACAGGAAGCAGCTCTTTCAGTAGTTTAGTTGGAATAGGGTCCAGTATGCAGCATGAAGGTAGAGGCCATGGTTATTTTCATCAATATGTCAAGAGATATATAGTATTAAAAAACTTGAATGTCTCCCTTGATCCTAGGTCCTGGTGGTGTTGTGCAGACTCAGGACAAGTGGGATACGCAGATTTAGTCTGTAATTTGCTTTCTAATGATCACACTCTTTTCGTCAAAGAAGTTTATGAATTCATCACTGCTGAAGTGAAAGCTCTCCTCTCTTGGGGAATGATGCTTTTTAGTTAACTTTGCGACAGTATGAAAAATACATTTTGGATTGTTCTTAACTCAATTAAGTTGGAAAATAGGATGATCGAGCAGCAGTAAGGGCTCTTCGATACTGCAGGGTACTGTCTTTCCAAGCTTGTCCGAAGACTTCCAATTTGGTGTGGCGCCATTTCCGTTCCAATTTTCTGGAAGCTTGCTTCAGAGCTCGGATATTTTCTGTATACCAGGGAGCTAGTTTCTTATGACAAATGTTTTTTTGTTTTGGGGGGTGTGACTGCATCTAGGGTATTACGCAAGGTTAAATTGCGTTCCTCAGTTAGGGGGTTAACTGATTTTTGTCCTTTGACGTCTTTGGGTAGGCAGAGGGTGTCTGGAAGGGCATCTAGGATTCTTTGGGTTGTATGATAATTTATATATTGGCTTTTGCTGATCCTTGGTTGGGGTCTGGGCAGATTATTTGTTGCGAATGCAAAATCAATAAAATGGTGGTCCCCATAGTCCAGGATTATGAGGAAAAACATTAAGATCCACAACATTTATTGCTGGGTATAGTCTAATTGGTCCCTTATAAATACATGTCACAGCCAATCCAGTCAATGTGCGGGGGCACCTGTTAGTTAAGGTAGTAAGTACATGTAGCTAGAGTTAATTAAAGTGACTATGCATAGATGACAACAGAGAGTGGCAGTGGTGTGGAGAGGGGGGGGGGCAATGTGAATAGTCTGGGTAGCCATTTGACCTGATGTTCAGGAGTCTTATGGCTTAGGGGAAGAAGCTGTTTAAAAGCCTCTTGGACCTAGACTTGGCGCTCCAAAACCGCTTGTCGTGTGGTAGCAGAGAGAACAGTCTATGACTAGGGTGGCTGGAGTCTTGACAATTTTTAGGGCCTACCTCTGTAGAGGTCCTGGATGGCCGGAAGCTTGGCCCCAGTGATGTACTGGGCCGTTCACACTACCCTCTGTAGTGCCTTGTGGTTGAAAGCCGAGCAGTTGCCATACCAGACAGTGCTCTCGATGGTGCAGCTGTAGAATCTTTTGAAGATCTGAGGACCCATGCCAAAACTTTTTAGTCTCCTGAAGGGGAATACGTTTTGTCGTGGCCTCTTCACGACTGTCATGGTGTGATTGGACCATGTTAGTTTGTTGGTGATGTGGACGCCAAGGAACATAAAGCTCTCAACCTGCTCCACTGCAGCAAGAATGGGGGCGTGCTCGGCCCTCTTTTTCCTGTAGTCCCCAATCATCTTCTTTGTCTTGATCACGTTGAGGGAGAAGTTGATGTCCTGGCACCACATGGCCAAGTCTCTGACCTCCTCCCTATAGGCTGTCTCATTGTTGTCAGTGATCAAGCCACAACTGTTGTGTCATTGGAAAATTGTGATGATGGTATTAGAGTCATGCCTGGCCATGCAGTCATAAGTGAACAGGGAGTATTGCAGGGGGCTGGGCATGCACCCCTGAGGGGCCCCTGTGTTGAGGATCAGTGTGGCAGATGTGTTGTTACCTACCCTTACCACCTGGGGGTGGCCTGTCAGGAAGTCCAGGATCCAGTTGCAGAGGGAGGTGTTTAGTCCCAGGGTCCTTAGCTTATTGATGAGCTTTGAGGGTGCTATGGTGTTGAACACTGAGCTGTAGTCAATGAATAGCATTCTCACATAGGTGTTCCTTTTGTCCAGGTGGGAAAAGGCATTGTGGAGTGCAACAGAGGCTGCATCATCTGTGGATCTGTTGGTATGGTATGGAGTGGGTCAAGGGATTATAGGATGATGGTGTTAATGTGAGCCATGACCAGCTTTTCAAAGCACTTAATGGCTAAAGACGTGAGTGCTATGGGTCGGTAGTCATTTAGGCAGGTTACCATAGTGTACTTGGGCACAGGGTGGTCTGCTTAAAACATGTTGGTATTACAGACTCGGACAGGGAGTTGTTAAAAATGTCAGTGAAGACACTTGCTAGTTAGTCAGCACCTGCTCTCAGTACATGTCCTGGTATTCTGTCTGGACCTGCATCCTTGTGAATGTTGACCTGTCTAAAGGTCTACTCACATCGGCTGCGGAGAGCGTGATCACACAGTCTTCTGGTACAGCTGGTGCTCTCATGCATGTTTCAGTGTTATTTGCCTCGATGCGAGCATAGAAGTAGTTTAGCTCGTCCTGTAGGCTTGTGTCACTGGGTAACTCTTGGCTGTGCTTCCCTTTGTAGTCTGTAATGGTATGCAGGCCCTGCCACATCCGACGAGCGTCAGAGCCGGTGTAGTACGACTCGATCTTAGGCCTGTATTGACACTTTGCCTTTTTGATGGTTCGTCGGAGAGCATAGCGGGATTTCTTATAAGCTTCCCGGTTAGAGTCCCGCTCCTTGAAAGCGGCAGCTCTAGCCTTTAGCTCAGTGTGGATGCTGCCTGTAATCCATGGTTTCTGGTTGGGGTATGTATCTACGTTCACTGTGGGGACGATGTCATCGATGCACTTACTGATGAAGCCAATGTCAGATGTGGTGCTATTGGAGCATTCTCTGAACATATTCCAGTCTGTGCTAGCAAAACAGTCCAGTAGATTAGCATCTGTTTCATCTGACCACTTTTTTATTGATCTAGTCACTGGTGCTTCCTGCTTTAATTGTTGCTTGTAAGCTGGAATCAGAAGGATAGAATAATGGTCAGATTTGCCAAATGGAGGGCGAGGGAGAGCTTTGTATGCATCTCTGTGTGTGGAGTATTGTCTCGCCCTGGCCATAGAGAGGCTTTTAATCTCTATTTTAAACCATATCTACGTGTACATACTACCTCAATCAGCCCGACTAGCCGGTGCCTGTATATAACCTCTCTACTGTATATAGCCTCGCTACTGTTATATCCTCGCTACTGTTATCGCCTCGCTACTGTTATAACCTCTCTACTGTATATAACCTCTCTACTGTATATAGCCTCGCTATTGTTATAGCCTTGCTACTGTTATCGCCTCGCTACTGTATAGAACCTCTCTACTGTATATAGCCTCTCTACTGTATATAGCCTCGCTACTGTTATAGTCTCTCTACTGTTATCGCCTCGCTACTGCATATAACCTCGCTACTGTATATAACCTCTCTACTGTTATAGCCTCTCTACTGTATATAACCTCTCTACTGTATATAACCTCTCTACTGTTATCGCCTCGCTACTGTATATAACCTCTCTACTGTATATAGCCTCGCAATTGTTATAGCCTCGCTACTGTATATAACCTCTCTACAGTATATAACCTCTCTACTGTTATCGCCTCTCTACTGTATATAGCCTCTCTACTGTATATAACCTCGCTACTGTATATAACCTCTCTACTGTATATAACCTCTCTGCTGTATATAACCTCTCTATTGTTATTTTTCACTGTCTTTTACTGTTGTTTTTATTTATTTAATTACATTATGAAAACTCTCTCAGTAGGTCATGTGGTATGCCACATTATGTACAAAAATAGTTTTAAAAAAAACAAGTTACAAACAACACAGATAAACAAACAAAGAAGCATAATTAGTTGGGGGCACGTAAAACGTCTGCCTTCTGCTCTGACGCCATTTTAACCCTATGTGATGAATTACATTTGCATGTAGCTACAAAGATGAAAACCTGTGGATATTTCATGTTGTAATGATCCTTGCCTAGTTAAGTTTGTTACAATCTCCTCCAAGTGGGTTTTTAAACCTATTGGAGCAGTGGTTCGGAAGTTTTCCTTTCAGGCTTGGGAGATCTGGAGTTGAGAGTCGTTTGGGTTTTTTCCTTCACTTCTGCTGTTTACCACAATGTGAACTTGTTGGCCTCATGGTGGTCTTAAGGTTTGTTAAGTGTCTCCCTGGTCCTAGTGCCCGTTTGGCACCAGACCCAGACATTACCGCATCCCTGAAGGACTGTGTTGATTTTGTATAGATCTCCCAGTCTTTATTCCAAATGGCACTATTCCTGTCATGTTGTCTTGTCTCTGTCCTTTCCCTTCACCCTGTCTCCCTCTGCTGGTCGTTGTTATGTTACCTTTTCTCCCCCTCTTTTCCCCAGCTGTGCCTTGTCTCCTCCTAATTACCCATTCACCCCGTTCCCCACCTGTTCCCTTTTTCCCTCTGATTAGGTCCCTATATCTGTCTCTGTTTCTGCTCCTGTCCTTGTCGGATTCTTGTTTGTTTGTTTATGTGTCTCATGCCTGAACCAGACTATCATCGTGTGTGCTGCAACCTTGTCCTGTCCTGTCGGAATCTACCTGTCCATCTGAGCCCACGTATGTTCGTCATTAAAGTACTCTGTTTGTTAATTCGCTTTTGGGTCCTCATTCACGCACCATAACAGAAGAATCCGACCAAGAATGGACCCAGCGACTTCGGATCCTCTCCACTCAGCCGTCGAGATCCAGGGAGCGATGCTAGGCAGACACAAGCAGGAATTGTCTGCTGCTCGACATGCCGTTGAGACCCTGGCCACCCAAGTCTCCAACCTCACAGAACAGGTTCACCATCTCCGCCTCGATCCACCGGCCACTTCCAGGGCTTTCGAATCTCCGGAGCCCAGAATCAATAACCCGCCGTGTTACTCTGGGGAGCCCACTGAATGCCGCTCGTTCCTCACCCAGTGTGATATTGTGTTTTCTCTCCAGCCCAACACTTACTCCAGGAGCACTGCTCGTGTCGCCTACGTCATATCTCTCCTTATTGGACGGGCTCGTGAGTGGGGCACGGCAATCTGGGAGGCAAGGGCTGAGTGTATTAACCAGTATCAAGACTTTAAGGAGGAGATGATACGGGTTTTTGATCGATCTGTTTTTGGGGAGGAGGCTTCCAGGGCCCTGTCTTCCCTATGTCAAGGCAATCGATCCATAACAGACTACTCTATTGAGTTTCGCACTCTTGCTGTCTCCAGTGGCTGGAACGAGCCGGCCTTGCTCGCTCGTCTTCTGGAGGGTTTCCGCGCAGAGGTAAAGGATGAGATTCTCTCCCGGGAGGTTCCTTCCAGCGTGGATTCCTTGATTGAACTCGCTATTCGCATTGAGCGACGGGTTGATCTTCGTCACCGAGCTCGTGGAAAGGAGCTCGCGCTCTCCGTCGCCTCCCTCTCCGCATCACTACCATCTTCCTCTGCCGGCTCGGGTGCTGAGCCCATGCAGCTGGGAGGTATCCGCATCTCGACTAAGGAGAGGGAACGGAGAATCACCAACCGCCTCTGTCTCTATTGCGGTTCCGCTGGTCATTTTGCCACTTCATGTCCAGTAAAAGGCCAGAGCTCGTCAGTAAGCGGAGGGCTACTGGTGAGCGCTACTACTCCTGTCTCTCCTTCAAGATCCTGCACTACCTTGTCGGTCCATCTACGCTGGACCGGTTCGTCAGCTTCCTGCAGTGCCTTAATAGACTCTGGGGCGGAGGGCTGTTTTATGGACGAGACCTGGGCTCGGGAACATGACATTCCTCTCAGACAGTTAAAGGAGCCCACGGCCTTGTTCGCCCTGGATGGTAGTCCTCTCCCCAGGATTCAGCGTGAGACGCTACCTTTAACCCTCACTGTTTCTGGTAATCATAGTGAAACCATTTCTTTTTTAATTTTTCGTTCACCTTTTACACCTGTTGTTTTGGGCCATCCCTGGCTAGTTTGTCATAATCCTTCCATTAATTGGTCTAGTAATTCTATCCTCTCCTGGAACGTCTCTTGTCATGTGAAATGTTTAATGTCTGCTATCCCTCCTGTTTCCTCTGTCTCTTCTTCACAGGAGGAGCCTGGTGATTTGACAGGGGTGCCGGAGGAATATCACGATCTGCGCACGGTGTTCAGTCGGTCCAGGGCCACCTCTCTTCCTCCACACCGGTCGTATGATTGTAGTATTGATCTCCTTCCGGGAACCACCCCCCCCCGGGGTAGACTATACTCTCTGTCGGCTCCCGAACGTAAGGCTCTCGAAGATTATTTGTCTGTAGCTCTTGACGCCGGTACCATAGTCCCCTCCTCCTCTCCCGCCGGAGCGGGGTTTTTTTTTGTCAAGAAGAAGGACGGGTCTCTGCGCCCCTGCATAGATTATCGAGGGCTGAATGACATAACAGTGAAGAATCGTTATCCGCTTCCTCTTATGTCTTCAGCCTTCGAGATCCTGCAGGGAGCCAGGTTTTTCACTAAGTTGGACCTTCGTAACGCTTACCATCTCGTGCGCATCAGGGAGGGGGACGAGTGGAAGACGGCGTTTAACACTCCGTTAGGGCACTTTGAATACCGGGTTCTTCCTTTCGGCCTCGCTAACGCTCCAGCTGTCTTTCAGGCATTAGTCAATGATGTCCTGAGAGACATGCTGAACATCTTTGTTTTCGTTTACCTTGACGATATCCTGATTTTTTCACCGTCACTCCAGATTCATGTTCAGCACGTTCGACGTGTCCTCCAGCGCCTTTTAGAGAATTGTCTTTTTGTGAAGGCTGAGAAGTGCTCTTTTCATGCCTCCTCCGTCACATTTCTCGGTTCTGTTATTTCCGCTGAAGGCATTAAGATGGATCCCGCTAAGGTCCAAGCTGTCATTGATTGGCCCGTCCCTAAGTCACGTGTCGAGCTGCAGCGCTTTCTCGGCTTCGCGAACTTCTATCGTCGTTTCATCCGTAATTTCGGTCAGGTGGCAGCTCCTCTCACAGCCCTTACTTCTGTCAAGACGTGCTTTAAGTGGTCCGTTTCCGCCCAGGGAGCTTTTGATCTCCTCAAGAATCGTTTTACATCCGCTCCTATCCTTGTTACACCTGACGTCTCTAGACAGTTCGTTGTCGAGGTTGACGCGTCAGAGGTGGGAGTGGGAGCCATCCTTTCTCAGCGCTCCCTCTCTGACGACAAGGTCCACCCATGCGCGTATTTTTCTCATCGCCTGTCGCCGTCGGAACGTAACTATGATGTGGGTAACCGCGAACTGCTCGCCATCCGGTTAGCCCTAGGCGAATGGCGACAGTGGTTGGAGGGGGCGACCGTTCCTTTTGTCGTTTGGACTGACCATAGGAACCTTGAGTACATCCGTTCTGCCAAACGACTTAATGCGCGTCAGGCGCGTTGGGCGCTGTTTTTCGCTCGTTTCGAGTTCGTGATTTCTTATCGTCCGGGCTCTAAGAACACCAAGCCTGATGCTTTGTCTCGTCTCTTCAGTTCTTCAGTAGCCTCCACTGACCCCGAGGGGATTCTCCCTGAGGGGCGTGTTGTCGGGTTGACTGTCTGGGGAATTGAGAGGCAGGTAAAGCAAGCACTCACTCAAACTCCGTCGCCGCGCGCTTGTCCTAGGAACCTTCTTTTCGTTCCCGTTCCTACTCGTCTGGCCGTTCTTCAGTGGGCTCACTCTGCCAAGTTAGCCGGTCACCCTGGCGTTCGGGGTACGCTTGCTTCCATTCGCCAGCGTTTCTGGTGGCCCACCCGGGAGCATGACACGCGTCGTTTCGTGGCTGCTTGTTCGGTCTGCGCGCAGACTAAGTCCGGTAACTCTCCTCCTGCCGGCCGTCTCAGGCCGCTTCCTATTCCCTCTCGACCGTGGTCTCACATCGCCTTAGATTTTGTCACCGGACTGCCTTCGTCAGCGGGGAAGACTGTTATTCTTACGGTTGTCGATAGGTTCTCTAAGGCGGCTCATTTCATTCCCCTTGCTAAGCTTCCTTCTGCTAAAGAGACGGCACAAATCATCATCGAGAATGTTTTCAGAATTCATGGCCTTCCGTCAGACGTCGTTTCGGACAGAGGTCCGCAATTCACGTCTCAATTTTGGAGGGAGTTTTGCCGTTTGATTGGGGCTTCCGTCAGTCTCTCTTCCGGCTTTCACCCCCAGTCTAACGGTCAAGCAGAACGGGCCAATCAGACTATTGGTCGCATCTTACGCAGTCTTTCTTTTCGCAACCCTGCGTCTTGGTCAGAACAGCTCCCCTGGGCAGAATACGCCCACAACTCGCTTCCTTCGTCTGCGACCGGGCTATCTCCTTTTCAGAGTAGCCTCGGGTACCAGCCTCCGTTGTTCTCATCTCAGTTCGCCGAGTCCAGCGTCCCCTCCGCTCAGGCTTTTGTCCAACGTTGCGAGCGCACCTGGAAGAGGGTCAGGTCTGCACTTTGCCGTTATAGGGCGCAGACTGTGAGAGCTGCTAATAAGCGTAGAACGAAGAGCCCTAGATATTGTCGCGGTCAGAGAGTTTGGCTCTCCACTCAGAACCTTCCCCTTAAGACGGCTTCTCGCAAGTTGACCCCGCGGTTCATTGGTCCATTCCGTATCTCTCAAATCATTAACCCTGTCGCAGTGCGACTTCTTCTGCCGCGATATCTTCGTCGCGTCCACCCGGTCTTCCATGTCTCCTGTGTCAAGCCCGTTCTTCGCGCCCCCGCTCGTCTTCCCCCCCCCCCCCCCCATCCTTGTCGAGGGCGCACCCATCTACAGGGTCCGTAGGATTTTGGACATGCGTCCTCGGGGCCGTGGTCATCAGTACCTAGTAGATTGGGAGGGGTACGGTCCTGAGGAGAGGAGTTGGGTTCCCTCTCGGGACGTGCTGGACCGTGCGCTGATCGATGATTTCCTCCGTTGCCGCCAGGCTTCCTCCTCGAGTGCGCCAGGAGGCGCTCGGTGAGTGGGGGGGTACTGTCATGTTGTCTTGTCTCTGTCCTTTCCCTTCACCCTGTCTCCCTCTGCTGGTCGTTGTTATGTTACCTTTTCTCCCCCTCTTTTCCCCAGCTGTGCCTTGTCTCCTCCTAATTACCCATTCACCCCGTTCCCCACCTGTTCCCTTTTTCCCTCTGATTAGGTCCCTATATCTGTCTCTGTTTCTGCTCCTGTCCTTGTCGGATTCTTGTTTGTTTGTTTATGTGTCTCATGCCTGAACCAGACTATCATCGTGTGTGCTGCAACCTTGTCCTGTCCTGTCGGAATCTACCTGTCCATCTGAGCCCACGTATGTTCGTCATTAAAGTACTCTGTTTGTTAATTCGCTTTTGGGTCCTCATTCACGCACCATAACAATTCCCTTTATAGTGCACTCGTTTTGACCTGGGCCAATAGGACTCTGGTCCAAAGTAGTGCACTCTAAAGAGAAATGGCTAGTGACTTTAATGTGCTCATCAAGTCTCCTACCTCGCACACAGAAACGTTAGACCAAACTCCTCCCTTCGGCTAATTTCACCTCTGTTTATCGCAGCCAAAAAAATGACATTTTTGTTTCCACGAATTTTGACTTTGTGGTTGTGGAATTTAGTGGAAAACGTTTATCATCTGCATATGGGCTTGAAAATCACCGCACCACCGATCACCGATTCATCCAAATAATCAATGACGAAAAACCCAAATCCAGGAACTACTGCTGCTCGTAATCACATAATTATACGTGAGCCTTGACAGGTGCTCGCTGTTTTAACTGTCTAGGAGAATCTGTCCACCAGAGATTATATGGAACCTAATCATCTGACGTTACCTTCAAACGCTAGGTTTTTTTCAGCCAGGAACAACAGCCCAGGAAGCGTTGAATTCTCCCCTAGGAAACAGCAATTTAGTTTTGCTCCTGGCATTATTTTTGTTTAACTGCATTGGCCACACCAGTGGCATACAAACTAGCCAAGGTTTTACCTTGTAATTCATTGAATGATTCCTTTCTTACTTCATGGTTTCTTATTCTGATTCTCCTTCCTCTCTTATTTTCTTAATTACGTTGGAGGGTGCTGTTAGGCTTCCAAGACAATAAAAAAATAGAAAGGGAGAGGATGAACTGAGGCTGGTGTGAAGCCTGTGACCATGTCTTAGCCCATGTGTTCCCAACGCCTGGAGGAAATCAAACAAACATTAGACAACAAACAAACACAGCTAATGCTAACGCTAATACACCCTGGTAACCTTACAGGCAAACATTAGACACCTGCATCCATTTGCCAGAAATACAAGAAAAATACCAGATCCAGGAAAAAGGCCTTGTTGTTTTCTCTATTCACACCCCTGTTAAACATAAGTAGAGTTCTAAGAAACCCTGAACAGTCATATGTCATAATATCATTATACACGGAGTCAACAAAACATTAAGAACACCTGATCTTTCCATGGTGAGAGCTAGCTAAAAAAATGTCTATCACTATTGAAAGCTCAGCCTGGTAGTCACCTTGGTAACTAAATTATCCTGGTCTAGCTGAGAACTGTCAATGATTTTATTATTGTAATTAGGCCTACAGACACATTACTATTAGGCCTACAGACACATTACTATTAGGCCTACAGACACATTACTATTAGGCCTACAGACACATTACTATTAGGCCTACAGACACATTACTATTAGGCCTACAAACACATTACTATTAGGCCTACAGACACATTACTATTAGGCCTACAGACACTGAGTCGGCAAAACATTAAGAACAGCTTTCCATGACATAGACTGTCAAGGTGAATCCAGTTGAAGTTATGATCGCTTATTGGTGTCACTTGTTAATTAAATCTACTTCAATCAGTGTAGATGAAGGGGAGGAGACAAGTTAAATGAGGATTTTTAAGCCTTTAGAAAATTGAGACATGAATTGTGCATGTGTATCATTCAGAGGGTGAATGGGCAAGACCTGCCTCTGAACAGGGTATGGTAGTAGGTTCTAGGCACACAGGTTTGTGTCAAGAACTGCAATGCTGCTGGGTTTTTCACGCTCAACAGTTTCCCTGTGTTTAATCAAGAATGGTCCACCACCCAAAAGTCATCCAGCCAACTTGACAAAACTGTGGGAAGCATTAGAGCCAACATGTACCAGCATCCCTGTTGATTGCTAATGACGCCTTGTAGAGTCCGTGCCCCCAACAGACTGAAGCTCTTCTGATGATAAAAGTTTGTTTTTTTTACTTATTTTTTGTTTGCTTCAAAATAAAACATATCTGGTATCTTCGAAGTGGTAGGCATGTTATGTAAATCAAATGATACAACCCCCCCCCCCCCCCCCCCCAAAAAAAAATAAAATATATATATATTTTAATTCCAGGTTGTAAGGCAACAAAAGAGTAAAAATGTCAAGGGGTGTGACTACTTTCGCAAACCACTGTATAACCATGAGTTGAAGCTCACTTCAAGCATTGAACTGAGTGATTTTAAGTTTAAATCGGCATGGGAGTATGGTATGCATGTCAATGCTTAACTCTTTGACTGTTAGTAAATGGTGTACAGACGTAATTAAATCACATTGACATACAACTTTTCTCCAGTGAATAATCATTGGAACTAAGATGAATTTGCTGTTTTACTTTTTAATTGCCCACAAACACACAGCAACCATGGAGGGTAAGATTGTTTGTTTCATGTGTTGTTAGACCCAACACCAATATATACAGTTGAAGTCAAAAGTTTACATAAACTGAGTTTAAATGTATTTTGCTAAGGTGTTTCACAATTCCTGATATTTAACCCAATAAAAAAAATCCCTGTTTTAGGTCAGTTAGGATAACAACCTGATTTTAAGAATGTGAAATGTCAGAATAATCATAGAGAGAATTATTTCTTTCAGCTTCTATTTCTTTCATCACATTCCCAGTGGGGCAGACGTTTACATGCTACCAAATACTAATTGAGTGCATTGCATTTAAATTGTTTAACTTGGGTCAAACATGTCACGTAGCCTTCCACAAGCTTCCCACAATAAGTTGGGTGAATTTTGTCCCATTCCTCCTGACAGAGCTGGTGTAACTCAGTCAGGTTTGTAGGCCTCCTTGCTAACACACGCTTTATCAGTTCTGCCCACACATTTTCTATAGGATTGAGGTCAGGGCTTTGTGATGGCCACTCCAATACCTTGACTTTGTTGTCCTTAAGCCATTTTGCCACAACTTTGGATGTATGCTTGGGGCCATTGTCCATTTGGAAGACTCATTTGCGACCAACCTTTAACTTCCTGACTGATATCTTGAGATGTTGCTTCAATTTTTTCACATCATTTCCTTTCCTCTTCCATCTAGTTTGTGAAGTGCGCCAGTCCCTCCTGCAGCAAAGCACCCCACACAACATGATGCTGCCACCCCCGTGCTTCACGTTTGGGATGGTGTTCTTTAGCCTGCAAGCTTTTCCTCCATGGTCATTATGGACAAACAGTTATATTTTTGTTTCAGCAGATCAGAGGACATTTCTCCAAAATCTTTGTCCACATGTGCAGTTGCAAACCGTAGTCTGGCCTTTTATGGCAGTTCTGAAGCAGTGGATTCTTCCTTGCTGAGCGGCCTTTCAGGTTATGTCGATATAGGACTTGTTTTACTGTGGATATAGATACTTTTGTAGCTGTTTCCTCCAGCATCTTCACAAGGTTCTTTGCTGTTGTTCTGGGATTGATTTGCACTTTTCGCACCAGTACATTCATCTCTAGGAGACAGAACGCGTCTCCCTCCTGGGCGGTATTGTAACGGCTTTCTTCTGTGGACAAAGGATCGGACCAAAGCGCAGCGTGGTTAGTGTTCAACATGTTTAATAAAGACAATAAATGTGAACACTACAAAATACCAAAACAACAAATGTGGGGGAAAAAAAATGAAACAGTCCTATCTGGCGCATAGACACAAAGACAGAAGACAACCACCCACAAAACCCAACACAAAAAAGGCTACCTAAATATGGTTCCCAATCAGAGACAATGACTAACACCTGCCTCTGATTGAGAACCACATCAGGCCAAACATAGAAACGGGAAAACTAGACACACAACATAGAATGCCCACTCAGCTCACATCCTGACCAACACTAAAACAAAGAAAACACAAAAGAACTATGGTCAGAACGTGACAGGTATGACGGCTGCGTGGTCCCATGGTGTTTATACTTGCGTACTATTGTTTGTAAAGATGAACATGGTACCTTCAGGCGTTTGGAAAATGCTCCCAGGGATGAACCAGACTTGTGGAGGTCTACAATTGTTGTATGGAGGTCTTGGCTGATTTATTTAGATTTTCCCATGATGTCAAGCAAAGAGGCACTGAGTTTGAAGGTAGGCCTTGAAATAAATCCACAGATTTACACCTCCAATTGACTGAAATTATGTCAATTATCCTATCAGAAGCTTCTAAAGCCATTACATAATTTTCTGGAATTTTTCAAGTTGTTTATAGGCACAGTCAACATAGTGTATGTAAACTTCTGACCCATTGGAATTGTGATACAGTGAATTATAAGTGAAATAATCTGTCTGTAAACAATTGTTGGAAATATTACTTGTGTCATGAACAAAGTAGTTGTCCTAACCAACTTGCCAAAACTATAGTTTGTTATAGAAATTTGTGGAGTTTTGTGTGGAGTTGTAATTACTCCATCTAAGTGTGGGGCAAATCCAACACAGCACCGAGTACCACTCTTCATATTTTCAACCATGGTGGTGGCTGCATCATGTTATGGGTATGTTTGTCATTGGCAAGGACTAGGGAGTTGTTTTAGGATAACAAGAAAAATAATAAATCTAAGCACAGGCAAAATCCTAGAGAACAACATTGAATGTTCAATTGAGGTGTGCAAAGCTCTTAGAGACTTACCCAGAAAAACTCAATGCTGTAATAGCTGCCAAAGCTCTAACATGTATTGAATAAAGGGGTGTAAACACTTATGTAAATGTGATATTTCTGTGCAAACATTTCTTGAAATAGGTTTTCCCTTTGTCATTATAGGGTATTGTGTGTAGATGGGTAAACATAATAAGAATTAAATCCATTTTGAAATCGGGCTGTCAGAGGGTTTGAATTCTTTCAAAGGGCACTGTATGACCCCAACATGATATGACAGTTGAGATTTACAAATGATAATTTTTCACAAAGTAGTTTGGATGTAGTAACTTTAGTGAGGTACGCTATGCTTATCTTAATGGGTAACTTTAGTGTAGCTTAACTTATTTTAGTGTGAAGTAATTGGTAGCTTGGTCAACCGTGTTTTCAGAATAGCTTCTCACCACTGTTGAAATCTTGCATATTTCATTGAGTTCACTATCGAGTCTGTAATAGCTCTCTGAAGTTTTTGTTTAGCGACATCCATTTTGAGGTATGACAAGCCAATGACGGTCATGCTTGAAGGCCTTTTCTCTTTTGAAAGCCAAACCGGTGCATTGGATAAAAACCGAAGTCATGCATGTTGCATGTTTGTATGACAAAAGGTCAAGCCTGGTTACTCTTACTCTCTCTGGCCATCTCTCAACAAGCCCATTTCTGTTGTCAATAAAATAACAGCTATAGATCTTTGTCCATGTTCTCTCTTCAAATAGAAAAAGAGTAAGAAAGAGAGAAATTCATAGAGACCGTTTCAGTTTTCAGAAAAAATCTCTGATGTTCTTGAACGTTGCTATGGATACTTAGACGGTCCGTAAAGGATAAAAAAAGAAGGGTTTGTCTAGATTTATCTAACTCAAAATGTCTCTTTAGTACTTTCTTTAGCCCAGTCATGGTATTTGACACCCAGACAAGCATTATTATACATAGCCGTGGGAACTCCTTATGTGGTCGAAATAAGCATAATACTGTAATACCAATATTAACAATTGAGGTCGGGTGATCAAAAGCCAGGAAGTACATAGCTGGATTTTCAATGGTTGTTGAACAGGAAAGACTCAAGAAATAAAATACACCCCCCCCCCCAAAAAAAAAAGAAAAACGGACAACTGCCCTGTGCTTCTTTTCAGACTGGTTGAGCTGTAAAGTTAAAGGGATAATATACTGCCGAGGTCATCTAAAATGAGGCCAAAGAATCAATCCTTTCTGAAAGAACCTGAAATGTTAATATACGGGAGGCATACCTTGCAATTTACCTTCCTTACCCTTCCAACCCTTTCCCTTCCGATGCTGGCCCAGCTGTAGTCCACTGATAAGGTATATTAGTGTGTGCTTTTTCTTCCAATTATTTCTCTTCAAGGGTTGTGTTCTCAATGACACCCTATGCCCTATGTAAGTGCACTAATTTTGACCCGGGCCCTCTAGGGCTCTGGTTTAAAGTAGTGCACTACATAGAGGATAGGGTGCCATTTGGGATGAGAACTAAGTGTAGGTAATGAGTCATGGATCCAGCGGAGAAGCCTACAGCATGCAGATTGAAGTCAGCGTTATAGAGGAAAACTCCATTTGATCACATCTGCAGAAGAAAACAAAAGCTTTGTTTCCCTGTCTGTCTGTGGACACAGCTGCCTCCCAGTTTACTCTGTACTGGCTCTCATTCTGAGTTACATTTAGCAGGAAATGACCAGAGGCTGTGGCTGTGATGGCACCCTTGTCTTCTTTAGTGCACTGCTTTTGACCAGACACACCACTGTAGTGAAACCAGTTTGAGGTTTCACGACAAAGGATCAATGCTGTTTTAGTCCGCTCCTTTAATGCTTCTTACTACTTTAAGAGGGAATGTTTTACTGTGTGCTGCGATTTTCATTCAAATTTGATTTGATGTCTTTGGATTATCAATCACATTATTTCCTATTTTGTTCGGCAGAACCTGCCATTTTTAATATACGCAAATGTATTTTTTTCTCTCCAGATTTGAGAAACAGATAAACGTGAATTAATGAGTTAATGTCATCTCACATATCTGCAAACTGTTACTACATTTCCTTACAGTCAATCAGAACATAAATCCACTAGTTCCCGGGATAAACACTAGCAGATTGACGTTTATTTTCATGCCCTGGAGGCAGAATTTAGCGATTTCTGCTAGATACTCCAGCTGCAAAGTCAAATGCTCTATTCAATCTGCATCGCAGTAGTTCAGTTTTACAGCGTGATTGAACTTTAAAGGCAATGTTCCCGCTTTAGCAGAGACTGCATACACGGTAAACGCTGCATATGTCGAGTCAATCAGAAAGTACATTTAAATTTACATCTGTAATGCTTCTGCTTTAAATATTGAATAGAGACTAAAACGGACTAATTTTGTAAAAATTCTTCATTTAAGGATATGGTTAGGCATTAGGGTTAGCGGTGTGGTTATGGTTAGGGTTAGGGTTAGGTTTAAATCAGATTTTATGACTTTGTGCCTGTGCCAGCTAGTAACCACTCTGCAGAGCCGCATTCAGAAATAGCATGCTAAGAACGCTAGCCTTTTACATACTTTGGGCTGTATCCTACTTTGAGATATACAGTAACTTGGACGCTCCAAATACAGTAGATGACTTTACAATGTATTTTGATACATTGGTGGAAAATAAAAAGGAAAGTTCAAGATCTGACCCTATGTACACCCTCTTCGTATTGTGGGGATTGTCCTGACTGATCAGAAATGCACAGCTTGTCTCTCCTAAAGTTCGTTTTGGGAGTAGAGTAGCAAAATAGCCCTTTGAATAATGCATGAGGAGTTTTGTGCCTTTTTATAAAGCTTGAAGGCTTTCACATTAGCATTTCTTAAACATGCCTTGAAGAAGTCCTTCATTGACAAACAGTATAATTAAGAATACATAGATCAAACCCTTTCAGGTCTACCACAGACAGCTCTAGCTGTGGCCTTATAGAATGGAACAGGTTGTAAAGTAGTTAGGGCAATTCTGTGTGTTAGATAATGTTCCTGAGATTATATAGCAACAATAATTTTATTTTGCATATCAGGGTCAGTGCTGGATTTACAGTGCATTCGGAAAGTATTCAGACCCCTTCCATATGTTGTTATGTCGCAGCTTTATTTTCCAATAGATCAAATTCATTTTTTTCCCCTCATCAATCTACAAAAACAAAAATAGTTTTTTTAGAAATGTTTGCAAATCTATTTTAAAAAATAAAACAGTCCGGCTATTCAGACACTTCGCTATGAAACTCGAAATTGAGCTTAGGTGCATCCTGTTTCTAGTGATCATCCTTGAGGTGTTTCTACAACTTGATTGGAGTTCACCTGTGTGAAGTTCTATTGATTGGACATGATTTGGAAAGGCACACACCTGTCTATATAAGGTTCCACAGCTTAAAGTGCACGTCAGAGCAAATACCAAGTCATGAGCAATTGTCCATCGAGCTCAGAGACAGAATTGTGTCGAGGCACCGAGCTGGGGAAGGGTTCCAAAACATTTCTGCAACATTGAAGGACCCCAAGAACACAGTGGCCTCCATCATTCTTAAATTGAAGATATTTGGAACCACCAAGACTCTTTCTAGAGCTGGCCACCCAGCCAAATAGAGCAATCGGGGGAGAAGGGTCTAGGTCAGGGAGGTGACCAACAACCCAATGGTCACTCTGACAGAGCTCCAGAGTTCCTCTGTGGAGATGGGAGAACCTTCCAGAAGGGTGGGGAGGATAGATGGAGGGTGGGTGGGAGGGAGATAGGAGGAGGGTGGGAGGGGGATAGATGGAGCGTGGGAGGGGGATACATGTTATGTGAACCAAATGGAACCCCATTCCCCATATGGCTCTGTCCAAAGGTAGTGCACTAGGGTATAGGGTGCCATTTCGGATGCATTCTAAGTGGGTGGGTAGATGGTGGATAAGGAGACACAGGTGGAAGGTGGCTGACTGGCTGGCTAACTAGCTGGCTGACAAGCTGGCTGACTGGCTTACCGGCTGACTTGCTGGCTGGTTGGCCGGTTACTGACTGACTGACTGACTGACTGACTGACTGACTGGCTGGCTGACTGGCTGTTGTTTAGGAAGGCTGACTGGCTGGCTGGCTGGCTGGCTGGCTGGCTGGCTGATTGACTTGCTGGCTGGCTGGCTGGCAAATTGTATTTGTCACATGCGTCGAATACAACAGGTGTAGTAGACCTTACAGTGAAATGCTTACTTACAAACCCTTAACCAACAATGCAGTTTCAAGAAAATATCCCCCAAAAAGTAAGAGATAAGAATAACAAATAATTAAAGAGCAGCAGTAAAATAACAATAGCGAGACTATATACATGGGGTACTGGTACAGAGTCAATGTGGAGGCTATATACAGGGGGTACCGGTACAGAGTCAATGTGCTGGGGCACCGTTATCGAGGTAATTGAGTGAGTATGTACATGTAGGTAGAATTATTAAAGTGACTATGCATGAATAATAACAGAGAGTAGCAACAGCGTAGAAGAGGGGGGGGGGCAATGCAAATAGTCTGGGTAGCAAATTTGATTAGCTGTTCAGGAGTCTTAAGGCTTGGAGGTAAAAGCTGTTTAGAAGCCTTTTGGACCTACACTACCGTTCGGAAGTTTGGGGTCACTTACGTAGAAATGTCCTTGTTTTTGAAAGAAAGGCACATTTTTCTGTCCATTATAATAATATTAAATTGATCCGAAATACAGTGCAGACATTGTTAATATCGTAAATTACTATTGTAGCTGGAAAGAGCTGATTCTTTAAAATGGAATATCTACAGTTGAAGTCAGAAATGTACCTACACCTTAGCCAAATACATTTAAACTCAGTTTTTCACAATTCCTGACATTTAATCCAATTAAAAATGTTCTGTCTTAGGTTAGAATCTCCACTTTATTTTAAGAATGTGAAATGTCAATAATAGCAGAGAGAATGACTTATTTTGCCTTCTATTTCTTTCATCACATTCACAGTGGGTCAGAAGTTTACATCCACTCAATTAGTATTAAGTAGCATTGTTTTTAAATAGGTTTAACTTGAGTCAAAACGTTTCAGGTAGCCTTCCACAAGTTTCCCACAATAAATTGGGTGAATTTTGGCCCATTCCTCCTGACAAAGCTGGTGTAATTGAGTCAGATTTATTGGCCTCCTTGCTTGCACATGGTTTTTCAGTTCTGCCCACAAATGTTCTATAGGATTGAGGTCAGGGCTTTGTGATGGCCACTCCAATACCTTGACTTTGTTGTCCTTAAGCCATTTTGCCACAACTTTGGAAGTATGCTTGGGGTCATGGTCCATTTGAAAGACCCATTTGCGACCAAGCTTTAACTTCCTGACTGATGTCTTGAGACGTTGCTTCAATATATCCACGTAATTTTCCTAACTCATGATGCCATCTATTTTGTGAAGTGGACCAGTCCCTCCTGCAGCAAAGCACCCCACAACATGATGCTGCCACCCCCGTGCTTCACGGTTGGGATGGTGTTCTTCGGCTTACAAGCCTCCCCCTCTTTCCTCCAAACATAACGATGGTCATTATGACCAAACAGTTCTATTTTTGTTTCATCAGACCAAAGGACATTTCTCCAAAAAGTATGAGCTTTGTCCTCATGTGCAGTTGCAAACTGTAGTCTGGCTTCTTTATGATGGTTTTTGAGCTGTGGCTTCTTCCTTGCTGAGTAGCCTTTCAAGTTATGTTGATATAGGACTCGTTTTACTGTGGATATAGATACTGTTGTACCTGTTTCCTTCAGCATCTTCACAAGGTCCTTTGCTGTTGTTTTGGGATTGATTTTTCACTTTTCTCACCAAAGTACGTTCATCTCTAGGAGACAGAACGCGTCTCCTTCCTGAGTGGTATGACGGCTGCGTGTGCCCATGGTGTTTATACTTGCGTACTACTGTTTGTACAGATGAACATGGTACCTTCAGTCATTTGGAAATTGCTCCCAAGGATGAACCAAACTTGTGGAGGTCTGTAATTTTTTTCTGAGGTCTTGGCTGATTTCTTTTGATTTTCCCATGATGTCAAGCAAATTGGCACTGAGTTTGAAGGTAGGCCTTGAAATACATCCACAGGTACACCTCCAATTGAATCAAAATATGTAAATTTGCCTATCAGAAGGTTCTAAAGCCATGACATAATTTTCTGGAATGTTCCAAGCTGTTTAAGTATGTTCCAAGCTGTTCAACTTAGTGTATGTAAACTTCTGATCCACTGGAGTTGTGATAAATTGAATTATAAGTGAAATAATCTGTCTGTAAACAATTGTTGGAAAAATTACTTGTGTCATGCACAAAGAAGATGTCCTATCCGACTTGCCCAAACTGTAGTTTGTTAATAAGAAATGTTTGGAGTGGTTGAAAAACGAGGTTTAATGACTCCAACCTAAGTGTATGTAAACTTCAACTGTCCATAGGCGTACAGTGGCCCATTATCAGGAACCATCACTCCTGTGTTCCAATGGCACGTTGTGTTAGCTAATCCAAGTTTAATATTTTAAAAGGCTAATTGATCATTATAAGAATATATTGCAATTATGTTAGCACAGCTGAAAACTGTTGTACTGATTAAAGAAGCAATTAAACTGGCCTTCCTTAGACTAGTTGAGTATCTGGAGCATCAGCATTTGTGGGTTTGATTACTATCTCAAAATGGCTGGAAGCAAATAACTTTCTCCTGAAACTCGTCAGTCTATTATTGTCCTGAGGAATTAAGGCTATTCCATGCGAGAAATTGGCACGAAAATTAAGATATTGTACAACGCTGTGTACTATGTACTACTCCCTTCACAGAACAGCGCAAACTGGCTATAACCAGAATAGAAATAGGAATAGGAGGCCCCGGTGCACAACTGAACAAGAGGACAAGTACATTACAGTGTCTAGTTTGAGAAACAAACGCATCACAAGTACTCAACTGGCAGCTTCATTAAATAGTACCTGCAAAACACCAGTCTCAACGTCAACAGTGAAGAGGCGACTCCGGGACGCTGGCCTTCTAGGCAGAGTTGCAAAGAAAAAGCCATATCTCAGACTGGCCAATATAAAGAAAAAAGATGGGAAACAGACACTGGACAGAGGAACTCTGCCTCGAAGGCCAGCATCCCGGAGTCGCCTCTTTACTGTTGATGTTGAGACAGGTGATCAATTAGCCTTTTAAAATTAAAACTTGGATTAGCTAACACAACGTGCCATTGGAACACAGGAGTAATGGTTTCTGATAATGGGCCTCTCTACGCCCATGTAGATATTCCATAAAAAATCAGCCGTTTCCAGTTACAATAGTCATTTACAACATTAACAATGTCTACACTGTATTTCTGATCAATTTGCTTTTATTTTAAAACAAGGACATTTTTAAGTAACCCCAAACTTTGGAACGGTAGTGTAGACTTGGCTCTCCGGTACCTCGTGCGGTAGCAGAGAGAACAATCTATGACTAGGGTGGCTGGAGTCTTTGACAATTTTTAGGGCCTTCGCCTGACACCACCTAATAGAGGTCCTGGATGGCAGGAAGCTTGACCCCAGTGATGTACTGGGCCGTTCACACTACCCTTTGTAGTGCCTTGTGGTCGGAGGCCGAGCAGTTGCTCTACCAAGCAGTGATGCAACTAGTCTGGATGCTCTCGATGGTGCAGATGTAAAACATTTGGAGGATCCATGCCCAAACTTTTCAGTCTCCTGAGGGGGAATAGGTTTTGTCGTGCCCTCTTCACGACTGTCTTGGTGTGCTTAGACCATGTTAGTTTGTTGGTGATGTGGACGCCAGGAACTTAAAGCTCTCAACCTGATCCACTACAGCCCCGTCGATGAGAATGTGGGTGTGCTCAGTCCTCCTTTTCCTGTAGTCCACAATCATCTCCTTTGTCTTGATCACGTTGAGGGAGAGGTTGTTTTCCTGGTACCACATGGTAAGGTCTCTGACCTACTCCCTATAGACTGTCTCATCGTTGATCAGGCCTACCACTGTGGTCTTAGGCAAACTTAATGATGGTGTTGGAGTCATGCCTGGCCGTGCAGTCATGAGTACAGTACTGAGTACTGTCATGAATAATCTCATGAGTACAGGAAGGGACTGAGCATGCACTGCTGAGGGAACCCCGTATTGAGGATCAGTGTGGTGGATGTGTTGATACCTACTCTTACCACCTTGGCGTTGCCCGTCAGGAAGTCCAGGATCCAGTTGCAGAGGGAGGTGTTTAGTCCCAGGGACATTAGCTTAGTGATGAGCTTTGAGGGAACTATGTGTTTGAACGCTGAGCTGTAGTCAATGAATAGCATTCTCACACAGGTGTTCCTTTTGTCCAGGTGTGAAAGGGCAGTGTGGAATGCAAAAAAGATTGCATCATCTGTGGATCTGTTGGTACGGTATGCAAATTGGAGTTGGTCTAGGACTTCTAGAATAATGGTGTTGATGTGAGCCATGACCAGCCTTTCAAAGCATTTTATGGTTACAGGCGTGAGTGCTACGGGTCGGTAGTCATTTAGGCAGGTTTCCTTAGTGTTCTTGGGCACAGGGACTGTGGTGGTCTGCTTGAAGCGTGTTGGTATTACAGATTCAGACAGGGAGAGGTTGAATATGTCAATGAAGACACTTGCCAGTTGGTCAGCGCATGCTCGGAGTACATGTCCTGGTATTCCGTCTGGCCCTGCGGCCTTGTAAATGTTGACCTTTTTGAAGGTCTTACTCACATCATCTGCAGAGAGCGTGATCACAAAGTCGTCCGGAACAGCTGATGCTCTCATGTATGTTTAGTGTTACTTGCCTCGAAGCGAGCATAGAAGTTATTTAGCTTGTCTGGTAGGCTTGTGTTGCTAGGCATCTCTCTGCTGTGCTTCCCTTTGTAGTCTGTAATGGTTTGCCAGCCCTGCCACATCCGATGATCGTCGGAGCCGGTGTAGTACGATTCGATCTTAGTCCTGTATTGACGCTTTGACTGTTTGTTGGTTCGTCGGAGGGCATAGAAGGATTTCTTATAAGCTTCCAGGTTAGAGTCTCGCTCCTTGAAAGTGGCAGCTCAGTTCAAATGTTGACTGTAATCCATGGCTTCTGGTTGGGTTTTGTACTGTCACTTTGGGGAAGATGTCATCGATGCACTTATTGATGAAGCCAGTGACTGATGTGGTGTACTCCTCATTGCCATCGGAAGAATCCCAGAACATATTCCAGTCTGTGCTAGCAAAACATTTCTGTAGTTTAGCATCTGCTTCATCTGACCACTTTTTTATAGACAGAGCCACTGGTGCTTCCTGCTTTAATTTTTGCTTGTAAGCAGGATTCAGACGGATAGAATTGTGGTCGGATTTACCAAATGGAGGGCGAGGGAGAGCTTTGTACGTGTCTCTGTGTGTAGAGTACAGGTGATCTAGATTTTTTGGGGGTTCAGATTTGCCAAATGGAAAGCGAGGGAGAACATTGTACACATCTCTGTGTCTGGAGTAAAGGTGATCTAGAGTTTTGTTTCCCTCTGGTTGCACATTTAACATGCTGGTAGAAATGAGGTAAAACTGATTTAAGTTTCCCTGCATTAAAGTCCCCGGCCACTAGGAGCGTCACATCTGGATGAGTGTTTTCCTGTTTGCTTAAGTCGGTATACAGCTTATTGAGCTGTGAAAAATATTGAGTTGCGCAAAAATACTTATGAAAACTCTCTAGGTAGATAGTGTGGTCTACAGCTTATCATGAGATACTCTACCTCAGTCGAGCAGAACCTTGAGACTTCCTTAGATATCCTGCACCAGCTGTTGTTTACAAATATGGGTAGGCCCCCGCCCCGTGTCTTACCAGAGGCTGCTGTTTTATCCAGCCAGCTGTATGTTATTCAGTATGTATGTCGTTCAGCCAACACTCTGTGAAACATAAGATATTACGGTTTTTAATATCCCGTTGGTAGGATATATGTGCTTTCGTTTCGTCCCTTTTATTTTCCAGCGATTGAACATTAGCTAGCAGTACGGAGGGAAAAGGCAGATTAGCCATTAATCGCCTGATCCTCACAAGGCACCCTGATCTTTTTTGACAAATCTCTTTTCCTTCTCCAGCGAATGACGGGGATGAGGGTCTGTTCGGATGTTTGGAGTATATCCTTCCCGTCCGACTCATTAAAGAAAATGACTTTGTCCAGTTCGAGGTGAGTAATCACCCAAGTTGATTAGGGACTGTATTTACTGTTTAAAAGCATTTAAAAAAAACACATTTGCAATAACAGAGACATTACCACGAAACTGCATATTATTATAATGTTGTTACATTGTTATAAATGAGGTATACAGTATGAGCAACTTTAAGAGCAACTTTATGCTTAGTGTTTCCTATAGGGAATTGGAGCCAGGCTAGGTTAGTGCAGTGCCCTCTCTTTCTCAGGTGGTTATTGGAGCCAGGCTAGGCTAGTGCAGTGCCCCCTCTTTCTCAGGTGGTTATTGGAGCCAGGCTAGGCTAGTGCAGTGCCTTCTCTTTCTCAGGTGGTTATTGAAGCCATGCTAGGTTAGTGCAGTGCCTTCTCTTTCTCAGGTGGTTATTGAAGCCATGCTAGGTTAGTGCAGTGCCCCCTCTTTCTCAGGTGGTTATTGGAGCCAGGCTAGGTTAGTGCAGTGCCTTCTCTTTCTCAGGTGGTTATTGGAGCCAGGCTAGGCTAGTGCAGTGCCCCCTCTTTCTCAGGTGGTTATTGAAGACAGGCTAGGTTAGTGCAGTGCCCCCTCTTTCTCAGGTGGTTATTGGAGCCAGGCTAGGTTAGTGCAGTGCCCCCTCTTTCTCAGGTGGTTATTGGAGCCAGGCTAGGCTAGTGCAGTGCCTTCTCTTTCTCAGGTGGTTATTGGAGCCAGGCTAGGTTAGTGCAGTGCCCCCTCTTTCTCAGGTGGTTATTGGAGCCAGGCTAGGCTAGTGCAGTGCCTTCTCTTTCTCAGGTGGTTATTGGAGCCAGGCTAGGTTAGTGCAGTGCCCCCTCTTTCTCAGGTGGTTATTGGAGCCAGGCTAGGCTAGTGCAGTGCCATCTCTTTCTCAGGTGGTTATTGGAGCCATGCTAGGTTAGTGCAGTGCCCCCTCTTTCTCAGGTGGTTATTGGAGCCAGGCTAGGTTAGTGCAGTGCCCCCTCTTTCTCAGGTGGTTATTGGAGCCAGGCTAGGCTAGTGCAGTGCCCCCTCTTTCTCAGGCAGTCATTGGAGCTAGGTTAGTGTAGTGCCCCCTCTTTCTCAGGCGGTTACCAAATCACTATTTGTCACACGTACTGAATAGAACACGTGTAGACCTTACAGTGAAATGCTTACTTACAAACCCTTAACCAACAATGCAGTTTAAGAAAAATAAGTTTTAGGTAAGAAATAGATAAGTAAGAAATAAAACATAAAAACGATTAAAGAGTTGCAGTAAAATAACAGCAGCTGGGCTATGTACAGGGGGTACCGGTGCAGAGTCAATGTGCAGGAGTCAATGTGGGGGAGTTGGGGTAAGCTAGTGCAGTCCCCCCTCTTTCTCAGGCAGTTATTGGAGCCAGGCTTCAGCAGAGCCGATGCATCTTGTGGTGTTTGTAGTGGTCAACACAAGACTCGACATCCAGCTAAAACTCAATGCAGGGAGCTCCTCGGCAGTGCAGCTTTAAGAGGATTGGAGAGGATGGGATCTGTAATATGTATTGTAGGCCCCTCCTCCCACAGTGATGTCAGTTGGAGGCAGAGAGGTGGGCAGTACTAAGGGACCGGGTTCATGCAATACTACTGAGACAACTAGGCACAGCTTAGCACACAGATACAGCATAACGTCTATTTCAGCCCCGCTGTAAGTGATACCGCACTAAGGAACACTTTCATCAAACTCCGTTGGGGGACAGAACACTACCCAGGCTACAGCCCATTTATGTGTTATTTTTTGTTGCTGAATAATAACCTTTAAAAAAAAAACTGTGCCGAAAAAACTGAAGTTTTCAGCAATCGTACCAAACTGTTTCATTTTTGTGCGCTCTTGGATGGAAGTTTATGCGCATTGTTAAAACGCTGTTACACATGATCAATGAAACGGTCTTCCATACAAGCGATTTGCACCATTTGTTGCAAGAGAGAGCATTTTAAAACACACGCAGGGCTATTTCACGTAAATCAAGCGACTTGGACCATCACCATCTCTCCTGCCGCCCGCGATTGAACCACAGTTAACCCACGACATCTGAAGAGGAATTACATAGGCTCTTTGAGTTACAAAAAAAAATATTCTGCAATCAATGCCTTTGCCTCCCGCATGTGGACCATAGACTTTTTTTAGGACATGGATCCTTTGCTGTAGTGGATAACCCTACCCTGATGTGTGTTTTTTGTTTTGATTCCCGCTACCAGAAGAGGATCTTTTTTTTCTCCACTTTTCCACTTCAGTGTAATTCTATGGCACTTCTTCTTCTAAAGCACTGATGTCGCTACGTGACGGGAATTGCGATTGATTTTCCATATTCTGTTTGAAGGGATAGAAGGTCAACATTACTATCACTAGTGTCAAGTAAAGACAGGTAACATCATCCATTTCTAATATTAGTTTATTTCATTCTGAATACAATCCTACAAGTTTTTACGGTATCATGTCATGTGAAAATTATAGGTACATTTAAAAGGAAAGTATTCAACCGATCTAGAGGAAAATAATGTTATTATGATGGTCAAAAATAGGAAGCCAAATTGACCATCAATTTACGCAAACTGTAGGCTATATTCCTACGGACCGGATGCCACATCGCAGTTGATTCGCGTCGCTCAATTACAGGGTTGTCTGAATGGCACCATAAAAATGTTATCAAACAACTTATAGATAAAAAAGCAACAACACAATAATCACATTCAGCGTTAAAACGAGACACCCATTGAGTCATTGTTTTTACGCATCGGATTTGGTCAGTCCACAATCTATCGTGTAAAAAAACAACAACATTAATCTCGTTATAGTAAAGGTCTTTATAGTTATGATCACGACACGTTTCAAAACATTTATACTGTGTTTTCTTCAAGCAGCCTATAGGGTATTATTGAATAGACTATTCAACCCTAGCTGTCTCATGACCATTATTCTCGGTCATGAGTTATTCAATCTGTGCGTGGTCAACATTGGTATACTTTTTTTCAAATTCGTGTTTTAAGTAGGCTGTGTAAACTAGGCTACCGCATACTTTTCGGCAGGTGAGTTTTTGACTGCACGTTTAATGAGCAGGTTAGCAGAGCGGTCACTAGCTGGCACAGCCACAAAGTCATAAAAATCAGATTTTATACCTAATCTTAACCACACTGCTAACCCTAATGACGGTTAATGAGTTTCATAATTAAAGCGGACCTCCCTGGTCAAATTGCATTATGGATAATGCACACCGCGACTGGAATGCAGCGTTTATCCTTTCAACTTCAGGGGCATTATCCCCTTTTACAAAAGCATTGTCAGCAGGTCCATTATTTGATATATAGGGACTGATTAGTGCTCTTGAGTAACACATATGCTGTACAGTAAACACAGTACCCACACGCTCCATGCTCGAAAAGGACATGCACTAGGCTATCCATGCTCATTTTATTGAAGGGATTCACATGGGCAACATAGTCACTACCATATAGCTTTTAAATTTGTACATAGCAGGCGATGTCATACTGTTATTGTAGAGGACGATTAATTATTATAAAAACTAACTGTAGGTCTATTCCTTGTTTGAGCAAATGGAGGCTATTCACATTTTATTCACAGCAGGTTATCCAAGATTGATTGCTTAATGATTTTCTGACTTACAAGACATGTCTGAATTTACTCTTAGAAAGACGTGTTGAGTCTTCTAAGCTTTTTTGATAATTGATATGGTGTAGGCAGTGTAGGCTAACAGAGATTGATAACGCTTAAGTTCTTAGATCTACACCTTAGTGATCATACCACATCCACAGTCTCTTAGTTTTGCATTCATTCAAATGTACACCAGTGCTTAGTTGTCCTGTCCTTAGTTGTGGTAATTAATTAACTATTGCCCAGTGGAATGATAAACTATTCTTCAATGGTAGTTAAAAGTATGACGTCTGAGTGTTCTACTTGGATGTGCAATTTTGACTGTGTCTGGTGTTGCCTCTTACAAGTCCACCAAATCATAACTAGCTGGTGTTATATTGGTTCGTGGTTTTATAGCTGGTGGAGCTATATCAACAGTGTCCAAAACAATATCTGAGACTTCAGTTGCAAGCTTCAAAATGTGGTTGTGAATGGTCCACCTTTTTCCTCTTATCGTATTTATTACATGATATTATTATTATTATTATTTTTTTATTATTTTATTATTATCATATATATTATATTATTATGTTCATATATATGATATTATTATTATCAAATATATTACATTATATTATTATTCTCATATTTATTATATTATAGTATTATTATCATATGTACTATATTATTATTGGCATATATAATATACTATATTATTGTTATCATATATATTTTATTATAGTCTTATTATCATATCTACTACATCATATTATTATTACCATATATATTATTTATTATTATCATCATATATATTATATTGTAGTATTTTTATCATATGCACTATATTATATCATATATATTATATTATATTATTATTATCATATATATATTAAATTATATTATATATATTTTTATATGACTATTATTATTATTAGTATTATCATTATTATTATTATTATTATTATTATTATTATTATTACTATTATTATTATTATCATTATTATTATTATTATTATTATTATTATTATTATTATTATTATTATTAATGATAATCCTGCTACCAGTCACGTTCTCTAATACCCTCCTATATCTACATATGTACCTGAAACACTCCAGTATCCCTGTACATTGTACTTGTGTTATTGGCACTGTGCTTGTCTTTATTGTATGCTGCGTTTGTATTGGCTATGCTATTTTGATATTGATTACTGCGCTGTTGGGCAGAGCGTTCAAGTTATGAATTTCACTGTACTTGTGCATGTGACAAATACAACTTGAACTAATAATTGTTTTTGAATTTAAATCACGTCTCTATTTCTTCAGTAGCCTAACTTCCACAATGATTTAGAACGCTAAACATTTGCACACACATAATGTCTGTCTCGTAGGGCATGGTCAACATCAAACAGAGAAACACAGTCAAGGGTATCCATTATGTGTATTGTATTGTGAACAGTATAGTCTTCATCGACTCTTTGGCTAACACAACAAAAACACGTCGCATTTAATCCTGCTGTGCTAAACTACTTTTTTTCCTTTCCAAATGCATAGATATTTAAAAAAAAAAAACTGCTTACCAAGCCAATGGTTTCTCGAGAATGATTGCTATTCCCTTTCCTATAATTTTTTAAAATAATATACTGAACTAATACTATTCACCACTTTCAATAGCTACCAAACAAACTTGTGTTTGTGACAAATAAAAATAGATTTGAAGGGTTTGACTATCCAATCAAAAGTTTGAATAAAGCAAATGTTATCAAACATTTTTTAATTTTACTCTTTAGCATTAGATGTTCAAATGATCCTGATATTTATATTGGCGCTGGTACTATTCCATGTGTAATTAACTGACATGTCTCTTCACTGCCCTCTAGAGGTACTCAGAGTGTTATCACATGAACTGACGTGACACGATGTAAAAAGATTTTCATGACAATTTTTTTTGTGACGTTATCACCTCTGTGTTGGTCATTCTTAGTGATGGAATATCTTGACGTTTTCTTTCTCATATTAAAAACAGAAATTTGTTTTGATTATTATCTCACCGTGTTGACATTTCTATCCAGAAAATAATGCAACTGCACAAAAGCAAAACATTATTCTCATAACTTTGAAAAGTTTGATTTATTTTACCTCGGGATTGATATATGATTGATGCATTTAATGTACATTGGGACTAAACACATTTTTAACAAATTTGACTGAAGAATTAAGACATATTGACAATGTATTAGTCTTATCTGAGCTAAAATGTCAAAAAGACAATACTAATTAGCTATTTTTAAAATGGTTCATTCTTATCAGCAGGAATCTTCTCTGCCCCAGCTCTGAAGACCACAGTCATTACGCAGTGATGAGAAATCTACCATTATTCCTCTTGTGACAACTAGATAAGGAAACTTCTAGGCTGTAGATCTTTTAAGGGAAGACTGAATATATCTTGACAATAAACCTGTCTGTCTGCCAGTCTGTCGAAGCTCCATGAAACCAAGAGAGATAGAGACTGGGGTTACCAAGATTGTGTCGCTTTGCAAGTCCAGCTTGCAAAGGCTTTAAGACATATCTCTTCATGTATATCCATGGACACCCAAATCACAGTTTTGGGGATAGAGAACAACATTTCTGGAGTGACTCCATCAATCTTCCGTTTAAGATGCCAGATAAATACATTCTTTGGGAAGGTGAAGGTGTTCCCCCACCCCCCTCTCTCCTCTGCCACAGCTCAGTCTGATAATACTAGCCTGCCCGAACGGCCTGTCCATCATATTGTCATGTAAAGTAATCCAGGAGCTGTCTGCTACTAGCCTCCCCCGTTCAGCTCTGTCTCCAGAGAGAGGAGAGAAGCAGAGTTGTCTCGCCTAGGGCTCAAAATAGCTCTTTCTGGAGCCTAGTGAAATGTTAGCATGGAAAGATGTTCTGCTTGATTGACATTTAAACTTTATTTTCATTAGTCGTTCATTCATTATTTTCCCAATTCTTTGTTGTCAAACTGTTCTTTTTTGAAACTGTAAAAGTTGTAGCTCATTGCTCAATCCCATTAGATCCAATGCATAGTTTTGAAGATGGTGTAATTTGGAGAAAGATCTGTGCAGAACGTGGCTAAATGAACCCTTCTTTCTCTCTAGGAAAGGTGAAAACTTCAGACAAACAAACCACAACCCCCACGCAGTGTTTTCATTTATCTGTGCTGTTGAGAGTAACCTTCACGTAGATGGCTGTCATGTAGACACCGTAAGCAATGCTTTTCTAACCCAAAAAGGCTTATAATGAGTCTAACCGAAACCCTATAATGAGTCTAACCCCAACTCTATAATGAGTCTAAACCTAACCCTATAATGAGTCTAAACCTAACCCTATAATGAGTCTAAACGTAACCCTATAATGAGTCTAAACCTAACCCTATAATGAGTCTAAACCTAACCCAATAATGAGTCTAAACCTAACTCTATAATGAGTCTAAACCTAACCCTATAATGAGTCCAACCCCAACCTTATAATGAGTCTAAACCTAACCTTATAATGAGTCTAAACCTAACCCTATAATGAGTCTAACCCCAACTCTATAATGAGTCTAAACCTAACCCTATAAGGAGTCTAAACCTAACCCTATAATAAGTCTAACCCTAACCCTATAATGAGTCTAAACCTAACCCTATAATGAGTCTAACCCCAACCCTATAATGAGTCTAACCCCAACCCTATGATGAGTCTAAACCTAACCCTATAATGAGTCTAAACCTAACCCAATAATGAGTCTAAACCTAACTCTATAATGAGTCTAAACCTAACCCTATAATGAGTCTAACCCCAACCTTATAATGAGTCTAAACCTAACCTTATAATGAGTCTAAACCTAACCCTATAATGAGTCTAACCCCAACTCTATAATGAGTCTAAACCTAACCCTATAAGGAGTCTAAACCTAACCCTATAATAAGTCTAACCCTAACCCTATAATGAGTCTAAACCCAACCCTATAATGAGTCTAACCCCAACCCTATAATGAGTCTAACCCCAACCCTATAATGAGTCTAAACTTAACCCCATAATGAGTCTAAACCTAACCCTATAATGAGTCTAACCCCAACCCTATAATGAGTCTAACCCCAACCCTATAATGAGTCTAAACCTAACCCTATAATGAGTCTAACCCCAACCCTATAATGAGTCTAACCCCAACCTTATAACGAGTCTAAACGTAATCCTATAATGAGTCTAACCCCAACCCTATAATGAGTCTAAACCTAACCCTATAATGAGTCTAAACCTAACCCTATGATGAGTGTAAATCTTATAATGAGTTTAACCCTAACCCTATAATGAGTCTAACCATAAACCTATAATGAGTCAAAAACTATGAGTCTAACCCCAACCCTATAATGAGTCTAAACACAACCCTATAATGAGTCTATCCCTATAATGAGTCTATCCATATAATGAATCTAACCCTATGATGAGTCTATTACTATAAAGATTCTAATACAAACCCTACTCATTGTGGAGTCTAATCCTATAATGAGTCTAACCTTAACATTATAATGAGTCTATCCCTATAATGAGTCTAACCCTAACCCTATAATGAGTCTAACCCTATAATTAATCTAACCCTAACCCTATAATGAGTCTAGCCCTAACCCTATAATGAGTCTAACGCTATAATGAGTCTAACCCTATAATGAGTCTAACCCTAACCCTATAATGAGTCTAACCCTATAATGAGCTTAACCCCAACCCCAAATTGAGTGTAATCCTATAATGAGTCTATCCCTATAATGAGTCCAACCCTATAATGATTCCAAACCGAACTCTATAATGAGTCTAAAACGTACCCTATAATGAGTCTAACTCTATAATGAGTCTATCCCTATAATGTGTCTAACCTTAACCCTATAATGAGTCTAACTCTATAATGAGTCTAACCCTATAATTAGTCTAACCCTATAATGAGTCTAACCCTAACCCTATAATGAGTCTAACCCTATAATGAGGCTAACCCTATAATGAGTCTAAAACTGACCCTATAATGAGTCTAACCCTATAATGAGTCTAACCCTAACCCTATAATGAGTCTAACCCCAACCCTATAATGAGTCTAAACCTAACCCTATAATGAGTCTAAACCTAACCCTATAATGAGTCTAACCCCAACCCTATAATGAGTCTAAACCTAACCCTATAATGAGTCTAAACCTAACCCTATAATGAGTCTAACCCCAACTCTATAATGAGTCTAAACCTAACCCTATAAGGAGTCTAAACCTAACCCTATACTAAGTCTAACCCTAACCCTATAATGAGTCTAACCCCAACCCTATAATGAGTCTAAACCCAACCCTATAATGAGTCTAAACCCAACCCTATAGTGAGTCTAACCCCAACCCTATAATGAGTCTAACCCCAACCCTATAACGAGTCTAAACCTAACCCTATAATGAGTCTAACCCCAACCCTATAATGAGTCTAAAGCTAACCCTATAATGAGTCTAACCCTAACCCTATAATGAGTCTAACCCTAACCCTATAATGAGTCTAAACCTAACCCTATAATGAGTCTAAAACTAACCCTATGATGAGTCTAAACCTAACCCCATAATGAGTCTAAACCTAACCCTATAATGAGTCTAACCCCAACCCTATAATGAGTCTAACCCCAACCCTATAACGAGTCTAAACGTAACCCTGTAATGAGTCTAACCCCAACCCTATAATGAGTCTAAACCTAACCCTATGATGAGTGTAAATCTTATAATGAGTTTAAGCCTAACCCTATAATGAGTCTAACCCTAACCCTATGAGTCAAAACTATAATGAGTCTAACCTCAACCCTATAATGAGTCTAACCCTAACCCTATAATGAGTCTAACCCTAACCCTATAATGAGTCAAAAACTATGAGTCTAACCCATCCCTATAATGAGTCTAAACACAACCCTATAATGAGTCTATCCCTATAATGAGTCTATTACTATAATGATTCTAATACACACCCTACTCATTGTGGAGTCTAATCCTATAATGAGTCTAATCCTATAATGAGTCTAACCTTAACATTATAATGAGTCTATCCCCATAATGATTCTAACCCTAACCCTATAATGAGTCTAACCCTATAATTAATCTAACCCTAACCCTATAATGAGTCTAACCCTATAATGAGTCTAACGCTATAATGAGTCTAACCCTATAATGAGTCTAACCCTAACCCTATAATGAGTCTAACCCTATAATGAGTCTAACCCTAACCCTATAATGAGTCTAACCCTATAATGAGCTTAACCCCAACCCCAAATTGAGTGTAACCCTATAATGAGTCTATCCCTATAATGAGTCCAACCCTATAATGATTCTAACCCGAACCCTATGATGAGTCTAAAACGTACCCTATAATAAGTCTAACTCTATAATGAGTCTAACTCTATAATGAGTCTAACCTTAACCCTATAATGAGTCTAACCCTATAATGAGTCTAACCCTATAATGAGGCTAACCCTATAATGAGTCTAAAACTGACCCTATAATGAGTCTAACCCTATAATGAGTCTAACCCTAACCCTGTAATGAGTCTAACCCTAACCCTATAATGAGTCGAATCCTAACCTTATAATGAATCTAACCCTATAATGATTCTAACCCGAACCCTATAATGAGTCTAAAATGTACCCTATAATGAGTCTGACACTATAATGAGTCTATCCCTACACTGAGTCTAACCTTAACCCTATACTGAGTCTAACCTTAACCCTATAATGAGTCTAACCTTATAATGAGTCTAACCCTATAAGGAGTCTAACACTATAAGGACTCTAACCCTACCCCTATAATGAGTCTAACACTATATTGAGTCTATCCCTATAATGAGTATAAACCTATAGTGAGACTAATCCTGTAATGCATCTAAACTTAACCCTATACTGAGTCTAACCTTAACCCTATAATGAGTCTAACCCTATAATGAGTCTAACCCTATAAGGAGTCGAACACTATATTGAGTCTATCCCTATAAACCTATAGTGAGACTAATCCTATAATGAGTCTAAACTTAACCCTATATTGAGTCTAACCCAAACCTTAGAATGATTCTAACCCTATATTGAGTCTAACCATAACCCTATAATGAGTCTATCCTTATAATGAGTCTAAACCTATAATGATTCTAACCCAAACCCTATAATGAGTGTAACGTTAACCCTATAATGAGTCTAACCCTATAATGATTCTAACCGTAACCCTATAATGAGTCTAGCCCTATAATGATTATATACCTATAATGAATCTAATCCTATAATGAGTCTAAACTTAACCCTATAATGAGTCTAACCCTGACCCTATAATGAGTCTAAACCTAACACAAAAATGATTCTAAACTTAACCCTTTAATGATTATAACCCAAACATTATAATGTGTCTAATCCTATAATGAGTCTAACCCTATAATGAGTCTAAACTTAACCCTATAATGATTCTAACCCTAACCCTATAAGGATTCTAACCCTATAATGAGTCTAATCCTATAAGGATTCTAACCCTATAATGAGTCTAACCCTATAAGGATTCTAACCCGAACCCTATAATGAGTCTAACGTTAACCCAATAATGTGTCTAACCCTATAATGAGTCTAACCCAAACCGTATAATGTGTCTAACCTTATAATGAGTATCTCTATAATGAGTCTAATCCTATAATGAGTCTATCCCTTTAATGAGTCTAAAGCCCTATAAGGATTCTAACCCTATAATTAATCTAATCCTAACCCTATAATGAGTCTAACCCTATAATGAGTCTAACGCTATAATGAGTCTAACCCTATAATGAGTCTAACCCTAACCCTATAATGAGTCTAACCCTATAATGAGTCTAACCCTAACCCTATAATGAGTCTAACCCTATAATGAGCTTAACCCCAACCCCAAATTGAGTGTAACCCTATAATGAGTCTATCCCTATAATGAGTCCAACCCTATAATGATTCTAACCCGAACCCTATGATGAGTCTAAAACGTACCCTATAATAAGTCTAACTCTATAATGAGTCTAACTCTATAATGAGTCTAACCTTAACCCTATAATGAGTCTAACCCTATAATGAGTCTAACCCTATAATGAGGCTAACCCTATAATGAGTCTAAAACTGACCCTATAATGAGTCTAACCCTATAATGAGTCTAACCCTAACCCTGTAATGAGTCTAACCCTAACCCTATAATGAGTCGAATCCTAACCTTATAATGAATCTAACCCTATAATGATTCTAACCCGAACCCTATAATGAGTCTAAAATGTACCCTATAATGAGTCTGACACTATAATGAGTCTATCCCTACACTGAGTCTAACCTTAACCCTATACTGAGTCTAACCTTAACCCTATAATGAGTCTAACCTTATAATGAGTCTAACCCTATAAGGAGTCTAACACTATAAGGACTCTAACCCTACCCCTATAATGAGTCTAACACTATATTGAGTCTATCCCTATAATGAGTATAAACCTATAGTGAGACTAATCCTGTAATGCATCTAAACTTAACCCTATACTGAGTCTAACCTTAACCCTATAATGAGTCTAACCCTATAATGAGTCTAACCCTATAAGGAGTCGAACACTATATTGAGTCTATCCCTATAAACCTATAGTGAGACTAATCCTATAATGAGTCTAAACTTAACCCTATATTGAGTCTAACCCAAACCTTAGAATGATTCTAACCCTATATTGAGTCTAACCATAACCCTATAATGAGTCTATCCTTATAATGAGTCTAAACCTATAATGATTCTAACCCAAACCCTATAATGAGTGTAACGTTAACCCTATAATGAGTCTAACCCTATAATGATTCTAACCGTAACCCTATAATGAGTCTAGCCCTATAATGATTATATACCTATAATGAATCTAATCCTATAATGAGTCTAAACTTAACCCTATAATGAGTCTAACCCTGACCCTATAATGAGTCTAAACCTAACACAAAAATGATTCTAAACTTAACCCTTTAATGATTATAACCCAAACATTATAATGTGTCTAATCCTATAATGAGTCTAACCCTATAATGAGTCTAAACTTAACCCTATAATGATTCTAACCCTAACCCTATAAGGATTCTAACCCTATAATGAGTCTAATCCTATAAGGATTCTAACCCTATAATGAGTCTAACCCTATAAGGATTCTAACCCGAACCCTATAATGAGTCTAACGTTAACCCAATAATGTGTCTAACCCTATAATGAGTCTAACCCAAACCGTATAATGTGTCTAACCTTATAATGAGTATCTCTATAATGAGTCTAATCCTATAATGAGTCTATCCCTTTAATGAGTCTAAAGCCCTATAAGGATTCTAACCCTATAATGAGTCTCACCTGAGTGCTTCATTATGACAATGATTGAAAGACAGTCAGATAAGATCATAGGAGTTAACAATAGAACACCTTGCCTTTCTGGCTGATTCCAAATGAGTTTGATTAAATCCTTCAACTATTGTAGTAATTGATTTACTTTTAGGGATGCTGCTATGGCAGTTAGATGGCACCACCATCTCATTGTAAAATGTCCCATATTGTAAAGTTTTCATACGGTAGTCATAGATTCATTCTCAAGACAGTGTACTAGCTCTGTCCCTATGTACTGTCGATAGAAAATGCACAGTTGACACAGAACGCTTCTCAACACAGCTGTGCAAAATCTCTGTGATGGATATTAAAATGAGGGCTCTGGGAGGGGAAATGAAAGGTAGATTGATACTCTCTTTATTACCTCCTAACCAATGTGTTGTGTGAGTCTACATCTCCTATAAGGCGTATGATAAATGCTCAGAGATCAGATGGATAGGCCTGGAATGCAGCGAGACGTAAATAACAAATTAATATCTTAGTGATTGGATGTAAGTTGTTGGAATTATGTAAAAAATAACGTTGAAACGCGAAGCGTTATTGAATACATCCATGTTTAACCCCAGTGTATTGCAGCTGTGGTGTTATGTACTATTTCTTTTAAGATGTCTTCCAAGGTTTGACATTAAAAAGGGGTCATGAATTCTCCTATTTTATATCACCTTTATTTTGAAGTCATACTGAGACTAGGATCTGTTTTACAGATGAGCCCTGCATGAATACGTCAAACACATACAATACACAACATGACAAAACGTATTAAGAAAAACTGACATATTTATCAACATAGATGTCTCCGATCATGACTCTGTAAAATTTGTAAATTGTTTCACATAAAAGGCGCAAAAAAACTAAAATAAGCTTTACCCAAATCTGTGGAAACCGAAGGGGCTTCCAGTGTTATTCAAGCCTGAGACTGGGTTTGGGAATTTGTAAGTCTAAATTGATAGATACATAGGACGTTTCTGCATCAGTGCTTTGTAGATCAACAGAAGACAATGCTGTTCTCTCCTTACATATAAAGAGGCCCAACCCACTTTTTGACACAAAACACAATGGTGAGTTCTAGAATCATCACCAGCAATAAACCTAAGTGTCCAATGGTGAGTTCTAGAATCATCACCAGTAATAAAACTAAGGGAACAATGGTGAGTTCGAGAATCATCACCAGTAATAAACCTAAGGGCCCAATGGTGAGTTCGAGAATCATCACCAGTAATAAACCTGTGTCCAATGGTGAGTTCTAGAATCATCACCAGTAATAAAATTAAGGGAACAATGTTGAGTTCTAGAATCATCACCAGTAATAAACCTAATGGCACAATGGTGAGTTCCATAACCATCACATGTAATAAACCTAAGGACCAATGGTGAGTTCTAGAACCATCACCAGTAATAAACTAAGCGAACAATGTTGAGTTCTAGAATCATCACCAGTAATAAAACTAAGGGAACAATGGTGAGTTCTAGAACCATCACCAGTAATAAACCTAAAGGAACAATGGTGAGTTCTAGAACCATCATCAGTAATAAACCTAAGGACCAATGGTGAGTTCTAGAACCATCACCAGTAATAAACCTAAGGGCCCAATGGTGAGTTCTAGAACCATCACCAGTAATAAACCCAAGGGCACAATAAAAAACATAATCTTGTGGTTTAAGTGTAGCTGCTGCTGCACGCATATAGATAATATCCCCAGAATCTAAAACAGACATAAAAGTGTCTTGGACAATTTCCTTCCTATTAACCAAAGTCAGACATCCTTTGTTTCTGTAAAATAAACCAACCTTGAACTTCAACTTCTTCACCAGCTCAGTGACATGTTTTTTAAATGACAGTTTGTTGTCAAGGAAGATACCAATATATTTCTAGGAAGGAACTCGCTCAATTTGTGTACAGTTCAAACTAGGCATTACAAATGCATTTAAATCTGGGTTATGGGACCTAGAAAAAAAGTATTCATGTTGTTTTGTTTACATTTAGCACTAGCTTTAGATCCATGACCTCTGCAGTGCTATAAAAATCAAACTTCAAATGTGAAAAGTCTTGGCCCACCGATGGAGCAATTGAGTACAAACCTGTATCATCTGCATATAAATGTATATAAAACATTATTTTACAGCATTATCAATGTTATTTATTTAGATTGTAAACAGTAGTGGGCCGAGGATCGAACCTTGGGGCACACCTTTATGTAACTCAAGGAACTCCTATTTTGACAACATCTACCTTGATGTCCTGAATTCTGTCATTGAGATAATTAAGAAACCGTTGACATACATTTTTACCCAACCCTATGGAGGACAGCTTATTAATCAGAATCAGTATCAGAAGCTTTTGACAAGGCTACAAACATGGCAGTACAATTCATTATTTCGTCTAAGGCATTTGCAATATAATTTACAACAAGCATGGTAGCCGTAGTGGTGCTATGTTTAGGTCTGAATCCAGATTGATTAATTAATATTAAGAACACAATTTACAGATAGATAGTAACATAGCTGTTTGTTGACCAATGATAATAGTATTTTTGCAAGACAAGGGATCCATGGAAATGGGTCAAAAATGATTATAAGATCATTACTATCCCTTATGGAGTGGTAGAAAACTTTCCACAATTTTGGAATATTTCTTTATACTAAAGTTACATAAAAAAAATGTGTCTTACTGAGCCAGCAATGAGGGGCGCTACATACCTAAGCAGAGACGGGTCCTCGTGACACATCTTAAAACGCATCACAACTGCATGATAATGCACTAATTAAACAAACTTTATGTCTCCGCTGGTCCAGGTCTCCCTTGTAAAAGAGACCTGAAATAAAATTTTAAAAGTATAGTGTTACCGTAAATTCTAATCCAAATTTTTTTTTTTTTTTTTTACCTTTATTTAACCAGGCAAGTCAGTTAAGAACAAATTCTTATTTTCAATGACGGCCTGGGAACAGTGGGTTAACTGCCTGTTCAGGGGCAGAACGACAGATTTGTACCATGTCAGCTCGGGGGTTTGAACTCACAACCTTCCGGTTACTAGTTCAACGCTCTAACCACTAGGCTACCCTGCCGTAAATTCTAATCCAAATAACCTGAAAGTTGTTCTTGCTATAAGAAGCAGAGCAACTGTCATCATATCTCCATGCTCCCTTTTTGGATGGCCTAGTTTGGTTTTGGCAATAGGGACCTTTGCCCTCCAGGCAGGTTTTAGCACACAAAGCCCATGATAGAATTGGTGGAACTATCTACCAAGTAAACTGGCATAAAATAAGAAAACACTGATTTATGAATACTGTCAGACGGTGCTGAAAACCATAGGGTGTTATTCTTTTTACCATTGATTATTTACTAATTTACCATGGGCTTAATGATCGAGAGAGAGAGAGAGAGAGAGATCAGGCAGAGCACTTATTTTCTGTCTAATAACAATACATGTAGCATGTTAGAGAAAACTCGATTAACTAATGGTAATGATTTTATTTTATGATTATATTCTATGATAATATAATTATATCCTAATGTGAGACATGGTGGCTTTCGTAATGCATCAATGAATTATTATGCAGAACATGTTGTTTTCATTTGGCTGGGCATTCACAGAATCGTTTTTTACAGGTTTTTTTTAACTTCCAGATCTTCCAACAAATGAGACTTTTAAGTTAATTTGCTGTTAAAATGTTTTTTCTAATCTATGGTTCTGCATTAAAATGAAGGTTATTGCACACGCAGTATCCACCACACTGGAAGATCGATTTATTTTTTATTTTTTTACATTTTACCTTTATTTTACTAGGCAAATCAGTTAAGAACAAAGTCAGTTAAGAACAAATTCTTATTTTCAATGACGGCCTAGGAACAGTGGGTTAACTGCCTGTTGAGGGGCAGAACGACAGACTATATATGTACTATATATGGGCTATGGTACTATACAAATCCCCTTGTCAGCTCGGGGATTTGAACTTGCAACCTTCCAGTTACTAGCCCCACGCTCTAACCACTAGGCTACCCTGTCGCCCCAATGTAGTCGGCATCCTAAATAGTACCATAGCCCATATATAGTACACATATATAGTACTTTAGACCAGGACCAAATCTTAGTCGGGTTCCCATGTTTCCTGCTCGTAACGATCTGACTGATTCCCAGAATGCATATCTTTCAAACCCGATGACACCGCAAGGTCAACTCATGTACCAAACGTAATGCCTCACACTAGCTAAACTCATCAAAAAACATTCATACAAGTTTGTGTATAGACTACGCCAATGATGATCTCCTCTGATTCACACACACACACACACACACACACACACACACACACGCACACACACACACACACACACACGCACACACACACCCGCCCTGCGATGAAAATATGAATTGGTGGATTACTGCGATGTAACGGATTGATGGAATATGGCAACTAATAACCTGATCGTGTCTTTGTGTTCAACGGGGTGTCATCAAAGGTTAATTGTGTAAAATGTCTGTTAATTTGCTCTCAAAGACATTGGAGGGATGCAGGCTCAGAGCTAGTTAGGTTGATAGGTCAAGTTCAACCCTCTCCATAAGGGAGAATCATACTAATTACAGTCAGAATACATGGGTCTGCGTTTGAGTGAAACCCTCTTCCCTAAATAGTGCACTGTTTTTGATCATAGAGCTCTGGTCAAAAAGTAGTGCACTATACAGGAAATAGGGTGCCAAAAAGTAGTGCACTATACAGGAAATAGGGTGCCAAAAAGTAGTGCACTATACAGGGAATAGGGTGCCAAAAAGTAGTGCACTATACAGGGAATAGGGTGCCAAAAAGTAGTGCACTATACAGGGAATAGGGTGCCAAAAAGTAGTGCACTATACAGGGAATAGGGTGCCAAAAAGTAGTGCACTATACAGGAAATAGGGTGCCAAAAAGTAGTGCACTATACAGGAAATAGGGTGCCAAAAAGTAGTGCACTATACAGAGAATAGGGTGTGCTTTTCAGACGTAACCTGTGTGTCATGTAACTTTTGCAGAGACATGACTCTCTCTCTCTCTCTCTCTCTCTTTCTCTCTCTCTCTCTCTCTCTCTCTCTCTACCCCAGTGACAGAGTTGCAGCCTTAAGAAAAAAATACTCCCACCCTCTCTGATTATGGACTTAGCAGGTCATGCTCATGTGCTGGTGGTGTTACTCACCTGCCTGGTCTTGCTGTCCTGGGCCCAAGAGAAGGACTACACGGTGAGAGAGGAGCAGCCCGAGAATGTCCGCATCGGGAACCTACGGAAGGACTTGGACCTGAACCTTGACCCTGACTTCAAGCTGTCCTCGCCACTGCAGTTTAAGCCCGTCTACAAAACGGGCGATGTGCCTTTGGTGAGGGTAGAGGCCAACACCGGGGAGATCTTCACCACGGCTCACCGCATCGACCGAGAGAAGCTCTGCTCAGGAGTATTCAACGAGAAGCGCTGCTTCTACGAGATCGAGGTCGCCGTTCTGCCTGACGAGATCTTCCGTCTGGTTAAGATCCGGTTCCTGATTGAGGACATCAATGACAACGCTCCACTCTTCCAGTCCACCGTAATAAACATCTCCATCCCAGAGAACACTGCCATCAACACCCGATACCCCGTGCCCTCTGCATTTGACCCAGACGTGGGGATCAATGGGATCCAACACTATGAACTTGTCAAGGTGAGCTCACACTTCTCTCAATCAGTATCGAGTGACTGTCACTGCTCGTGTGCTTGACATGAAGATCAATAGTTTGTATTCTTAAGAATTGTTTGTTTTCATTCTTATTTGTTTGAAAAACAGTTACACGAATTGTTAACTCCAGAAGATTGTCAACGCTAGCTTAAATCATTTAAAAAGATTCCATAATTCAAAACCCCAGAAAAGACAGGGTAGATGTATTAGGTACTAGCTCCATACAGTACCACCCCTCCCAGTATCACTGCTGTTCGCCTGCATTTAGTTGAACCCATAAGGCTGTGTGTTAGTAGAGCTGTTCTCTGTTGTCAGACTTTATGAGCAACGTTTCCACGCTTAAATCAGAACAGAGCCTTAGGCCACCGAGAAACCACCATGCTTTCTTTGAAAAGGCTTTATGTCATTATGTGTAGCAAGTGAAAAGCAAGGTGTAGTTTTGCTATAAACCGTAACAACAAAAGTCCCTCTAGGAAATTGCAGATGCAGCATATTCCTCCGATTTCAGGGAAAAAAAGGTTAAATGTCGGGAATATTGTAGATTATTGCCTAGAAAAGGACCGTACTGTATTATGCTAATAAGTGCCTCATGCAGAACCCACCGTTCTTTTTATCATCTAATTGATGTTCTATTAAATCGCAGCGCAATTTTCTCAGTTGCCTTAATGAAGTCGGCCTAAAACCAGAAAGTAGGATAATGTCATGCATTCTCCATTCATAGTCTAGACAATACTCAATACATCGTGGAGGAAGATGAATATTGCAGATTATCTGAGGCCTGCTTGTGAATTCTAATTCTTACAGTTTTTGAGAGGAGATACACCACACCATTTGCTGTGCGGAGGTGGCACTAAACACATGTAAAGCCTGCAGCAGATAGTCTTCTATAACAAGCATGTACGTGAAAAGGTTGCTTTGGAAAAGGTTGTCTCATCTCGGCGACACGATGATGTTTTTAGGGGCTCGATGTGAGATGATAATGAGACAAGTCACAGGTTGTCTCATATTAAGTTTGCTTTGTGTGAAAATTAACAGTTTCCTTGCTGCTCATGTCTGACTTGATTACCAATTTGCATTTTGAATGAGTTATTTCTGTGCCAAAGCCTCCCCCGCTGAAATGTCCTGAATTGTTCATGCCTGGAAAATGACCAGCCAAATGTTTGGCACATAGCAGCGATGATGATCTCCAGTCATTCCCATCACCTTTTCATGACTGTTATCTCCTCTCCTCCTCTCCTTTCGTGACTGTTATCTCCTCTCCTCTCCTCCTTTCATGACTGTTATCTCCTCCTCTCCTTTCATGACTGTTATCTCCTCTCCTCCTCTCCTTTCATGACTGTTATCTCCTCTCCTCCTCTCCTTTCATGACTGTTATCTCCTCTCCTCCTCTCCTTTCATGACTGTTATCTCCTCTCCTCCTCTCCTTTCATGACTGTTATCTCCTCTCGTCCTCTCCTTTCATGACTGTTATCTCCTCCTCTCCTCTCATGACTGTTATCTCCTCCTCTCATTTCATGACTGTTATCTCCTCTCCTCCTCTCCTTTCATGACTGTTATCTCCTCTCCTCCTCTCCTTTCATGACTGTTATCTCCTCTCCTCCTCTCCTTTCATGACTGTTATCTCCTCTCCTCCTCTCCTTTCATGACTGTTATCTCCTCTCCTCTCCTCCTTTCATGACTGTTATCTCCTCTCCTCCTCTCCTTTCATGACTGTTATCTCCTCTCCTCCTCTCCTTTCATGACTGTTATCTCCTCCTCTCCTTTCATGACTGTTATCTCCTCTCCTCCTCTACTTTCATGACTGTTATCTCCTCTCCTCCTCTCCTTTCATGACTGTTATCTCCTCTCCACCTCTCCTCCTCTCCTTTCATGACTGGTATCTCCTCTCCTCCTCTCCTTTCATGACTGTTATCTCCTCTCCTCCTCTCCTTTCATGACTGTTATCTCCTCTCCTCCTCTCCTTTCATGACTGTTATCTCCTCTCCTTCCCCTCCTTTCTTGACTGTTATCTCCTCTCATGTATATTTTTGCTGTTTCATATCCTTGCCTCATTTTTATTTTTATTTGATTTTATATTTCCTATCCTTGCTTTTTTTCTCTCGTTTATTTAAATTCAGTTCCATATCTTATCTTCCTTGGGGAAATATGTCTGTTTTGTATTTTCTATCCATCCGTTTCATTCAAAACAGGTTTTCTGAAAAGCAGTCCATAAACATAAATACAACATAGAGGTACAGTACCCATGAGGACATTAATTCAAGTGAATTTTAGAAGTGCACTATACAGTCTTACAGTACAGAGCATAGTTTAGTTCTTTAGGGGTTTGTGCAAGCATTCCTAGAATAGCTGCTGGTCTTTAATCCACCCCTTGGACTATCTTTGTGTGGTCCTCAGAGATTTGTCTGTGGAGCTCCATACAGAATAATAGTTTACTACCACAGTGTTCCTGTTTTGTCCCTGACATCAAGCTGAAACTGCTACCATTGTGTGTCATCATAGTGTTCCTGTTTTGTCCCTGACATCAAGCTGAAACTGCTACCCCTGTGTGTCATCACAGTAGGCCAGTTCTATCCCCTCAGCTGACAGACATATACTGTAGGCTAGCTGATATTAGAAAGGACAGATGAGATATGACAGCCACCTTAATTCAAAACCAAGTTGGCTCGGTCTTTTCATATGGAGGGCTAATACACAATACCAACCCATATAGTCTGTTTGATATCACACACAATGGTCAGTAACCCTTTACTTGAAAGTGGTATTAGGCCTAAAAATAAGGCATCTATAACACCTTTTCGAAACCAGTAATGCCACCTTAATAATGAGTGTAGCGGTATCATCCATAGCAACCTTTTAGTTATGTGATTCTAAAATGGAATGTTAACCATTAGCAGCGTCAGGGTTGGAACGGCTACGTCGTCTTGGAATGACGCAAAAGTGTTCTAAGAACATGTCCAAGGTCAGGGGAAAGTAATACCATGCATGGATGCAGGAGTCTCTTCCGTTAGGAACACATTTTATCTCTTAAAGCTTACCCCTTTACAGGTTCCTCCTCAGACCCCTGACTGTGTCGCAAATGCCACCCTATTCCATATAGGTTTCTGGTCAAAAGTAGTGCACTATATAGGGAATATGGTGCCATTTGAGCCGTTGACCGTGTGAGGCAGGTCAGGCTCAAGGGATATCGGTATTGATTTTGGTTGTTTTGGGTTCTACACTTCTCCAAATGTTATTTTTCTCCAAGAATTTTAAAGAGATTTGCACCACACTGCAGGAAACCGAATCCTTCCTATTTTGAGGGATTTTCAGTGTGTCTTAACAGCATTTGTTGTGGGCGGGCGTTGTCAGGATCACCTTGTGTAGATCAATATCCTGCTATATGAGAGCCAGATAAACTTGGTCTTGAAAGAAAGAGGAAGTCTTTATTTCGGTGTGTGGATTTGGAGCAACAACTCGTCTTTGTTTAAAAATGTATACATCTAACTTGTTTGCCAGGCTATTATGAGCAGATGGCAGAGAAATTAGGTTCTGCCCGTCATAGAAAACAAAGAGAAATGTTGAAAATGTGTAACGCCAGAGTTCATTTATACAGTATGTTCATTTACAGATGCCAGTTATGCCGTAACACTGCAATAGATTCAACATGTAGGAGCTCTCTCTTCAAATCACTCAAATTGGCATTTCATAATTGATTAATGTTCTTCATTGGATGCTGCTTGCTGCAGAATGGACAATTAAACAAAGAGCTCAGCTAGCTCACTGCATGTGTTCAGCTCACTGCATGTGTTCAGCTCACTGCCTGTGTTCAGCTCACTGCCTGTGTTCAGCTCACTGCATGTGTTCAGCTCACTGCCTGTGTTCAGCTAACTGCCTGTGTTCAGCTCACTGCCTGTGTTCAGCTCACTGCCTGTGTTCAGCTCACTGCATGTGTTCAGCTCACTGCCTGTGTTCAGCTCACTGCCTGTGTTCAGCTAACTGCCTGTGTTCAGCTCACTGCCTGTGTTCAGCTCACTGCCTGTGTTCAGCTCACTGCCTGTGTTCAGCTCACTGCCTGTGTTCAGCTCACTGCCTGTGTTCAGCTCACTGCCTGTGTTCAGCTCACTGCCTGTGTTCAGCTAACTGCCTGTGTTCAGCTCACTGCATGTGTTCAGCTCACTGCATGTGTTCAGCTCACTGCCTGTGTTCAGCTCACTGCCTGTGTTCAGCTCACTGCCTGTGTTCAGCTCACTGCCTGTGTTCAGCTCACTGCCTGTGTTCAGCTAACTGCCTGTGTTCAGCTCACTGCATGTGTTCAGCTCACTGCATGTGTTCAGCTCACTGCATGTGTTCAGCTCACTGCCTGTGTTCAGCTCACTGCCTGTGTTCAGCTCACTGCCTGTGTTCAGCTCACTGCCTGTGTTCAGCTAACTGCCTGTGTTCAGCTCACTGCATGTGTTCAGCTCACTGCATGTGTTCAGCTCACTGCCTGTGTTCAGCTCACTGCATGTGTTCAGCTCACTGCCTGTGTTCAGCTCACTGCCTGTGTTCAGCTCACTGCCTGTGTTCAGCTCACTGCCTGTGTTCAGCTCACTGCCTGTGTTCAGCTCACTGCCTGTGTTCAGCTCACTGCATGTGTTCAGCTCACTGCTTGTGTTCAGCTTACTGTCAAGCGCTTCCAGATTTCATTTGTTTCTGATTTTGACACATTATCTTCCGCCAGAGGTTGACAAGAGGAAACAAACAATTCTGTGCTGGTTTTGTCTAAATGATATGCATCAGATCATGGCCGGTGGCAAGGGAGACTTCCATCAGTATTGTATAAAAGGGATGTTATAGCCAATGATAAATAGCCTTGCCCGTCGGCCCATCCAACCACCATTAGCATAGCTATGAAAGGCTGATGTATTCAAAGCACCATCCCAGTCTCCTCTAGATTTAATCAGGTCATCAACATAATTCAATCCCAGTCTCTAGGTTTAATCAGGTCATCAACGTGATTCGATCCCAGTCTCCTCTAGGTTTAATCAGGTGATCAACGTGATTCAATCCCAGTCTCCTCTAGGTTTAATCAGGTCATCAACATATTTCAATCCCAGTCTCCTCTAGATTTAATCAGGTCATCAACATGATTCAATCCCAGTCTCCTCTAGATTTAATCAGGTAATCAATTGTAATTCAATCCCAGTCTCCTCTAGATTTAATCAGTTCATCAACGTGATTCAATCCCAGTCTCCTCTAGAATTAATCAGGTCATCAACGTGATTCAATCCCAGTCTCTAGGTTTAATCAGGTCATCAACGTGATTCGATCCCAGTCTCCTCTAGGTTTAATCAGGTGATCAACGTGATTCAATCCCAGTCTCCTCTAGGTTTAATCAGGTCATCAACATATTTCAATCCCAGTCTCCTCTAGATTTAATCAGGTCATCAACGTGATTCAATCCCAGTCTCCTCTAGGTTTAATCAGATAATCAATGTAATTCAATCCCAGTCTCCTCTCATCAACTTGATTCAAAGATGCGTCAGATGACAATCTGAAACATTGAAAGAGTCTGCAGTGAGGCGATTTCAGTCAGCCGCCCCCAATATCAGCCAACTGCGGCTCTACATCATTGTTTGATACTGAGATGGAGCGTTTGATTGTTGTGATTGGACGACTACCATCATTGGACGACTAACATCATTGGACGACTAATATCATTGGACGACTAATATCATTGGACGACTAATATCGTTGGACGACTAATATCATTGGACGACTAATATCATTGGACGACTAACATCATTGGACGACTAATATCGTTGGACGACTAACATCATTGGACGACTAACATCATTGGACGACTAATATCATTGGACGACTAATATCGTTGGACGACTAATATCATTGGACGACTAATATCATTGGACGACTAACATCATTAACAAGATTGTATTTTGTCTACATAAATGTTTAATTTATAGATCTCTACACATACACTATATACACAAGTATGTGGACACCCCTTCAACTTAGTCGATTTGGCTAGTTCAACCACACCCACAGGGGTATAAAATTGAGCACACAGCCATGCATTCTCCATAGACAAACATTGGCAGTAGAATGGCCTTACTGAAGAGCTCAGTGATTTTCAATGTGGCACTGTCATTGGATGCCACCTTTCAAACAAGTCAGTTAGGCAAATTTCTGACCTGCTAGACCTGCCCCGGTCAACTGTAAGTGCTGTTAATGTGAAGTGAAAATATCTAGGAGCAACAACGGTTCAGCTGCAAAGTGGTAGGCCACACAAGCTCGCAGAACAGGACCGCTGAGTGCTGAAGCGCGTAGAGTGTAAAAATGTCATTCATTATTATAGAAAAATGTTCAGTGACTTCATCCTTGCAAGAGGAGGGTGTTCAAAGTATTGAAAACATGGACCGCAAATATATTTAAACCTAGATTTTGGGGAAAAAAATAAACAGTACTTGTTAAACAAAATCCCTTTCTCTTAGCAATTGCGTCAGTATAAAAAAATATGTATTATTTTATTTTGCGAGCAATTTATCTCAGTACTGGCATTATTTACAGTATTTTTTTTTTGCTAATCTTTATCAAGGATGTCAAGAATTTTGGAGGCGACTCTAGATATATGGTCCCTATAGACACGTGATCTACAATGGTAGATGAATGCTTCATCACCATGGTTTAGGAGTCCAGTCTGGGTGAAGCTGAAGTATCTGCTTTCTTTTTAAACTGTACAGTTTTGTATTTTATTTAAAGGTTATTGTCACTGCACCTTAGGGCCCAGTGATTCATATTCTTAACCTTTTCTACAGTAAGTTTGCCTGCCCTAAATGTTTTCACAATCCAACAGCCTAATTTCAATTCACTGAAGTAAAAATAAACAGCCATTATAGATAGTTAGTTATAGCTCTCTGAAACTGATTGAAATGCTCTAAATGTGTGAAAATGAGACAGGTGGGGAATAATCTGTCTGGCTCATAAATCATCTTTAGGAGCACTTATGACATTGACTGGATGGAAGCACAGTGCCAAAGTCCCAGATACTAAAGTCTACACTAAGATTTAACAACCATATTGTAAGAAGGGCCAATATGTTATGATTCACTGAATTGAAGAGGTAAAGTCACTCCTATGAATTTCATCGAAAAGTCGTAGTACAGGTATTTTAATGTCAGCTTGGTCAATGGTCAAATCGTTACTCACTAAACGAATGTGGAGTTCTTAGTAATTACTACTTCATGTTCAAAGAATCACTCCATGAATATACATCTTCTACTAGAACTAATCTCCTTCTAGAACTCATCTCCTTCTAGAACTCATCTTCTTCTCGAACTTATCTTCCACTAGAACTCATCTTCTATTAGATCTCATCTTCTACTAGAACTCATCTCCTTCTAGAACTCATCTTCTTCTCGAACTCATCTCCCTCTAGAACTCATTGTCTACTAGAACTCATCTTCTTCAAGAACTCATCTTCTACTAGAACTCATCTTCTATTAGAACTCATCTCCTTCTAGAACTCATCTTCTTCTCGAACTCATCTTCCTGTAGAACTCATCTTCTACTAGAACTAATCTTCTATTAGATCTCATCTTCTACTAGAACTCATCTTCTACTAGAACTCATCTTCTACTAGAACTCATCTTCTACTAGACCTCATCTTCTTCTCGAACTCATCTTCCTGTAGAACTCATCTTCCTGTAGAACTCATCTTCTACTAGAACTCATCTTCTACTAGAACTCATCTTCTACTTGAACTCATCTTCTTCCAGAACTCATCTCCTTCTAGAACTCATCTTCTACTAGATCTCATCGTTTACAGAATTCATCTTCTTCTAGATCTCATCTAGTTTTAGAACTCATCTTCTCTAGAACTAATCTTCTTCTAGAACTCATCTTCTCTAGAACTAATCTTCTTCTAGAACTCATCTTCTTCCAGAACTCATCTCCTTCTAGAACTCATCTTCTACTAGATCTCATCGTTTACAGAATTCATCTTCTTCTAGATCTCATCTAGTTTTAGAACTCATCTTCTCTAGAACTAATCTTCTTCTAGAACTCATCTTCTTCTAGAACTCATCTTCTACTAGAACCCATCTCATTCTAGAACTCATCTTCTACTAGAACTTATCTTCTTCTAGAACTTATCTCCTTCTAGAACTCATCTTCTGCTAGAACTCATCTTCTTCTAGAACTCATCTTCTACTAAAACTCATCTTCTTCTAGAACTCATCTCCTTCTAGAACTCGTCTTCTACAGAACTCATCTTCTACTAGAACTCATCATCTTCTAGACCTCATCTTCTTCTAGATCTCATCCTCTTCTAGATCTCATGTTCTACTAGAACTCAGCTTCTACTAGAACTCATCTTCTACTAGAACTCATCTTCTACTAGAACTCAACTTCTACAGAAGTCATCTTCAACTAGAAATCATCTTCTTCTAGAACTCAGTGTTATTGGACAGTCATTGTTCTTGCTGTCCAGTCGTGTATATAGTTTATAGCTACTCGCCATAAAGTAACCATCCTCATTCAGGCAGCGGTGGTTTTGGTTTCTTAAGGGACTTCTGTCACTTGGCAGTGCTTCAGACCGGCGACAATATTCACATCAAGTGAAACCCCAACACCAACAACAACCCTGTGTACACCATGTCTCTACTGCAGCTACCAGGACATAGTAATGGCCTCCTTCTTCCCTCTGCCACGGTCCTTACTATATTGATACAGGAACTACACTGGTGCTAAACATACTAGGTAGTCAAATGAACACATTTGGTCTAAATTGTACCGTTCACAGTCAGAATGTATGTATCTTAATCTCGTTTCATAGCTGTGCCTAGACAGAGTAATCTCTTACAACATTATGTGCTGCATGAAGCTTATCTCTTTAAAGAGGCAGTTTTTTCTTGTTTTTGCATGAAACTGCTTCTGACTGAAAGACCTTCAAAGACCCTCTTTGTCTCTTAAAATGCATGGGTCTCATTTAGGTTCTTAGGTCTCTCTCTCTCTCTCTCTCTCTCTCTCTCTCTCTCTCTCTCTCTCTCTCTAAATCATAATGATGGAAAATATGTCAGGACCCATCTTTACCGCATAGCTGATCTGTAATCATAAATATTAGTGCTACATTTTTGTGGGGAAGGCAATTACTTTGAACAGTCAGAGTCAGTTTCTCATGGGGATTACATGCATTTGTTTTCATTTTCCTCGGGCATCACTGTGGCCTACTGATTTGGCACTCCTTGGGTGAAAAGCTTTTTTAATGTGGAGTCTCTCTGTCTCCTTAATCTATGGTGGTCTCGCAGTGCATTTAAATAGGCTATCTCTACGGCTTCCCTTTCAACTGTCTCTCTCACATATGAACTTGACATTTTGTGAGCTGTCTCCCCTATTCCAAAGTAAAACGCAAGATAGTAAGGTAAAACTGGAATACAATGAGAGTTGTACTGAGGAGGGCAGAGGGCTAAAACGAGTACTTCATTAAAAAGCACCAGTCTGAAATGGATGGTCAGCATATAGTACAAGAATAATCTGCAGTGAGTAGTAATGGCAGTGTACTTCAATAGTTAATGAATATTGTTATTTTACCTTTATTTAACTAGTTAAGAACAAATTCTTATTTTCAATGACAGCCTAGGAACAGTGGGTTAACTGCCTGTTCAGGAGCAGAACGACAGATTTGTACCTTGCCAGCTCGGGGATTTGAACTTGCGACCTTCCGGTTACTAGTCCAACGCTCTAACCACTACGCTACCCTGCCGCCCCAGGTCACTCCAATATGACTCCAATATAATTGCATTCCAAGGACCTTGATCGTGGTTTGATGTCATTGTGTGTCATTAGTCTTCTGTTATATGTGTACATTCCATCTGCCAGTTTCTTGTTTTTTAAAATAGATGTAAAAGAAGATTTTTTAAAAGCGCTAAACCTTCACCAATTGTGTTTTTTGGTTATGGGCATAACTGTTTACCTCACTGTCAGCATCCATTGTTTACATAGGCCTTAGTATTTCCTTAATAAATCAATATTTTACAACTGGATTTAGCCTATATTTTGAGAAAATGTATATTACGCCGTGGTGTAAAGTACTTAAGTAAAAAATACTTTAATGCACTACTTACATATTTTTTTCTGTACTTTACTATTTATATTGTTGACTACTTTTATTTTTACTTCACTACATTCCTAAAGAAAATAATATACTTTTCATACATTATCTCCATACACTGACACCTAAAAGTACTTGTTACTTGTTAATATAATACTTTTAGACTTTTACTCAAATTGTATTTTACTGGGTGACTTTCACTTTTACGTTTTTAAATAAAGATATCTTTACTTTTACTCAAGTCTGGCAGCTGGGTGCTTTTTTCCCACCGTTGCTAATACAATTAAAGTACTTTCACTCCAAAGTGTTTTGCTGCAGTGAGAGCAAACATCTGTTGAAACTAAAACAAACTACAGCTTATTTGTGTTGATTCTGGAAACCAGCTGTGTGAGTCTAGTGCCAGCTTACAGGACCACTAGTAGGCTATTGCAGTGTATGACATCCATATAAGATAGTAATGTTCAGGTGAAATGCATGTGAAATTACCAGAAATCAGGCTACGAATGCATACACCCTCACACTGATGAATAACTAAGCAATTAGTAACATACTCCAGGATGTACAGGACAGCACAGTAGTTTCATGTAGTCCAGTAAAATATGACTGAAACTCACAAATTATCTTTGTTCTTCTCCCTGTCTATACAGAGTGTAAGTGAGTTTGGCCTAGACATCATCGAGACCCCAGAGGGAGACAGATGGCCTCAGCTGATCGTCCAGCAGAGCCTGGACCGCGAACAGAAGGACACCTTCGTCATGAAGATCAAGGTGGAGGACGGAGGAACGCCACCCAAGTCCAGCACGGCCATCCTCCAGGTCACCATCTCCGACGTCAACGACAATCGACCGGTCTTCAAGGACAGTGAGGTGGAGGTGAACATCCCTGAGAACGCCCCCATAGGAACCTCCGTCACCCAACTCCACGCCACGGACGCAGACCTCGGCTCCAACGCCCAGATCCACTTCTCCTTCTCCAACCAGATCTCCTCATCCACCAAGAGGCATTTTTCCATAGACAGCACCACTGGGCTGATCACTGTCAAGCAGCCCTTAGACAGAGAAGCCACTCCGGTCCACAAACTCATCGTCCTGGCCAGCGACGGCAGCTCCACTCCCTCCAGAGCTACGGTTATCGTCAACGTAACGGACATTAATGACAACGTTCCGTCCATAGACACTCGGTATATAATGAACCTTGTAAATGGAACTGTTCTACTGTCAGAGAATGCTCCTCTCAACACAAAAATAGCCCTAATTACAGTGACGGACAAGGACTCGGATCTGAACGGCAAAGTGACTTGTTACACTGACCATGACGTTCCTTTCAGGTTAAAGCCAGTCTTTAATGACCAGTTCCTGCTGGAGACTGCGGCCCCCTTAGATTACGAAACAACCAGGGAATATGCAATTAAGATAGTAGCGTCGGATTCAGGGAAGCCTCCTTTGAACACTTCAGCGATGGTTTTAATAAAAATTAAGGACGAGAATGACAACGCTCCCATCTTCCCTCAACCTGAGATTCAGCTGTCCATACCAGAGAACAATGATCCATCCACGCAGCTCATAAAGATCAGTGCCATGGATGCAGACAGCGGACATAATGCAGAGATTATTTATTCTCTTGGCCCTGACGCTCCTGATGGGTTTAACATAGATAGACGGTCAGGAATCCTCTCCGTTGGCAAACGCCTGGATAGAGAGAAGCAGGAGAAGTATTCGTTCACTGTCATGGCAAGGGACAATGGGTCTACTTCGCTGCAGAGCAATGTCACAGTGAAGTTAATAGTGCAGGACCTCAACGACAACAGCCCAGCTTTCACCCATCCTGAGTATAACTTCTACGTGCCTGAGAACCTGCCTCTGTACGGGACCGTGGGCCTGATCACCGTCACAGATTCTGACGCAGGTGACAACTCTGTCATAACACTGTCCATCCTGAACGGGAAAGACAATTTCCTTATTGATCCCCAGACCGGTGTAATCAAACCCAACCTCACGTTTGATAGAGAGCAGCAGAGCTCATACACTTTTATGGTGAAGGCTATAGATGGAGGGCAACCACCCAGCACTTCATACGCCAAGGTCACCATAAACGTTGTGGATGTCAATGACAATCGACCCGTTTTTGTTATCCCCTCGTCCAACTACTCTTACGATCTGGTCCAGTCTACCACCAGCCCTGGGTCTGTGGTCACCAGGGTGTTCGCTATAGACAATGACACTGGCATGAATGCTGAGCTGCAGTACAGCATCATTGGGGGATCACCAAGAGGGCTGTTTGCCATAGACAAAACAACTGGTAATATAACTCTGCAGGAGAAGATAGTCTCAGCTGATCAGGGTTTACACAGGCTTGTGGTGAAAGTCAAAGACCTGGGCCAGCCAGAGTCCTTACACGCAATCGCCCTCATTCACCTGTTCATTAACGAGACTGTATCCAACGCTACGTTCATTCAAGAGCAGCTACGTAAGAGCTTGGAGACTCCATTGGACCGTAACGTGGGAGACAGTGAGGTCACACCCCAAGCCAACGGATACGTGATTGTTGTCATCGCTATTATAGCTGGGACTATGACAGTTATCTTAGTCATCTTCGTGACGGCCTTGGTGCGCTGTCGTCAGACGCCCAGGCACAAAGTGGTGCAGAAGGGCAAGCAGAGCGGCGAGTGGGTGTCGCCCAACCAGGAGAACCGTCAAATCAAGAAGAAAAAGAAGAAAAAGAAGAGATCCCCTAAGAGCCTCCTCTTGAACTTTGTCACCATAGAAGAATCCAAGCCTGATGATCCCAGCCAGGAGCACATTAATGGAACCCTGGACCTGCCTGTGGAGCTAGATGAGCAGACCATGGGGAAATACAACTGGGCCACTACGCCGACCACCTTCAAACCTGACAGCCCAGACTTAGCCAAGCATTACAAGTCTGCCTCCCCCCAGCCAACCTTCCAAATCAAACCAGAGACCCCGATGGCGCCCAATAAACACCACGTGATTCAGGAGCTCCCGCTAGACAACACCTTTGTGGTGGGCTGTGACTCGCACTCCAAGTGCTCCTCCACCAGCTCAGATCCGTACTCGGTCTCAGAGTGCAGCTGTCAGGGGGGATTCAAGACTTCTGGGCAAATCCACACCAGACAGGTAATTCATAACTTATTTTCTAAAGCCACCTACTGTTTCCACTCCCACTCCCCGTACCACTGTACCTTTGTTGATAAGATGGAGGGTGATGGGTAGCAGCGGGAGGGAGCCGGGAGAATGAACCACACAAAAAAAGTCACATGTGCATTAATGTCATCAGCATTGAATATTGAGGAAGAATACCTCAGAGAGGAAGTAGAGAACTGAAGTCTGGCCAAGAAACTTCAACCAAATGAAATCTATCTTTACTTCCCAGAAAGAGGAAAAAAACGAAGACAGATTATACCTCCCTTTGCTATCTTGTACTAGATGTCAACAAAAAAAACTTTAACCTTATTTGGGTTAATGTTCCACTTAAAAGTATAATTGAGGCAGTGGAATGGTGGGAACCAGTGTTAAATGAGAATCTTAAGTGAGAAAGGCTGGTGGCAGAGTAATAGCATGCTTGAGAATCACGCCGGCCACGCTACTAATTGAACTCTGCACAGCTGTATTTGCTGAGGACCAATGGATTAAAGCAACGCTAAGCTTTTTTGATTGACACACCTGAAAAAAAACTAGCATGTCTGACAGACAGAGAAAACCAAACATAGAGTCTTTGATTTGACAGTCATCCGCTTAACAGATAAATGTTGGGTTTAATCAGCTGTTCACTTTCCACTGAAATAGTAGGACATGTATCCCCCAAGAGTGCCACTACACTACAGAATAATAAGACCTCATTAAATAATCCCAGATATTGGTTGCGTGCTGGAGAAGTGGCGTCTTTACTGTGGAGGCTCTCAAGGCTTTGTAAGTGTGAGGGAGAGAGCAAAGCAAAAGGCAAAAGCAAGGCTCATTTGAATGCTAGGGTTTGGTCTGAGGCTTATGATTCCCTAAGAGATGTGCCAAATGCGAAGTGCCCTAAAATGTAACAGCAGCCCAGGGAAATATATGTAAATCATAGGTAAGGGAGGTGGAGCAGAGCAGAGTGGGGCGGTGCAGAGAGGGGATGAGCAGAGAGGGGATGAGCAGAGAGGGGATGAGCAGAGAGGGGATGAGCAGAGAGGGGATGAGCAGAGAGGGGCGGTGCAAAGCAAGGTGGGGCAGAGCAGAGTGGGGCGGAGCAGAGTGGAACAAAGCAGAGTGGGGCAGAGCAGAGCAGAGTGGGGCGGAGCAGAGCAGAGTGGGTCGGAGCAGAGCAGAGCGGGGCAGAGCAAAGAGGGGATGAGCAGAGAGGGGCAGAGCAGAGTGGGGCAGAGGAGAGCAGAGTGGGGCAGAGCAGAGTGGAGCGGAGCAGAGTGGGGCAGAGCAGAGAGGAGCAGAGAAGAGTGGGGCAGAACAGAGCAGAGCAGAGCAGAGTGGGGCGGAGCAGAGCAGAGTGGGTCGGAGCAGAGCAGAGCAGAGAGGGGCGGGGCAGAGCAGAGTGGGACGAAGCAGATCAGAGAGGGGCGGAGCAGAACAGAGTGGGCGGAGCTCTATGGGATGGAGACTGATAGTGCAACAGTATGGTGGGTCACTAAGATCAAGGTAAAGATAGAGGCTTGGAAACAATAGCAGGAGGAGATAGCAAGATGGAAACTAGGGAACAATAGAAAGAGGAGGTCAATGGATGGATCCTTGGGACCAATAGAATGAGGAGGTAGCTAGATAAAGGCTTGGGACCAATAGGAGGTGGAGGTAGCTAGATAAAGGCTTGGGACCAATAGAAAGAGGAGGTAGCTAGATCAAGGCTTAGGAACAATAGAAAGGGGAGGTAGCTAGATGGAGGCTTGGGACCAATAGGAGGAGGAGGTAGCTAGATGGAGGCTTGGGACCAATAGCAGGAGGAGGTAGCTAGATGGAGGCTTAGGGCCAGTAGAAAGAGGAGGTAGCTAGATGGAGGCTTGGGACCAATAGGAGGTGGAGGTAGCTAGATGGAGGCTTGGGACCAATAGGAGGAGGGGGTAGCTAGATGGAGGCTTGGGACCAATAGGAAGAGGGTGTAGCTAGATGGAGGCTTGGGACCAATAGCAGGAGGAGGTAGCTAGATGGAGGCTTAGGACCAATAGAAAGAGGAGGTAGCTAGATGTAGGCTTGTGACCAATTGGAAGAGGGTGTAGCTACTTGGAGGCTCGGGATGAATAGCAGGAGGAAGTAGCTAGATGGAGGCTTGGGATCAATAGAAAGAGGGTGTAGCTAGATGGAGGCTTGGGATCAATAGAAAGAGTAGGTAGCTAGATAGAGGCAATATCAAGAGGTAGCTAGATGGAGGCAAGGTGGACCTAAATAGAGGCTTGGGACTAATAGAAAGGGACGGAAGCTAGATGGAGACTTGGGACCAGTAGAAAGAGGAGGTAGCTAGATGGGGGTAGCTAGATGGATGCTTGGACCAATAGAAAGAGGAGGTAGCTAGATGGGAACTTGGGACCAATTTGGCAATGGGGTAGAAAGATGGAGGCTTGGGACCAATAGGATGAGGGGGTAGCTAGATGGAGGCTTGGGACCAAAACTATTTGGAGGTAGCTAGATGGAGGCTTGGGACCAATAGAAAGTGGAGGTAGCTAGATGGAGCCTTGGGACCATTGGAAAGAGGAGGTCGCTATATTGAGGCTTGGGACCAATAGAAAGAGGAGGTATCTAGATTGAGTCTTGGGACCAATAGGAGGAGGGGGTAGCTAGATGTAGGCTTTGGACAAATAGCAGGAGGGAGTAGCTAGATGGATGCTTGGGACCAAAAGCAGGAGGAAGTAGCTAGATGGAGGATTGGGATCAATAGAAGGAGGATGGATTTAGATGGAAGCTTTGAACCAATGAGAGGAGGAGATAGGTAGATGGAGACTTTAGACCAATAGAAAGAGGAGGTAGCTAGATGGAGGCTTGGGACCAATAGAAAGAGGAGGGAGCTAGATGAAGGCTTGGGACCAATGGAAAGAGGTGTTAGCTAGATGGAGGCTTTGGACAAATAGACAGAGGCGGTTGCTAGATGGAGGCTTGAGACCAATAGAAAGAGGTGGTAGCTAAATGGAGGATTGGGACCAATAGAAAGAGGAGGTAGCTTGATGGGGGTAGCTAGATGGAGGCTTGGGACCAATAGAAAGAGGAGGTAGCTAGATGGAGGCTTTGGACAAATAGCAGGAGGGGGTAGCTAGACAGAGGCTTAGGACTAATAGAAAACGAAGAGCAGAAAGGGGTAACTAGTTGGAGGCTTGGCACAATTAGAAATACGAGGGATTTAGATGGAGGCTTGGGACCAATAGGAGAAGGAGGTAGCTAGATGGAGGCTTGGGACCAAAACTATTTGGAGGTAGCTAGATGGAGGCTTGGGACCAATAGAAAGTGGAGGTAGCTAGATGGAGGATTGGGACCAATAGAAAGTGGAGGTAGCTAGATGGAGGCTTTGGACTAATAGAAAGAGGTGGTAGCTAAATGGAGGATTCGGACCAATAGAAAGAAGTGGTAGCTAGATTGAGTCTTGGGACCAATAGGAGGAGGGGGTAGCTAGATGGAGGCTTTGGACAAATAGCAGGAGGGGGTAGCAAGACTGAGGCTTGGGACTAATAGAAATTTGAGATTGCTAGATGGAGGCTTGGGACCAATAGAAAGAGGAGGTAGCTAGATGGAGGCTTTGGACCAATAGGAAGAGGGAGTAGCTAGATGGATGCTTGGGACCAAAAGCAGGAGGAAGTAGCTAGATGGAGGATTGGGATCAATAGAAGGAGGATGGATTTAGATGGAAGCTTTGAACCAATGAGAGGAGGGGATAGGTAGATGGAGACTTTAGACCAATAGAAAGAGGGGGTAGCTAGATGGAGGCTTGGGACCAATAGAAAGAGGAGGGAGCTAGATGAAGGCTTGGGACCATTGGAAAGAGGTGTTAGCTAGATGGAGGCTTGGAAACACTGGTAGTAGGAGGTAGCGAGATGGAGGCTTGGGACCAAAAGAAAGCAGAGGTAGCTAGATAGAGGGTTGGGACCAAAAGGGCAAGGGTGTAGCAAGATGGAGGCTTGGGACCAATATCAGGAGGTGTAACTAGTTTGAGGCTTGGGACCAATAGAAAGAAGAGGTAGCTAGATGGAGGTTTGGGACCAATAGGAAGAGGGGTAGCTAGAAATTGGAGGTTGCTAGATGGAGGCTTGGGACCAATAGAAAGAGGAGGTAGCTAGATGGAGGCAAGGTGGAGCTAGATGGAGACTTGGGACCAATAGAAAGAGGAGGTAGCTAGATGGAGGCAAGGTGGAGCTAGATGGAGGCTTTGGACAAATAGCAGGACTGGGTAGCTAGATAGAGGCTTGGGACCAATAGAAAGAGGAGGGAGCTAGAGGAAGGCTTGGGACCAATGGAAAGAGGTGTTAGCTAGATGGAGGCTTTGGACAACTAGACAGAAGCGGTAGCTAGATGGAGGCTTGAGACCAATAGAAAGAGGTGGTAGCTAAATGGAGGATTGGGACCAATAGAAAGAGGGGGTAGCTAGATGGAGCCTTGGGACAAATAGGATAATTGGGTAGCTATATTGAGGCTTGGGACCAATAGAAAGAGGAGGTCGCTAGATGGAGGCTTGGGACCAATAGGAGGAGGGGGTAGCTAGATGGAGGCTTTGGACAAATAGCAGGAGGGGGTAGCTAGACGGAGGCTTGGGACTAATAGAAATCGAAGGTTGCTCGATGGAGGATTGCGACCAGTAGAAAGAGGAGGTAGCTAGATGGAGGCAAGGTGGAGCTAGATGGAGGCTTTGGACCAATAGGAGGATGGGGTATCTAAATGGAGCCTTGGGACCAATAGGAGGAGGGGGTAGCTAGATGGAGGCTTTGGACATATAGCAGGAGGGTGTAGCAAGATGGAGGCTTGGGACCAATAGGGCCAGGGTGTAGCAAGATGGAGGCTTGGGACCAATAGAAAGAGGAGGGATTTTGATGGAGGCTTGGGACCAAAATAAATTGGAGGTAGCTAGATGGAGGTTTTGGACCTATAGAAAGTGGAGGTAGCTAAATGGAGGCTTTGGACCAGTAGGAAGTGGAGTTAGCTAGATGGAGCATTAGGACCAATAGGAAGAGGAGGTAGCTAGATGGAGGTTTGGGACCAATAGAAAAATGTGGTTGCTAGATGGAGGCAAGGTGGAGCTAGATGGATGCTTGGGACCAATAGAAAGAGGAGGTAGCTAGATGGAGGCAAGGTGGAGCTAGATGGAGGCTTGGGACCAATAGAAAGACGAGGTAGCTAGATGGAGGCAAGGTGGAGCTAGATGGAGGCTTTGGACAAATAGCAGGACTGGGTAGCTAGATAGAGGCTTGGGACCAATAGAAAGAGGAGGGAGCTAGATGAAGGCTTGGGACCAATGGAAAGAGGTTTTAGCTAGATGGAGGCTTTGGACCAATAGAATGAGGCGGTAGCTAGATGGAGGCTTGAGACCAAAAGACAGAGGCGGTAGCTAGATGGAGCCTTGGGACCATTGGAAAGAGGAGGTCGAGGTCGCTATATTGAGGCTTGGGACCAATAGAAAGAGGAGGTAGCTAGATTGAGTCTTGGGACCAATAGGAGGAGGGGGTAGCTAGATGGAGGCTTTGGACAAATAGCAGGAGGGGGTAGCTAGACTGAGGCTTGGGACTAATAGAAATCGAAGGTTGCTCGATGGAGGCTTGGAAACACTGGTAGTAGGAGGTAGCTAGATGGAGGCTTAGGACCAAAAGAAAGCAGACGTAGCTAGATGGAGGGTTGGGACCAATAGGGCAAGGGTGTACCAAGATGGAGGCTTGGGACCAATAGGGCAAGGGTGTAGCAAGATGGAGGCTTGCGAACAATATCAGGAGGTGTAACTAGTTTGAGGCTTGGGACCAATAGAAAGAGGAGGGATTTTGATGGAGGCTTGGGACCAAAAGAAATTGGAGGTAGCTAGATGGAGGATTTGCAGCAATAGAAAGTGGAGGTAGCTAAATGGAGGCTTTGGACAAATAGAAAGTGGAGTTAGCTAGATGGAGGATTAGGACCAATAGAAAGAGGAGGTAGCTAGATGGAGGTTTGGACCAATAGGAAGAGGGGGTAGCTAGAAATTGGAGGTTGCTAGATGGAGGCTTAGGACCAATAGAAAGAGGAGGTAGCTAGATGGAGGCAAGGTGGAGCTAGATGGAGGCTTGGGACCAATAGAAAGAGGAGGTAGCTAGATGGAGGCAAGGTGGAGCTAGATGGAGGCTTTGGACAAATAGCAGGACTGGGTAGCTAGATAGAGACTTGGGACCAATAGAAAGAGGAGGGAGCTAGATGAAGGCTTGGGACCAATGGAAAGAGGTGTTAGCTAGATGGAGGCTTTGGACCAATAGACAGAGGCAGTAGCTAGATGGAGAATTGGGACAAATAGAAAAAGGAGGTAACTAGATGGTGTCTTGGGACCAATAGAATGATGAGATTGCTAGATGGAGGCTTGGGACCAATAGAAAGGGGAGGTAGCTAGATTGAGGCTTGGGACCAATAGTAGGAGGGTCTAGCTAAACGAGGGCTTGGGACGAATAAGAGGAGATGGAGCTAGACGGGGCTTGGAACCAAAAGGAGGAGGGGGTAGCTTGACAGGGCTTTGAACCAAAAGGAGGAGGGGGTAGCTTGACGGGGCTTGGGACCAATAGGCGGAGGCGGTACCTAGAGAGTGTCAGGGGGCTTTGGACTTTAATTGCATTTTTGAATGGTGTAAACAGCAGTACAAAAATGTAGTTAGATAGAAGGTAGGTAGTGTGATAGAGAGAGTATTGATATAGGTTAGGGTTCATCATTAGTATTTGTTATGGTGCGGTATAGATACAGTATTTATATAGGTTAGGGTTCATCATTGGTTGTCGTTATGGTGTGGTATAGATACAGTAACTACGCCATTCTACATCATCTGTTGTTTAGGATGAGGACAGGGTACTATTGTACAGTTTAGACATTTTGGAAACAAGGTTATAACATGGGATTCATTCAAACAGTAATTTATTTATTTATTTTATTTCACCTTTATTTAGGCTAGTTGAGAACATACTCTCATTTAGAACTGCGACCTGGCCAAGAATAAATCAAAGCAGTTTGACACATACAACAACACAGTGTTACACAATGGAATTAACAAACATACAGTCAATAATACAGTAGAATAAGCCTATATACAGTGTGTGCAAATGAGGTAGGATAAAGGCAATAAATAGGCCATGGTGGCGAAGTAATTACAATATAGCAATAAAACACTGGAGTGATAAATGTACAGAAGAAAGTAGAGATACTTGGGTGCAAAAGAGAAAGATAAATAAATAAATAAATACAGTATGGGGATGAGGTAGTTGGATGGGCTATTTACAGAGGCGCTATGTAACGTTGCAGTGCTCTGTGAGCTGCTCTGACAGCTGGTGCTTAATGCTAGTGAGGGAGATATGAGTCTCCAGCTTCAGTGATATTTTGCAGTGCGTTCCAGTCATTGGCAGCAGTGAACAGGAAGGAAAGGCGGCCAAAGGATGAATTGGCTTTGGGGGTGACCAGTGAGATATACCTGCTGGAGCGCGTGCTACGGGTGGGTGCTGCTATGGTGACCAGAGCTGAGATAAGGCGGAGCTTTACCTAGCAAAGACTTGTAGATGACCTGGAGCCAGTCAGTTTGGCGACGAGTATGAAGTGAGGGCCAGCCAACGAGAACGTACAGGTCCCAGTGGTGGGTAGTATATGGGGCTTTGGTGACAAAACTAATGGCACTGTGATAGACTGCATCCAATTTGTTGAGTAGGGTATTGGAGGCTATTTTGTAAATGACATCGCCGAAGTCAAGGATCGGTAGGATGGTCAGTTTTACGAGGGTATGTTTGGCAGCATGAGTGAAGGAAGCTTTGTTGCAAAATAGAACGCCGATTCTAGATTTAATTTTGGATTGGATATGCTTAATGTGAGTCTGGAAGGAGAGTTTACAGTCTAACCAAACACCTAGGTATTTGAAGTTGTCCACATATTCTAAGTCAGAACCGTCCAAAGTAGTGATGCCAGACGGGCAGGCAGGTGCGGGCAGCGATCGGTTGAAGAGCATGCATTTAGTTTTACTTGCATTTGAGAGCAGTTGGAGGCCACGGAAGGAGAGTTGTACGGCATTGAAGCTCGTCTGGAGGTTAGTTAACACAGTGTCCAAAGAAGTATACAGAATGGTGTCGTCTGCGTAGAGGTGGATCAGAGAATCACCAGCAGCGAGAGCGACATCATTGATATATACAGAGAAAAGTTGGCCCGAGAATTGAACCCTGTGGCACCCCCAGAGTTTGTAAAGTAAAATACATGTGCATTATAGATGCCTAATACAATAGTATTGTCCTGGAATTAGTTTGTAGTTTTTCATGTTTTATCTTTTACTGCTTTATATACATATATACTTTTTTTTTCAGGATTATTGCTCACATCAGAAATAAAACATTTTGGTGTAGTTTCATCATACGTCTTTAAAATATTTTATTTGATGAAGTGGAAGGGAATTTTTTTGGGGGGGGGAATTTTGTACTTCTCGAGCGATTTTTTTTTTATTGTGACTTCATTGTTTCAATCCTTTCAAATACCTTGTAGCATAGTTATTACACATGCATTGTCTATCATTTAACATTTTAGTCATTTAACAGAAACTCTTAGCTAGAACATTTTTACAGTAGTGAGTGCATACTTTTTTTTATACTTTTGAATAATTTTTAATATTTTTGTATATTTTTTTCTGTACTTTTTCCCGTGTGGGAATCAAACCCACAACCTTGACATTACAAGCACCATGCGCACAACCTTGACATTACAAGCACCATGCGCACAACCTTGACATTACAAGCACCATGCGCACAACCTTGACATTACAACCACCATGCGCACAACCTTGACATTACAAGCACCATGCTCACAACCTTGACATTACAAGCACCATGCGCACAACCTTGACATTACAAGCACCATGCTCACAACCTTGACATTAAAAGCACCATGCGCACAACCTTGACATTACAAGCACCATGCTCACAACCTTGACATTACAAGCACCATGCGCACAACCTTGACATTACAAGCACCATGCTCACAACCTTGACATTACAAGCACCATGCTCACAACCTTGACATTACAAGCACCATGCGCACAACCTTGACATTACAAGCACCATGCTCACAACCTTGACATTACAAGCACCATGCTCACAACCTTGACATTACAAGCACCATGCTCACAACCTTGACATTACAAGCACCATGCTCACAACCTTGACATTACAAGCACCATGCTCACAACCTTGACATTACAAGCACCATGCTCACAACCTTGACATTAAAAGCACCATGCGCACAACCTTGACATTACAAGCACCATGCTCACAACCTTGACATTACAAGCACCATGCGCACAATCTTGCCATTGCAAGCACCATGCTCACAACCTTGACATTACAAGCACCATGCTCACAACCTTGCCATTACAAGTACCATGCTCACAACCTTGCCATTACAAGCACCATGCTCACAACCTTGCCATTACAAGCACCATGCTCACAACCTTGCCATTACAAGCACCATGCTCACAACCTTGCCATTACAAGCACCATGCTCTACCCCACAGGACCACCATCCACTGCTGCTTTTAAGTACGTAGACATTTGAAGAGACCCCACACAGAGCAGATATTCATTTTCCCCACCCACTTTTTTTTATTTAGAACCCATTTAAAAGCAACACTGCCCATGGGACATTATACGTAAGCCTACTTGCGTAGCCAGTACAGCGTACTAAGGAACATATAATTCACTTGGGTTTGTAATGCTCCCTGTCAAGTTGTCAGAATGGCTTTACACACATACTGGTTATGCCCTGCCTTGAAATATCCCCTTAAATATGCACAAACATTTAACCAATGTTTTACAATTCTGATGTATTCTTTTGTGTTTGGGGGGGGGGGGGGGGATATTAATGGTGTATTTCAAATATTCCATGTCACTGATGTTGTTCGTCAGTGAGAAATATTTCTCCTTTAAGCTAATCTGAATTTGAATGGATTGATGACTAAGTCGACGTTCTCCTCCGTCCTTGTATGTGTCGTATCAACCGTTCCATCAGTATATTCCATTTTGTGTATTTCAGGGCTTGCTAATCTGAAAAAGGCTTTGCGAGTTGAATCAAATCATTATTTGTTTCTTATGGGGTAATTATTAGTCAGGCATTGCGAGTTTAATCACTTTCTGTTTCTTATGATGGAGTAATTATTGGTCATAATATTTGGTCAGATTCTGTCAAACACATGCTTTTGGTCTAAAGTGGGACAGCGTTGTTCAAACTGAAAGACCAGCGCCACCTTAGAGATGTCAATGACGATGGTATATCTATTATCTCCGCTGTAATCTCCTGTCACCTGGAGCGTTTTTGAAAAGTAGGGCCTCCCTGTTGGCATTAGATGTGACAGCTAAGTGTGCTTATTCAAAGCCTACGCGTGAAGTAATGCAGGGGTCTGGTGAGAATCTAGAGCTCAAAAGGCTAATTAAATGCATTAAAGGGTTAATCACTCATAATACAATATGATTAAAATCTCTGTAATTAGTTTTCGGGAGAGGATAATAGATAAAAGAGGAAAGAAGTCAACGTCCTTTAGGATTGTTAAGATTATATCAGGTATACCTAAATATCATTGGCTGTCACCAAGGTCTTTAACATTATTGGACCTCTGACAGCCAATGACTGACAATACTGGCTACAACTTCCTAGTTTTTTGACTTGTCTGTAAACTCTCGCTCCAATAGATTCCTCTTTTAACATTGATGCAGTTCAGATACATTCTCTGATGCTCCCCAGAATATTAACATTCATGTTTTACTTCATCTCGTAAAATGAAAATGTTTTTGTCGAGTGTGGAATTCACAATCCGTTCAAGTCAGCCTGGCCTTAACAAAAGCAGCATATGGCAAGTGGACACCGCTCAATCTCCCTGAGCATAAACCTGTAATACAAAAAGTCCAAAATACAGGATAAAGCAGATTGTGATGTTTTTATTTGTTCATGAAAGTGAAAGACAGTGATTTAGTTCCTTTTTGCGTGCCTCTTCCATTGACCTCTTACCTAAAGCAGCTAGAGGATAAAGGATATGACAGAAAACGATCATTGAATCCTAATAGGAGACACGGGAGATTTGCAGATGAAGGTCAGACGGATGTAGGCGCTAAAGAGGGAAGCTTGTCAAAAAAAGACTTCAGAGACTACATATTTATGGCACCATATGGTATCTTAATATCCTAAGAGCTTTGTTTGGTAGGATCCAATGCTGCTCAGTGCACCATAGCCTCTTTTCCTCTCTCCCTAGCTTCCCTTCTCTCTTTTATTCCCTCCCTCATATCTTCCTTCCTTTTCTTTTATCTCTGTCTATCTCCCTGTTCCCAGCCGGTAGTTTTAGAGGTCAATCCCCCTCCCGGTGACGTGAGGGAAACCTCTGTCTCCATCTGTGCTTTAGTTGTGGCAGATCAAGTGAGCAACCTCCCTGGCTGGCTGAGTGATCTCAGACACGGGTATGAATATGCAACAGCAAAAAGGCCAATATGCTCTTTTGTTTGTCCTATATTCCATAGTGCCATAGTGCATACCAGGTCAGTTGTTGATGTCAGACCAAACCCTCCTGTGATCTGTGTATTTTTCCTAGCTAGCAGAGCCATAGTGCATACCAGGTCAGTTGTTGATGTCAGACCAAACCCTCCTGTGATCTGTGTATTTTCCTAGCTAGCAGGCCCTATTAACATACTCATACTTAACATACTGTTCACAGACATCACCATTTAACTTATGATCTCAGAACATGAACATGTGAAAGGATTGCGGACGTGATTATGTTGTTGTGATAAATTTACAATATATTCCTAAAACAATCACTCTAGCTAAATGTTATAGTTACCTTTACAGAAAATCACATGATTTCACATATAGAAAAATCACATGATTTCACATATAGAAAAATCACATGAAATTTCACGTGCAACAGTTTTTCTTTCGCGCAAAAAATTCAGTGCGTCTTTAATCAATATGCCTAACGTAAGCAGCAGTGCAAGATCAGATTCAACGTGATCATCCAGATATCGGCAGATGTGTCTTTTTTTTGTAGTTTTGGGGCAGACCAAATGAATTTCAGACGTGTACCTATCAGAGGACCTTACTGTAGGGTGCCAGAGTAAGGTTTAAAGTACGAGACAAATGCTGTTTTCAGGGTTAAAACGAAGTGTTGCAGTAGGGTGGTGGATGTCATTTCACATTTGGAGCTAAATCAGTTGAAGAGAATTGCATGCTCTGATAATCACAGTAAAATGCACAAGCTTATGCTCTCATGTAGTATTCTTCAAGGACTTCATCTGGCGAGGAAATTATACCTGATTGTCAGGTGTGTCTTGAAGAATGCTTTTTTTGTATTTTTTAAATTGAATACAAATGATCTAGAGATTTGTATTCACTGTTCCGAGTGTAATAGAGTTTAACAGCTACTACAGATTAGATTTCTAAGAGCTGGATTATATTGTAACTTCAATCTCCCTATATCTGTCTGTCTCTCTATATTACAGGAGACGGCACTGAAACCACCACTCTATGACACACTCTGTGGCTCAGGTACAAGTCGCTGCCACAGGATAAAAATCAATCTCTAGCTGCCAGTACCTAGAGAGAGAAAGAGAGAGGGAGAGAGAGAGAGAGGGAGGAAGGCACAGACGAAGAGGTGAATCTCATACTATACAGTCTCTACAGCCTCAAAACACCAACCATCAAAAGGAATATGTTAATTTGTTTTATTTATTTTTTTGTGGGCGAAAAAAAAAAAAAGTATTTACTTGAATAATTTTCACCGAAATGAAGACACGTTGTTGCCTGCCTGAAACTTGACAAAGCTCTACTTGTTAATCCTGTAGGAGGTTTGAAATACTTCACAGAAACCCTATAGCACCACTTATCTCGTATCTATCTCCTAGATGATGACACACGGTATGACCCACCGCCCTGTAAATACAATGGACAGTTATTCTGTACTGTATTCTGTAAAGTATGTTTATATGTATGTATATTTATCACAGAGTTGACTTTGTTTATATTTATTGATTCTGTTCGAGTAAAGTTTGACCTACACTCTTAGAAATAAGGGTTCCGTATGGGTTTCTAAAGTTGTTCCCATAGGCAGAACCTTTCTTGGTTCCAGGTAGAACCCCTCTGGAATCCAAGTAGAACCCTCTGTGGAAAGGGTCCTTACATGAAACTCATGAGGGTTCTACCTGGAACCAAAAAGGGTTCTACCTGGAACCAAAAAGGGTTCTACCTGGAACCAAAAAGGGTTCTACCTGGAACCAAAAAAGGGTTCTACCTGGAACCAAAAAAGGGTTCTACCTGGAACCAAGAAGGGTTCTTCAAAGGGTTCTCCTGTGGGGACAGCTGAAGTACCCTTTAATGTACTAGATAACACCTTTTTTTCTAAGAGTGTGCCAGGAGGCTATTTTATTTCACTTGCTTTTGAATCCATTGGATTTGCAATTTTTTTTTTTTTTTGGGGGGGGGGGGGGGGGGGGGGGGGGGGGGCTCATGGATATAGTGACTTGTAATGTATGATGCTGCAATCTTGGCCTAATGCAAATGGCCCTTAATGCAAATTAGCCTACTGCTGATGGGCCTACAGCAAATGGGCCTACTATGTGACTGTTCTTGTACCTTTATGTCAATGATCACCTCGTATCATCCCATACACTTACAGTGCCACAGTTAGTGTTAGCAGTGAAGAGCGTGGCTAGTGTTAATGTATGTTGCCCACTGGACTGGAACGCCACAGCTAACTGTTAGTACTGACGAGTGTGGCTAGTGCATGGCCCACTGGACTGGAACACCACAGTGTCTACTGATTTTCACCGTGGGACAGTAGGGAATTGTTCCTCATAATAGAGTTTACTACTCTGAAAGGGACTGAAAGGCTAGGTTCATAGCAGAGCACCATGGTTTAACCTGTACTAGAGTCAGTTAGACAGCTTCATAGCAGAGCACCATGGTTTAACCTGTACTAGAGTCAGTTAGACAGCTTATCAGTAGAGCACCATGGTTTAACCTGTACTAGAGTCAGTTAGACAGCTTATCAGTAGAGCACCATGGTTTAACCTGTACTAGAGTCAGTTAGACAGCTTATCAGTAGAGCACCATGGTTTAACCTGTACTAGAGTCAGTTAGACAGCTTATCAGTAGAGCACCATGGTTTAACCTTAGTATACTAGAGTCAGTTAGACAGCTTCATAGCAGAGCACCATGGTTTAACCTGTACTAGAGTCAGTTAGACAGCTTATCAGTAGAGCACCATGGTTTAACCTGTACTAGAGTCAGATAGACAGCTTATCAGTAGAGCACCATGGTTTAACCTGTACTAGAGTCAGATAGACAGCTTCATAGCAGAGCACCATGTTTTTTTTGTATCTTTATATAAACAGGAAAGTCAGTTTTAAGAACAAATTCTTATTTCCAATGACAGCCTAGGAACAGTGGGTTAACTGCCTTGTTCAGGGGCAGAACAACAGATTGTCAGCTCGGGGATTCGATCGTCCAAGCCTATCGGTTACTAGTCCAACGCACTAACCACTAGGCTACCTGCCGCCCCGTCAGTTAGAGTCAGACAGACAGCTCCACAGTAGAGCACCATGGTTTAACCGTAGTGTATCGGAGTCAGTGAGACAGCTCCACAGTAGAGCACCATGGTTTAACCTTAATGTATCGGAGTCAGTGAGACAGCTCCACAGTAGAGCACCATGGTTTAACCTTAGTGTATCGGAGTCAGCGAGACAGCTCCACAGTAGAGCACCATGGTTTAACCTAGTGTATCGGAGTCAGCGAGACAGCTCCACAGTAGAGCACCATGGTTTAACCTTAGTGTATCGGAGTCAGCGAGACAGCTCCACAGTAGAGCACCATGGTTTAACCTTAGTGTATCGGAGTCAGTGAGACAGCTCCACAGTAGAGCACCATGGTTTAACCTTAGTGTATCGGAGTCAGCGAGACAGCTCCACAGTAGAGCACCATGGTTTAACCTTAGTGTATCGGAGTCAGCGAGACAGCTCCACAGTAGAGCACCATGGTTTAACCGTAGTGTATCGGAGTCAGCGAGACAGCTCCACAGTAGAGCACCATGGTTTAACCTTAGTGTATCGGAGTCAGCGAGACAGCTCCACAGTAGAGCACCATGGTTTAACCTTAGTGTATCGGAGTCAGCGAGACAGCTCCACAGTAGAGCACCATGGTTTAACCTTAGTGTATCGGAGTCAGCGAGACAGCTCCACAAGTCACAGCCGATCTAACCTGTGAGATATAGTGTTACAAATTTAAAATGAATATTCCAAATGGTAAAACTCAGGCAGTTCGTTGATACCACTTGGTTGGTCTGAAGCAAAAAATAATAATGCAATTATTTTTTTTTGTTTCTTGTGCACTAATTTATATTGAAGCATTATTTATTCTATTGAAATTAGGAGGGATAAACATTGAACACCTACACGGGTAGATGTAGGTCAAGCAGCGTTCAGCAGGCTTCGATTTATTAGCAGCAATAAGGTGACTTTAGGAAGAGAGAAGAATCTTTTTGGTTTCTGGTTTGGTATCCACACAAATATATGCCTCTATTGCATTGTGTAAACACTTGGAGTCATGTCCTGATCTTAATTACTATCTTCAATACTACACTAATAAACAGCTTGGTGGGTTAGCACTGTTGTTAATAGTCATGATGTTTAATGGTTGTCTTATGAAAGAGACTGCTTTGGTAGACGAGGCTGTGTGTACAGTATGTGTGGCACATATACGATACCTTCCTAAGGATTCAAATCGTTTCTGGAGAAGGTATCAGATGTAATTATGGTATCAAAATGTAACACTACTGAGTAGAAACACAGTGTGAACTATACAGAGCATCTTAGCACTGCAATCATCATTAGATGTACCCGATCTATGGGAGAAAAGAGAAAAAACATACATGAATACATGAGACAAGACAGCTTCTGTTGTACGGGAGACAGATGACGATGAAATACCAACCTCACTTTTATTCAATGTGAAGTACAATATGCTCCTTACATACTCTTTGTAATTAACTTTGATTTGCCAATTATGTGAAGAAAAACTGTATATAAATGTTTTGTTTATGTATGTGTGAGCTTCTGGAATTTATTAAAGTCATTTTGCATTGTATTGCACATTTCCCATGACTCTTCTTATTAATCAGGACATTGGACCTTCTCATTGCATTATATTAAACTGCCTGTCCTTCATTCATTATATTATACTGTCTGTCCTTCATTATATTATACTGTCTGTCTGTCCTTCCTTCATTATATTATACTGTCTGTCTGTCCTTCCTTCATTATATTATACTGTCTGTCTGTCCTTCCTTCATTATATTATACTGTCTGTCTGTCCTTCCTTCATTATATTATACTGTCTGTCCTTCATTATATTATACTGTCTGTCCTTCATTATATTATACTGTCTGTCTGTCCTTCCTTCATTATATTATACTGTCTGTCTGTCCTTCCTTCATTATATTATACTGTCTGTCCTTCATTATATTATACTGTCTGTCCTTCATTATATTATACTGTCTGTCCTTCCCTCATTATATTATACTGTCTGTCCTTCATTATATTATACTGTCTGTCCTTCATTATATTATACTGTCTGTCCTTCATTATATTAGACTGTCTGTCCTTCATTCATTATATTATACTGTCTGTTCTTCATTATATTATACTGTCCTTCCTTCATTATATTATACTGTCTGTCCTTCCCTCATTATATTATACTGTCTGTCCTTCATTATATTATACTGTCTGTCCCTCATTATATTATACTGTCTGTCTGTCCTTCCTTCATTATATTATACTGTCTGTCTGTCCTTCCTTCATTATATTATAATGTCTGTCCTTCATTATATTATACTGTCTGTCCCTCATTATATTATACTGTCTGTCCCTCATTATATTATACTGTCTGTCCTTCATTATATTATACTGTCTGTCCTTCATTATATTATACTGTCTGTCCTTCCTTCATTATATTATACTGTCTGTCTGTCCTTCCTTCATTATATTATACTGTCTGTCCTTCATTATATTATACTGTCTGTCTGTCCTTCCTTCATTATATTATACTGTCTGTCTGTCCTTCCTTCATTATATTATACTGTCTGTATGTCTGTCTGTCTGTATGTCTGTCTGTATATCCTTCATTATATTATACTGTCTGTCTCTCCTTCCTTCATTATATTATACTGTCTGTCCTTCATTATATTATACTGTCTGTCTGTCCTTCCTTCATTATATTATACTGTCTGTCCTTCCCTCATTATATTATACTGTCTGTCTCTCCTTCCTTCATTATATTATACTGTCTGTCCTTCATTATATAATACTGTCTGTCTGTCCTTCATTCATTATATTATACTGTCTGTCCTTCATTCATTATATTATACTGTCTGTCTGTCCTTCATTCATTATATTATACTGTCTGTCTGTCCTTCATTCATTATATTATACTGTCTGTCCTTCATTCATTATATTATACTGTCTCTCCTTCTTTCATTATATTATACTGTCTGTCTGTCCTTAATTATATTATACTGTCTGTCTGTCCTTCCTTCATTATATTATACTGTCTGTCTGTCTGTCTGTCTGTCTGTCTGTCTGTCTGTCTGTCTGTCTGTCTGTCTGTCTGTCTGTCTGTCCTTCTTTCCTTCTTTCCTTCATTATATTATACTGTCTGCCCTTCCTTCATTATATTATACTGTCTGTCCTTTTTCCTTAATTCTCTCTACTTATAACAGAATCCCATTAAGAATAAAAATAACCTTGAGATCATCTATATGATGATTAGTACATTTTCTGTTTTGTTATTCTACATTGTACTGTCTAGGTCAACGACGGCCAATGCCCTTCACAACTTCTCTGTTGCTGGAATGGTTAGTTGGACACACAATAATAATTGTATGTCCAATTATTCTTGCAACAACATAACTCGACTAGCGGGAAGAAATGATTAAACAGTTTGGATATCCATCTCTCATTCGGGAACAGTTTTAATCAGAAGTTATGATGGAAAATATGCAAACAGGACTTTTGTGAAAACAAGGAAAACAACGCTGTCAGTTATACTTTAAGGTATTGAGAGAAGAAAATAAAGTAAAACATAAAACAGTAAACCATTTCCCCTTTTAGACTTTCATATTAAAGTTTGTACAGACTTGAATTAGGTTGGGTAATAGGGAAAAGTAATGGAAAAGGAAAGAATACATCTAAATGTAACAACAGGAATGCAACGTCAACAGTCAGACATCCTCATTATCATTAGCAGTACGCTCTAAATTAAAGACAGGAAGTAAAAATAAAAAAAAAAAATGTGAGGAAACCCGTATGAGTTAGATTCATTTTTTTTAATGAATGTCTTTTACGATAGACATATGAAAGATGAAGTTTTATGGCTGGATTCTCTATTAATTTTGCGCGTCACTGTACGTAAAGCAACAGAAAGGGAAGAGCTTTTACAGACTGTTTTGATTGCAGACTTTCATCCAGTTGATGAAAAATAAATATACAAATTCGGGTTCTAGAGTCTTTTCTAAGAAGTTGTTTGTGATTCCAGTCAGATGCCCTTTTGAGAACATTCTCAGTGATTTTTTTTTTTATCATCTTGTAAAAATGACTTTAAGGTTGTCTACTGGTTGTATTACAGCCTGTCACTGAGGTATTGATTCACGATTCCTGAGCACCTGGCCTCGTGTAAGATTTCATCTAACAGCCCAGGAAGCTGGACATATATTGTAAGTTGGATTACACATAATGCACTGACTTGTCCACACACACACACACACACACACACACACACACACACACACACACACACGCGGTAATTCTACTAGGATATAGCTAAGCCCTTCTTGGACTTGAACAAATACTCTATATGTTTCTACAATGTTAATTGTAAATAAAAATGTGATACAGTGAGTGTATGTTCTCTTGTACAATCTGATATTACTCCTATTGCTTAGAATAGATCTGCCAAAAAATACACTCTAATTGATCATATAATGTTGTGTTTGTCATAATCGAGGGGCCAGTGAAAAATGACATGATTAGTCCAAACAACCTTCAAAAACGCTAAAATCTTCAATCAGACTACCTTGGTCAATCGGCCCCTCTTATATGTGTAACGCTATACTGCCATATTCCTGCATAAATCAGTACTACATTAGTGAGATGCAGCTATCAATACAGAAAACCAATATTTCTTCACATTAGCATTGATTTACAAGCTTCCATGAGATCATGTTGTCTGTCATGTTCCATTTGCCTAGGGATAGTTTGCTGACCAGCCAGGGCTCAGTTTCAAGTTTTCCTCGATTTTAAAGGGTTTTCAACTCAATTACAATTGTAAATAAATTTCTCAGCTTTTCATCAACACGGAGTCAGTTGGATGTAGTGCATGTGCAGTTGAAGTCTGAAGTTTACAATCACCTCAGCCAAATACATTTAAACTCAGTTCTTCACAATTCCTGACATTTAATCCTAGTTAAAATCCCCTGTCTTAGGTCAGTTACTTTATTTTAAGAATGTCAAATGTCAACAAATTTTCTGTAGGATTGAGGTCAGGGCTTTGTGATGGCCACTCCAATACCTTGACTTTGTTGTCCTAAGCCATTTTGCCACAACTTTGGAAGTATTCTTGGGGTCATCTTGGGGTCATTGTCCAAACTATAGTTTGTTACCAAGAAATTTGTGGAGTGGTTGAAAAACGAGTTTTAATGACTCCAACCTAAGTGTATGTAAACTTCCGGCTTCAAATGTAAATCTCTTTCAGTTTCTTAGTTCTACTCATAAAGCTTTCATTGTTCTATGTGTCAGGAGCATAGAGGAAATTAGCAGAGTGGCAACTGTGATCTGGAGAATGCTGTTGTTGCATCACTGCTGATGGTCGGTACTGGGCTACGCATGGGGCTGTCTAATGGAGCAGAAAACTAGAGCAAGCCCTCTCTCTCTCTCTCTCCCTGTATCTTTCTTTCTTTCTCTGTCTCTCTCTTTCCCTCGCTCTCTCCCTCTTTCTTTCCCCTTCACTGTCTCTCTCTCCCTCTTTCTTTCTCTCTCGCTGGCTCTCTCTCCCTCTTTCTTTCTCTCTCGCTGTCCTCTCTCTCCCTTTTTCTTTCTCTCTCACTGTTTCTCTTTCTTTCTCTCTCGCTGTCTCTCTCTCTGTCTCTCTGTCTAACTCTTTCTCTTTTACTCCCTTTCTCTCTTTCACTACCTCTCTCTCTCTCTCTCACCCCCTGTCTCTCTCTCCCTCCCTGTCTCTCTCTCCCTAACTCTCTCCCTCTTTCTTTCTCTCTCACTGTCTCTCTCTCCCTCTTTCTTTCTCTCTCGCTGTCTCTCTCTCTCTCTCTCTCTCCCTCTGTCTCTCCCTCTTTCCTTCTCTCTCGCTGTCTCTCTGCTCTGTCTCTCTCTCTCTAGCTCTCTTTCGCTCCCCCCTCTCTCCCTCTTTCTCTGTCTCTCTCTCTCTCTCTCCCTCTTTCTTTCTCTCTCTCTCGCTGTCTCTCTGTCTCGCTCTCTAGCTCTCTTTCGCTCCCTCTCTCTGTCTCACTCTCTCTCTCTCTCTCTCTCTCTCTCCCTCTCTCCCTCTTTCTCTGTCTCTCTCTCTCTCTCTCCCTCTTTCTTTCTCTCTCTCTCGCTGTCTCTCTGTCTCGCTCTCTAGCTCTCTTTCGCTCCCTCTCTCTGTCTCACTCTCTCTCTCTGTCTCTCTCTCTCTCACTTTCTCTCTCCCTCTCTTTCTCTCTCTCTCCCTCTTTCTTTCTCTCTCGCTGTCTCTCTCTCTCCCTCTTTCTTTCTCTCTCGCTGTCTCTCTCTCGCTGGCTCTCTCTGTCTCTCTCTCTAGCTCTCTTTCGCTCCCTCTCTCTCCGTCTCTCTCTCTCTCTCCCTCTCTCTCTCTCTCTTTCTCTCTCGCTGTCTCTCTCTCGCTGTCTCTCTCTGTCTCTCTCTCTAGCTCTCTTTAGCTCCCTCTCTCCGTCTCTCTCTCTCTCTCCCAATCTCTCTCTCTCTCTTTCTCTCTCTGTCTGTGTCTCTAGCTCTCTTTTTCTCTCTCCTTCTACTCGCAATCTCTCCCCTTCCTTTCTGTCTGTGTTTCTCCCTCCTCAAGGCACTCCACACAATTGCTGCCAAATCTCTGCCAAACTGAATAATTCAATCATCCCCATTGCTGCAGCCTTCTTACCTTTGTGTGTGTACAACAATCAAATCAGTGGCGAAGACAGAGAGGAGTGTGTTTCCTCTCTCTCCCTCTCTAAGATGTGGAGTGGCTCTACAGTCGAGATTGTTGTTTTCATTAAAAAACAATTCTGTTGAGGAAATGAGGTGTTACCACGGCTAGGAATCCGAGCAGCACGGGTTTGTTCCATGTTTAACCATTATCTAAAGAAGAATTATAAACTGGGTGGTTCCAGCCCTGAATGCTGATTGGCTGACATATACCACGGGTATGACAAAACATTTATTTTTACTGTTCTAGTTACGTCGGTAACCAGTTTGTAATAGCAGTAAGGCCCCTCTGGGTTTGTGATATATGGCCAATATACCACGGCTAAGGGCTGTGTCCAGGCACTCTGCGATGCGTCGTGTGTAAGAACAGCCCTCAGCCATGGTATATTGGCCATATATCACACCCCCCCCCCCCCCCCCCCCCCCCCCCGTGCCTTGTTGCTTAAATATACACTATCCTGGACTCGTATAACAATGAGATGTGGTTTTATTTGGTGTAGAAACCCTCCGGTTATTCCTTTACCACTGATGTAATTATCTCGACGCCAACTACATCGTGTTGTCGGTGTACACATTTGTATCTTGTGTCATTTCGGGAATGACTTGATAACCGAACGCCGTGCACTGTAACCTCATCCGAGGTGCTGTGAGGTTTAGTCTGATTTGTCCTCGATTGCTTTATCCCTCCATGTTTTGTCGTTTCAGGTTGGTCATACGGATAAACAAGAATTACAAGATTTTCCTTTGAAAACTGGGAACCTTGTTAAATGCATTAAGCATGAGGATGAACATAATCTTTGACAGGGAACCGTATTAGACATACATGATAATAGTGAAAAGGAAAGAGGAATACAACATTTTAATTTAGAGAGCTTTTTTTTTTTGTGAGTGTGTGTGCTCTGGACAATGTTTTGTTGTTGTTGTTGTTGTTGTTGTTGTTGTTGTCTTGTGGCTGGTACTGTAGGCTACTATGTCTGAAATCAGCCGCCATCTGTGAACGCCAGTGTAGAGAGGCAGAGCAAGAGCAGCTCAGGGTTGTTTGTATTGAAATTCATGCCTCATTTTTATCCTCTTTGAAGTGGTGTACACTGGGAAATCTGTCAGCAATCTATCACGCAGACTGTGGGTTGAGTCTCTAACCAGGAAATCCTCTCCTCTGAGGCATTGTTTAATATTCCATGCTGGTTGGGTGCTCGACACCACATACTCACGTTTCATGTGCACTGAGTGCACAAAACATTAGGAACACCTGCTCTTTCCATGACATAGACTGACCAGGTGAATACAGGTGAAAGCTATGATCCCTTATTGATGTCACTAGTTAAATCCACTTCAAATCAGTGTAGAGTGGAGGAGAGGAGACAGGTTAAAGACAGATTTTTAAGCCTTGAGACAATTGAGACATGGATTGTGTACTTGTGCCATTCAGAGGGTGAATGGGCAAGACAAAATATTTAAGTGCCTTTGAATGGGGTATGGTAGTAGTACCTGCTGGTTTTCCTGTGTGTATCAAGAATGGTCCACCAACCAAAGGAAATCCAGACAAATTTACAGAACTGTGTGCCAGCATCCCTGTGGAATGTTTTCGACACCTTTTGAGTCCATGCCCCGATGAATTGAGATTGTTCTAAGGGCTAATATTAGGAAGGTGTTCCTAATGGTTTGTCCACTCAGTGTATATCTGAACTGCAATGTAGTGTCTTTGCTAAAATGCTTGGGGTCCCTCCACCATGTGTGGACAAGGCTTTTAGAGATGACTCTAATGTGTTGGAACCGAGGCTGACCTAATATAGACACGTTATAGGGTGCTGCAGATAAGACTCATTAACTCATTATTGTAAATGTTACCTTTGATTTCACCATCTGAATAAAAAACTGGCAGTTCCTTCCATAACCAGCCTTCCTGCAAGATAATTTACAGTAGAGTGACACTCAAGGACAGAGGAAACAATGGGCCAGCTGGATGCACTGAATGAAAGGCTTTGCATGTCTTTAGATTCTAGTAAGCAGAAGGGAGACAGGCTGAAGGGCAGCGACTTTAAGACACAGAGCTGAGAACCTTGTCTGTGGTCGCCCCCTAATCCTGGTAATCCCCTACAGCAAGTCTTGATTTACTTTTGTAAAAGAGATTGGGAGACGATAAGAGGCAAGTCCCCTTTTTAGAATATCTGATAATCTGGTTAGGACAGAGGACTCAGGGGAATTTAGTCCAGCCTTAACATTTGTTAAAGCAGATGGTGGTTAGGAGGGGCCAGGCCAGCTGGCAAAACCACCTCCCCCTCCTCCTCCTCCACCTGACAACCTCCCTCATCTCTCCTCCTCCTCATCCTCCACCTGACAACCTCCCTCATCTCTCCTCCTCCTCCTCCTCCACCTGACAACCTCCTTCATCTCTCCTCCTCCTCCCTCCACCTGACAACCCCATCTCTCCTCCTCCTCCTCCACCTGACAACCTCCCCCATCTCTCATCCTCCTCCCTCCACCTGACAACCTCCCCCATCTCTCATCCTCCTCCTCCGCCACTTCCTCCTGACAACCTCCCCATTTCTCCTCCTCCTCCTCCTCCTCCTCCACTTCCTCCTGACAACCCCTCCATCTCTCCTCCTCTTCCTCCTCCTCCTCCTCCTTTTCCTGACAACCTCCCCCATCTCTCCTCCTCCTCCCTCCTCCCTCCACCTGACAACCTCCCCCAACTCTCCTCCTCCTCCTCCACCTGACAACCTCCCCCATCTCCCCTCCTCCTCCACTTCCTCATGACAACCTCCCCATCTCTCCTCCTCCTCCACTTCCTTGTGACAACCTCCCCCATCTCTCCTTCTCCTTCTCCTCCTTACAACTTCCACCTCCTCTTCCTCGTCTTCCACCTCACCTTCCTACTTCCCATCCTCTTCCTCCTCCTCCTCATTACATCTTCCTCCTCTTCCTTCTGACATTTCCTCCTCCTCCTCCTCTTCCTCACAACTTCCACCACCATTTCATCATCTTCCTCCTCCTCCTTCTCCTCCTCCTCCTCCTCCTCACAACTTCCTCCTCCTCCTCCCTCATCCATCTACTGTGGTCGAGTATGAAAACAGACCAGACCAATGGATGGATGATAATTAATCTAGTTTATTTTGCTGTTTGACTCCTTAAGTACTTTCAGCCAGATTAGAGGCTTTTCTAGAGGATAATCGGAAGGCCACAGACAATTGCCTTTTTTCCATCCTGAAAGTATCCCCTGTGAATGTGTAAAGAAGGGGATTTAGACTGGATGCCGGCTCTTAATTCCTGATTAGTCCAATTCCAAACCCTACTAAAATTAGCTGGCCAGTGTGCTAATCACAGAGTCTTAGACACCCTCTGTTGCATGGCGGAGTGGACTGGACATCCCAGCCCCTGCAGTCAGAACAGGTCCCAGGACTGGACATCCCAATCCCTGCAGTCAGAACAGGTCCCAGGACTGGACATCCCAATCCCTGCTGTCAGAACAGGTCCCAGGACTGGACAACCCTGCCCCTGCAGTCAGAACAGGTGCCAGGAATGATAACTCATAAATTGTAAAGTTTGGGATTTTAAACCCTCTCTCCACTTGTTCAATGTATTGACCACTCTATGGACAAAGGATTAGGTTTGCTTCAGGCAGATATAGCACTATGGACACTGGATAGCACTATGGACACTGGATTAGGTTTGCTTCAGGCAGATATAGCTCTATGGACACTGGACTAGGTTTGCTTCAGGCAGATATAGCACTATGGACACTGGATAGCACTATGGACACTGGACTAGGTTTGCTTCAGGCAGATATAGCACTATGGACACAGGATTAGGTTTGCTTCAGGAAGATATAGCTCTATGGACACAGGATTAGGTTTGCTTCAGGCAGATATAGCACTATGGACACTGGATTAGGTTTGCTTCAGGCAGATATAGCTCTATGGACACTGGATTAGGTTTGCTTCAGGCAGATATAGCACTATGGACACAGGATTAGGTTTGCTTCAGGCAGATATAGCACTATGGACACTGGATTAGGTTTGCTTCAGGCAGATATAGCTCTATGGACACAGGATTAGGTTTGCTTCAGGCAGATATAGCACTATGGACACAGGATTAGGTTAGCTTCAGGCAGATATAGCTCTATGGACACTGGATAGCTCTATGGACACAGGATTAGGTTTGCTTCAGGCAGATATAGCTCTATCGACACTGGATTAGGTTTGCTTCAGGCAGATATAGCTCTATGGACACTGGATAGCTCTATGGACACAGGATTAGGTTTGCTTCAGGCAGATATAGCTCTATGGACACTAGGCTTGCATCCAAAATGACATCCTATTCCCCTCTAATCAAATCAAAGTTTATTTGTCACGTGCGCTGAATACAACAGTTGTAGTAGACCTTAGAGTGAAAGTCTTACTTACAGGCTCTAACCAATAGTGCAAAAAAGGTATTAGGTGAACTATAGGTAAGTAAAGAAATAAAACAACAGTAAAAAGACAGGCTATATACAGTAGCAAGGCTATAAAAGTAGCGAGGCTACATACAGTAGAGAGGCTATAAAAGTAGCGAGGCTACATACAGACACCGGTGAGTCAGGCTGATTGAGGTAGTATGTACATGTAGGTATGGTTAAAGTGATTATGCATATATGATGAACAGAGAGTAGCAGTAGCGTAAAAGAGGGGTCGGTGGGTGCTGCGTGGGACACAATGCAGATAGCCCTGTTTTAAGCGCACTGCCTTGGACCAGGGCCCAGAGGGTGCCATTAGGAATGAACAACGGGTTTCCTTCAGGACTGCTAAAATCAGTGACCCCTTTTTGTTCCTGTTTCGATTAGCCAACCCCTCATTTTAACCCGTAAGTGTGTCACTCCACCACCTACCTGACCCTATTACAGTATAAATCATTAACCTAAATCACTGCTTATTTAACCATAAATTATCATACTGGGTATTGTAACGAACATACTACATTTCATACACAATATTAATTTACAGTCCACTGCTTCAGGGTAATCTAATAATTCAATATCTCTGATTGGAGCATGACCAGCTATAATATAAACCATGAAGTCGTCCTGATCCCCATCTCGCCAACTTTATGCCTCTGGCAATCTTCTCAGTCAGTCCTGGACGCCTTCAACAGAGGCAGATTTGCTTAATTAGATCAATACATCGACTAATTAGAGCGAAGTGAGGCATGAGTGGGATGACAGGTCTGCTTTTCATCCATTCACACAGCCATTTTGCTTAATCGTGTGATGTTTTTTCCCCTTGTCTTTGTAATGCAGGTGTGTAATATAATTGGATATTACGGTTGTCTAATTCGATTTGAGTTGGAAAAACAAAAAAGGTAGTTGCTTCCAGTCGTCCTGGAAAAGAAAATAGCACTTGATATACTGTAGCACTTTACAGAATGATTCAAATGTCTCTTTTCACTTTAAACTAGGCAAGTAAGTTAATAAGAACGAATTCTTATTTTCAATGATGGTCTAGGAACAGTGGGTTAAACTGCCTTGTTCTGTAGAAGAACAACAGACGTGTGTATACCTTGTCAGCTCAAGGAGTTGATCTTGCTTGTCGTCCAACTCTCTAACCACTAGGCTACCTACCGGCCAGGCTTTCATGGAATATGCTCAGCTTCTAATGTGTGTTGAATTCATCCAATGATGTGTGTAGGTTCAAAATACAAGTGGTGTAAAGTACTTCAGTAAAAATACTTTAATGTACTTGCTTAAGTAGTTTTTTGTGTATGTCTACTTTAGTATTTATATTTTTGACAATTTTTGACTTTTACTTCACAACATTCCTGAAGAAAATAATGTACTTTTTACTCCCATAACATTTTCTCTGACACCCCAAAAATACTCGTTACATTTTGTATGCTTAATAACAGGACCTGAAAATGGTCTAATTCTTATCAAAAGAGCATCCCTGATCATACCTACTGCCTCTGGTCTGGCAACTCACTAAACACAAATGCTTCATTTGTAAATGATGTCTGAGTGTTGGAGTGTGTCCCTGACTATATCTGTAAATGAAAGAAAAGTTTTACTTGAGTAATTTTCTGTTAAGATATCTTTACTTTTTACTCAAGTATGATAATTGGGTACTTTTTCTACCACTGCAAAATACCCAGTGCTTGTCAAAGAGAATACATTTAAAGACATTTGAATGGTGATTTGACAGCAGAATCTGAATAATTGTAATGCAGTAATTTATACCTGTAATTTTACAGATTACGCAGCAATATAGTTGGTAGATATTACAGTACCATATTATAGTCTTGGAAAAATGTGTAAATGGCATACAACAAAAACTATATATTGTTGGTTTTTATGGTCTTCTGAATGTAGAATATTGAACAGCTTTGTCATTGCTGTAAAGTTCTGCTTCTGATCTGTATGTGGAATTGGGTTGAACACAGTTCTTCTCTCTAGATACCACCCTCTACTGCAGTAAGACCAGAATGCTACAGTTCTTATCTCTAGATACCACCCTCTACTTCAGTAAGACCAGAATGCTACAGTTATTCTCTCTAGATACCACCCTCTACTTCAGTAAGACCAGAATGCTACAGTTCTCTCTAGATACCACCCTCTACTTCAGTAAGACCAGAATGCTACAGTTCTTCTCTCTAGATACCACCCTCTACTTCAGTAAGACCAGAATGCTACAGTTCTTCTCTCTAGATACCACCCTCTACTTCAGTAAGACCAGAATGCTACAGTTATTCTCTCTAGATACCACCCTCTACTGCAGTAAGACCAGAATGCTACAGTTCTTCTCTCTAGATACCACCCTCTACTGCAATAAGACCAGAATGTTACAGTTCTCTCTAGATACCACCCTCTACTGCAGTAAGACCAGAATGGTACAGTTCTTCTCTCTAGATACCACCCTCTACTGCAGTAAGACCAGAATGCTACAGTTCTTCTCTCTAGATACCACCCTCTACTTCAGTAAGACCAGAATGCTACAGTTCTTCTCTCTAGATACCACCCTCTACTGCAGTAAGACCAGAATGCTACATTTCTCTCTAGATACCACCCTCTACTGCAGTAAGACCAGAATGCTACAGTTCTTCTCTCTAGATACCACCCTCTACTGCAGTAAGACCAGAATGTTACAGTTCTTCTCTCTAGATACCACCCTCTACTGCAGTAAGACCAGAATGCTACAGTTCTTCTCTCTAGATACCACCCTCTACTGCAGTAAGACCAGAATGGTACAGTTCTTCTCTCTAGATACCACCCTCTACTTCAGTAAGACCAGAATGCTACAGTTCTCTCTAGATACCACCCTCTACTTCAGTAAGACCAGAATGCTACAGTTCTTCTCTCTAGATACCACCCTCTACTTCAGTAAGACCAGAATGCTACAGTTCTTCTCTCTAGATACCACCCTCTACTTCAGTAAGACCAGAATGTTACAGTTCTTCTCTCTAGATACCACCCTCTACTGCAATAAGACCAGAATGCTACAGTTCTCTCTAGATACCACCCTCTACTGCAGTAAGACCAGAATGCTACAGTTCTTCTCTCTAGATACCACCCTCTACTTCAGTAAGACCAGAATGTTACAGTTCTTCTCTCTAGATACCACCCTCTACTGCAGTAAGACCAGAATGCTACAGTTCTTCTCTCTAGATACCACCCTCTACTTCAGTAAGACCAGAATGCTACAGTTCTTCTCTCTAGATACCACCCTCTACTGCAGTAAGACCAGAATGCTACAGTTCTCTCTAGATACCACCCTCTACTGCAGTAAGACCAGAATGCTACAGTTCTTCTCTCTAGATACCACCCTCTACTGCAGTAAGACCAGAATGTTACAGTTCTTCTCTCTAGATACCACCCTCTACTGCAGTAAGACCAGAATGCTACAGTTCTTCTCTCTAGATACCACCCTCTACTGCAATAAGACCAGAATGCTACAGTTCTCTCTAGATACCACCCTCTACTGCAGTAAGACCAGAATGCTACAGTTCTTCTCTCTAGATACCACCCTCTACTGCAGTAAGACCAGAATGGTACAGTTCTTCTCTCTAGATACCATCCTCTACTGCAGTAAGACCAGAATGTTACAGTTCTTCTCTCTAGATACCACCCTCTACTGCAATAAGACCAGAATGCTACAGTTCTCTCTAGATACCACCCTCTACTGCAGTAAGACCAGAATGCTACAGTTCTTCTCTCTAGATACCACCCTCTACTTCAGTAAGACCAGAATGTTACAGTTCTTCTCTCTAGATACCACCCTCTACTGCAGTAAGACCAGAATGCTACAGTTCTTCTCTCTAGATACCACCCTCTACTTCAGTAAGACCAGAATGCTACAGTTCTTCTCTCTAGATACCACCCTCTACTGCAGTAAGACCAGAATGCTACAGTTCTTCTCTCTAGATACCACCCTCTACTTCAGTAAGACCAGAATGCTACAGTTCTTCTCTCTAGATACCACCCTCTACCGCAGTAAGACCAGAATGCTACAGTTCTTCTCTCTAGATACCACCCTCTACTTCAGTAAGACCAGAATGCTACAGTTCTTCTCTCTAGATACCACCCTCTACCGCAGTAAGACCAGAATGCTACAGTTCTTCTCTCTAGATACCACCCTCTACTGCAGTAAGACCAGAATGTTACAGTTCCTCTCTCTAGATACCACCCTCTACTGCAGTAAGACCAGAATGTTACAGTTCTCTCTAGATACCACCCTCTACTGCAGTAAGACCAGAATGTTACAGTTCTCTCTAGATACCACCCTCTACTGTAGTAAGACCAGAATGTTACAGTTCTCTCTAGATACCACCCTCTACTGCAGTAAGACCAGAATGTTACAGTTCTCTCTAGATACCACCCTCTACTACAGTAAGAACATAATGTTACAGTTCTTCTCTCTAGATACCACCCTCTACTGCAGTAAGACCAGAATGCTACAGTTCTTCTCTCTAGATACCACCCTCTACTGCAGTAAGACCAGAATGCTACAGTTCTTCTCTCTAGATACCACCCTCTACTGCAGTAAGACCAGAATGTTACAGTTCTTCTCTCTAGATACCACCCTCTACTGCAATAAGACCAGAATGCTACAGTTCTCTCTAGATACCACCCTCTACTGCAGTAAGACCAGAATGCTACAGTTCTTCTCTCTAGATACCACCCTCTACTGCAGTAAGACCAGAATGTTACAGTTCTTCTCTCTAGATACCACCCTCTACTGCAGTAAGACCAGAATGCTACAGTTCTTCTCTCTAGATACCACCCTCTACTGCAGTTAGAACAGAATGTTACAGTTCTTCTCTCTAGATACCACCCTCTACTGCAGTAAGACCAGAATGTTACAGTTCTCTCTAGATACCACCCTCTACTGCAGTAAGACCAGAATGGTACAGTTCTTCTCTCTAGATACCACCCTCTACTGCAGTAAGACCAGAATGGTACAGTTCTTCTCTCTAGATACCACTCTCTATTGCAGTAAGACCAGAATTTTACAGTTCTCTCTAGATACCACCCTCTACTGCAGTAAGACCAGAATGTTACAGTTCTCTCTAGATACCACCCTCTACTGCAATAAGACCAGAATGCTACAGTTCTTCTCTCTAGATACCACCCTCTACTGCAGTAAGACCAGAATGCTACAGTTCTTCTCTCTAGATACCACCCTCTACTTCAGTAAGACCAGAATGCTACAGTTCTTCTCTCTAGATACCACCCTCTACTGCAGTAAGACCAGAATGTTACAGTTCTTCTCTCTAGATACCACCCTCTTCTTCAGTAAGACCAGAATGCTACAGTTCTTCTCTCTAGATACCATCCTCTACTGCAGTAAGACCAGAATGTTACAGTTCTTCTCTCTAGATACCACCCTCTACTTCAGTAAGACCAGAATGCTACAGTTCTCTCTAGATACCATCCTCTACTGCAGTAAGACCAGAATGTTACAGTTCTTCTCTCTAGATACCATCCTCTACTGCAGTAAGACCAGAATGCTACAGTTCTTTTCTCTAGATACCACCCTCTACTGCAGTAAGACCAGAATGTTACAGTTCTTCTCTCTAGATACCACCCTCTACTGCAATAAGACCAGAATGCTACAGTTCTCTCTAGATACCACCCTCTACTGCAGTAAGACCAGAATGCTACAGTTCTTCTCTCTAGATACCACCCTCTACTGCAGTAAGACCAGAATGGTACAGTTCTTCTCTCTAGATACCACCCTGTACTGCAGTAAGACCAGAATGTTACAGTTCTTCTCTCTAGATACCACCCTCTACTGCAGTAAGACCAGAATGTTACAGTTCTCTCTAGATACCACCCTCTACTTCAGTAAGACCAGAATGTTACAGTTCTCTCTAGATACCACCCTCTACTGCAGTAAGACCAGAATGGTACAGTTCTTCTCTCTAGATACCACCCTCTACTGCAGTAAGACCAGAATGTTACAGTTCTCTCTAGATACCACCCTCTACTGCAGTAAGACCAGAATGCTACAGTTCTCTCTAGATACCACCCTCTACTGCAGTAAGACCAGAATGGTACAGTTATTCTCTCTAGATACCACCCTCTACTGCAGTAAGACCAGAATGGTACTGTTCTTCTCTCTAGATACCACCCTCTACTTCAGTAAGACCAGAATGCTACAGTTCTCTCTAGATACCACCCTCTACTGCAGTAAGACCAGAATGCTACAGTTCTTCTCTCTAGATACCACCCTCTACTGCAGTAAGACCAGCAGAGAGGAAGACCCAAGGCAACAGTAAGACAGACATAGTCAGGGATATTGTCAAGAGTGTTCTTAAATAATGTGTGTGAAATTCATCGTCATAAAGTATTGATGTGTGCAGTCTTCAAAAGAGTGAGCAGGCTCGTTCTTCAACCCAGTAAAACAGATTATTACATATGATTTTTGATGCGGTCTGTGTTGGTTGGCTGCTCAGATGTTCATTATGAAGTCATATGTATTCATCTCAGGTTGCAGCTATGAAATGTGAAGGTAATCAGGGCCCTTTTCACTAGCCTCTTGATATCAAGGGTTTTAACATCGCTTGTTATCGTCCTTGTGTGGAACAGTAGTTGTAACTTAAAACGTCTTGCCCAGAGCCAGTTAAAATACAACATAGCCTTAATTTACATTTAAACGGCCAAATGTTTATATAAATATATATATATATATACACCTTTTTTTCCATGTTTTATGATACAGTTGAACAGCTTCAAGAAAAGGAAGTGTTTCCCTTCACAACCAGTTTGTTTTTTAAGAGCTGCTTTTCCGATAACTAAATTAGAGGCCAATTTGGTATAATTACATCCTGAATTCTGCTTTTCTACTCTTCACTGCACAGCAAGGCAGGCTAGTCTATATTCCAATTGAAATTAGACGTCAACAAAGCAGACATTAGAAGTCAACAGGACATTTTAATTTCATGGATATAGGGTTGATTTATTTCTAATTCTGTTTGGTTCTTCTGTTTAGTGTAAATGTTGTGATGTAACTATGAAAACAAGCGGGGGGGGGGGAGGGGTGATGGTAGTGAGCTAGCATGTGTGTGTGTGTACATAAGCGTGTGTGATGGAGGGGTGTAGGCTACATTGCCTCCAGTAGAACATCCCAGCATAGGCTGCCACCTCAAACATCCTGAATCTTTGCGTGCACATGTGGCGGGTCAGCCTAAGGAAATGGCCGACACTTCAGTGAATTGCGAGCAGTGAGCACAGACCTTATTGTTTTGTCTGGGTGGCTGTGCTTGCTCTGAGATAATGACTTACTGCCCTACTTTGACTTTTGAGGCAGTGACCTGAACTCAGGGCCCGCGAGTGAAAACGGGAGCCTGGATGAACCTGGATGTGATTAAGGTCACCGAGAGTCGCCACGTTTGTTTGACCCGTGTTTCACATCGACCACTTGTCTGGGAATCAGCTGAGGAATCTTTTGTGTTTGTGGTTTTTCCTGGAATGCCAACACCGGTCATTCATCAATAAAGTGTATGGGAGGAGTGGTGGGGTGTGACGATTATAAAATACCTCCTAGCGACAACAATTTCAGATTTATTCGTGACAATGCACACAATTCTAACGGAAGAAGATATGCAACATGCTATATAAATATTTAATTTTGTAGATTATTATTCAGAATACAATAATCCATTTTGGATATGTCTCTCTCTCTCTCTCTCTCTCTCTCTCTCTCTCTCTCTCTTTCTCTGTTTCTCTCTCTAGCTCTCTTTCGCTCCCTCTCTCTACCTCTTTCTTTCTCTCTCACTGTTTCTCACTGTTTCTCTCTCTCTCCCTCTCTCTCTCTCTCTATCTTTCTCTCTCTCTTTCTCTCTCCCTCTTTCTTTCTCTCTCACTGTTTCTCACTGTTTCTCTCTCTCTCTCCCTCTCTCTCTCTCTCTCCCTCTCTCTCTCTCTCTCTCTCTCTCTCTCTCTCTCTCTCTCTCTCTCTCTCTTTCTCTTTCTCTCTCTCTTTCTCTCTCCCCCTTTCTTTCTCTCTCACTGTTTCTCACTGTTTCTCTCTCTCTCTCCCTCTCTCTCTCTCTCTCTCTCCCTCTCTCTCTCTCTCTCTCTCTCTCTCTCTCTCTCTCTCTGTTTCTCTGTCTCTAGCTCTCTTTCGCTCCCTCTCTCTCCCTCTTTCTTTCTCTCTCACTGTTTCTCTCTCTCTCTCTCTGTGTAGGCCCTTTCTCAGCACGGACAGTGAATAAGAAAGTGGTTATGTGCTGTTGTTGACCTCTTCAGCTATACTTTAAAATCAATGCTCCTCCTCATGTGTCTAATATCACTATGTACCCTCTGTTGACTGCTGCTTACAAACAAGGCAGCATACAGACGTCAAAAAATCACTTGATGCGGTTAGGGACACATGGAATACATCCCAAATGACACCCTATCCCTTACATGTTGGTCAAAAGCAGTGCACTATATAGGGTCCAAGGGTACTATTTGAGAGGCAGGCTGGAAGAAGTGCACAGTACTGTCAAGCCCAACACAGTATCAATGTTCAATCAAATGAATAATGAAGTGAATTAGTACCATCCCATTGAGCAGATCTACAAGAAAGCCAGGTATTCTGGTGGAGGTAAAAATGCTAAAATCAGTAGAACAAGAGTGTATCTGAAAGCCAGATGTTTGTGTTGGCTTCTTCTCCTGTCTCAGTGCTATTATGTTTCCTGATTCAGCAGGGATCCGTTGAGCATCTCTCACTGCAACCTCTATTTGAAGGCAAATACAGTACATAGTCTGTTCTTTAGCTTGCATGTAAATGTGAGTCAGGGGAGGAAAAAAATAAGACATTCAAATGAGCCTCGGTTTGTTCGAGAGGGACTATAGGGACCTAGTATTTTTAGACACAACAAAGGAATAGCCAGTGGTGTTGTGCAGAAATAGTAGCTGTAGTTAACTTCTGGGTGTTCCTCTTTGGTCACTGTTAGTTTTCTAGAGTTGTCTATAGCTGTGCTTAGACACAAAGCTGGGAGAAATGGAAGGTCAATTTAGTGTTAGTTGAAGTCCCATTACATATATACGGGATCCAGATGTTTTGATTGGCAGGACCAGAAAGATGAATGGCTTTCTGATGTCCCTCCGACCATCCATGTTAGGTATCCTGTTGGTTTGACAATGTCTGTAAGACATACAGTAACGTGACTCTTCTATGAAGGAAATATATATGTAACTCTTGACTACGGATGAATGCTCAGAAATAATAACAAGTAATTTGTAATAAAACACCTCTTGGGATACAGTGAGCAGGATTTAGTCCCCCTGGCGACACAAGGAAACCAAAGCAGGATACAAACTGTCACTTCACACCATCAAAGTATCAGACAACCTTTTTCATTTTAGACTTCATTATCAAACTTGTAAATGTTCACCGGAACACACTGGAACTCACCGGAAGGACACCTTTCCCACAATATTACACTCAATAACACAATGTAACATCAATACACATAGTGTATCAATAGAACTGGACATTTTTTGATTTGCTATTGAGTTTTTGGGTAAAAACATGCCCTTGGTGGATATATGGTGAATATTAAGGGGGGGTCACATACAGTGTCTCATAAAAGTATTCTCAAAGTATTTTGTTACAGCCTGAATTTAAAATTGAATAAATATATATATATGTTTTTATGTCACTGGCCTAAACATAATACCCCTTCATGTCAAAGTGGAATTTCTATACATTTTTTAAATACATTTTAACAAATTAGTTATATATTTAAAGCTGAAATGTCTTGAGTCAATATGTATTCAAGCCCTTTGCTATGGCAAGCCTAAATGCAGGAGTAATAATTAGCTGAACAAGACAAATCATTTTCCTAGTTAAATTAAAGGTTAAATAAAATAAAAGTTAAATAATAATTTGCATGAACTCACTCGGTGTGCAATAATAGTGTTTAGCATGATTTTTAGAATGACTACCTCATATCTATATGACACACATACAAATTATCTGTAAGGTCCCTCAGTCGAGCAGTCAATTTCAAACACAGATTCAACCACAAAGACCAGGGAGGTTTTCCAATGCCTCGCAAAGAAGAACACTATCTGCCTCGCAAAGAAGGGCACCTATCTGCCTCGCAAAGAAGGGCACCTATCTGCCTCGCAAAGAAGGGCACTATCTGCCTACCAAAGAAGAACACTATCTGCCTACCAAAGAAGGACACTATCTGCCTCGCAGAGAAGGGCACCTATCTGCCTCGCAAAGAAGGGCACCTATCTGCCTACCAAAGAAGGGCACCTATCTGCCTCGCAAAGAAGGGCATCTATCTGCCTCGCAAAGAAGGGCACTATCTGCCTCACAAAGAAGGGCACTATCTGCCTCACAAAGAAGGACACTATCTGCCTCACAAAGAAGGGCACTATCTGCCTCACAAAGAAGGGCACTATCTGCCTCACAAAGAAGGGCACTATCTGCCTCCCAAAGAAGGGCACTATCTGCCTCACAAAGAAGGGCACTATCTGCCTCGCAAAGAAGGGCACTATCTGCCTCACAAAGAAGGGCACTATCTGCCTCACAAAGAAGGGCACTATCTGACTCCCAAAGAAGGGCACCTATCTGCCTCACAAAGAAGGGCACTATCTGCCTCACAAAGAAGGGCACTATCTGACTCCCAAAGAAGGGCACCTATCTGCCTCACAAATAAGGGCACTATCTGACTCCCAAAGAAGGGCACCTATCTGCCTCACAAAGAAGGGCACTATCTGCCTCACAAAGAAGGGCACTATCTGCCTCACAAAGAAGGGCACTATCTGACTCCCAAAGAGGGATGATGGGTATAAAAAGCAGACATTTCATATTATTTTTAGCCTATTGAAGTTCAAATCGAATCAAATTGTATTTGTTACCTGTGCTTAATACAATGTATGTATTACAGTGAAATGCTTACTTACAAGCCCTTAACCAACAAGTCAGTTGTAAGAAAAATTTGTGTTCAAAAGGTATTTACTAAAATAAAAAAATAAAAAAATAACAAAGATCTAAAGAGCAACAATAAAATAACAGTAACAAGGCTACATACAGGGGGAACCGATACAGAGTCAATGTGGAGGGGCACCGGTTAGTCATGGTAATTGAGGTAATATGTACATGTAGTCTAGGTCAAAAAGACTTCTTAATAGCTTCTACCCCAAAGCCATAAGACGTCTGAACAGCTAATGAAATACCTACCCTGACTGGGCCTTGTCTGGTGTCTGAAGTAAATCGTTCTCGTCCGACACATTAAATAAAACATAATTATCCAGTACGAGGTGAGTAATCACTGTTCTGATGTCCAGAAGCTTTATTTTCGGTCATAAAAGACGGTGGCAGAAACATTATGCACAAAATAAGTTACAAATAACGCGACAAATCACACACACAATAGCACAATTGGTTAGGAGCCCGAAAAAAAAACGGCAGCCATCTCCTCCGGCACCAGTTTAATTAATTACACTTTGGATGGTGTATCAATACGCCCAGTCACTAGAAGTATCCAGCAGGCCTTCCTAACCCAGTTGCCGGAGAGGAAGGAAACCGCTCAGGGATTTCACTATGAGGCCAATGGTGACTTACAGAGTTTACGGTTTAAATGGCTGTGATGGGAGAAAACCGAAGATGCATCAACAATGTTGTAGTTACTCCACAATACCAACCTAATTGACAAATGGAAAAGAAGAAAGCTTGTACAGAAAAAACAATACTCCAAAACATGCATCCTGTTTGCACCAAGGCACTAAAGTAATACTGCAAAAAAATGTGGCAAAGCAATTCACTTTTTGTCCTGAATACAAAGTGTTGTATTCTCCATATGTTCAAGCAATAGTGGTGGCTGCATCATGTTATGGGTATGCTTGTAATCGCTAAGGACTGGGGAGTTTTTCAAGATAAAAAAAATAAACAGAACGGAGCTAAGCACAGGCAAAATCCTAGAGGAAAACCTGGTTCAGTCTGCTTTCCACCAGACACTGGGGGATGAAATCACCTTTCAGCAGGACAATAACCTAAAACACAAGGCCAAATATACACTGGAGTTGCTGACCAAGAACACAGTGAATGTTCATAAGTGGCCGAGTTACAGTTTTGACATAAATATACTGGAAAATCTATGACAAGACCTGAAAATTGTTGTCTAGCAATGATCATCAAACAATTTAACAGAGCTTGATGAATGTTGTAAAGAATAATGGCCAAATGTTGCACAATTCAGGTGTGGAAATCTCTTAGAGACTTACCCAGAAAGACTCACAACTGTAAATGCTGCCAAAGGTGTTTCTACAAAGTATTGACAACTTAAGGGTGTGAATACTTATGTAAATGAAATATTTCTGTATTTCATTTTCAATAAATTAAGATTTTTTTCTTCTTCTCAATACATGTTTCCATTTCATCATTATGAGGTACTGTGTGTAGTTGGTTGAGAATTTTTAAAATTGTCTCTATTGTGAATTGAGGCTGTAACACAACAAAATATGAAATAAGTCAAGTGATATTAATAACTTCTGAAGGCACAGTACTGTATATCCAATGTCACCTTGTTTGCTTATCAGAGATGGACCTGGGCTCTTTGTCCTCCTTTCAGAGGTCATTCCAATGCCTTGGGAGGTATGTGGCCTCCTTCTTTTTTGGCCACACAGTAAATTAACTCTCTCTACTTGTAGCAGGGCCCAATTACAATACTGTGACTCATTGCTGTACGTACAGTACAGTATGGTCGATCTGGTTCTGGATAGGCAGCAACTGCAATGATAGGCAGCGACTGCAATGATAGCCAGCGACTGCAATGATAGGCAGCGACTGCAATGATAGGCAGCGACTGTAATGATAGGCAGCGACTGCAATGATAGGCAGCGACTGCAATGATAGGCAGCGACTGCAATGATAGCCAGCGACTGCAATGATAGGCAGCGACTGCAATGATAGCCAGCGACTGCAATGATAGCCAGCGACTGCAATGATAGGCAGCGACTGCAATGATAGGCAGCGACTGCAATGATAGGCAGCGACTGCAATGATAGCCAGCGACTGCAATGATAGGCAGCGACTGCAATGATAGGCAGTGACTGCAATGATAGCCAGCGACTGCAATGATAGGCAGCGACTGCAATGATAGGCAGCGACTGCAATGATAGGCAGCGACTGCAATGATAGGCAGCGACTGCAATGATAGCCAGCGACTGCAATGATAGGCAGCGACTGCAATGATAGACAGCGACTGCAATGATAGGCAGCGACTGCAATGATAGGCAGCGACTGCAATGATAGCCAGCGACTGCAATGATAGGCAGCGACTGCAATGATAGGCAGCGACTGCAATGATAGACAGTGACTGCAATGATAGGCAGCCACTGTAATGATAGACAGCGACTGCAATGATAGCCAGCGACTGCAATGATAGGCAGCGACTGTAATGATAGCCAGCGACTGTAATGATAGGCAGCGACTGCAATGATAGGCAGCGACTGCAATGATAGCCAGCGACTGCAATGATAGGCAGCGACTGCAATGATAGGCAGCGACTGTAATGATAGGCAGCGACTGTAATGATAGCCAGCGACTGCAATGATAGCCAGCGACTGCAATGATAGGCAGCGACTGCAATGATAGCCAGCGACTGCAATGATAGGCAGCGACTGCAATGATAGGCAGCGACAGCAATGATAGGCAGCGACTGCAATGATAGGCAGCGACTGCAATGATAGGCAGCGACTGCAATGATAGGCAGCGACTGTAATGATAGCCAGCGACTGCAATGATAGCCAGCGACTGCAATGATAGGCAGCGACTGCAATGATAGGCAGCGACTGCAATGAGTTCTAGATATGAACACGTACAGTACACTATGGTCTTTCTTCTGTTTCGGAATACTAACACATACAGCATGGTCGTTCTTCTCAGTAGATAATTCATGCCACCTGTACCTTCAGATTAGCATAGACACCATTTTATTTGTTTCCCCCTTCTTGTAAATAGGATGAAGCCTATCACATTAGAGGAAAAGGAGCGTGTGTCACAAGATCAGGAATTTCAAAAGGATTTTTTTTTTTTTTTAAGATTCCAGATGAATACTCCTTAACTTTAAAGAGAAGACTTAAAAGGCAGAGCATGTCAAGACAAAATCCCTGGAGGAATGCTGCTTCTTATCTGCAGGATTCTGCACTTGGGGATTGTTTCGTCATCTATCTCTTCAAATGTCGAGGGCCAAAATCATTTACACGGAGTTGATGAGAGTTAAACATTCAGTAAGGCAACGTCCAGAGGCTTCTAGTGAAGGAAACGCATTAGAGGGAGGAGGAGGTGTTGGGAGGGCCATGAAACAGAGAGGAGGAGGAGTTGGGACGGCCATGAAACAGAGAGGAGGAGGAGGAGGAGGGGTTGGGAGGGCCATGAAACAGAGAGGAGGAGGAGTTGGGAGGGCCATGAAACAGAGAGAGAAGGAGGAGGGGTTGGGAGGGCCATGAAACAGAGAGGTGGAGGAGTTGGGAGGGCCATGAAACAGAGAGAGAAGGAGGAGGGGTTGGGAGGGCCATGAAACAGAGAGGAGGAGGAGTTGGGAGGGCCATGAAACAGAGAGGAGGAGGAGTTGGGAGGGCCATGAAACAGAGAGAGAAGGAGGAGGGGTTGGGGTGCCATGAAACAGAGAGGAGGAGGAGTTGGGAGGGCCATGAAAGAGAAGTAGGAGGGGTTGGGAGGGCCATGAAACAGAGAGAGGAGGAGGAGTTGGGAGGGCCATGAAACAGAGAGGAGGAGGAGGAGTTGGGAGGGAAATGAAACAGAGAGGAGGAGGAGTTGGGAGGGCCATGAAACAGAGAGGAGGAGGAGGAGTTGGGAGGGCCATTAAACAGAGAGAGGAGGAGGAGTTGGGAGGGCCATGAAACAGAGAGGAGGAGGTGGAGTTGGGAGGGCCATGAAACAGAAAGGGGTAGGAGGAGGAGTTGGGAGGGAAATGAAACAGAGAGGAGGAGGAGTTGGGAGGGCCATGAAACAGAGTGTAGGAGTAGGAGTTGGGAGGGAAATGAAACAGAGAGGAAGAGATGTTGGGAGGGCCATGAAACAGAGAGGAGGAGGAGGAGTTGGGAGGGCCATGAAACAGGGAGGAGGAGGAGTTGGGAGGGCCATGAAACAAAGAGGAGGAGGAGGAGTTGGGAGGGCCATGAAACAGAGAGAGGAGGAGGAGGGGTTGGGAAGACCATGAAACAGAGAGAGGAGGAGGAGGGGTTGGGAGGGAAATGAAACAGAGAGGAGGAAGAGTTGGGAGGGCCATGAAACAAAGAGGAGGAGGCAGAGTTGGGAGGGCCATGAAACAGAGAGAGGAGGAGGAGTTGGGAGGGCCATGAAACAGAGAGAGGAGGAGGAGGAGTTGGGAGGGCCATTAAACAGAGGGAGGAGGAAGAGTTGGGAGGGAAATGAAACAGAGAGGAGGAGGAGTTGGGAGGGCCATGAAACAGAGAGAGGAGTAGGAGTTGGGAGGGCCATGAAACAGAGATAGGAGTAGGAGTTGGGAGGGCCATGAAACAGAGAGGAGGAGGAGTTGGGAGGGCCATGAAACAGAGAGGAGGAGGAGGAGTTGGGAGGGCCATGAAACAAAGAGGAGGAGGAGGAGTTGGGAGGGCCATGAAACAAAGAGGAGGAGTAGGAGTTGGGAGGGCCATGAAACAGAGAGGAGGAGGAGGAGTTGGGAGGGCCATGAAACAGAGAGGAGGAGGAGAAGTTGGGAGGGCCATGAAACAAAGAGGAGGAGGAGGAGTTGCGAGGGCCTTGAAACAGAGAGAGTAGGAGGAGTTGGGAGGGCCATGAAACAGAGGAGGAAGAGTTGAGAGGGCCATGAAACAGAGAGGAGGAGGAGTTGGGAGGGCCATGAAACAGAGAGGAGGAGGAGTTGGGAGGGCCATGAAACAGAGAGAGAAGGAGGAGGGGTTGGGGGGCCATGAAACAGAGAGGAGGAGGAGTTGGGAGGGCCATGAAAGAGAGAGAGGAGGAGTAGTTGGGAGGGCCATGAAACAGAGAGGAGGAGGAGGAGTTGGGAGGGAAATGAAACAGAGAGGAGGAGGAGTTGGGAGGGCCATGAAACAGAGAGGAGGAGGAGGAGTTGGGAGGGCCATTAAACAGAGAGGAGGAGGAGGAGTTGGGAGGGCCATTAAACAGAGAGGAGGAGGAGGAGTTGGGAGGGCCATTAAACAGAGAGAGGAGGAGGAGTTGGGAGGGCCTTGAAACAGAGAGGAGGAGGAGGATTTGGGAGGGCCATTAAACAGAGAGAGGAGGAGGAGTTGGGAGGGCCATGAAACAGAGAGGAGGAGGAGGAGTTGGGAGGGTCATGACACAGAGGAGGAAGAGTTGGGAGGGCCATGAAACAGAGAGGAGGAGGAGTTGGGAGGGCCATGAAACAGAGAGAGAAGGAGGAGGGGTTGGGAGGGCCATGAAACAGAGAGGAGGAGGAGTTGGGAGGGCCATGAAACAGAGAGAGAAGGAGGAGGGGTTGGGAGGGCCATGAAACAGAGAGGAGGAGGAGGAGTTGGGAGGGTCATGACACAGAGGAGGAAGAGTTGGGAGGGCCATGAAACAGAGAGGAGGAGGAGTTGGGAGGGCCATGAAACAGAGAGAGAAGGAGGAGGGGTTGGGAGGGCCATGAAACAGAGAGGAGGAGGAGGAGTTGGGAGGGAAATGAAACAGAGAGGAGGAGGAGTTGGGAGGGCCATGAAACAGAGAGGAGGAGGAGGAGTTGGGAGGGCCATTAAACAGAGAGGAGGAGGAGGAGTTGGGAGGGCCATTAAACAGAGAGGAGGAGGAGGAGTTGGGAGGGCCATTAAACAGAGAGAGGAGGAGGAGTTGGGAGGGCCTTGAAACAGAGAGGAGGAGGAGGATTTGGGAGGGCCATTAAACAGAGAGAGGAGGAGGAGTTGGGAGGGCCATGAAACAGAGAGGAGGAGGAGGAGTTGGGAGGGTCATGACACAGAGGAGGAAGAGTTGGGAGGGCCATGAAACAGAGAGGAGGAGGAGTTGGGAGGGCCATGAAACAGAGAGAGAAGGAGGAGGGGTTGGGAGGGCCATGAAACAGAGAGGAGGAGGAGTTGGGAGGGCCATGAAACAGAGAGAGAAGGAGGAGGGGTTGGGAGGGCCATGAAACAGAGAGGAGGAGGAGTTGGGAGGGCCATGAAACAGAGAGGAGGAGGAGGAGTTGGGAGGGAAATGAAACAGAGAGGAGGAGGAGTTGGGAGGGCCATGAAACAGAGGAGGAAGAGTTGGGAGGGCCATGAAACAGAGAGGAGGAGGAGTTGGGAGGGCCATGAAACAGAGGAAGGACGGGTTGGGATGGAAATGAAACAGAGGGAGTAAAATTACATTTGACTTCGACTCTCGGTCACTTCACACAACTGGGAGATTGGCTCAGTCTGGTCTCCTCCAAAATTAATTAACATTCATAAAGTTTTAAAACAACTTGGCCAGTTGAAGGAGACAATCAGAGTATATTGTACATCTAGAATAGTATGTTTAATTATCAATAGCTTAACTATTAATTACCTTTAAATAAAGAGCAGTAAGCGACGCTCTCGTGGAGATATCTGATCCTCAGCTTGTGTGTCTTAGTTAACTGACTGATGCAGTCCGATGTGGGCCCCTCTAGTCTATCAGGTTAGCCGTCAAACCAGAAAAACCTAGGGGCTGGATTGTCCCTGCGTTATCTTGCTTCACATCGTCTTTAACAAAGTTTGCCAAATAATACCCCACTACATAACATTAGGCAAGCAACCGATCTCACTTTCCACCTCGGATCTTTACATGTCTGACTTAGATATCAATCAATTGTCTAGATTACAGTACATTATTGAGAGATTTGTGATAAACTGTAATACAGTCTCTTCAGGAGATCCAGACATTTTAATTACATATAAATAGTGTTCATTACGTACTTGTTTATTAGACTGGAGGAAATCTAAAAAAAATAAATCCAGTGTCAGACTTTTTATACTATCCATCCATGAATAAGTAATTTTATCAATTTTGTTTAAAGGGGCATAACAAGGCCCGGAGAGGAGAATATTATGTGACCTGGATAATCATTAAAATACTTCTCCTGGAGTTGCCTGGAGGGGGGAAACAGAACAGAGGAGCAACTAACAGACTCCTCTTCTTCGTCTTTCTCACTATCAGAGTTCCCCATCCTCTTGTTTGGTGATTTATGGTGTTGTGTTTCTTTGATATTCCGTTTTAATCCTTCAAGTGGAAAGATGTAACCCAAGATTATGCTGATTCAACTGAACATTCCTGATACACATAAGGCTCTATTCAATCTGTATCGCTGAAGTTCAACGCACAAAGCCCAGTTGAAACTTAAAAGGCAACGTGCCCATCGTTGGCGGAGACTGCATTCATGGTAAACACTGCATATGTCGGCTCAATCATTTCTACGGCGTGATCTGTAGCGCTCCAGCTGTTAATGCTAGTGTTACCATCAATGCCCCTAACAACCCCTTAGCAACCTTCTAGCTATTCCATGATCCTGTAGTTTGCAGGATTTGTATGAGGTTATGCACAAATAAGGAAATACAGACAATAGTGTTGTATGTGATAGTTTTTATACCCATATCTGAGCCCCCCAAAAAAGATTGACTGTATCAACCACAAATTGATATGTTTTTGGCAAGAATCCAATCTGTATATAGGAAGATGCAGTCCTATATTCAATCACACTGATTAGTGTGTTTCAGCATAAGTATTATTTTTGTTTTGTACAGCAAGAGAGCATGTTTTGAATTGATATGAGATTGAGTTTGTATTCGCACTGTTGAGTAACTGAATCCAGATACCAGCATGGATTCTTACAATGCAAGATAATGCTATTCATGTTCCTTAATGAATTGTGACCTTATTGCTTGTTCCAAACCAAGGTAAAAGGTCCACCAACCCGTAGTTTATGCTTTGTGGTCATATTTGTCAAGCCGGTGAGTAAACTACAAGCAGTTGTTGTGATTTACGTAGATTGCATGTCTGTGCTTGGGTCTACCAGGTTGCCTAGTAACACTAACCAGCCAGGTCCAGTTAGGAACATATCTGATTTAGTTTTATGAATTCCCATCAATAAAAGTTTTTTTTTTTATATATATATATATGGCCCAATTACTTGAACCAATCAGAAGCAAAAGCTTTTTAAATCTGGGCTTCTTGAGTGCTGTCATTGGTTATTACCGAACCGTTGTTTTGAAGAGCATCCCAAGATATTAGTGGCATCTAATAGCATTACCTGGAGGAGACTAAAGGCGCCAGTTAAAATGGCGGGCTTGTTTTCAATCTGCTGTGTCTAAAACAAGTGCTTCTTTACAGCTTATACATCATCTTTCTAGCTAGCATCTTTTGTTGACTAAGTGATATCCCGACAGATGGATATTTACCCCCCCCCCCCCCCCCCCCCCCTCCCCTCCACCCCAGACTGCCCCCTTCACGAGCATCCATTTTATCATTACCTTTCATCCTTTATGTACTGTGCATTCCATTAAGATAATGCAAAACATTATATTGCTGGCTAATTCTGCTTTATTATGCTTGTGTCAGTCAAATCCATCGTAATTAACTAGTCTTAAGGTAATTAAATCTGCAGTGTCCACATTGTGTTTGTATATTTTATGTCCGTTAACCCACCCCAATAATCCGTCTGGATGTACGTTGCTAATTGTGTAATGAAACCCAGTGTAAAGTTTTCATAATGAGTATGTTAAACATGCGTGTGCCATTCAAACCAAACACAGTTTCTTCCTGTACTATGAAGTATAACAATGATTTCATATCTAGCCTAATTCAGTGGCGTAGCTGCCATAAATAGCTTGGGACGTTTCCACAATGTCAATACCCTGACCAGAAGAGTTCGACATTTATATTTCTTATTTCCATTACCAGAACAGTGAGAAAATGTATTCTTAGTTTACATAAAAATGTGGATCTTGAGATGTATCTGGTGTTACAAGGTGTTGGTAGTCAACAAAATAAAATAAATTAAGCTACTCAGCAAAAGGTTTTGTTTTTTTTCCTAGATTGGTTAAAACGGCAATCATGTAGTTGATATTTGTGGGTCTGCAAGTTGTTGTCGGTATGTCAACATTTGCATTAAAAAAAAAACGTAAAAAAATGAAATATTATATTTAATAAAACATGGCCGATCATGAGCAAAAAGAACGTATGGAAAACACAAGACCCTTCCTGGTACAAGCTCCACTTTGACCTCAACTTAGTCTTCCTCCTCAACTTCTAATCCCACCAATGCTTGGTATGTGGCCTATCTGACTCTTATAAGCTTTAATGTTTTTGGAAAATATCATGCTAACCTCCTGAATTACCACATTTCTACACATCCACATTACTTTAACCGTTAAGAAATTAATGTTCTGTTGGTAGAGCTCGGGGGGGGGGGACTAATTACAACATTTGTGTTGCTAGCTACATCTTATCTTCACAGATAGAAATATATATTTTAAAGACCAGTTTGCATAGATACAGTGGAGATTTTAGCATGTAAATCTAGTTGGGGGAAAAAAAAATGTTTGCTGAGGGGATGCATGGCAGCAAAGCCACTACACTACACAACACTAAACAATACATGAATTACACTATAACGGTGCCTACAAACGTTTAGGGCGTGCATAAAGACGTTCCAACAGCAGAGGACCAACAGCAGTCCCAACACCTTACCACTGCTACACCAGGCTAACAGCAGAGTCCCAACAGCAGTCCCAACACCTTACCACTGCTACACCAGGCTAACAGCAGAGTCCCAACTCCTTACCACTGCTACACCAGGCTAACAGCGGAGCCTTGTCTGGCAGCAAAACAGTTCAATCAACAGATCACTTTTATAGAAACATAGCTGATATGTCTGACTTGCTTAAACAAATGTGGTTTCTACTGACAGTTGAGATGTACAAACTATGGCATAACAGGACAACAAGCAAAGAAGAGACAATCCATAATTTTGAATAAGACATTAATTGGTTTGCTAGGACGGATGTAGTCAATATAACTATTTGTTCGGCACTTTTGAAATGTACAGTGACAGAATTCAGAACATGGACCGTTCTTACGGTGTTCTCCCTGTACACCAAGTCAGAACCGTAGGATAAATAACAGGGGCATATAAGCAGACAATGAAAGCTCTTACAATATTTGATGATTATATTTCTCTAAAACAGGTTATAGCCTACCTGTGCACCACCAAGTCAGAACAATAAGCTAAATTAAGAGGGGAAAAAAAGATAGAACAAATTATTAGGGTGATGCACATGGGCTACTAACAGCTTACTACACAACATACACTTAGTATTACTTTCTTAGCTACAGTGTACATATCTCCCTGGCATATTAAATTATTTATGCAGCAGCATACAATATATTTTTGGACTCACCTTGTTGTGCTGTGCTCTGCTCCCTTGAACAGGAAGGTGGCGCAGCGGTCCTTCGTGGGCAAATTCTGTCATCAAACTATGTCATCAAAGTCTGGCATTCTCTGGATTTATGGTGCTTTCAAGGCAACTGGGGAACTCAGGTCTTGGCTCTAGAAAGAGTCCCGAGTTCCGGTCTTACAATTCCGAGTTGGATGACCATTCAAAACGCAGTCGGAGCTCGTTTTTTTCCGAGTTCCCAGTTGTCTTGAACTCATTGAATTTAGATTTCCCAGATCTGAATTAAAAGTTGTTTTAAGCGTGGCAGAAATCATCCTGGATTGACATGGCCAACTTTGAATGTTTATCATTTTGAGCTTGGAAAAGAGAACCTTAAACCGAGAATTAGGACCACACACCCACTCCACTGAATAGCACGCTAGTGATTGCTTTACAATGCTTGTAGATAGCCACTGATTCCTTCCAAACCACTCACTGTTGAATTCACTATTTTCAACTTGTTGTGTAATGTTTATGTCCAGCGGGCGATGAGCACTGATATGTTTTAGCTATAATTTCTCTTCATTATTTACCTTCATATGACAAGGATTAAAAAGGATTAGCCCGTAGATTGTTGACTTGATTCAGGATGATGCCTCCTAGCTAAGATTTTGAAAGTATGATGTTAACATGATCAGTTCAATCAAGCTGCTGTTTATTTTTTTTATTTTACCTTCACAGGGAAGTCAGTTAAGAAAAAAATATTATTTTCCGCTGGCTGCCCCACCACCACAGAAGCACTGAGCTGGGCTGAAACACCTGTGTTTTGTAGCTGCCTTGCTCAAGAATGCAAAAAAGAGACCATGTTCTTATGGCTATATTATCTCAATTATTAGTATCAATTTTTTTTTACATTGCTTGCAAACTGATATGTGAAACATTAATGCCAAAATAACATGCAAACAGGCAACCCCAAAACATTTTATTAAAAAAGTATTAATTGGCTCAAAATGTGGGGCTCAAACAGGCCCTGAATGACGGGTCGCCACTGCATAGAGATGAAGGTAGTCTGCCCATGCGAGCTGTTTATCAACATGTGAAAGCAGCCTTAGGGCTTCTTAATGACGGTGGAGACAATAGGAAAAGCATTGTGAAGTGGCTGGCATAGTCAGCTAGCCTACTCAGGAGCTGAGTCCCAAATAGCACTCCCTGTATGTAGGGCACTACTTTTCACCAGAGCCCTGCAGGCTCTGGTCAAATGTAGTGCACTATATTATAGGGAAAGGGTGTCATTCTGGCACACAACCAGGATGTCATGATGGTACCTTCTCCACTTTAGATTTAGTGAAGCTGGAAGGGCTTTTAGATCAGAGTCTCAGGCTCCTCATTGAACAGTCCAGAGGGATGCCTGTCAGGGGAATATCATGCTAGTTTTATTAAGGAGGAGGTGGGCCGCTAGTGGAGGGAAACTAGGAGGCCCTCAGAGATATCTGGAATCTTTCCGTATCCAACTTCAGTACATGAGCTGGTTAGAGCATCTCAAGTTCAAGCTTCTGGTTTTAGTATAGTTAAACATATATATATATATATCATGTATTTTGCGGCAATTCAACATTGTTTATTGTGTTGTTGTATATTACTCAATTGTTCTAGAGAGTAAATCAGAGTGTGTATCTCTCTCTCTCTCTGTCTCTCTGTCTCTCTGTCTCTCTCTCTCTCTCTCTCTTTCTCTCTGTCTCTGTCTCTCTCTCTCTCTCTCTCTGTCTCTCTGTCTCTCTGTCTCTCTCTCTCTCTCTCTCTCTCTCTCTCTCTCTCTCTTTCTCTCTTTCTCTCTGTCTCTCTCTCTCTCTCTCTCTCTCTCTCTCTCTCTCTCTCTCTCTCTCTTTCTCTCTGTCTCTGTCTCTCTCTCTCTCTCTCTCTCTCTCTCTCTTTCTCTCTGTCTCTGTCTCTCTCTGTCTCTCTCTGTCTCTCTCTCTCTCTCTCTCTGTCTCTCTGTCTCTCTCTCTCTCTCTCTCTCTCTCTCTTTCTCTCTGTCTCTGTCTCTCTCTCTCTCTCTCTCTCTCTCTGTCTCTCTCTGGAGAGTGAAATTGTCCATGGCCATTTATAGTAGCTCATATTTTTTTTTGTAATAGCTCGTAATAATTTATTGTATGATAGCTCGTAATAATTTATTGTATGATAGCTCATAATAATTTGGGTTAAGGACGTGGGGGTAAGTATAAGTATTAATAAGTATTTTTCCAGTTGTTGTGCACTTGCTCAATGTGAAGTGAGAGAAAGCACTGTTTGAAGTTCAAATTGGTCTTTCGGGTGTCCTACCTATTGGGACTGTTAACTCATTGGGACTGTTAACCCATTGGGACAGTTAACCCATTGGGACTGTTAACCCATTGGGACAGTTAACCCATTGGGACAGTTAACCCATTGGGACTGTTAACCCATTGGGACTGTTAACCCATTGGGACTGTTAACCCATTGGGACAGTTAACCCATTGGGACAGTTAACCCATTGGGACAGTTAACCCATTGGGACTGTTAACTCATTGGGACTGTTAACCCATTGGGACTGTTAACCCATTGGGACTGTTAACCCATTGGGACAGTTAACCCATTGGGACTGTTAACCCACTGGGACTGTTAACCCATTGGGACTGTTAACCCATTGGGACAGTTAACCCATTGGGACTGTTAACCCATTGGGACTGTTAACCCATTGGGACTGTTAACCCATTGGGACTGTTAACCCATTGGGACTGTTAACCCATTGGGACAGTTAACCCATTGGGACTGTTAACCCATTGGGACAGTTAACCCATTGGGACTGTTAAAATCTCTTGCCATTCAGCTATAAAGGAAGTTATTTCCATTAGAATACATCATGCGTGATGGACAGTGATTGTGCTCCATTGATCAGCACTTAAATGAATTGAGTTGAAATCCTATTAATATAACCAGTTACACATAAAGTCAGATGAATATTGAACATTGATGCCACCTAGCAATTTAAATGGCCAAATAGTGGTTTTGAAACAGTCGGAAAGGCCTGACTAACAAATTGTCATCTCAACACCAAGGGGACTAGATAATGATATTATTAATAGCTAAACTGTAAATATAACCGTTTGAAATAATTTGCTTCCTGTTTGTCCTCGTTTCAACAAACTGTTTGATTTTGGAATGCTACGTGTGTTGTTGCTGTGTCTGTGGTACTTGGTGTTGTCTGTGATATGTGTGTTGTCGCTGTGTCTGTGGTACTTGGTGTTGTCTGTGATACGTGTGTTGTCGCTGTGTCTGTGGTACTTGGTGTGAAACCTAGTTTGACATTCAGTGTACTTTCAACCCTCTCAGCCTCTTCATCCTCCCACTCCTGACCTTGTTTTTCATTTTTCTGTATAAAGATGAAAAATGTATATTTGAAAAAAATAAATGTTTTTAATTGACCTATTCATGGTCTGTTATTGAACCTGAGAACAAATGCACATGTTCTGGTCATATCCAGCCAATCATTTATTTGTTGTGGTTTTCCCCTTTCTCTTTATTTTGCACTGTGTTTGCTGAGCACAACACATTTGTTAGTATGAGCCCAACAATAGTCTAGGGCATCGTTGGCTGCCTGTCTGTTTCGTTGTGTGGCGCCTGTCTCTGTCTCCTCTTCCATGTCTCACTGTCAGACCGACGGCCCCACTTCTTCCCCTGCGGACGGCACTCCACTCCCTCTACTCTGGAGCGTAGAGCATTTGCATGTTTCCCCATTTAAACCAATTAGGCTCTAACCTGTCATCTTGACAGGTGGCCTCCAATATAGCATGTCTGCAATAAGTCTTCGTGGGACTGAGATGTCAAACCTTTGCCTTCTTCTCTCTATTAGGTGGGGAATAATTAAGCCAATTAAATCAAGTGAATACCGATTCAACATATGTGTTTTCCCCCGATTACATCTGTGTAAGGTCTGTCACTTCCGTCCCGTGTGGAACGAGCGGTGACCCAAATTAGGGCACAGACACCCCCCCCCCCCCCCCCCCCCCCCCCTCCCCGTGAGCTCTGCCAAGCGAACAATGCCAAGAAACGCTGCCAATGGCAGAATCCTTTCCCTTAATAAATTAGTAATTGCAATTGTGAGTGGTGCATCAGTCCTACTGGTTTCTCTTCTGCTATACCAGTACCACGGCATGCAGAGAGAACATTGGGTTTTTCTGGATCCTCGTTGTTTGAAAGATCAGTGATTATTATTTTGGAGTGAAGAGTCATTTTTTTTGGGGGGGGGGGGCTCTATATGGTTTTAATTGTTTGTTTACCTTTGAATCTTTTTGTGTTTCAATCATATGAATAATATTTAGTTGACATACGGTATCTGAAGCTGCAGCGTTGTAGAAGGACACAGAACAGCATTATCACTCTGGCTATAAGTGTATATCTATGACCCTGTCTAAGCTTCAGATGTATAATGAGACTCTCTGGGGGCACAAACATCACTTAGGTGATATGATACGGTGGAATATTTCAAGTCAATACATAATTTATTTCAGAGGGCTCAGTCTGTAATAGGTTCCACACAAAACCACCATTACAGGACAACAGCCTATACTGCTGACCAATATGCCCTAATGAAAACAAATGCACTGCCAAGGCAAAGACACTCTACTGTATACTACAATTGTTCACTACCATTTCTGTAGGCCTACCAGGGCTTATGGGTCCACATGCAGACGGCTATAAGGGTTAGGATTAATACTGCAGTGGGCTAAATCAGGGTCACACAGAGTGTTTCTTGGTCGTCTTAAACAAATCTACTTTGAAACTAAAGTATACACCTCACACACATGGTTATGGGATTAAAAAAAGAAGACACCCGTACCATGTCAGATATAGAGATGAAATGTATTCAATTTTGAGTTTGCATCCCAATATTACACTTTATATACTTCGCAGAAGACTGAAATAAAACAAAAACCATTTGACGTGGAAACAGTGGATTTTCGCATTTAAACAAATTAATAATGTTTATTAATTATGAAATTATGAAGAATATCAATAACAATCCACCCATGAGACCACTAGAGGGCGCTTTTGTCATTCAACTGCAAGAAAGGGGTCTAGGCAAGAGCAGTACGATGTGTATGGATAGATAAGTGACTTCACTACAGTTTCCAGTACCACTTGTGTTGGGCTGCTATTCAGACAGATGTCAGAAGAGCATAGTTGAGTAGTTTTAAGAGCTATTGACAGTTTCTCAGATCAGATCAGTCCTTCGTAGAACAGATTGTCATCACACTGGAAGAAGAAGGCTTTTGTCGATAAACCGTTCATCACATCATCTCCAAAACAGCAGTCCTCAGTGAAGTGGAGTTCTTGTTGTATTTGCACAATGCTCTACAATACATGAACACAATCTGAATAACATGTCCTAGAGTTAACCCATGCTGTGAGTTAGCAGAGTGGCCTACTAAGTCCTAGTAGACCTATCCTAATACTTCATCAGAGGGCTCGAGTAAAATTGTAAAAAACTTCTGCTAGGACGTTATCGGTAACGTTACTGGTCTCACCGGGCGGTCTTTCCCACAAGCCCAGTATAGTATAGAGGGATTGCAGAGCAACAAAGAGAATTTGAGAAATATCAAGTGTGACTCCTAAGCAGCTCCCAGTCTACAAAACTCAAGGGATTCCTAGTTTTGATATGCAATGATAAAGGAGTTATGAAAATACATCGTCTTGCCAGAGTTTAAAAACAACAGATTTTACTTTGTGTCACCTTTTTGCCTTTCCACTGCAGGCAAAACAAAATGTGCCCGAGATTCTATAGCAAAGACTAAACACAGAGATAATACAGGGGGGGGGGGGGGGGGGGGTTATGTTTTGTGAATCTTCATTGCTTTATTCTGGTTTAAGGGGATGGGGGGGGGGGGGGGGGGGACAGTTTCTTTAAACCTTGTTTTTTCAGACCGTTGCAGCAGCTATTCAGTGGCCCATATATTGAGTAAGTAAAAGAGTGTTCTTGTGCTTTTCCCTGGGTACTAAGGAGTTGATCAACTATTCACCGTGTTTTTGGGGGAATGCTGCTATGTATTTTGTGTAACCGTCAGGTATGGGAACTCATCAAGTTGATGTAATGAGGCCGTACGGGTTCAGTAATTACTGTTGAAAATGTACTGTTTTGCTACAATCGACTATTTGTTGTCTTTCATCAAGGTAAAGTAACCTTAGTGAGTAGCTCTGTACAAACGTGTGAATAGCGCTGTCCCTGAATGACTTGTTCTTGTGTTTCTACGTACTGCTGATAGAGTAAGCTGTGATACTTCCAAACACATAGATATAGTTACAAATAACCAATCCATATGTGTTTGTACACAACTCATTCAATCGCGTTTTTGGTTTGTAGTGAATGCTAATTAAACCCAACATTTGCCCTAACCCCACGACATAACGTTGTTTCCAAAAACCAATCAGGAAATAAGTGTACACTTAATCACTGACATGGTGTGTGCATAGAACAGTGAAAATGGTTAACAGCAAAAAAAATGATCATTTCCTGTAACGATAAAGTACATAAAGTAGACCCATAATTACATTTGAACCAAAATCACTGACATGGCGTTATTCTGTAGATTATAAAAGAATGGGAGCTGTGGCAGAATTCGTTGATTGGACACACAGCAGGCTGATCATGGGATCTCTGATTGACTGCTGAGAGTTTGTCCCATGTACATAATACCACATGGGCAGACCGGAAACACGGAATGAGATTGCCGTTTATTTGCTCACTTTCTATGCAATACGACACTTTTACAAAATACTACCGCTTGTTAGTAGGGAAAAGTGTGGAACTAGCTATTTATGTGATACTTCAGAGAATAGGCTTTGGAGAATAGTCTTAGTCCAGGCTGTCATGATCATTTCAATTAAATAAGGATCTGTATGGTCATGTAGGGGTTGTGCATTGTAATACAGGATCTCTATGGTCATGAAGGGGTTGTGCATTGTAATACAGGATCTCTATGGTCTTGGAGGGGTTGTGCATTGTAATACAGGATCTCTATGGTCTTGGAGGGGTTGTGCATTGTAATACAGGATCTCTATGGTCATGAAGGGGTTGTGTATTGTAATACAGGATCTCTATGGTCTTGGAGGGGTTGTGCATTGTAATACAGGATCTCTATGGTCATGGAGGGGTTGTGTATTGTAATACAGGATCTCTATGGTCATGGAGGGGTTGTGTATTGTAATACAGGATCTCTATGGTCTTGGAGGGGTTGTGCATTGTAATACAGGATCTCTATGGTCTTGGAGGGGTTGTGCATTGTAATACAGGATCTCTATGGTCATGTAGGGGTTGTGCATTGTAATACAGGATCTCTATGGTCATGGAGGGGTTGTGTATTGTAATACAGGATCTCTATGGTCATGGAGGGGTTGTGCATTGTAATACAGGATCTCTATGGTCATGTAGGGGTTGTGCATTGTAATACAGGATCTCTATGGTCATGAAGGGGTTGTGCATTGTAATACAGGATCTGTATGGTCATGTAGGGGTTGTGCATTGTAATACAGGATCTCTATGGTCATGTAGGGGTTGTGCATTGTAATACAGGATCTCTATGGTCATGTAGGGGTTGTGCATTGTAATACAGGATCTCTATGGTCTTGGAGGGGTTGTGTATTGTAATACAGGATCTCTATGGTCTTGGAGGGGTTGTGCATTGTAATACAGGATCTCTATGGTCATGTAGGGGTTGTGCATTGTAATACAGGATCTCTATGGTCATGTAGGGGTTGTGTATTGTCTTCTTCCTGTACCAAAGTCCCACCATTGCACATATAGCTAAGAAATTTGATGCTTGATGGAGCAGTATTTCTGAAGTTTGACAATGTCCACGACAATTAGCTTAAATGTATCCCATTAGTTTGCTAATGTAGCGACAAGCCAGTCACTTCGTATGAAATGAATAGGAAGCTAACGCTAACCTAGTGCACACACTCAATGCTGAACAGCAATTACTTCCTCCATAAGCTATTTAGCAAGCAAGCTATTTTAGCAATATTGTTTATCACAATGAATGAGTTTTAAAGAAGCAGCTAGTGCTGCCTGTTCTGCCACCCACTTGCGCTTGCTGAGCTATTTGTACGCCTGGTAGAAGACAACAGTTCATTTCAAAGAATGTTTCAATACCTAAAGGGAGGTGTGCTGTGCATGGAAGGATACATCACAAAGGCAGTTCACTCATGCAAATTACATTATACTGGTTTCATTAACCCCCACTGTACTGTACATCAAGACTGTGCAAAGAACACACTTCTAATGCCCACTATAACGTTTATCAATCGCAGTTATTTCACATGCCCACTTAGAAATACAGTACAGTGGACATTCATCTGAAATGAAAGACAGTATGCTACATGTACAAGGTGGGAAATCGCAAATTGGAACTCCTGTGACTGGACGCCACTTGTGCCTGATGGATTTATCCCCACCTTGTCATCTGTCCATATATGGATGGCCTGTGCTACCTGGAACTTGCCTGCCAAGGAAGTCGTCTCCATCTGCTTCTCGTCCTCCATCTTGTAGTGGAATAGACAGAGAACGGCAAGAGGATTGTTCCAATCAGCGCTGGTCCCATGACACAAGTCGTGGAAACCTGAAGGCAGCGGCATGCTACTAAGCGGATGGGAGTGACTGTGAGAGGTTCGGATCAGAGTGACATAAGGACTAGCTTCGCTGCACTCGACGCCTGATCTACCTGTGCCTTTATCACTGGGATTGCCTGTGTCTGCGATGGCTGTGCTGACTCCAACTACGCTGACTCCAGAATCGGCTTCATCGTCGAGTTCAGCTCCTTTCCCTTTCTCTGGATCTGATGGGGTACAGCCTGCCGTGGGATGTCTGGACCGTCGGCCGGAAGCAGTGGGCATTGTCGTGTCTTTGGCTATGCCAGATTAAGTGATATGACATGCTATTCCATAAAATAATTTCTCTGCAATTAATATTACCTGATTAGGCTAATGATGTAAATGTAATTTTCTAGAAAGTCAGGGAACCACGAAATAATGTTTATAGAGCTGTTATCATCAAAATAAACTCTTAAAGACCTAGTAATATTTTACATCAGTTGCAGTCAATATTTCATCGTCACTTTATTTGGTCTCATCTGAAAGTTAAAATTCTTGGTTATCTTCACGAACCCTGGCTAACAAGTTGAATCAGCAATACAAAATTTGGTTGAATTATTTATTTACTGCCGCGCTTCGATTGGTTGTTCGTAGATAGAAGGCCGGGTTGTTCCAGCATGGATCTCTGGTCCTCTGAAGAATGTCTAGTGGTGAACTGGAGCGTGGTAGAATGGATACTCTGTACGTCCTCTCCTAGCCCACGTTTAGCGGGCAGAGAGGGTATCACTTCTTTAGTGAATAAGAGTTCAAAGTTCATATCAAGTTGCCTTACTTTTAAGCTCATGCTATATTCTGGCTGGTATAGTCGAAATTCATCCTTTCGGCGTGTTGACTGTCATCTTCACGTTGAAATTCGATGCTAATTTTGTTAGGTTATTATCTGAGCCCCTTTTAACGTAGTACCGTCATCCTCACGTCCTCGGAACAGGAAGTTACATTTTCGTAAAGGGGCTTATATAGGGTTGGGAGAGACGGCTGTGTTTCATAGTTTACAACCGATGTCTGGTCACATGGGTGGGGCCACTGAGTTGAGCATAGTTCACTCATGCAAACCAATTCTCTCATTTAGAAGCTAAAATTACATTTAATCTTTTCACAAATAGTTTCATTTTTAAACATTTAAATTGCACAACAATTCCATTTGAATTTGATAACTAGAATGTGCAAACTTTCCAAGATACAGTTTATGTCGTCCTATCATCAGTAATAATGTCTCAGACGCCAACTGATCTGACATCATATTAATTAAGTACTAACGCATGTTTTCAACTGGTTGGCTTACCGAAATATGGTTCCGTTTCCCACCTTTTGATGTTCCCAGAATCTCTATGTTAACAAAGGGCTTTTCAAAAGTCAACTCTATAGAATAGAGAGAGAGAAACTTGGGGGAAGGTATTTATGATGGTCATAAACCTCCCCCATCAGGCCAACCTTATGACAGAGTATGCTATCATGCTTCTCGTGGGCCTTGAAAGGTTCAATGGTGCATTGGGAAGTTCAATGGTGAGAAATGTCTTAGTCCCTGGAGTAAAAACATTGTGCTATCCAGAAGCACAAGTACAAGAAATCAATAAGCTTCTCCCAAACATTTAAACCTGCTTCAGGAAACTAAGTCTATCATAGTCCATGTGGGGTTTGTTGACATTATGAATGGCAGCTCAGAACAGCTGAAGATGGATTTTAAAGAACTAATTGGGTCTCTGCTTGACACCAACAAATGCCCCATAATATCTGTCCCTGTGCGCTCCTTAAATCGAGGCATTGAATGTTTCAACAGACTTATAGCCCTCCATAACTGGCTACGAAACTATGGCAGCTCTCTGTGTGTAAGATTCATTGAGAACTTTGCTACCTTCTGGAAACAAAGTTTGTTTTATAAGGTGGATGGGATCCACCCAAATCATTTGTTAAAAACAGTCCACATTAGCATATGTATAGCTTAAGAAACAAGGTTCATGAAATCAATAATTTGCTACTAACAGACGACATTCATATTCTGATGAACTCTGAAACTCACTTAGATAATACCTTTGATGATAAAGTGGTAGCAACACTTAAGCAACAAGGCATGAATGGGTGTGGTATATAGGCCAATATACCACAGCTAAGGGCTGTTCTTAAGCACGACGCAACGCGGATTGCCTGGATACAGCCCTTCGCCGTGGTATATAGGCCAATATACCACAAACCCCCTGAGGTGTCTTATTACTGGTGGAGGAAAAAGTACCCAATTTTCATACTTGTGTAAAAGTAAAGATACCTTAAAAGAAAATGACTCAAGTAACAGCGAAAGTCAGCCAGTAAAATAATACTTGAGTAAAAGTCTAAAAGTATTTGGTTTTAAAATGTACTTAAAGTATCAAAAGTAAAAGTTAAAAGTATTTGGTTTTAAAATGTACTTAAAGTATCAAAAGTAAAAGTTAAAAGTATTTGGTTTTAAAATGTACTTAAAGTATCAAAAGTAAAAGTTAAAAGTATTTGGTTTTAAAATGTACTTAAAGTATCAAAAGTAAAAGTTAAAAGTATTTGGTTTTAAAATGTACTTAAAGTATCAAAAGTAAAAGTTAAAAGTATTTAAAATGTATTATATTAGGAAAACCAGACAACAATTTTTGTCTTGTTTTTTCAATGTACAGATAGCCAGGGGCACAGTTCAACACTCAGACACAATTTATAAACTAAGAATTTGTGTTTAGAGAATCTGCCAGATCAGAGGCAGTAGGGATAACCATGGATATTCTCTTGATAAGTGTGAAAATTTGACAATTTCCTGTCCTGCTAAGCATTTGAAATGTAATGAGTACTTTTGGGTGTCAGGGAAAATCTAACGAGTAAAAATTACATTATATTCTTCAATTTAGTGGAGTGAAAGTAAAAATGGTCAAAATGTAAATAGTAAAGTGAAGTACAGATACCCTAAAAAAATACTTAAGTAGTACTTAAAAATATTTTTACTTAAGTACTTTACACCACTGCTTATTGCTATTATAAACTAGTTACCAGTGTAATTAGACTAGAGCAATAAAAATAAATTTTTCGTCGTAACCGGAGCATACGGTCTAATATTCTGGTGGGAAGTATGTGAAATGCTTGATAACGTATGGGATGTCAACAGAGAGGTATATTTTCTGGGTGATTTAAATATTGACTGGCTTTCATCAAGCTGCCCACTCAAGAAAAAGCCTCAAACTGTAACGAATGCCTGCAAGCTGGTTCAGGTTATCAGTCAACCTATCAGTGTAGTTACAAACAGCGCAGGAATGAAATCATCAACATGTATTGATCACATCTTTACTAATGCTGCAGAAATTTGCTTTAAAGCAGTATCTAAATCCATAGGATGTAGTGATCAAAATATAATAGCCATATCTAGGAAAAAAGTTCCTAAGGCTGGGTGTATAGTGTATAAGAAGTCATAGAATACGTTTTTTAGTGATTCCTACGTTGTTGATGTAAGAATATTTGTTGGTCTGTGGCATGCAATGAGTAGCAACCAGATGCTGCACTTGACACATATATGAAATTGCATGCACCCATTAAGACAATTACTGTAAAAACGGTTTTATCCCCATGGATTGATGAGGAATTGAAAAAATGTATAGTTGAGAGGGATGAGGAAAACGGAACTGCAAATTAGTCTGTCTGCACAACCAATTGGCAAAGGTACCTCAAATTGAGAAATCATGTAACTAAACTGAGTGAAAATATGAAGAAACTATACAATGAAACAAAGATAAATGACATGAAGAATTATAGTAAAAAGGCTTTGGAGCAACTTAAATTAAATATTGGGCATAAGGCAAACTCAGCTCCTTCATTCATTGAATCAGATGGCTCATTCGTCACAAACCCCACTGATTTTGTCAATTACTTTAATGATTTTGGCAAGACTGGCAAGATTAGCAAACTTAGGCATGAGATGCCAGCAATAAACACTGACACAACATATAGTATAGCTGATCAAATAATGAAAGACAAGCACTGCAATTTTGAATTCCGTAAATTGTGTATTCAAGAAGTGAAAAAAACTATTGTTGTCTATCAACAATGACAAGCATCTGGGGCTGACAACTTGGATGGAAAATTACTGAGGGTAATAGCGGACAACATTGCGACTCCTATTTGCCATATCTTCAATTTAAACCTACTAGTAAGTGTGTGCCCTCAGGCCTGGAGGGAAGCAAAAGTCATTCCGCTACCCAAGAATAGTAAAGCCCGCTTTACTGGCTCAAATAGCCGGCCAATCAGCCTGTTACCAACCCTTAGTAAAAATGGTGTTTGACCAAATACAGTGCTATTTTATTGTAAATAAATTGCCAACAGATTTTGAGCATGCCTATAGGGAAGGACAATCAACAAGCACTGCACTTAAACAAATTCCTGATGATTGGCTGAGAGACATTTATGATTAAAAGGTTGTGGGAGCTATTTTGTTAGACTTCAATGATGCTTTTGACATTATCGATCACAGTCTGCTGTTAGAAAAATGTATGTGTTATGGATTTACACCCTCTGCTATATTGTGGATAAAGAGTTAACTTTCAACCATAACACAGAAGGTGTTATTTAATGGAAGCTTCTCCAACATAATCCAGGTAGACACAGGAATTCCCCAGGGCAGCTGTCTAGGCACTTTACTTTTTAAATCTTACAGTGCCTTGCGAAAGTATTCGGCCCCCTTGAACTTTGCGACCTTTTGCCACATTTCAGGCTTCAAACATAAAGATATAAAACTGTATTTTTTGTGAAGAATCAACAACAAGTGGGACACAATCATGAAGTGGAACGACAACTAATGGGGATCCTTAATAAACCCCAGGAAGAGTAGCTGCTGCCTTGTCAGGAACTAATGGGGATCCATAATAAACCCCAGGAAGAGTAGCTGCTGCCTTGGCAGGAACTAATGGGGATCCATTATAAACCCCAGGAAGAGTAGCTGCTGCCTTGGCAGGAACTAATGGAGATCCATAATAAACCCCAGGAAGAGTAGCTGCTGCCTTGGCAGGAACTAATGGGGATCCATAATAAACCCCAGGAAGAGTAGCTGCTGCCTTGGCATGAACTAATGGGGATCCATAATAAACCCCAGGTAGAGTAGCTGCTGCCTTGGCAGGAACTAATGGGGATCCATAATAAACCCCAGGAAGAGTAGCTGCTGCCTTGGCAGGATCTAATGGGGATCCTTAATAAACTCCAGGAAGAGTAGCTGCTGACTTGGCAGGAACTAATGGGGATCCTTAATAAACCACATGAAGAGTAGCTGCTGCCTTGGCAGGAACTAATGGGGATCCATAATAAACCCCAGGAAGAGTAGCTGCTGCCTTGGCAGGAACTAATGGGGATCCATAATAAACTCCAGGAAGAGTAGCTGCTGCCTTGGCAGGAACTAATGGGGATCCATAATAAACCCCAGGAAGAGTAGCTGCTGCCTTGGCAGGAACTAATGGGGATCCATAATAAACCCCAAGAAGAGTAGCTGCTGCCTTGGCAGGAACTAATGGGGATCCTCAATAAAACCCAGGAAGAGTAGCTGCTGCCTTGGCAGGAACTAATGGGGATCCATAATAAACCCCAGGAAGAGTAGCTGCTGCCTTGGCAGGAACTAATGGGGATCCATAATAAACCCCAGGAAGAGTAGCTGCTGCCTTGGCAGGAACTAATGGGGATCCATAATAAATCCCAGGAAGAGTAGCTGCTGCCTTGACAGGAACTAATGGGGATCCATAATAAACCACAGGAAGAGTAGCTGCTGCCTTGGCAGGAACTAGAGGGGATCCATAATAAATCCCAGGAAGAGTAGCTGCTGCCTTGACAGGAACTAATGGGGATCCTTAATAAATACAAAGAGATTAGATATATTTATATTACAATATTGTAATGAAACAACAGGGAGCAGGTCTCGAATCATTGACCTTCGAGCCCGAGGTCCGGCACGCTATCGACTGTGCCGCAAAAGCACGCTCGTGTGGCAGAGTCGATTTCCACGCTTATAAACCCAGGGTCGTTACAATATTAATCGGTTACACACAGTATACTGTGTTCATCACCATACCTATCTAAGAGTAAGACTGGGTTATGACTTTTTGTAATCAGAGTAAAGGTTATATCTTTTACATAGTTATTCTGCAGAATTAGGCCGTTTTCATGCAATTTGAGGATGTGAAAGAGTTTTAATGTATTCCTTATGTTGCAGAATGTGGCAGTCAACATGTTTTTTTTATGGAGGCAATAGGTCTTCTTCCCTTGATACTGGAAGTTTACCATAATTTGCTTTAATTCAGTGTCAACGATGTGTCAACCTGTTTATCCTGATCTTCTTAGCATGTGCATGTCACAATGCTGATGCCTTAGTTACGTCTTCATTCTTTGGTCCATAGTTGACCAAAGAAAGAACCAGTCGGACCTATTCTGATTATCTCCCTCCTTATTTCCCCATTACAACACAAGGCTGGCATGCAATCCCTACAGGTGTGGAAAAACACATCCAAACCAACCAATTGCAATAATTACACCACCGGTGAGGATGAGGAGGAGGATGAGGAAGATGATGAAGATGAGGATGGTGGATGACGAGAAGCAAAGAGGTGCAGGTGTCTACAGGTGTCTCCTGATTAAGTGTAATGTGGCAGCCCTCCCCCTTCCTTATCTCTCCGGTGCTCCTCCTGCTTCTGGGCTGCAGCAGCGCTCCGTAATGAGCTGCTCAGCAACACATTGGATGCCCTGGAGTACAGTCCCTACAGAGGCATAATGAGTACTCCAGTGTACCATTCACCAGCTCTCCACTCCCTGCCAAGGGCCGCGAGCCTGCCTCCCCTCAGACATTCACCAGCTCTCCACTCCCTGCCAAGGGCCCTGAGCCTGCCTCCCCTCAGACAATGGCACCAGGGTGGGCATGGCTTGTTCTCTTTTCTACTTTCGGGGGGCCCCCCCCAGGGATTGCATGGTTGAAGGTTGAAGTGGTAGGAGGGATGGGCTGTTGCCTGAGGTTGGCATCAAGTCACCTCACACACACAGAGCGAGAGGGAGGAAGATAGGGAGGGAGGATGAGATAGGCAGAGGAGTCATAGACAGCTGGAGAGAGAGAGAGGTGAAGTGAGAGAGAGAGAGTCATCGAGAGAGGGAGAGAGATGGAGAGAGACACTCTTTAGTCAGACAGCAGTCGCTCAGTTGGTGTTTGTGTGTATCTGTGTGCTTAAGGAGCAGCACTGCTGTGCTCCGACTCTCTTAAGCATCCAGAAGGGAGATGAGGATCTGTGGACTGTGATGACCCAGAACCACCTGCCTTAAAGACAGGGTCATGCTGAGAAGAAGATTCTGACAGATTCTGAAAAGCACATTCAGGCAGTTGATTCATCTGATGTTTTTCATCCATCTCTCCTCTTAATATACTCACTATTTCAATATAATTTGAATAACAATTAGCTATATTCTTGAATTTAATTATAGTGGTGAAATACGGAGAAAGATCATTGTAGATGTCGTTGTGAGGCATTGGTTATTATTATAATTCACTATTCACACTATTAATTACGCTGTGAATAATTTAACGGAAATTAATAATTTTCACACAGTGCTGAATGTGTCTGTGTGTACATGTGTAGGTTCTGGGGTGAGTTCTGAAAAGTAGCACTATACTGTAGGTGAAGCTTGGCTTGTCTATATGAGAATCAAGAAAGATTAAAAAAAAAAAAAAAAAACATTGATTGATATAAAATAACATAATTTATTCGTTGTGTTAAGGATTGGGCATTCCGTGGGTCAGTATTTCTGCTTCATTTTCTGCATTTGTTCTAACTGTACTGTGTTCAAATGAATACGACGTCATGTCTTTTCCCTGTCAATAGAACGAACCTCTGTTGGCCACGAACCGTCTTTTCACCGACGTCCTCATCTGGGAATCGGGATTACATTGTTATTATCTTGTGAGGATTAAGGATTTGTCTCAACCACAGAGTGGTGCTGCCTAACACAAGGAAATCACAACGGGGATGTTACAAAAGTCTATTGTTCATATCCCAACAGTAATAACAAAAATAATAATAATAAAATCCTTAAAAAAAAGAGTTGGGTTGGGTAGTGCTTCTGAACAAAGGGAATGTCTTTTGTTTTAATAACAGCTTGTAATTTCGGGTGGAGGATTTAAAAAAAAAAATACAACAGCATGTATTTATGATTTCAGATGTCAAAGGTCGATGGCAATTTGGTATTACCGTGAACATATCATTAATGAGAATGAGACCAAATACAAAACCAGGTTGTGTGGGATATTACAAGCCCAATGTTTAAACGTGTTTACAAGGACATGGTGTTGCTGCCGTTGGCGAACCTTGTCAATATAAACTTGAATACAGAAACACATTGTAGTGGTGATGAACGTGTCAATATGAAACACATTGTAGTGGTGATGAACGTGTCAATATGAAACACATTGTAGTGGTGATGAACGTCAATATGAAACACATTGTAGTGGTGATGAACGTCAATATGAAACACATTGTAGTGGTGATGAACGTCAATATGAAACACATTGTAGTGGTGATGAACGTGTCACTATGAAACACATTGTAGTGGTGATGAACGTGTCAATATGAAACACATTGTAGTGGTGATGAACGTCAATATGAAACACATTGTAGTGGTGATGAACGTGTCACTATGAAACACATTGTAGTGGTGATGAACGTGTCACTATGAAACACATTGTAGTGGTGATGAACGTCAATATGAAACACATTGTAGTGGTGATGAACGTGTCACTATGAAACACATTGTAGTGGTGATGAACGTGTCACTATGAAACACATTGTAGTGGTGATGAACGTGTCAATATGAAACACATTGTAGTGGTGATGAACGTCAATATGAAACACATTGTAGTGGTGATGAACGTCAATATGAAACACATTGTCGTGGTGATGAACGTGTCAATATGAAACACATTGTAGTGGTGATGAACGTCAATATGAAACACATTGTAGTGGTGATGAACGTGTCACTATGAAACACATTGTAGTGGTGATGAACGTCAATATGAAACACATTGTAGTGGTGATGAACGTGTCAATATGAAACACATTGTAGTGGTGATGAACGTGTCAATATGAAACACATTGTAGTGGTGATGAACGTGTCAATATGAAACACATTGTAGTGGTGATGAACGTCAATATGAAACACATTGTAGTGGTGATGAACGTCAATATGAAACACATTGTAGTGGTGATGAACGTGTCAATATGAAACACATTGTAGTGGTGATGAACGTCAATATGAAACACATTGTAGTGGTGATGAACGTGTCAATATGAAACACATTGTAGTGGTGATGAACGTCAATATGAAACACATTGTAGTGGTGATGAACGTGTCACTATGAAACACATTGTAGTGGTGATGAACGTCAATATGAAACACATTGTAGTGGTGATGAACGTCAATATGAAACACATTGTAGTGGTGATGAACGTGTCACTATGAAACACATTGTAGTGGTGATGAACGTGTCACTATGAAACACATTGTAGTGGTGATGAACGTGTCAATATGAAACACATTGTAGTGGTGATGAACGTCAATATGAAACACATTGTAGTGGTGATGAACGTCAATATGAAACACATTGTAGTGGTGATGAACGTGTCAATATGAAACACATTGTCGTGGTGATGAACGTGTCAATATGAAACACATTGTAGTGGTGATGAACGTGTCACTATGAAACACATTGTCGTGGTGATGAACGTGTCACTATGAAACACATTGTAGTGGTGATGAACGTGTCAATATGAAACACATTGTAGTGGTGATGAACGTCAATATGAAACACATTGTAGTGGTGATGAACGTGTCAATATGAAACACATTGTAGTGGTGATGAACGTCAATATGAAACACATTGTAGTGGTGATGAACGTGTCAATATGAAACACATTGTCGTGGTGATGAACGTGTCACTATGAAACACATTGTAGTCTATGTCTAACTATTTTTAATCTCCTGAAGACTTGGCTATTCAAGAGAACCGGTCAAACTGCTGTTCCTATTCAACTAATAGTCTCCCGAGGAATTTACACGATTGACAGTGTTCAGATATGTCTCCCGGCTGCGGTCCAATCAAACGTCTCACCCGAGGCCACGGTCCAATCAAACTTCTCACCCTAGGCCACGGTCCAATCAAACGTCTCACCCTAGGCCACCATTGACATTTGTTGCATTCAGCTCCCTTAATATTTCTGGATGTGTCCAAGCAGATTAAGCCTTCTTTTAGCCTTGTTGCAATTGATGCTAGTGACTAGTGCTGATTCCCAAAGGGCCCCATATTCCCTTTATATGGCTCAACTTTTGAACAGGGTGCCATTTTGGGACAACGATTATAATATATTTCCTTGTTCCAGTCAGTTGCTGGCCCTAACCCATGGCTGTCTCTGTTATAGAATATATTCCCTAGTTCCAGTCTATTGCCCTAACCCATGGCTGTCTCTGTTATAGAATATATTCCCTAGTTCTAGTCTATTGCCCTAACCCATGGCTATCTCTGTTATAGAATATATTCCCTAGTTCCAGTCTATTGCCCTAACCCATGGCTATCTCTCATAAAGAATATATTCCCTAGTTCCAGTCCATTGCTGGCCCTAACCCATGGCTGTCTCTGTTATAGAATATATTCCCTAGTTCCAGTCTATTGCCCTAACCCATGGTTATCTCTCATATAGAATATATTCCCTAGTTCCAGTCTATTGCCCTAACCCATGGCTATCTCTCATATAGAATATATTCCCTAGTTCTAGTCCATTGCTGGCCCTAGCCCATGGCTATCTCTGTTATAGAATATATTCCCTAGTTCCAGTCTATTGCCCTAACCCATGGCTATCTCTGTTATAGAATATATTCCCTAGTTCTAGTCCATTGCTGGCCCTAGCCCATGGCTATCTCTCATATAGAATATATTCCCTAGTTCTAGTCCATTGCTGGCCCTAGCCCATGGCTATCTCTGTTATATAATATATTCCCTAGTTCTAGTCCATTGCTGGCGCTAATGTCACCTGTTCCTCGTTGAGGTTGATTAGTTGCGCTATTCAAGCCGGTAGGCCAGCCTGCTCCTTGTGCCGGCTTAACTATTTTTCCCACTGTGGGGTAGTACGTATTGTGTTGGGCATTTGTATTTGTGCGCCTGGTATTCTTGTGGAGTGCTATTTTTCCCCTGTGCGCAATAAACGCTATCCTAAACTTTCTGCCTCCTGCGCCTGACTCCGCACCCACTACGCCCAGAGCGTTACACCTAACCCACGGCTATCTCTGTTATAGAATATATTCTCTAGTTCCAGTCTATTGCCCTAACCCATGGCTATGTTTGTTATATAATATAGTCCCTAGTTCCAGTCCATTGCTGGCCCTAACCCATGGCTATCTCTGTAACTCAAAGTATTTCCTTCCTGTAGGTGTCATCTAGCCATGTGGTGCACAATGTATCCACATGGTCCTCCATCTCTTCCAGTGTGGGAGTTGCTTCTGTCTCTGTGTCCCGAATGGTACCATATTCCCTACAAAGTGCACCACTTTTGACCAGAGCCTTTTCCTTTTGGCCCCTAGTCAAAAGTATTCCACTATGTAAGGGTGCAAAAAAAGGACCCTAGTGTCTATGTGGGAGCTGGCTATATATGACGTCCCTCATCGCGCTCAGCAGAGTTGATTACGAAGCATGCTGCTGGAATGGGACTGATTGTCACCAGGGATGATGTTAGCGTTAAGGTCATCACAGTGCTATCCTTATAACACACCTCAAAAGGTGTAGTTTTATGGAGAGACTCCAGTCCCTACTAGTTGTTAAAATGGATCACTGGAAGCTGTATTTATGTTTTGATTAAGTTTTATTTGGATGTTTTGGTTGTTTGCAAAGAAAAAAAAACAATCCCGTTTGCACGTATTCCTTTTGGAGGTCACTTAGACAAAGAAAAGACAGCCATCAAATGCTTCCAGTTGTGATATAACCTGAGACTGACATTTCTTATGAAATCATGCAACATACCGTACCGTACAGCGTTGTGGCTCAGCACATCTGGTAGGACTGGACCAGTAGAAAAAAGTGTTGAATTTCAATTCAAGTAACGAGAGGAGGAGTCTAATTTGGAAGTGAAATGGGCAAATGTGTGTGTGTGTGTATGGTAATGATCATCTGTTCACCGAATTACAGGCCAGCCGGTCGGTTCTACTGATGTGCTGCTACCTCCTTCCCCTTTGAGCTGCGGAGACTGGAGAGAGACCTTTTCAGACCTTTACGTTTTCATGTGCAAACTTTGAGTTGTGTTCGGGTTTAAATAAGGCATGACTAATGCGTTCTGATTTCAAAGGGAGTCAATCTATGTATCCTAACAGGCCAGACAAGACCTCCCGTCACCCCCTCCGAAAAATACACCTACTAATTTGTTTCAGTACTGAGCCTTCAAGCCTTCAAGTGGCCGTCTGTTGAATACAGACGGTTTCCCCTCTTTTCTGTTTTCACAAAATGGCGCCAGTCTTTTATCTGGCTAACCGTGATTTAGAAGGCCCTGCTGTAGTGTGTGATTGTGAATGAGTCTGGACGGATTCAATCAGTTTCATTTGTACAGACACTGTTGACTTCCATAGAAAAACACTGGCACTCGCACTACAGGTGGAACACAGACAGGCTGAAGATTAGGGACCATAGTCCAATTAAAGCTGGCTGTTTGTCTTGATGTCTTGTTTGTCACATGCGTGTGTTACTCACTGTTAAAAGGCCAGGTATGCCTCTCAGGTGGCCCCTACCTCAGTCTACACAACAACCTTGTTCCAAATAGCACCATGTCCCCTGTATAGTGCACTTCATTTGACAAGAACACACTAAAGCAATTGCTGCAATGGACAATATGACTTTAACATGTTCCCATTTGATTTCAGCAACAAAATAACAACAACAGAAATGATCTCGTTTTGTTTTATGACGCTCTAATCTTTAATTGACTGTAGTGTTTAGTCTTTCTTGGCCTCAGAAGTAGCTGTCGATGACTTCAATACGCTCTTCAATAAGACTTTAAAGACTCGTTGGACTCTGGTAAACACAACAACAGAGCAAACTTCTTAAAGCGAACCTGAGCCACCGTTTCTGATCATCTATAAAAGCACAGCATCATCCTAGTATTCAAGTCGTGGCGTTAACGGATTGGTTTAAAGCAAAAACATAATGCCGTCATAAATAGGCATTATGCGTCGCCATATTGTCCCGACGAGAAACATCTGTAAGAAGAGATGGGGAAACTTTAAAATGACATTTTGTAAACAGACCTCCAAAAGGCCATGGCCAAACTACAAAAAGAAGGCGTTTAGTTTCCAGAATAGAGCAAACACAATCATTGAAGAAGAAAACGTGGCTTAGCCTCATTCTCTGATAATTGTATCTGTTTCTAACACACAAACACACACACACACACACTCACACACACAAACACACTGAGTGGATGAGATGAGCTCCCAGTCTGCAACAAAAAGCCAGTTCTGCTCTGCCCTTGGAGCCGTGGATCAGGAAGTGACTGAAGCACTTCTGTCCCAGTGTAACGCTGTAACACTTGGTCTTGTCCCTAGTCACTGCCTGGATCAGAGAAGCTGCGCTGCCATCATCCCAGAGCTGGCAGCAGTAAGGCCAGGCTTAGAATGACAAATTGGTTGGGGGGAGCTGATGATAGCAGGCCAAGAAAGATACTTTGAAGAGGAAACGGTCGGACTGGTTTGTGACAAGCATGCAAATGATATAGTCAAGTGTATACATGTCTGAAGGCCTTGCGATGTGAAATGAGCCTATCCCAAAGAAGAAGTGGCACAAGCCATTCTCGTCAAGACTAAACACACTGAGGCGTTTAGCTCAGAAGTATCTTGAATAAACAGAAGAATTAGAGCTTCTCTGTCTTGTCTCTTGTTGCCTGACCCGAATCTGCACAAAATAGAACTCAAATACTTATTCTTCGATTTGCTCTGCATTCATTAAATTCAGATAGTCAGTGTGGTGCCTATAATCTTAGGTCTGTGTATGGATAGCTGTGTGAGTGACATTGTGTCAATGTGTTGGTCAATAATTGCATGTGTCCCAAAATGAAGATCTGCAATTATTGACTGATGCTACTTCTATGAGTTCTGTCGGCAGTTTCCATATTCTTTCTATGAAGTTATTATCATTTATTTAAAAAATCTAAACGCCTTTAAACCGACATTACATTTTTCTAATTATGTTTCTATTGTAACCTGTTGGTTACAAATGTACAGTGCATTCGGAAAATATTCAGACCCCTTGACTTTTTCCACATTTTGTTAAAGTTACAGCCTTTTTCTAAAATGGATAAAATTTATTATTTTCCTCATCAATCTACCCACAATACCCCATAACGACAAAGGGAAAACAGGTTTATAGAATATTTTGCAAATATATTCAATTGTTTACATAAGTATTCAGACCCCTTGTTTTGAGACTTGAAATTGAACTCAGGTGCATCCTGTTTCCATTGATCATCCTTGAGATGTTTCTACAACCTGGAGTCCACCTGTGGTAAATGCAATTGATTGAACATGATTTGGAAAGGTACACACCTGTCTATTTAAGGTCCCACAGTTGACAGTGCATGTCAGAGCAAAAACCAAGCCACGGGGTCGAAGGAAATGTCCGTATAGCTCCGAGACAAGATTGTGTCGAGGCACAGATCTGGGGAAGGCTACCAAAATATTTCTGCATCATTGCATGTTTCCAAGAACACAGTGATTTCCATCATTCTTAAAATGGAAGAATCTTGGAACCACCAAGACTTGTCCTAGAGCTGGCCACCTGGACAAACTGAGCAATCGGAGGAGAAGGGGCCTTTTTTAGGGAGGTGACCAAGAACCCAGAGATCCAGAGTTCAGAGTTCCTCTGTGGAGATGGGAGAACCTTACAGAAGGACAACCATCTCAGCAGCACTCCACCAATCAGGCCTTTATTGTAGAGTGGCCAGACGGAAGCAACTCCTCAGTAAAAGACACATGAGAGCCCGCTTGGAATTTGCCAAAAGGCACCTAAAGGACTCTCAGACCACGAGAAACAAGATTCTCTGGTCTGATGAAACAAACATTGAACTCTTTGACTTGAATGCCAAGTGTCACGTCTGGAGAAAACCTGGCACCATCCCTACGGTGAAGCATGGTGGTGGCAGCATCATTTTTGGGGATGTTTTTCAGCAGCAGGGACTGGGAGACTAGTTAGGATCTAGGGAAAGATGAACAGAGCAAAGTACAGAGAGATTCTTGATGAAAACCTTCTACAGAGAACTCAGAACCTCAGACCTAGGCAATGGTTCACCTACCAACAGGACAACAATTGTAAGTACATAGCCAAGACAATGGCACAAGTCTCTGAATGTATTTGAGTGAACCAGTCAAGGCCCGGACTTGAACCCGATCTAACATCTCTGGAGAGACCTGAAAATAGCTGTGCAGCGATGTTCCCCATTGAGAAGCTCTGCAGAGAAGAATGGGAGAAACTCCCCAAATACAGGTGTGCCCAGCTTGTAGCGTCATACCCAAGAAGACTCTACGCTGTAATCGCTGCCAAAGGTGCTTCTACAAAGTACTGAGTAAAGGCTCTGAATAATATTTAAATGTGATATTTCATTTTTTTATTGATCATTATGGGGTACTGAGTGTAGAAAAAAAAAAAAAAGAGAAATTATTTTAGAATAAGGCTGTAACGTGACAAAATGTGGAAAAAGTCAAGGGGTCTGAATACTTTCCCAATCCACTGTATAAGTAAATAATGAAGAGTGATTAATAACTCCAGAGAATGTGTTTCCTCTGCTCCAGAGTCCAATGGCGGTGAGCTTTTACACCACTCCAGCCGACGCTTGGCATTTCGCATGGTGATCTTAGGCTTGTGTGTGGCTGCTCGGCCATGGAAACCCATTTCATGAAGCTCCTGATGAACAGTTTGTATACTGATGTAACCAATGTGAAATAACTAGCTTTTAGCGTTTGAATTGGTGACGTCACTCGCTCTGAGACCTTGAAGTGGTTGTTCCCCTCGCTCCACAAGGGCCGTGGCTTTTTTGGAGCGATGGGTAACGATGCTTCGAGGGTGGCTGTTGTCGATGTGGTTCGAGCCCAAGTAGGGGCGAGGAGAGGGACGGAAGCTAAACTGTTACACTGACGTTGCTTCCAGAGACAGTTTGGAACTCTGCAGTGAGTGTTGCAATCGAGGACAGACTAATTTAACGCGCTACACGCTTCAGCACTTGGCGGTACCGTTCTGTGAGCTTGTGCGGCCTACCACTTCAGAGCTTAGCCATTGTTGCTCCTAGACGTTTCCACTTCAAAATAACATCACTTACAGTTGACCAGGGCAGAAATTTGACGAACTAACTTGTTGGAAAGTTGGCATCCTATGACGGTGCCACGTTGAAAGTCACTGAACTCTTTCTATTGACAATGTTTGTCTATGGAGATTCCATGGCTGTGTGCTCGATTTTTATACAACTGTCAGCATCAGGTTTGGCTGAAATAGCCAAATCCAATAATTTGAAGAGGTGTTCACATACTTTTGAATATATAGTATATATAAACCAATATACTTACCTGTCATTATGGGTTAACTTAGTTGAATATGCAGTAAGTTATGTTACTTGACTATGCAGTATCGTATGTATCTGTTTGTGACATGCAATGTGCTTTGTGGACTTCACTGGACAGAAGTTGCTCTCCGGTTTTGTGATGAAGCAAAGGTGTGGATGAGTTTATTCTAGTGGCTCAGCCTTTAGGTCTATATATCACAGTCACAGTCGCATATGAACCAAAAGGTTATAGAGACAACAACTTTAATTATCACAACACATAGCTTGTAATATGTTTTTTTCTGGTTTGGCTTTCCTTGTGATTTTACCCACACACCGCTACTGTTAATACGTAAGGTAATGGTAAATCATTTTTCTCTGGATCTTCTAACAGCGAGGCATCTGTTCTGGTTTGTGCATGTATTAGCAACTTGACAGTTTTTCTGTTTGTTTGGTGCTGCCAAGGACATTCACTAGCTTATTTTTTTTTGTGTGCTCTGATTACACGCAAGTATCCAGTTCAGTTCAGCAGTTTACACAGATGACTTCGCCATATGAAAAACCTTCCATAGAAAAATATACCTAGCGACCTCCTTTTAATTTCTCATCCAACTGGTGTTAGCTAGCTAGCTAAATCTGCTAGCCTTCTGCTAGCTAGCTGCTACTGTTTCACAGCAACTGAATTTTGCACCCGGTTTAAGAACTCTGAGATTCAGCTGATAAGATGTTAGCATTGTCAGAAATGATACAAAAAGGTAGCACTTTGTTGGTTTGTGCACGTGAGAGAGGTCAATTGTGAATGTTATCAAACCTGCTGCGCCTACAACACGTATCCAAATGGATCTATGTCTACTGGTCACCGTATGGACCCTGTAGCCTCATTTTAGTCTGACGACTAGAATTTGAGCTTTGTTTGGGCAGAAACATTTTCTGACCCCCCCCCCCCCCCCCCCCCCCCCCCCCCCCCCCCCCCCCTAATGCTAACAACTCCTGTCAAAAAAATCCGAAAGATTAGTTCTTGGTAACGGCCAGACGGATTATGACAACAGGCGGCGAGGGTGTTGTGTACCTCCAATCAATGAATTTTCATCCACATTGGTGTCATATTGGCTTACATATGATGGTAGGGAGATTGAATTTAAAATTTAGCTTCAACCAATGCATACTAAAGTCGAGCCAACCTGGCTAGAACAAAACCGAAGTTCAAACGCAGTGAGTGGTTGGTCTCTTACTGACAAAACAGCGTCGTCGTTTACACTGTAATTTAATTATTTCCCCATGGCACCTTAGACAAAGGACGAAGGACTAGCATCTTGTGAGTGCCTTTAGACTGTTTCTCAGGGAAAATTGGCCCTCCTCCAAGCCAAAACAATTATGGCAATGCATTGGCTACACTACAGAACTGCTGTAAGCATGGCGTGCCATGTCAAAGTACAGACAGGACATCAGACCAATAGTATTTTTCCTTGTGTAGGAGGTAAGCGATTGGTTCGCACTGGTTTGAGTAGTTCATATGGTCATAATATATATATTTCTGATCAGTTATTACATCATAGGATGTGCTTTATAATGCATTATAGACTGTTCGTAAGAAGATTATAAAGGCATTACGAAGAGGCTATTCAAAATGTCACAACCACTTTTTTTTCTCGTCTCTAATTATAATTGCTTTGCAGTTTGGGCTCATTATGGCAAAGTGCTTGTATTTGTGCTTTCCTTAAGGAGATATACTGTAGTGTTACCTTCATTTTATACACTAAATACTAAACACACATGGAAACTAGTAAAAACCCACAGAGCTTGGAGGGAAGATCATTAGTGCTTCGTGCCCTGTCAGCCTGTCTGTGGGTCTGTGTTGTTTCACTGTTTGACTGACAGAGTCTATCTAAAAACATGGCAGATAGATACTCCAACTGTCTTGTAGGTTTTCTTTTTACCATTAAAATGATATTCAATTAGGCTTTGATGGCTTCTTGCCTGAAACCACGCCTTTATAATGATTTCAGGTAGAACATTCAAGTTGAAATATGTTCTTGCCTTGGAGCCCCATCAAAATAATTGTTTTGATATGTCGTGTTGTTTTTTTGTTTTTGTTTTTTTGGCACAGACAATAATTGGAAATGATCCTAGCTAGGGAAAATATTTTTGGGGGGAGTTATGTTGACTGAAACGAGCTACAGTCCCTTGGCATGATATGATGGAATTTGAGTCCAACATCAGGCTAGTAGAAAGTCCGTCAGTGGTTTGGGGGAGTGGGAGAGAAAGTGTTTCTGTGTACTGTGTTGTCACTTTGATTGCGTGTCCAAAGTAGTAGCTGGATAATAATACAGGGATTGAAACCTCCCAAATTGCCCAGGGCTAATGATCAGGTGGGGAGGAGGGGTTGGAGGAGGCTGTTGGTGGAGCACAGCTAGCCTCTCCATTTCTGTGGAAAACCCTCTATTATTGTTCACGGAATGCTTCTCCACACATCTGGGACATTTGTATCCTTCCTTATTCTAACACTGCATCTATTATTTTCTATTCGTATACCTTTCATAATTTTACCTTTATTTTACTAGGCAAGTCAGTTAAGAACAAATTCTTATTTTCAATGACGGCCTAGGAACAGTGGGTTAACTGCCTGTTCAGGGGCAGAACGACTGATAAATCCTATGTCATTTAGTACTGATAAATCCTATGTCATTTAGTACTGATAAATCCTGTATAATTTAGTACTGATTAATCCTATGTCATTTAGTACTGATAAATCCTGTATCATTTAGTACTGATAAATCCTATGTCATTTAGTACTGATAAATTCTATGTCATTTAGTACTGATAAATCCTATATCATTTAGTACTGATAAATCCTGTATCATTTAGTACTGATAAATCCTATGTCATTTAGTACTGATAAATCCTGTATCATTTAGTACTGATAAATCCTATGTCATTTAGTACTGATAAATCCTGTATCATTTAGTACTGATAAATCCTATGTCATTTAGTACTGATAAAAAATCCTATGTCATTTAGTACTGATAAATCCTACAGGAAAACATTATAACTCCAAGAGCATTTACTCCCGAGTGGCGCAGCGGTCTAAGGCACTGCATCTCAGTGCTAGAGGCATCACTACAGACCCTGGTTCGATCCCGGGCTGTACCACAACCTGACCATGATCTGGAGTCCCATAAGGTGGCGCACAATTGGCTCAGCGTCATCCGAGTTAGGTGAGGGTTTGACCGGGATAGGCCGTCATTGTAAAAAAAAAAAAAAAACTTTAAATAAAGGTTAAATAAAAAATAATCAAAATAATAATAATAAAAATACTGGACAGTCAGACAGGTGTAAAGCTAAGGCACACAACACTCATACAACAGTATATATCATATAATACTGGATCAAATTTGAGTATATCTGGTATTTCAGGAATCCATTGCTGGTGAATCCCTTCATCGTAACAAAACAATATTCCAAAATGACTTGTTTTTTTGTGCTTGTTCCATTCTTCATATTCACTACCTGTCAGCGACTCATGTCATGGTGTACAGTTCAACCAGCAGCGGAATCCATAGACAGTATTTCTTGTCTTCCTGCTTCAGATCAAAAACATTGAACTCACATGATCAAAGCCATTTGATAATCCTGGAACTACAGCGTTTGCTTTAATCCCAGTGAGAGAAAATGTTTTCGTTTTTTTTTAAACACAAAAACACAAAAATGTCAGAAAAAAAAGGAATTGTGGAATTGCAGTTGACTGAATGCAGCAACAGTAAGGCACTTTGTAGAGATAGCCAGGAAGTTAGCTGACAGTATAAAGCATCTCTGTGTATGTGCAGAGAATGCCAGTGGTGCCCAATGGCCCCCACTCAGCCGACATACCAATGTGCCCCCTCCCCCCCCCAAAAAAGCCCCTGTCTGCTTGACACTGGGAGTGAATGGTGCTCTTGTTTTCAGGTTTGTAGGGAGTCTGCCTTGAATGTGAACAGCATGGGTTGTATCCTGCATGGGCTATGATGGCCTAGGGAATGAAAGCTAATGTAGTTCCCTAGGGTAGCTATTTTGCAAGCTAGCACAGAAAGAAGAGTGTGAGTGTTAGCTCTTCTTCACCAATATATTTCTATTGCTGTCTATTAACCCCCTAGGGTAGATGTCTGCTCCCTGCAAAAAACTAAACTGAACAAAAATATAAAAATGCAACATGTAAAGTGTTTCATGAGCTGAAATAAAAGACGATAAACATTTACATATGAACAAAAAGCTTATTTCACTTAGATTTTGTGCACACATTTGTTTACATCCCTGTTAGTGAGCATTTCACCTTTGCTAAAATAATCCATTCGGCTGACAGGTGTGGCACATCAAGGACCTGATTAAACAGCATGATCATTACACAGGTGCACCTTGTACTGGGGAAAATAAAAAGCCACTCTAAAATGTGCCGATTTGTCACAAAACACTAAGCCACAGATGTCAAAAAATGTTGAGGATGTGTATAATTGGCATGCTGACTGCAGCAATGTCCACCAGAGCTGTTGCAAGATCATTTAATGCTAATATCTCTACCATACGCATACTCCAACGTTGTTTTAGAGAATTTGGCAGTACGTCCAACTGGCCTCACAACCATAGACCACGTGTAACCATGACAACCCAGGACCTCAACATCCCGCTTCTTCACCTGCAGGATATTCTGAGAGCAACCCAGACAGCTGATGGAACTGTGGGTTTGCGTAACCTAAGAATCTTTGCACAAACTGTCAGAAACCGTCTCGAGGAAGCTCATCTATGTGATCGTCGTCCTCCCCAGGGTCTTGACCTGACTGCAGTTCGGCGTCATAACCGACTCAGTGGGCAAATGCTCACCTTCGATGGCCACTAACACGCTGGAGAAGTGTGATCTTCACAGATGAATCGCAGTTTCAACTGTACCGGGGAGATGGCAGAAAGCGTGTATGGTGTCGTGTGGGCGAGCGGTTTGCTGATGTCAACGTTGTCTCCTCTACTGTAGTCTCCTCTACTGTAGTCTCTCCTACTGTAGTCTCCCCTACTGTAGTCTCCCCTACTGTAGTCTCCTCTACTGTAGTCCCTCCTACTGTAGTCTCCCCTACTGTAGTCTCATCTACTGTAGTCTCCTCTACTGTAGTCCCTCCTACTGTAGTCTCCCCTACTGTAGTCTCCCCTACTGTAGTCTCCTCTACTGTAGACCCTCATACTGTAGTCTCCTCTACTGTAGTCTCCTCTACTGTAGTCTCTCCTACTGTAGTCTCCCCTACTGTAGTCTCCTCTACTGTAGTCTCCTCTACTGTAGTCCCTCCTACTGTAGCCTCCCCTACTGTAGTCTCCCCTACTGTAGTCTCCTCTACTGTAGTCTCCCCTACTGTAGTCTTCTCTACTGTAGTCTTCTCTACTGTAGTCTCATCTACTGTAATCTCATCTCCTGTAATCTTCTGGTCTCCTGTAATCTTCTGGTCTCCTCTGCTGTAGTCTCCTCTACTGTAGTCTCCCCTACTGTAGTCTCCTCTACTGTAGTCTCTCCTACTGTAGTCTCCCCTACTGTAGTCTCCTCTACTGTAGTCTCCTCTACTGTAGTCTCCTCTACTGTAGTCTCTCCTACTGTAGTCTCCCCTACTGTAGTCTCCTCTACTGTAGTCTCCTCTACTGTAGTCTCCCCTACTGTAGTCTCCTCTACTGTAGTCTCCCCTACTGTAGTCTCATCTACTGTAGTCTCCCCTACTGTAGTCTCCCCTACTGTAGTCTCCTCTACTGTAGTCTCCCCTACTGTAGTCTCATCTCCTGTAGTGTCATCTACTGTAGTCTCCTCTACTGTAGTCTCCTCTACTGTAGTCTCCTCTACTGTAGTCTCGTCTCCTGTAGTCTACTCTACTGTAGTCTCCTCTACTGTAGTCTCCTCTACTGTAATCTCGTCTCCTGTAATCTTCCGGTCTCCTTTAATCTTCTGGTCTCCTCTGCTGTAGTCTCCTATACTGTAGTCTCCCCTATTGTTTTCTCCTCTACTGTAGTCTCCTCTACTGTAGTCTCCTCTACTGTAGTCTCCTCTACTGTAATCTCATATCCTGTAATCTTCTTGTATCCCCTGCTGTAGTCTCCTCTGCTGTAGTCTCCTCTACTGTAATCTTGTCTCCTGTAATCTTCTTGTCTCCCCTGCTGTAGTCTCCTCTGCTGTAGTCTCATCTACTGTAGTCTCCTCTACTGTAATCTCGTCTCCTGTAATCTTCTTGTCTCCCCTGCTGTAGTCTCCTCTGCTGTAGTCTCCTCTACTGTACTCTCGTCTCCTGTAATCTTCTGGTCTCCCCTGCTGTAGTCTCCTCTACTGTAATCTCGTCTCCTGTAATCTTCTTGTCTCCCCTGCTGTAGTCTCCTCTGCTGTAGTCTCCTCTACTGTAGTCTCCTCTACTGTAGTCTCCTCTACTGTAATCTCGTCTCCTGTAATCTTCTTGTCTCCCCTGCTGTAGTCTCCCCTGCTGTAGTCTCCACTGCTGTATTCACCTCTACTGTATTCACCTCTACTGTAGTCTCCCCTGCTGTAGTAGCCTCTACTGTAGTCTCCTCTGCTGTAGTCCCCCCTGCTGTAGTCTCCTCTGCTGTAGTCTCCTCTGCTGTAGTCTCCCCTGCTGTAGTCTCCCCTGCTGTATTCACCTCTACTGTATTCACCTCTACTGTAGTCTCCCCTGCTGTAGTCTCCCCTGCTGTGGTCTCCCCTGCTGTAGTCTCCTCTACTGTAGTCATCTCTACTCTAGTCTCCTCTACTGTAGTCTCCTCTACTGTATTCTCCTCTGCTGTAGTCTCCCCTGCTGTAGTTTCCTCTACTGTAGTCTACCCTGCTGTAGTCTCCCCTGCTGTGGTCTCCCCTGCTGTAGTCTCCTCTACTGTAGTCATCTCTAC